>NC_090984.1:19832613-20457613 GCF_041146395.1 Eulemur rufifrons | reverse complement strand
TTCACAGAAGTAGGGACTTTTGTCTGTGCTTAGTAAGTATTTGTTGAATCAATGAATGAATGAAAGTTAAATGCAAGGTGCTATGAGAGCACCTAATCCAGTAATGAATATCAAAGAACACTTTTGAGTTACAGTGAAGCTAAAATTTGGCCAATACAAGTAAGAAGTTTTTAGCAGAGTGTTTCAGGCAGAGAGAACAGCACTTGCAAAGCCCCAGAGAAGCACAGAAGAAAAGTGTGATACTTTAGTTGTTCGTAATGGCTGGAGCATAGCAAGTATGGGGAGTGGGAAGCAGTGAGACTGGAGAGATAACCAGGGACCTGAGAATGAAGGGTCAGATAAAGACAGTGGAAATCCAGTGAAAGATTTCAAGGAAGAAATGAAGTGATAAGTTTGCATTTTGGAAAGATCTTTCAGGCTGCACTGTGGTGAGCAAACTGGAGGGCAACCCTACAGCAGAAAGGCTGTAAGGAGCTATCTTGAATATTTAAGCAAAATGTTGGCAGCCTGAAGCAAGATGACAGTGGTAGGGATGAGAAATATATGCGTTTGAAAAGTATTTAGGGGATAGAATCAATTTTGGCTATGAGGAGTACAGGGAAAGGAAGATGCTAAACATGAAGTACGGATGGTGGTGCCATTCAGGATCAGGTTTCTAAGACAGAAAAATAACAAATTCTGCTTTAGACATGTTGATGTGCTTGTGGAACTTGCAAATGGTGCTGAGATACTGAGTAGAAAGTTATCTATAAAAGTGTGGGGTTTAGGAGAGGAGCTTGGGCTGGAGATATAGATTTGGGATCATCAGCTTATTAATAAAGGAAACAGCAGAAATGGATGATAATCTGTAGAGTGAAGAAGATAAGAAAAAGGAGCAAAAACCTGAAAAATATTATTATTTAAGTCAGAGATTGGCAAACTATGGCTCGTGCGTACTAAAATGGTGCTAAATGCCCCATACACAGACATGTTCACAGCCTAACGTCAGAGCTTGGGTATTTTCCACTCATGAAAGGAAGTTGAACAAAAACTGCTGCTCTTTACAACAGCTGATAGGAAGCTTCAAGCCTAAGGAAGAAAAGAGCGCATAGCTTCACAACCAAGAATTGAACCAAGCCACCTGCTGGCTCAGTAACTAAATGTGCACTATCTCCAGCACCACTGCTGGAATTCCATCCCCTGAATTGCCATTTATGTGACTTGGAGCCCTGGCTGTCCAGGGAAGGCAACTATGAAGCTATTGGTGAGTACAGGAAGAGAGAATACATTAATAACAAAAAACCTCTCAGTCAAAATGTGCCCACAAACCAAAATTATAAACATGAAGAAATCAAATGTTAAGAAAGATAGCCGTGAAATTATTTTCAGAACTGGAATAAGAATTTAATACAGATGGAATTAATTTTAAAGAACTATCTGAAAAAAATGTGTAAAGAAATATGTTTAATATGCTCAGACAAATGAAAGCATCCATTTAAAAACAATAGGAAAGTATGAAAAATAGGCAGAAATGAAATCATTGGTAATATGAAAAAGAACTTAAATATAGGAAATAAAAATATAGTTTTTGAAATTAAAAATAAACTCAACAGGATAAAATCTAGACTGGAAGTAGACAGAATTGATAGCTTGGGCAATAGTAGTAAGGAATACATCTAAAATATAGGAGAAGAACACATAAAAAGTATGAAAGAGTAGTTAAGAGTACTGGAGTGTAGACTTTGGGGCTCCATAGATATTAATGTTTATTTGGAGTTCCAGAAAGAGAGAATGGGGAGAAAAGTGGAGTTAGCAATATTCAACATGTAACACCTGAGAATTTCCAAGAATTGAAGAAAGACACGAATTCACATGATAGTGAAACTGCAGAAAATCAAAGATAAGAAGAAAATATTTCAAACTACAAGAGACACATTATCTGAAAAATACAGTTAGACCAATAGCAAACTTCTCAGCAATAAGAAGTACCAAAAAACAGTAGAGCAATAGATTCAACATGCATAACTATCATCTAGAACTTTATGCCCAGTAAAACATACTTGAAGAATGAAGACAAACCCTGTCTCTACAAAAAATTAGCTGAGTGTAGTGGCACACACCTATAGTCCCAGCTACTCAGGAGGCTGAGGCAGGAGGATCGCTTGAGCCCAGGAGTTTGAGGCTGCACTGAGCTATGATGATGCAAACCATACTCCAGCCTGGGCAATGGAGCGAGACCCTATCTAAAGAAAAAAAAAAGTAGAGTTGATGGTAAATGAAGACATTCAAAGACAAAGAAATCGAAGTACCACAGGCCCTCACTAAAAAAGCAATTAAAAGACAAACTTAAGCAAGAAAAAAATGCATTCAGAGGGAAGGCATGAAATATGTAAAAATGGTAAGCCTAGAAGTTATAAAAATATATCATTGTATTTAATTAACCCTTGACAATGTTTAAAAAGAACTACTTTCTTATTTTAAAAAAAATGGAAGAAAAATTAACCCTTTAGTCCACAATAAGCTAGAAGGATGGTATGTAACTGAGAGTTAAAGTATGCTAACGGCCTTATGATAGACATGGTAAGATAAGAGTTTTGGAGAGTGAAGATTTTTAATAGGTTACTGTTCCTATGAATCAAAATTTCTACACAGGAATAATTTCATAATTATAAATTTATATTTAGACTAAGGATTCAAAATCACATAAATCATAGATGAGGCCAATGATATCATAAAGGCAAAGACAAAATCACTTGGTCTACTCTTAAAAACTATTAACAGTAAAATTCTAATAGTGGCTAATTAAAATAGGCACCTAGACAAAGAATGCCTATATTTTTTAAGTATACATGTAGAAAATCTAACTTTAACAAAAAATAAATTATACCTAACAGTCATATATTAGCTTAGTCAATATGATCAGTAATTTTGTTTAGTTTCTCACAGTTTAAAGGGCGTATGATGGGTTATTTGAACGGTCCAAGTTACTTAGGTTTTACTTCTATGTAAACTTATATTTAGTTAGCATTGATATTTATTCCTGAGATCTTTCAAAATCAGCTTGCAATTCTTGTTTAATTTCATAGACAATTATGTATTAGTAAGTCTTTACGTGAATGGTTAAAAAAAACCTCCAGAAATTGTAACAGCTGTCTTAAATATCCCAAAAAGCACAGAATGAACTTTTCTAAGGAGAATTTGGGACTGCCCTTATTTTCTATTTTTGAGTACCATAAAAACACAGAGGCAAAAGTAACTATGCAGTAAGATGTAAATAATAAGTGAATAATATTTTTAAATAGTCACTTGATATATGTTGATCTTGTTTCTAGTGAAATCATCCATAAATGCCTAGTAATACAAATGAAACTGTCTTCCCAGGACTAATGATCTTACTATTCCATGAACTCTAAAACACTTTGTACCTCTCTTCAGAAAAGTATGAAATTTTACCTTAGCTTATAGGCATTTATCCCTTTTATCTCCTCTTACAGACACTGGTCTTCTCAATGTCTTGTACTACGGTTCTCTGTCCTCCACAGAGTAGACTAGCACCATCTGTACACAACAGACAAATGTTACATGAATGGCTGACACATATATCTGAGTTGTTTTCACTATGACAGCAAAGCATTTTATAGTATGTTACTGCATGTTTTGCAAAGCTATGAAACATTTACAAATTTGCTGGTAAAGTAAGTAAAGTATTTGAGTAATTGGGCCATTAAGACAAGGAAGATTTGTGTGAAGCTGATTGTATTGATGTTTTGAAGGAACTTCAAACCATAGTTTAACATGAAAGAGTCTTAATTTAGTACTGACAGTCATTTCAGTCTTACGAGAGTCAGGAATTGATGGCTTATGTGAGGAAGCTAAGATGGGAAAGATTAAGTGAATTCACCGAGGTTACATACAACAATTGGGATTTTTGATAGTTGATTTATGCACCTTTTTTTTTTTTTACTAAGACACTGAACTGGAAAGTATCTCATCCTCTCTAGCATACATGACAACATGCTGCAATAGTTATTTTTCAAATATAAAACATATATTTTCTTTAAAAAAATACACAGTAATTACTCCTCTTCCGTGCTCTCAGAGCACTCTGATTGTACTTCTTTTACAGAATCTACCATGGAATTATGTTTAGTTGTTTAACTGTTTTCCTGATACAGATTTACCTCAATATCTGGCATTGAGTGGATGCCCAAAAATGTTTGTCAAACAAATGAATGATTCCTTGAATGTAGTGTAGTGGCCTTTTGAATTCCGGTCCTTAAGGCTGTCTATATTATCACATTTTCCTGAAATACATAGATTCTGAATCTCTTTGTTGATTATTAGTTGTTTCTATCAAATTTTCATAAAGGACAATCATTAGCTGACCTGAGATCCAGTAGCTCAGTACTTCTACGGCCACGATATTGGAAATGTATTGGCTGTTCTGAGAAAGAAAAACATGTCCATCCATTTCCAAACCTAGAATCAGGGACTTCTGTCTGATTCCAGGTTTTCCTCATTTTGTGCAAATATATATTTCTGATCTATTACTTAAGACTTTATAACTTCAGTTAGGTTAACTGAGTGTGAATCCTTTTGTAAAGTGGAAAATATTTTTATAAAATAGTATTCTTCTAATTTGAATTTTAAGTATCATGTTTACTCAAAGCAGTGTGCCACTTTTATTAAAGACATTGATACTGCATGAGATTTAAGGTAGCCAATCTTTTGGAGTTGTGGGAGGAATATGTAGGAAACCAGTATTTCAATAAGTTGTGTTTTTTAATTATACCATTTTGTAAACATTTTTAACAGCTTTATTTAAATGTAATTTTACACCATACAACTCACCCATTTAAAGTGTACAATTCAGTGGCTTTTTAGTACATTCACAGAGTTGTGCAACCATCACTGCAATCAATTTTAGAACATTTCGTTACCCCAAAAAGAAATTTCACACCCCTTAGTTGTCATTCCCCTTTTACTCCCGTCCCCACAGCATTTTGTTAACATTTATACTTATGGTTGAAATACTTACTTCCTAACCTGTCTTAGTATAAAAATCTTAAGTTTCCATTGTGCGCATGCATATGTGTGTGTTTTAACCATCTGTTTCTCTGTATAGTGCATATTTTGACATCTTGCTACAAGCTATATGTGCAGACAAGCTCCAGAATTAGTCATTTGAACATTATCATTTTACTCTTTTTTTTTTTTTTTTTTTTTTTTGAGATAGAGTAGAGACGTTGTGTCACCCTGGATAGAGTGCAATGGCATCATCCTAGCTCACTACAACCTCAAACTCCTGGGCTTAAGCAATCCTCCTGCCTCAGCCTCCCACGTAGCTGGGACTACAGGCACATGCCATGACGCCTGGCTCATTTTTCTATTTTTAGTAGAGACGAGGTCTCACTCTTGCTCAGGATGGTCTAGAGCTCCTAAGCTGAAGCAATCCTCCCACCACAGCCTCCCCGAGTGCAAGGATTACAGGCGTGAGCCACCATGCCAGGCCTTACTCTTTTTTTTTTTCTCAAAACTTAAAAATTAGTGTATTGCTTGAAGAGGAACCATTGCTTTATTGGAAATCTTGTAACTGACTTGCTACCAGTTAATCAGTTATCATACAGTGATTAATGAGGTATCTCTCCACCAAATTCAAATTGGAATAAATCATACTGGGTGAATCTCTCTTTCTCTTGTGATTTGGATTAGGTATACTCAATTCTTCTTAATATCAATTGTTCTTTTTCATAAATTTTAAAAAAATTTTTTAAATTTCAGCATATTACAGGGGTACAAATGTTTAGGTTACAAATATTGCCTTTGCCTCACTTGAGTCAGAGCTTCAAGCATGTCCATTCCCTACACTGTGCACATTGCACCCATTAGGTGTATATATACACATCTCCTCTTCCCCCCTCCCATCTGCCCGACACCCGATGAGTGTTATTACTATATGTGAACTTAAGTGTTGATTACTTAATACCAGTTAATACCAGCTTGATGGTGATCAGTTAATATCAGTTAATACCAATTTGATGGTGAGTACATGTGGTGCTTGTTTTCCATTCTTATGATACTTCACTTAGTAGAATAGGTTTCAGCTCTATCCAGGATAATAGAAGAGGTGCTTTATCACCATTGTTTTTGTGGCTGAGTAGAACTCCATGGTATACATATACCACATTTTGTTAATCCACTCATGTATTGATGGGCACTTGGGTTGTTTCCACATCTTTGCAATTGTGAATCATGCTGCTATAAACATTCTAGTGCAGATGTCTTTTTTATAGAATGCCTTTTGTTCTTTTGGGTAGATGCCCAGTAATGGGATTGCTGTATCAAATGGTAGTTTTACTTGTAGTTCTTTGAGATATCTCCATATTACTTTCCACAGAGGTTGTACTAGTTTGCAGTCCCACTAGCAGTGTTTGGTTGTTCCTAACTCTCTACATCCATGCCAACATTTATTGTTTTGGAACTTTTGGATAAAGGCCATTCTCACTGGAGATAAGCGATATCTCATTGTGGTTTTGACTTGCATTTCCCTGATAATTAGAGATGTTGAGCATTTTTTCATATGTTTGTTGGCCATTATTCTATCTTCTTTTGAAGTTTCTGTTCATGTCCTTTGCCCACTTTTTGATAGGGTTGTTTGATTTTTTTATTGCTGATTTTCCTGAGTTCTAAATAGATTCTGGTTATCAGCCCTTTATCGGATGTGTAACATGGGAATATTTTCTCCCATTCTGTAGGTTGTCTGTTTGCTCTCATGATAGTTTCCTTTGGCTGTGCAGAGCTTTTTAATTTGATCAGGTCCCATTTATTTATTTTTGTTGTTGCTGTGATTGCCTTTGGCGTCTTCTTCATAAATTATTTGCCTAGGCCAATGTCTATAAGAGGTTTTCCTTTTCTTCTAGAATTCTAATAGTTTCACGCCTTAGGTTTAAGTCTATTATCCACCATGAGTTCATTTTTGTGAGAGGGGAAAGGTGCAGATCCTGTTTCAGTCTTTTACATGTGGCTATCCAGTTTTCTCCCAGCACCATTTATTGAATAAGGATTCTTTCCCCCAGTGTATGTTTTTGTCTGCTTTGTCAAAGATGTAGATGGCCATATGAGGATGGTTTTATATCTGGATTCTCAGTCTGTTCCATTGGTCTATGTCTCTGCTCTTATGCCAGTACCATGCTGTTTTAGTTACTATAGTCTTGTAGTATAGCTTAAAATCTGGTAAATTGATGCCTCTCAATTTGTTCTTTTTGCTTAAGATTGCTTTTGCTATACAGGGTCTTCTCTGGTTCCATACGAAGCATAGAGTTATTTTTTCTAGATCTGTGAAAAATGATATTGGTATTTTCATAGGGATTGCATTGAATCTTTAGATCACTTTGGTTAGTATAGACATTTTAACAATGTTTCTGGCAACCCTTGAGCATGGTATGGTTTTCCACCTGTTTACATCCTCTGTTGTTTCCTTCCTTAGTGTTTCATAGTTCTGCCTGCAAAGGTCTTTTACCTCCTTAGTTAAATATATTCCTAGATATTTATTTTCTTTGTTGCTATTGTGAAGGGTATTGAGTCTTTGATTTAGTTCTCAGTTTGACTGTTGTTGGTGTATAGGAATGCTGCTGATTTCTGTTCATTGCTTTTATAACCTGAGACTTTGCTGAATTTGTTTTTCAATTCCAGTAGTCTCATGGTAGAATCTTTGGGATTTTTTAGATATAAGATCATATCATCAGCAACGAGCCATAGTTTGACCTCTTCTGCACCCACCCGCCAGCCCTCCCAGGTGCTGCTTCCCTGGTGACTATAGGAGAGTTGGGAAAATCCCAAGGTGGAGAGACATCAATCCAGGATGATTTGAGACCAGCACTCGTCTCCCTGGCAGGATCAGGGATTGATCTCCAGGGCCCAGGGGACAGGCCTGCAGACCAGATCCATGCACCTAGGTCTGGAATGCATTGCCCCGGGGCACAGAAGGTATATTTGTGACAGAGCCTACTGAGGTATGTGTGCTTTTGGAGGCAGATCAGCATGCTTGAGGGGCAGCCATCCTCCCAGGGGAGGGCCATGTGCCCAGCTGAGGGTGCGATCCTAGGTAGGGAGCCTCCCAGCCTGCATCACAGCCAGAGGAGATCCACTGGCTTGCGGTCCTGCCTGCCGGCAGAGGCTGGGGAGAAACTGCGGAATAGGGGAGGGTGGAAAGGAGAGACTTGCTCCAGACTGCAGATCTCAGACAGCCTCACCCCCGCACACAGACTTTTCGGATGAGTGGGACCACTTCAGCCCCTCCCTGGCAGCTTTGCCCAGAAGCAGAGAGCAGACCTTTGACACCTGCTAACAGCATTTGTGAAGCTTGAGGGAAGGCTCACCCAACCCAGCTCCACCCAGACTCACTCCCCGGGTTCCCCCACTGAGGTGGAGAATAAGGACACACCTGGAAGTCCCAGGGCCCCACCTACCACCTGAGGTACTATAGTGCCTCTCCAGAGGAACAAGAGCTGGCTACAGGACCCCAAAACAGCACTGCAGCCTGTTCCTCCCAGCAAGTGCCACCTACTGACAGGGAGGTTATTCTGCACACCCTTTTACTACATCTTACCCATACATTTAGATAGTTATAAGAAAAGTAAAGTTAGTCACAGTGCATTTGGGATTTTTTAGAATAGAAAACCCCATGTAAATGACAAGTAATCTAATAAATGGATTCTGTTTTGATGAATAGAAATGTTAAATAAATCACTTGTCAGAAACACATTATATGATTTTTTGTGTGTATAATTTACACTAAATTCTTTTTGGCACAAAGCATTCTCTGAATTAAATTCTTTGCACACAAGTAATAAAATGTATAATGTACTTGTGAATAATGCAATAACAGCCTTATAGTCAAGATAAATGATACACAAATTGGTAACCTAGTGTCTAGGGACACAGTGCAGTTAGACTACTGAGTCCATTTTATAGAAGATTTTATAGGCTTGTTTACTACTTTCACGTCAAGTGTCATAGAAACAAATTTAGATTTGTTATCTAATTCAAATGGGGACTTAGATAAATCTGTGATGAGTCTATACAGCTTCTCTGAGATAGTCTTTGTATACCCTTTGTGTAACCTCTGTATATCCCTGCATACACTTTGGGTAACATGTATCATTTATGTGTTTTTGTGATACCTAATTGTAACATCCAGGGCAAATGGATTACCGAACTACAGCTATGAAGGGCTGATTCTTCTTACCGCTTTAATTTATTAACTAATGAAAATTACTTTTTATGATTTGATTAACTTAAAGAAATAAGTTTTAGTTTAGAGGTCTTTTCTGATAAAGCATTCAAATTAAAGAATTCAGTAGTATTTTATTATGTTGCTTTCACTGAGTTTATAATCGTTACATATTCATAAATAGAAGCTAATTATACCAGACCAGAATGCTAGATGGTAGACTCCATGACGGTATGGACATGTCTGTTTTATCTGTCCCCAGCACCTAACATGAGAACATAATGGTCACTTGATAAACGCTTGTTGAGTGAACGGATGAAAATGTTAAGCAACAGTGGGAAGTAAGACAGCAGGTACTAAAGTAGGGACTCGGGGGATAATTAGTGTCCTAGACAGCGTTCAGTCAGGAAAATGGTAACTATTCTAGGTGTTTCAAAAAGATGGGTATTTAAAATAGGGATTTCATTACAAAAATTATTGGATGGACTGGAGGAGCATAAAGAAGAGGTGATTGTACCTAGAGATTACTAACTGTGGGCAGCTGTTCCCACCCACCACCACCACCACCACTCCACCAGAGCTGGAGGAGTAAAAATGAAAATGTGGTATTATCTAAAGCCTGTCAATCCACACAGAGACACTGACAATGCTGGAACTCTACTGCCTTTTAAAAAATAATATTTCTGGGTAGTTATAATGCATGCATTGTATATATGTTATACCTTGCAACTTTAAATTCTGGTATCATGTTTATTGGGCAGAACAATCTGTATAGAATATGGTTCTCCTAAGTAACATGTGCATTTTGGCATTTAATGTATTTAGAGTCTGTAACTGTCTGATTCCTTTGTAGACTGAAAGATATTTAATTAGTAAAAAGATCATTTATTAATTCAATATATTTTTAATTAACAGCCTACTTAGTGGCAGACATTATGTTAGATATTAGGATTGTGAGGATGAATAAGGAACGGTTTCTTCCCTCACATTTGTGGAAGGAAATCTAATCAGCCAAAACAAATCAAATTTTATGGGGAAAATATAAATTTAATTTTTTTAAGTGCAACTTATAATAGATAAGTAAATTTACCTGATTTTCACTCAGGTCTTCATATAAATATATTCTAATTATATGGTATCTAAGTTTGTATAGGAATTTTTAACTTAACAGCTTTGACTCTCCAGTTTACCTTGAAATAGCCCTAGTTCTTTCTATCAAGTTGTATTATTCTTTACAAAAAAAAAAAAAAGCAGAGGGGAGCAACACAACTGTGTATCTGCTGCAGTCTACTTACTGTTACACAGTGCCACTCACAGGCCATCTGAAACTTCTTAGCTATATTTCTTGGCAGATTAAAGATGACTGGTCAGAAGAAGATTTCCTTAATTAGTTAATAAAATGCACATTCTGAGAAAGGACATAGTCATCTCTGCGGGTAGGTAGTAGTTTATAGAGCTTAAATATGTGCTGCCTCTGAGTTTATGGATGCTCTGTAGCATTTGGAAAACATGAACATGTAGCCATCCAACGGTCATTATTAAATTCCAGCCTCCTCTTTGAACTGTTTCAGGTACTTGGTACAGTTCATAGTGGCCTATGATGTAGCCCCTGCTGCAGTGTTAATAGAAGAAATACCAAATCAATATCTACAAAACCCTTACAGAGCAATGGCACCTATAGGGTGATGTCACAGAAGTCCTTGTAAGTTCAAATTAAGGAGAAATTAAAGTACGCTTTTTGTTTGGAGTACATGGCAACCAATATATGACATCCATTGAAAGGAAAGTTACCCTTCCTACAGAAAAACAGTATATCTTCTGTTTCTTCCTTCCTCCACTTCATATTTTACTCCTTTATCTTTTTCATGGAATCAATATTACTGAACAGTGACAGCTAATTAATGACAAATACAGTATAATCTGTCCAAATTTTAGTCCTAGGTAGAAATATCCTGTAGTCACTGTTCTACTTACCAAGGTCATACATTAAGATTAAAATGTTTTAAAAGTGTTTTTAATTTGGCATTGTAAACAGGAGGATTTAGAGCTCTCTCTTTTCTGCCCTGCTGGAGCCCTGGGTACTATGACTGCCATATACTCATTAGCACTTAGACATTACCTTGAAAATTATTAAAATCTTTTTATGCCCATTTACCAAACTGAACTCTAAGGTCTTTCTTTTCTTTCTTTGTATGTGTGTGTGTGTGTGTGTGTGTGTGTGTGTGTGTGTGGTTAATTGTTAATTAATATTTTGATGATGATACTTACTTTTTCTAGAAGTTTTATTATTTTTTTCTTATCTTGGTTGAGTTTTCTTTTTTTTCTAAGCACTTTCAAGGAGGAGATTTTGAACCTATACAAGACTAGTTTGTATCCTTTAAACCTTACACATAAAAGATGGTAAATCAACTCTTCTTTCTCCCTTGCTCCCATCAGTAGCCAATCCTGTTTCTTTTACTTGTAAATACAGCCTTCCTCTCTACGCTCACTTGAGTCATTTGATGCTTAACAGTGGGGATACAGTCTGAGAAATGCATCCTCAGACAATTTTCTGTGGGAGCATCACAGCATGTACTTACACAAACCTAGATGGTATGGCCTACTCTTAGTACACATTAGACTTTATGGGATGGCCTATTGCTCCTAGGTTACAAACCTAAATAGGATGTTACTGTACCGAATACTGCAGGCAATTGTAACACAATGGTAAGTATTTGTGTATCTAAACCTAGAAAAGTTATAATTAAAAAATACAGTACAAAGATAAAAAATGGTACACATTTATAGAGCACTTAACCAAGAATGTAGCTTGCAGGACCGGAAGTTGCTTTGGGTGGGTCAGTGAGTAAGTAAGGAGTGCATGTGAAGGCCTAGGACATTATTGTACACTACTGTAGACTTTATAAACACTGTACTTTTAGGCTACACTAAATTTACTTGAATTTTTTTGCTTTCTTCAATAATAAATTAACTTACTGTAACTTTTTTACCTTATAAACTTTTTTTTTTTTTTTTTTTTTTTTTTTGTTGAGACAGAGTCTCACTTTGTTGCCCAGGCTAGAGTGAGTGCCGTGGCGTCAGCTTAGCTCACAGCAACCTCAGACTCCTGAGCTCAAGCGATCCTCCTGTCTCAGCCTCCCGAGTAGCTGGGACTACAGGCATGCACCACCATGCCCGGCTAATTTTTTCTATATAGATTTTTAGGTGTCCATATAATGTCTTTCTATTTTTAGTAGAGACGGGGTCTCGCTCAGGCTGGTCTCGAACTCCTGACCTTGAGCAATCCACCCGCCTCGGCCTCCCAGAGTGCTAGGATTACAGGCGTGAGCCACCGCGCCCGGCCCCTTATAAACTTTTTAACTTTTTTTTTAACTTTTTGAGTCTATTGTAATAACAATTAGCTTAAAACACAAACACACTGTACAGCTGTACAAAAATGTTTTATTTCTTTATATCCTTCTTCTCCAAGCTTTTTTCTATTTAAAAAATTTTTATTTTTTATTTTTTGAACTTTTTTGTTAAAAATGAGGACATAAACACACACATTAGCCTAGGCCTACACAAGGTCAGGATCATTAATATCACTGTCTTCCATCTCCACATCTAGTCCCACGGGAAGGTCTTTAAGGGCAGTGATACAGGGAGCTGTCATCTCCTATGATAACATTGCTTTCTTTTGCAAAACCTTCCGAAGGATCTGTCTGAAGCTATTTTACAGTTAACTTTTATTTTTAATAAGTAGGAGTACACTCTAAAGTAATGATAAAAAGTATGGTATAGTAAATCCATAAACTAGTAACATAGTCATTTATTATCATTATTGAGTGTTATGTACTATACATAATTGTATGTGCAATACTTTTATATGACTGGCAGGGCAGCATGTTTGTTTACAGCAGCATCGCCACAAATACATGAGTAATGCATTACTCCATGACATTGTGATGGGTACAGCATCACTAGGAGGTAGGAATTTTTCAGTTCCAGTACAATTTTATGGGACTGTCAGTTCCATTTTATCACTGTCATGTATATGGTGTGTCACTGACCGAATGTCATTGTATAGTACATGACTATACTTGAATTGTCACTGCTGGTGTTGAGCCCCTAACCATTTCTCCACTGTAATACAATAACCACCTGTTTGGATTCTTTGTTTTCGTTCTTTACCCTCTGCAGTCTCTCTTCCATATAGCTTCCAGAACTTATTTTCAAAAACAAAAATCTAGGTTTGTCAATCCCTGTTTTAAAACCTTTTGCCAGGTATGGTGGTATGCACAGGTAGTCCTAGCTACTCAGGAGGCTGAGGCAGGAGGATGGCTTGAGGCCAGGAGTTCGAGGCTGCAGTGAGCTAGGATTGTGCCACAGCACTCCAGCATGACAGATAGAGCAAGACCCTGTCTCTTAAAAACAACAATAGCAGGAACAACAAAAAACCTTTTGATGGCTCTCTGTCATTTTATAATTAGATTCAAACTCTATCTTTGCATACAAGGTCCCCTGCAAAATCTGTTCTCTACCTGTCCCTCTAGCATCATCTCTCAGCATTCCCCACTCACATGTCACACTGTAACCATTTTCAATGTCTTATAGCCTCTTGAATGGGCCCTGCACCCTCTTTATCTGTGTTCCATACTCCTCGACCCCTAGAAACCTAGCTCTCTCCCATCTAATCTGTTTTCCTTCTCCTGCTCTCCCCCCACCAGCACACATACATCTTTACCACATAAACAAAGACTTTTACTTGGATGGTTTCTTGTCTTTTGAGGCTCAACTTTTGTGGCCCCTGCTCCAGGAAGTGTTCCCTGTCATTCCTCAGATCTTCACTCAGCCATTTTAGGGACCTCCTATATAAGCCTAAGGTATACCCTATATCTCCATCACACATAGGACTTATTACATTATGTTGCACTGATCAGGTTTCAAATCTTTCTTTCTCAGTAGAATGTGAGGTCCTTGAGGGCAAGTGCTGGTCCTGTGTGTTTCTGTTTTTCTACCATTTAACAAGCACCAGACACATAGTTGGCAGGCAATAAATATTTGTTAAAATCAACTGAATGGGTTTTTTGGCTTGTCTCATAGTCCATTCCCTGCCTTACGGCAAGCAAATGCCTACACACTCAAAACAAATGCTTGTCTGGGCCAAATAGCTTACTTTACATGAGTGGCCAGCTTGGCAGATTTGGCGATACCAGAAAGAAAGAGTTGGTTCTGGGGATTACATCACAAAGTTAGGCTATTCAGAGGGAGAGGTTGCTGTTGTGCTGAAGTGTTATGATATTAACGGTGACTCACTGTTTCATTGTGTTTGCTTTCACTTACATTTCCCAAGTTTATGGTGCTTATATCAAGGACCAGAGGAACTGGAAAGTAGAAGATTTTTCATCTCAAAAAAGCCTGTAATTTATATCATTTATTTCTTGAATACAGAATCCAAAGTAGTAGATTTTAGTTATGGTGGGTATTTTTACTGTCCTTAGATTTGATCTTCTAAAGCACCAACTACTTATTCGTTATATAATCTAGGTACTAGATAGATTGTTTGCTGAATTGATGTAATAACAAGCCTGGTCATATATGAACCCGAGACAATGAGTTAGAAAATACACTACAAAAATCTAATAAGACTACAGATCATATGCATTTGCCAAACTACCCCAAATGGACACTTTAATATATTCTATGGCATATTTTTGTCTCATATAGTAGTATTTAACTTTCATAAGGGAATTAGATCATTTTCAAGTTCCTTTTTAGTCTAAAATTCTTAGATTCTATAATTCTTTTCTGTCTTTTACCATTTATTCTTAGCTACTTGAAAAATAGCCCTTTTCAAAGCTTCAGTAGCCTTTCTCTTAGGAATAATATAGAGCCATACCAATCTAGAAGTTTTTAGTTTATTATGTCCATAGTGTTATCATCTATCTAGGAAAACTTCCCAACACTGACTATTTATATAGTAACATTCACCTTACAGACATTTTCGTTCAATTAAACAATTTTATTTTTCAGTGCATACTATGCAGATGGGCAATACAGTATTGTGTTTAGAAGCTCAGCTTCTAGAGTCAGACATTTCTGGGTTTGACTCTCAGATCAGCACTTACTATTTTATATAATCATAAGCAAGTTATTTACCTTCTCTGAGCTTTAGTTTCCCCTGTAAATGGGAATAGTAATTGTATCAACCTCACACATTTGTGGTATTTTATTAATATAAGATAGTTCTTGCAAAGCAGCACTTAGGAGTGTATCTGGGAGGAGGTTCTGTGTGTGTGCCTGTGTCTGTGTGTCTGTGAGCTCAACAAGAGTTGGTGATTTTTTTATGTGCCAAGCACATGGACAACAGCGGTGAATAAGACAGCTATAAGCTCTGCCCTTCTAGACAATTAAGCAATTACAATAAAAAGTGATGATTATTATGATTGAGGAAATAGTTATTTATTCATGAATGTATTAATAGTAGGAAGACTGAACACAGTGTAGAGGTCAGAGAAGGCCCCTTTGAGGAAGTAACATGAAGCTGAGACTGATAGGATAAGTAGGTAGACTCTTAGCTAAAACATAGGTGTTTATGAGAGAAATCATACTGTAGCACCATTTTGAGAGATCACGAAGATCCCAGATATGTCCCTCAAGAACATTAAGAGTCTATACTGTTATGGGTTTCACTTAGCATTGAAGAAAATAAAAGTGAAATGTGAAGCTTAGAAAAAGAAAGAACCCTCTGAGGTAGGAACTAATATTTATTTGATGACAGTAGATTAGGCACATGCTTAGCTGGAGAAGTGGGGGTGAGTGGGTGGGTACATGAAGAAGATGACGATCACTGACATTTATGCAGATTATTTGGTCTTCTAAACAACCACTTGAGATGGGAATTATGAGCCCTGTTTTATGAATAAGAACACTGAGGCATTAAGAGGTTAAGTAACTTTCCTAGTGTTACGTGGCTATTAAGTAGAAGAGTTAAGATCCAAACTCCGGCAGAATTATTCCACAAGCCATGCTCTTGGCCTCTGTGCTAACACCCTCTGAACAATGAGTCAGACACAGTCCACGCCCATAAAGAGCTCAAAGTCCAGAGGAGGGTAATTGTCCTGGAGTACGACTGCTGGGGCAGGGCTTACTTTGCAGTCCCTCATTTCACAAAGTTAGCAACCCTAACTGGTCTTTTTACCTGATTCCCCACATACAGTATATAATTTCTGCCTATCTTCTCAGATCCCTACCCCCCTCTGTCCCTGCTAAAAAAGGCCTCCTGGTATTGTGTGCCATTATGTTTACAAATGAATATTTTCAGAGGCACAGGTCTTTTTTAAGGATCTTTACATTTCTTTTCCATATAACTTCATTTCCCCATATTATGAGGATATGAACTTGCATGCTGACTTAAAGCTAGGATCTATTTTAGACTCCACATTAAAAGCTTTGTGTAAATATAAATTGATTATCAAATTTTCCCTCAAATGAACTTAAGAATGTTCCTTGCAAAGGGAAAGGGATTTATATAGCCTTTTAATAAAGAAATAAGATTCTGTAATGGCCTGGTGTTCTCCAGGCTTAATGACTTGAGTTTTGTTTACCTTAAATAAGCAGAATTTTAAACATTTTAGTTCACCTTTAGAAAGGTCTTATTGTCACTAACTAAAAGTAGTAGCATAGAGTAGCTCTCATGTTAGAATTCAGTGGGACAGCATTAATGCTTCAGTAAACATTTGATCACGTTTGCCCTAGCAAAATCAAAAAGAAAAGCCAGATAGTCTGAAAAAGCCCTTCACAGTTTTCTTCACGTAAGAAGGTATTGTTTGCAACATAATAGTGGAGAACAGAAGCTCAGCATTATTAAACAGTTTTAATCCATGACCAAAATATAGGGTAACGTAGGTACTCTGAAGTCCCCAAAATCTGAAGGGCTGCGCATTTTTGCCTTCTTTCTTGCCACATTTTGTATCAGATAGTCTCATAGTAACATATTTTGCAATGTTTTTGCCTCCGATGTTTCTCCCGTATACCTTTCAAATGCTAGAGAACAGCAGGGCCTACACCAGAGAGCAGGCTACAGATAATCCATCTGAGAAAAGTCTGGCATCGCCCATCACTAACCATTTCCCTCTCTTCATTTCCTCTAGACTAAATTAAGCAGACCCAGTGCTTGCTAGCAGGATCATTTCTAAAATCAGCTGTGCTTGACTTTCCTTGTGCCTCATCAAACGGCTTTTAACCCAGCTGCTTCTTGAAAAAAAAAAAAAAATCTTGCAATAAATATCATAGGCACAAATGGAGAAGGCTTACACTAAAGACTGTGAAGTAGTATCTGTGCTGAAGTTGAAAGCAGAGCCTATGGAGGTGAGCTCCAGTTCTCTGACATCCAAGAAGGAAAGGGTTTTGAAAGATGCCCTAGGTGAGAAAGCACTGAAGGCCTATTGGGGCTGGAGCTGCAGGGAGCCTGTCCTAGGCCACCTGGAGTCTCTTCTAACACTGCTTACCTAAGGCCTGCTTCCCTCCTGCTGTGTGCACATTTCTTTCCATTTCCTGAAAGTCTCAAGGACTGCACCACCAGTTAAAAGAACAACTTATGTTTCAGTCCCTTAGAATCTAGTTAGCTCTTTCATTTCCTTTTTTATTTACTTGTGATGGGCAAACTTACATTCCTTTTCATTCTCTGAGTCTGGATTATTTCAAGAATTTTTTTTTTCTTTTAGCTACTAGTGAATGCTAACATAAGAGAGCTCAGGATCCCTCCTCTAATGCTAAAAATAACCTTACTTTGTCTTCAGAATAGTATTGAGCTAAATGCAACATGGTATTCTAGATTCAATCCTATAATAGTAAAAGGTCATAAATGGAAAAACTGGGAAGATCCAAATAAAGACTGTATGCTAGCTAAGAGTGTAGTACTAATGTAATTTCTTAGTTTTGATGAAGTACCATGTTTATGTATGATGTTAACATGAAGGAAAGTTGGATAAAGGCATATAGGAACTCTCAATTATCCTTGAAACTCTTCTATAAATCCAAAACTATTTCAAAATAAAAAGTTAAAAAAATTTTTCTAATAGTATTGATTCTAAGATTTTACAAATTTGGGATATTTAGTATAAGTGTACTGAAAGCCAAACACATACTATGGCTATACACTAGGTTTTCCTACCACATTCTTGGTGTAAACCCATCACGCACTCAGAAGTCAGATAAACCCAGACTCAGTCCCCAGATCTGCCACCTCTAGCTGTGTAAACTTGAACAAGTAACTGATTGCTCCAAGACTGGTTCTTATCTGTATAATGGGGATGATGAGTCCTACTTCATAGGAGTCTTGGGAAGATTTGGATAAGAGAATAGCCCAGGGCCTGCCACGTGGTAAGCCCTCCAAATGTCGCTCTCAATAGCCCTCCAGGATGGTACTTTGAGAAAAGCAAAATTTGGGTTCCTATTCCCTCCTTAAGTTTGCTTTCACTCCTTAAAATTGCTTCCCCCCTCCCCCTAAGGGTATAGAAAGGTCACTACTTTCCTTGAGAGCAGGGCAAAAAAAACAGATTCCAAAATGAGTAGGGAAGGATATAAGTAAAGATGGTTGGCCTTCCCATCTCTGGCCTGTCCTTCCCGGGCTTGTCCCCTTCAGACAGGCCTAAGACCATGGCCTGCCTTTCCTGTCAGCGCAAACAAGTACCAGTCGCCTCTTCACAGTTCCTAGCTTGCTTATACGCTTGCCTTGACTTTCCTGAGCAGATGGGTAATTCTAAGCCTTTTCCTTCTCATTGTGGATTGATGAGCTTTCTCTCCTCTTAAGGAAATTTCTATTGTCAGAGCCACAGAAATTAAACTGTGCCTTTAGTCTTTGATTCAGCAAGTATTTACTAAATACCTACTATTTGCTTGACCCAATATAAACATAATCCCAGCTGTTAGAGAACTCACAGTCTAGTTTGCAATAAAGTAAATAGATACTGTAATCAGTATGATCTACATTACAATTAAATAAATAGAAAAATTAGTAAAGAAGGATAAGTGTTATGATGGAGTGAAATCAGAGTACCATAGGAACATTCCTCTCCTTTCTTTGCGCTCTCAGAGAAGAGCCTCTGAGCTCTAAGGTCCTGCCTCCTGGGAGCTGCTAGGCCCAGAAGTTTGTCCATGTTACTGGCTCTTGTCCATATAACCCTCCTGCCCAAAGTAAACTCTCTTTGGTCTCATAATCCCAAATTTCATTTGCCTTCAAAATTTAAAACATCCAGGACACTTGAGGTGCAGGGACAAGGAAAGAAGGAAACCGCTGTGGTAAGACTCCTCCGGTCCTGCTATAAACCAGCAGGTAGACCTGGAAGTTGGGAGAGGTGGGAGTGAAGGAGTTGCACACGGAACCTCACATATACATCCTTGACTTGGGTCCTCTGTCTTTTAATTTGAGAGCATGATAGCTCAGAAAACTGCATTGACACCAGTTGTGCCCTAAAGAACTAGTGAAGGGAATCATTTCTCCTATGCGCATGTAGCTCTTAATACATCCCCTCCTCATAACGTTTGTCTCACTGCATTGCATTTATCTATTTTTAAGTCTGTCTCTCACTAGACTATGAATGCTGAGCCTGGGCCAGTGCCTGTTACTTGGCAGCTTTTGAGAGCTTGAGAATAAAGAAGATCAAAATAACTTTACTGTGAGTTGTGTTAGATTGTAGCAATGAATTCTACACACTAATCTTTGGGCATCTATCTCATAACAGCTTAAAAAGAAAGAAAAAAACACTCAGGTTTTACATGTACCCGAATGTTTATAGCAGCACAATTCACAATAGCAAAGATGTGGAAACAACCCAAATGCCCATCAATACATGATTGGATTAGTAAGCTGTGGTATATGTATACCATGGAATATTACTCAGCTATAAGGAATGATGAAGATATGACATCTCTATGGTTCTCCTGGAGAGAGTTGGAACCCATTATATTAAGTGAAGTATCCCAAGAATGGAAAAACAAGCATCACATGTACTCACCAGAAAATTGGTTTCCCTGATCATCACCTAAATACAAATCTGGGAAGGACACCAATCGGATATCAGACTGAGGTGGGGGGTGGGGGAGGGGATGGGTGTATGCCTACACAATGAGTGCATTGCGCACCGTTTGGGGAGTGGTAACACTTGAAGGTGCTGACTCGGGAAGGGGGGGGGTGGGGAAGGGAGGGACATATACCTACATGATGGGTGCAATACGCACGACCTGGGGAACAGACACGCCTGGAGCTCTGACTTGGGGGGAAAGGCGGTACAGGAGCAACGTATGTAACCTGCAATTCTGTATCCCCCATAACAAGATGAAATAAAAAAAAAAAAAAGAAATTAAAAAAAAAAAAACACTCAGGTCTTGAGTCCTGCTTCTACCCTTCAGTTGCTGTACCACCTCTCGCTCACCCTGCTCCCTCCTCCCTTCATCCAATGGGTCAGAAATGGCACAGTTCAGCTCCCTCTGGGAGAGCCTTCCAAAGGGTCCGAGTTCTAATTAGCATCACAAAGGAATTGTTCCTCTGATCTTGAGAAAGCTTTTCCAGCCTCAGCCCCACTTACTGTATTACCTAAGCTTTCAAACTATCGCTTATGATTTCACTCTTTTTGGCACCATAGTCCCATAAGTTTATAATTTTGCTTTTGTGATGTCCTTGACCCCAGAACCTGAGTCCTGACAGTGTTAGTGCCTACAGCTTAGAGCTGAGCATAGATATTTATATAGATATGGGAATATGGAGAAACTAGCAGTTAGGAAGCTTATAAAGGAACAAACATAGAACAAGGTATATAGCAGCTCATTATACTTGCTGCTTTTAAACTAACATTAATAAGTGATGATAGTAGAAGAGTGGAAATGATGGCCTTTAAGTGTTAGGAAAGTTTTGCATATGGGGAAAAAACAACCATAAAAAATTTCACTCCAGGATCTTCTCATTTCTATAAATTGGGCTACTAAGTTCTAAATTTATAGACTTGCCAAAACTACTTGTATTATCTCTAAACATGTCTTAAGGTGCCACAGATGCTCAGAACAAATCTAGCCTATATTGCTAATGAACATGCAAATAGTTTTCCCCATCTGCCACCTCTGTCTAAAAGGCCAGGAAGGCTTCCTCCCTGATCACAAAGAACACAATTACTGTCTACAGAGAAGTCAAGTACAAAGGCCACCAGCCTTTGCAGGCCACCAGAGATTAACAGCTGCTGCTTCTTTGATTGGGAGAGGTAATAACAGTTACTTTAGTTAATAATTGGATGGATTCCCTGACCATGTGATTCAGGATTGAGGCTGTCATTTTTTGCTGACCTTTAACTAAGCTGGGTTATTAGAATGGAGCCAATAATCCTATTAGTCAGTTGTCAGTCTCGCAGTGGGAGAGAGCAGGGAAGGCAGAGCCATTAAGGTGTTTTGCTAGGTATATAAGGAAAGCCACACATTTCATCTTTAGAGATATTTTTTTTCTTTATCAAATCAGAATTATAAAGCTGTTTATGAAAGCTTTTTCCAGTTTTACATATCTGAAATCAGAGTATTTGGGAAAAGAGTAAAAGAGCTAAGGAAAGTTACCTAACTGATCTTTCTAGAATGAGATAGTTTCAGTCACTGAAAAAACTTTGCTTGGTACCTACAGTGTATGCACCCTGGCTTAACCCTGGTTAGGAACACGGAGAAAGGAACGTTTAAGTTTTACAATCTAGTACGTGGACACAAATAACTTTAGGTAAAGTAGAAAGTGATAAGGGCCACAAATGAAAGAAAGCTTTGACTTTAGTTGAGGGGATCAGAAAGGCTTAATGGAAGAAGCAACATTTGATCTTGGTCTTAAAGGATTGAGAGAGAGCATTTGAACATTATGAATTGAGAAGGTGGAAGTTTGGATGGAGAGAATAATTATGGTTAAGCATTTTTAGTGTACTTGCTTTTTCTGGATGCTGAGAGAGGTAGGGACAAGTATAAGATGGTGTATTTGAAGAGCAGCCAGTGTGTGTGTGTCTGAACAGTCACAATTTATTTTCTAACAGAGACAACATCAGCAGATACAACTACAGGGTTTCTCCCTAGATCATACATTCACAAGAATTATTGCCTGAACAGTGAGAAAGCCACTGGTGTGTTCTGTGTAACAATATCCCCTTCACAGTGTAAACAGATCTATTACTGCGTTCACTTACAGTTCCAGAGGGAAAGGCAGACCTTTGCAAAAAAAAACTTTGGGTAACAGTCTTGATCTACATTTCAATAAAAGCCTTTCACATAGAGCAGAAAGAGTTCTATACCCAGAAGTTAGGGTCTTGCTTTCTGTGTCCTTGTTAAACCATTAAGGTTCTAAGGTTGAAAGAATTTTGTAATTCTACAACCTTAGTTTTTTGGGTTTTAAAAAAAAGTACATTCAAAAAACAAAACAAAGAAAATGATGGGTATAGGGTTGGAGTGGCATATAAAACAGGTCCCTAAGTGGATGGCAGACCTTGAATATTTGCCCACAAACAGTTACCATGAAAATGTACAGTAGTTGTTTCCCCAATTAGTCTAAGTAGTTGTCTTTTCCACTGTGGTTCAATAAGTTCCAACTGTTCCACCTTGAAATAGGTGACAGTCTTTGGAAATAATCATTTCAGGTTGTACAAATTTTCTGTGTATAAAATGTTTCATAAGTAATAAAGTTACTTTCAAGACCCGCTTCTTTTCAGAATTAAAAAAAAAATCCTAGTACGTATTTGTTTTGGCATAATTTTTTTATTTTTTGCAAAGCAGCATAGCAATGATTGTGATTGTATGACTGCTTAAGGCTGACGTTCTAACCATAAATATAATTTGTATATCAGTAAGAAAAAAGAAAACAGGAGGAGGAAATGTGTTCTTAAAGGGGGAAAAAACTACCACAGATTTTAGATGTTTCACTTTGTCTCCATTTCTCCTTCCACGCAAGTTCCCCTTTAGCTTAGTCACATAGTAAACCTCTAGGTATAGGACAGAAAGATTTTCATCAAAATGGAGATCTGATTGCTCCTTGGCAAGCCAAAATCAGTCCACATATGGGTTTGGTTCTACCCAAACAGTGTTTTAACATACTTTATATTTAGAAATTCAATTTCATATATAAGAAATCTAGATAACCGCTCTCTTAAAAAAAAAAAAATCAAATGATCTGGCTGTATCTGGCCAATATTCTGGCCTAAAGCAACCAAGGTAGGGCTTATACTCTCCAACTGTCTTTGCCCTACTGTTCACGTGTGCACTTATGTGAACACCTACTATGTGCCAGGCATTGTTCCAGGTGCTAGAGTTAAAATTTTTTTAATTTTTTTATTTGTGTAAATATATGGGGTAAGAGTGTAATTTTGCTACATACGCATATTGTGTAGTGGTAAAGTCAGGGCTTTTAGTGTATCCATCACCTGAATAAGATATATTTTACCCATTAAGTAATTTCTCATCATCCAGCCCCCCAACCCATCCACCCTTCAAAGTCTCCATTGTCTATCATTCTACACTCTATGTCCACGTGTACACAATATTTAACTCCCACTTATAAGCAAGAACATGCGATATTTGTCTTTCTGTGTCTGAATTGTTTCACTTAAGGTAATAGCATCCAGTTACATTATTTTCTGGCGGCAAGAGACATGACTCCATTCTTTTTTATGGCTGAATAGTATTCCATTGTGTATATACAGCACATGTTGTTTATTCAGTCACCCATGGATGAACACTTACATTGATTCCATATCTTTGCTATTGTGAATAGTGCTGCAGTAAACATATGAGTACAGATACCTTTTGATATAATGATTTGTTTCCTTTGGGTAGATACCCAGTAATGGGATTGCTGGATCAAATAGTAGTTCAGTTTATAGTTCTTTGAGAAATACCCATATGGTTTTCCGTAGCAGTTGTACTAATTTACATTCCCACCAACAGTGCATAAGTGGTCCTTTTTCTCCATGTCCTCATCGGCATCTGTTATTTTTTGTCTTTTTAGTAATAGCCATTCTGACTGGTATAAGGTGATATCTCATTGTAGTTTCAATTTGCATTTCTTTGATGATTAATGATGTTGAGCGTTTTTTCATATGCTTGTTGGCCATTTGTATTTCTTCTTTTGAAAAATGTCTGTTCATGTCCTTTGCTTACTTTTTAATGTAGCATCTAGTCTTGTGGCATCAAGGCATCCAGAAATGGAAAGAGAGCAGAGTAGGGGAGGTGCCAGATGATTGGCACAGGAAGTTACTGTGGTAGGAATAGAGAAGAACATGGGATGGGAAGGCTTCTGCTTCCTTTAAGTCTACCTGGATTGTTGTGTGAAAATTATTTCCTTTTTTTGATTTGCATATACAGTGTTTAATGCCAGATGCTTAAGAAGGGTTTTTTTTTTCCCCTTAATTTTAACATTTGGATGGTTCATCATTGAGCCAGCTTGATTTTTCCTTCACCATGAGAAGAAGTCGTCTAATATCTAACAGGATTGTTGCATCCATCTTTATGTGTAGAGAGGGGGGAAGCTGTTCCTCTGTGCTGTCAGGGAATAGGATCTAGTGAGCCATGTTCCTCCTTGTGGTACTCACGTGCCTCTGTCTTGTATTAATCTTTGTCATGTCTCACAGGACAATTTTGCTGCCTGAAATCCTTTCATTTGTTCATGCTTTTGTTTATTCGCTCATTCCTCAGATATTTACCATTCCTATTCTGTTCCAGGAGTGGGGCTGCAAAGATATTGCTCTTGAGGAGCATACAGATAAGAGAGAAGGTAGGGCAGAGATGATGGGATGAGTAGCAGTTGCTACATGACATGGAAGAAGTTAGGAGGATACTGAGCAGTATTTCCATCTGGTCATGTCTATAGAGGAGAGTCTGGAGGTGGCTTGTTGCATTTCTAATCCAGAAGCACATGCAACCGGAACCTTCCTTAATTTCAGGGGGAGATGTGTGAGACTTTTTTATTTCACAGTTGGCTTTGCTTTATTTTTCTCAAAAGCTATAAATGATAAATTAAAACTTTAAAACTTCAATTTTCAATAGTACATTAGAAAAAATTAGTTTTGAATGACCTTTATCTTCTGGAAATTGGCTTATTTTGTCCTGTTTAATGTCTATTAGAGCCTTTGTCTTCAGTTTTTCAAGAGGTCACATCCATGTAGTTGGCACTGCATAAAAGGCTTTGAGGATTTTTTCCAAAGACATAAATGTATACATTAAAATGGTCTGCTTTTACTCAGTCCTTTTCCCCTCCACTTCTGCAGTGTTGACCCAGTTCCCTCCCATCGTGAAAAGGTCTACAGGAACAGCAGTGGTGCTGCTCTGTTTCCCTGTGGACAGGTTGATCAATTGTTGCATCTCCTTGGCTTGAGGTATTAATATGAAATGTCCAACTTCAAATCAAAAGTGTAGTTTATTATATCTTTTTAAAAAAGCAGTACAATTAAGCACAGTATGCGCCTAAACTATTAACACAGTTTTGCCATCTTAATGGTAGCTTGTTTCTACCAGTAGCAAAGAAGCCTGGAGAGGGAGTGGCGATGAAATCACAAAAGGCGTTTTCAACAGCTTGTTGAGAATTAATATTTCTCCTTGCAAGAAGTGGTCCAAAGCCTAGAAGAAGTGGTAGTCAGTCGGTGCAAGGTCTGGTGAATATGGTGGATGACAGTTTCCAAGTCCACCTTCTATAGTTTGAGCAGTGTTGTTTGTGCAACATGTTGTGGAGTGTTGTCTTGCAAGAGGATTGGCCTGTCTCTATTGACCAGTCTTGGCTGCTTAATCGCAAACATCCTCATCATTTCATCTGATTGGTTGCAGTAGACGGATGTCTACTAGGTTTCATGAAACTGTAGTGGGTAGAGAAGACCAGTGCTGGACCACCAGACACCATTAGATTTTTTGATGAATATTCTGTTTTATACTGTGTTTCAGCACTTCATCTTTATCTAACCATTGTGCCAAATGCTTGCAATTGTCAAAAAGAATCCATTTTTCATCACACAAAACATTACAGTGTAGAAATGGTTTGTGCCATTATGTCGTGACAGCAGAGAAAGGCAAGCTTCAAGATGATTTCTCTCCTAGCACTTGTTTAATTCATGCAGTACCCATCTGTCCAGCTTCTTTACCTTGCCAATTTGATTCAAATGGTCCAATATTGTTGGAATAGTAATGTCAAACCTTGCCACTAATTCATGCCTAGGTTGAGATGGATTCGTTTCCACTACAGCTTTCAGCTCATCATTATCCTACTTGGTCTCAGGTCGCCCACGTGGCTCATTTTCAAGATTAAAATCACCTGGAACTGTCGACATACTGTGTGTTCATTAGCCACATTCTTCCCAAACATTTAGTTGATTTTTGGAGCTGTCTGCACTGCATTGGTTCCACAACAGAACTCATATTTAAAAATAACATGAATTTTTGACTTATCCATGGTTTCACAAGAATTGCTCTAAAAAAAGATGTGAAACAATTGCAAAGATGTGGAAACAACCCAAGTGCCCATCAATACATGAGTGGATTAATAAAATGTGGTATGTGGATACCATGGAGTATTACTCAGCTATAAGAAATAATGGGGATATAGAATCTCTTATGTTCTCCCGGATAGAGTTGGAACCTATTCTAATAAGTGACATATCCCAAGAATGGAAAAATAAGCACCACATGTACTCACCATCAAATTGGTTTCACTGATCATCACCTAAGAGCACATTCAGGAATAATATTAATCGGGTGTTGGGCAGAATGGGGGGGTAGGGGATGAGGGTATACATACATAATGAGTGCGATGCGCACCATCTAGGGGATGGAGTACTCGTTTGAAGCTCTGACTCGGGGAGTGGGGGGGCAAAGTCAATATACGTAACCTAAACTTTTGTACCTGCACAATATGCTGAAAGAATAATAATAATAATAAAAAAGGAAAAGAAAAACATTTTGAAGACATATTAAAAAAAAGATGTGAAAGATAATCACAAACCACAATGTGCATTTGTAAGACTGAGGATATGCCTTCACAATAAAAATAAAACAAGAAGTGTCAACGTGAAATGTCAGAGATATCAACTGTCAAACTTAGTACTTAAGGAAATTGGACATTTCATATTTAATGACCTAAATATTCTATAACTTGTTTTTGAATTGAGAGATGTCAATACGTAAAGGCTTTACAGTAATATGGAATAGAAGAGGAGAGTTTAGTTCCTCATTTGGTGGTTGTGAAGGAAGTTCAAGATGGACATGTCCTTCAGTCTTGAAAAACTGAATCTCATTCTTTGGTCATGAAGCTCAATTTCAGTGAAGAACTATCCTGTGAGGCAAACACAATAACAAGAATGGAGGATTTCATCCTTGGATCATGCCAGAGAAATTATTGGCTATTCGCATTTTCACAGTTAAAACCACGTAAAAGTATCGTCGTTAGTCTTCCTTCTCAAACTGTCATTGAGCAACTATTGACTGAGCACAAGCACTTTCTGAGTGCAGTCCTTTGTGCTAAGTGTTGGATGAGGTGATGATGAAGCACACATGGTCTCAGATGTCAGCAAGCTCAGAGTTTAGTGGGGATACAAAGATGAAAATCTAGAGGATCATCTCTTCTGGAAAGAAACAGTATATGCAAAAACACAGAGACATGAAAAAATAGGGATCATATAGGAATTTGGTTGAGCGAAAGAGGAGCATATGAGAGGGAGAAGAAGCTATTAAAGGGAGATCAGATTCTGAAGAATTGTTCTAAGGTAGCAGTCCCCAACCTTTTTTGGCACCAGGGACTGGTTTCATGGAAGACATTTTTCCATGGGGTCGGGGGACGTGGGGATCTGCAGCCTCGTCCCTAACAAGGTAGACTGGCCCACGGGGTGGGGACCACAGTTCTAAAGTGTTTGGATCTCATTCTGTAGACAGTGAGGAAGCAGTCATTGGAGTGTTTTAAACAAAGATTGGCGTGATCATATTTACTCTTTAGAATATTTCCTCATTGCATATGTAAGCATCCAGGGCAGGACTACTCAAATGGAATCCACCGGCCAGCGCTA
The DNA here is from genome assembly GCF_041146395.1 of Eulemur rufifrons. Classification (NCBI taxonomy): domain Eukaryota; kingdom Metazoa; phylum Chordata; class Mammalia; order Primates; family Lemuridae; genus Eulemur; species Eulemur rufifrons. The sequence continues at coordinate 20,429,374 of NC_090984.1, read as the reverse complement.
GGCCACTGTTACCAGAACATAATGAGATAAATACACAAATCAAGAGTAAGTTTTAGCAAATTGGCAGAGTAATTTTATGTCTGTTACATGTAATATTTTAAAATGTGGGCTCCAATTTAGCACATCTTTTATTTTCCATTTGTTCAGTACTTCATTTATATGGTATTTCATAAATGTATCAGTCTATAATGGAGTAAAAGTTTTAAAAACAAAAAATTGGCTTTTACCTGGAGAGTTTGGGGAGCAATGCTCTAGATAACATACTGGTTGGGGTAAACCGGAACCCAGAGATACGAATTAGGAGGTTGCTGTAATACCTCAAGTAAGAAAGCATGAGCACTTGAACTGACATGGTAACAGTAGACATGGATAGAAGAGGCAAGAGTCCAGAGCTATAACAGAAGTAGAATTATCAGAACTTGGAGACTAAATCAACATGAAAACTTAGGAAAAGGGAGGAGTCTAGAAGAACAAATGTTCTTTTGAGACTCTATTAAAAGTTGGACCCTTACCTTATGCATTACTATGAGCTTCTCCATCCCTGTTTCACAGAGATGTTTCATTTATTTTTTAATGTGGTTATACATTTTTAATATTTTTAAATATTTTATCCTTAATTGCTGTTTTGCATATAAGAGGAAAGGAGAGGTATAATATGTTTTTTTCCCCATCCTGATCCAGATTCCCTCCATTGTTTTCCCTGAGCTTCAGATGTTTCCATGGTTCCCCAGGCCTGGCATTGGTAAAACTACTGGTGGGATAACCAGTCACTACCAAATTAAATGCAGAAAATGTTCATACATACTGTGTGATCTCATTTATATGAAATTCTACAATACACAAAACTAACTACGGTACTATAAATCAAATCAATGGTTGCTTCAGGGAGGAGGGATTGACTGCAAAAGGATCATGAGGAAATTTCCTGGGGTGATGGAAATAGTTGAGCCTAGACAAGCATTTGTCAAATTTAATTGAACAACGTACTTAAGATCTGAGTCTTTCACCCAACTGTAACTTTACCTCAATAAAAAAAAAAATTTTGTTAATTAGAAATAGCCAATAAACATAAGATGTTTAACTTCCCTTGTCATTAGGAAATGGCAAATAAAAACCTCAATATGCCAGTACACACCCATTCGAATGACTAAAGTGAAAACCAAGTTTTGGTGAGAATGTAAAATAACTGAAATTAGCACTGTACTGCAATGTGTACACAGATTGTTCCAAATATTTTAGAAAGCTGCTTGGCCAGAGCTGCTGAAACTGAACCTATGCACACTCTGTGACCCCGCAGTTCCACTCCTAAGCATGTGCCCAACACGACTGCATAGCACACCTGCCATGTATCTACAAAAATGTTTAAAGCAGTGTTGTCCAGAGTTTCAAAGCGGAAACAACCCAAATGTCAATCAGCAGTGAAACATTTAAATAAATGAATGTAGAGGATCAGATATAGGAATAATACGCAGCAAGGAAAATGAATGAAATACTGCTACGGGCAGCAAAACATGGTGAATTTAGAAATAAACATTTGAGCAAGAGAAGGTAGATACAATGGGATATATAAAATGATTCTATTTTCATAGGTTTGAAAAGAAGGCCAAATGAATTAATGATTCTAAAAGTCAAGATAGCCTTTACATTTTGAGAAGAGGGAGAGGTAGTGAGTAGGATGGGCACCAGGGATACTATGACGTACTATAAAGCTTTATTTTTTAATTTTGGAGTTGTTGCAAAATGTGTTCAATTTGCTAGAACTCATCTAGCTATACAATTATGATTAATATAATTTTCTCTGTGTATACTATATCAGAGGTTATTATTATTTTCTAATTATATTGACATCCTAGCATAAGAAGAAGGAATGGTAACAGCATTACATTTTTAAATAAATTACTGAGCACTTGGGTTTTGCAATTTTCTGATTGTTTTATTGCAAAGAAACATTTTTCCATTAACAGAATTATTTTAATCTTGAGTATGATTTCTTGTCTAGCTTTCACAATGAACTTATTATAGTCACAAAGTATATTTTATTGTGTACAAAAGAGGGAACAATTGAATAAGATATGCACATGATAATACTGCCAAACTCCAGACATGTATTGGAGCCAATAATTGATAATTGCTCAGAACATTAGAAGAATCAGACAGATATGTTTGAGAGAGTCTGTGTATACTCACATCTTAACCCCCTACCCCAAGGGGGGAAAAAAACTCCTTCATATTTCAAAGAAGTTTCAAGGCTCGGTGAACTGTAGGATGCTAGCAGAAATGTAAAGTAGTGTTGTAATGGAGGGGGTGTGTTACTTTGCTTGAGGCTGCCATAACAAAGTACAGCAGACTGGATTATTTAAACAACAGAATTGTAGTTTCCCACAGTTTTAGAAGCTAGAACTCCAAGATCAAGCTGTCAGCAGGTTTGGTTTTTCCTCAGGCCTCTCTCCGTGGCTCATAGATGGCCTCCTCTCACCGGCCCTCTCATGGCTTCTTTACTGTGCAGGCATGTGCCTGGTGTCTCTTTCTCCTCTTATGAGATACCCCCAGCCATACTAGACTAAGACCCTACCCTAACAGCCTCGCTTCACTGTAACTTAACCACCTCTTTAAAGGTTTCATCTCTAAATACAGCTACATTCTGAGGTACTGGGGGTTGGGACTTTCACATATGAACTTTGGTAAAACACAATTCAGGCCATAATAGGTTGTTTTCCTATTTTTCATATATTTAATACAGTGATTCTGCCTATGTGTAAAAACTAAGATAATGTACCATAGAATCACTCTTCCTCTGCCCATGCAGAGGAGTGCAGAGAACTTGGAGAAGTACCTTCACACAAGAATTGTATACAATTCAGAAATTGTATAGAAATAATCATAGGTTTAGTTCTAAAATGGTTACTTAATATTCTCACAAAAATACCTGAAGTGTTTTTAAAAAAGATACAGTTAAAGTGGTTATCTTATATTGCTAAAGTAAAACATTCTAGTAGAAGACATCTTTGTGAAAGTCAATTTATCTTATTAGGTGGTAATTAAGATTACAAAATGATGTGGTTTTTATAAGTATTGCTAACATTTTCTATATATAATGGTTTTTCCCTTTGCCTGAAGTGCCTCTTCCTTTCCCCCTTTCTCTTGCCTGTCTGAAAACCTCAGCTTTCTCAGAGAAGCATATCCTGACCTTTTGCCAATATATATTAATATTTAATAGTTGGTTCCCCCATTCTCATAGAGAACCTTTTCTTTATCTTCAAGGTATTTGTCATAATTAAAATCATCTTATTTATAATTATCTGATTACTGTTGGTCCCATGCACTAAATTTTAAGCTTCATGGGGGAGAGCAACTATGTCTTTCATGTTCACCCTGTTGACTTACATTTCCTAGCACTAAGTATTCGACAAATATTTATAGAATAATTGGACCAACACAATGTTTCAGTCTGTAACTAAATATTTCATTGGGTTATAATTTTATGTCTGGGAAACTGGGCTAACTTCTGTTTGTATTTCTGCCTAGAATGTAGCAGATCAGATTGCATTTCAAGTTGCTGGTGGATTAACAGCCCTTGAACACATCCTTCAAGTAATGGTCCCAGCCACGAATGTGAACACAGTTTCACGGATTCCTCCTAAGTGAGTATAGTTTCTTAATCTGTCTTTTACGTTTCATTTGTGGGTCATTTCTGCCCTATGGTTTCCATATGGGGGACCACAAGAAAATTGTATGTGTGTTCAGGCTTGAATAGCAAAAGCTTACACTCCCCATTAGGGAGAAAAACAGAGGTGCTCAACGTCACTTACAAAACTCAAATTGAGCCTAAAAAGCCTTAAAAAGGAAATCTCTTTGGTCTACGACCTGCTGTAATCCTAAATCAAGAAGAATTGATGAACTTCTGGGCAGTTCTAACTGCTTCCAAAAATTGAATGGAAATAAATTGTAGTAACAGAAAGCCAACACTTTGTGTTGCATGTAAAAAAGAGGTGAGTAAGTACGTTAACAAAGGCCTGAGCTGTGAAATTTGAAGAAGTCTCTAACATACAGGAAGAGCAGTCAGAAGCCAAGACTGCCATAGTCTGGAGTCCCAGCCAAATTGCTGGGAACCAAATTGCACTTTAGTCTCTAACTATAAATTACTCTTTGTCACAAGGGTCTTGTGAAGCGTTAGACCCAATATCTGCTTCCCTAGTCTCTTAAGTCACCCTTTAGTCCCTGGCCACCTGGCATATAGCAATAGACAGTGTTATTTAGGAAGTGTTGTGTTCCTAGGTTGTAACATGCACAATTTCTGGATGTTTTGTGGAGACTTTTATTTATAGACTTTAAATGAGAAGTTTTAATAAAAGTTAATTTATACCACTGAGAAAACTTTTTAATATTTAGCCCAGTAAAAGTGAATGCTTCATTTGTCCATTGGATACAACAGGAAAAAAATTTCAAGAATATGTTATCTTTTTCCCAAAGAGACATTGTGTTAAAATAGAAATAGCATTGGCTTTGGAGTCTGACAAACCTGGGTTCCAGTTTTACCTCTGCCAGTTACTGGCTGGGAGAATTTGGGCAAATGCCTTAATCTCATTGCATCTCTTTCCTCGTTTGGAAGAATACAAATAATCATATTCACATCACAGTACTACTGTGGGTATCAGTTGAAATAATGTGTGTGAGAGCTCTTTGGAAACTGTAGGGTTTTATAAATGTTTAAGTGGAAGTTTTTAAGTAGTAGTCTTGCCTGGTTTAAGACAGTGTTGTCTACTTGACATGAGATATTTCTAAGTACAAAGTTTTTGACACTTAAGGTAATTTGGGTTCCTTTGCTCTACTGACAAAGTAGAGATTAATGAAGGAAGGCATAGATATTCTTTACGTCACAGTATCTTCCTGTGCAGCAGAAAGCTCCACATTAGGCTGGGTGCAGTGGCTCAATGCCTTTAATCCTAGCACTCTGGGAGGCTGAGGTGGGAGGATCACTTGAGCTCAGGAGTTCAAGACCAGCCTGAGCAAGAGTGAGACCCCATCTCTACTAAAAACAGAAAAATTAGCCAGGTGTGGTGGTGTACATCTACTTTGGAGGCTGAGGCAGGAGGATCCCTTGAGCCCAGGAGTTTGAGGTTGCCGTGAGCTATGATGACGCTACCGCACTCTAGCCCCAGTGACAGAGTGAGACCTGTCTCAAAAAAAGAAAACAAAGAAAAAGAAAGCTGCACATTGGGCAGTTATAACATGCATAGAGGTTTTTCTAACCCAGAAGAGTTGGCATTCTTTAGCAAAATGGACTTCATTTTCAGGGTGTTACTAGGTATGTTGTCATCACTCATTGTGTGTTGATTGGCAGAGAGGGAAGAAGGAAGGAATGAAACACATAATAAATATTTGAGATAAGAAAGGAAATGGTATTTGGTTCTTTGGGGTGGTGCTTTGATAACTTTTAAAAATTCATATTGTTATCTTAAATGCACCTAGAATTTTTGTACTGTTTCTTTTTTGGCTGTTTATTTGTTTGTTTTCTGGTAGGCTTCGACATGCATGACATGAGTTCTCTGACTGGTAACCTAGATTAAATGCATGTTTTCCAAAAGCTATTTTTGTCATTGTGGCAAACACCATGTTGTTCTTATGCTTATCTGTGCATCTCCTTTAGGAAAGGGAAGAGGTTTCCACAGTTCCTAAAAAGACCTAAGCAGGAATTAGCACACTCCCTTTGGAAAGGAGCACTGGAATCCTGAGAGTCCCCCAGTGCCCCTCATCTGGTCAGCACCAACTAACCATGGGGCCAGGACTGAGAGTTTATTCCTTCATCTCACCTTAGGCTGAACCTTCATCTCACCTTAGGTACTGCTTGCTCAATGAGGCCAGCACCCAGGGCTGTGGGTATCTAGCATTGACTCTAAGATTCCTGTTTTTTGAGCATAGCCTCAAGATCATAACTGTACTTTCTAAGCCAGCCTCACTTCTCAGCACTAACGGATTAAAGCAGTGAGAGTGTTATGCTGTTTATTCAGAGATGGGCAAGAGGAATTTCGTGACTATTTCAGATTTAGATGTAGAATCAGAGCATAGTATCACTGTTGGGCATGAATCAGTGACTTAATTCAAAAAATACTCTTTCTCATTTTCCTTCCAACACAAATTCCCTGGCCTTGGGCTCTCCATAGTCCCGGGGCATTCCCTTTGCTCTTAACCTGTCCAGATCCTCCCTTTCCATCCCTAATGAGTTCTCATCCCTCAACTTCACAAACCTTCTGTATCTTAGCTCATGCTGTTTCCTACCTCTTGTGGCATTTCATAGTTCTTACCTAGAAAGGCTGTTTAAAATATCCTATTTAGGCCGGGCGCGGTGGCTTACACCTGTAATCCTAGCACTCTGGGAGGCCGAGGCGGGTGGATCACCCAAGGTCAGGAGTTCGAGACCAGCCTGAGTAAGAGTGAGACCCCGTCTCTACTAAAAATAGAAAGAAATTAGCTAGACAACTAAAATTATATAGAAAAAAATTAGCCGGGCATGGTGGCACATGCCTGTAGTCCCAGCTACACAGGAGGCTGAGGCAGAAGAATTGCTTGAGCCCAGGAGTTTGAGGTTGCTGTGAGCTAGGCAGATGCCTCGGCACTCTAGCCCAGGCAACAAAGTGAGACTCTGTCAAAAAAAAAAAAAAAAAAAAAAATCCCATTTAATTTTTCTGAGTGATAAACAGCAAAGGATTTGAGAAGTTGAAGCCACTGTCTAATAACAGTTGCTGTGTTGAAACTTGGAATCCTATGATGTGTCACTGCCTCTGCAGCCCTCAGCTCTATGTGAGTAGATAAACCAGCCCCTGCTCCCCTTTTTCTCACCATCCTGCCCTTACCTCTTTTCACTCCATTTATTACCTCAGTACTTGTATGTCTTGCTTTGTCATATAATTATTGCTAGGTAACTTCCTTTAATGAATATTTGCTTCTAGCAGCTTTTTTTAAAAAGTGAAATTGAGAATTGTGCCTGTTTCTGGAAATGGAACTTTTTGAAACCTTTCCAAATCTTCAGTGAGTTGTATTGCTTTTGTCAGAACCAGGAAAAGCCCATAAAAGTGCTTTAATCCTTTTCAAGTTATCATTGAGAGGGCTTAGTCAGGATATGGTGTTCCAAAATCTACCATCTTAACAAATTTGTTCCAATAAAATTGTTTTCTGTGCCAAGAAAGATCACCCTGAAAGAAGGTAATGCGCATTTTATGTTGTATCTACTTTTAGCAAGACCCACGTTATTCTGCCTCCAAACTTTTAATTGCAGAAAATGAGTACAAAAGAATGAATGACATATTGTAGCCTTTTTAAAATTTGAGCTAATAATAGTTTATCATAGCTTTTAATATTTGAAAATAAATGGAAGCTTGTCATTTTCTTTGGGCATAAAGAATGCCCCAAGCTATGTAAATAAGATGGACCTGCTATGACTAAAAGCTGTGGCCAAAACTTTGTGTTGTGTTTTTATAGTGTATTTACATAGTAGCAATGATAATAAAAGTGAGAGGTGTACTCACTGGCTCACCACATCTCCGAGCCCTTTCCAGGCAGCAGTAGATGTTCATAATTCACAAGGAAGCCAGCAAACCTCTTGAGCCACCAAAAAGGGCCACTGGGCCGAGTCTTCCCCAGGTTGCCTTTTACTTCCTTGGCATTCCTAATTCCTGAGAGATACTCAAGGACAATAAAGGGGCCAGATAGTAAACTCCCTAATCTACTTTAGATTGTTCTACTGGGGAACTAACCAGGTGCCTATTTCTTCTCTGTCAGCCTTGCTTATCCTTCATTGTCCCTGTAGACACAGTTTTTTATATAGAAGTAGACTCATTAACATGAAGCAAAGCAGACAGCATGGTATAGTGGAAACTGTATCAGCTCTAGAGTCAGATCCAGGCTTAAATCTATGCTTTTCACTTATTAGCTATATGACTTGGGCCAAATTACATGTTAAATGGTAAGACTAATACCTACCTTACAGAACTGTTAGGAGGATTTAAAGTGCATGTGTTTACGTGCCTACACAAAGAAAGCACTTAATTATTATCAATGGGGTTTTTTTGTGATTATTGTTTTGATTCCATATCATAGTGCTTAATTACTGAGTTTTAAATCCCTACATCTTCGTTACTTTGGCTTCTAAGAACCTATAATCTATTATTTACATGGACATTTGTTTTTTCATCCTAAATTCAAACTTCATCCTGGTAAATTTTAGCCCCATCTATCAAGATTCTTTTTGGATCCTGATTTGACCTGTAATTTAGTTTCATTTTCTTTAACTTAGTGCCAACCCTAAAGTTGATCTGTAGAACATATGTGTCTTCATCTAGACATTGAAAAATATCAAACAGGTTAGAGAATAGTTTGGTTTAGCACTTTATTATGCATTATCTTGCCAAGCACTCCATGTGTTGTACTATCATCTCCCCAACTAGATTGTAATTCCTTGGGATCAAAGACATAGTAAATACATTATTTGTAAATCATATGACATAGTCAATATTGTTTGAAAACACGAATGAATTCTTTCTCCGAGGGATTAAAGTAAAGCAGTGAAAGAGCACACTGCAGCAAATACTTGACCCTGTGGACTTACGGTATGATTAGTCCTTAACCAAATACAGCCCTTCACTCTGTTGATATGATGTATCACATTTATTGATTTGCATATATTGAGCCATCCTTGCATCCCTGGGATGAATCTCACTTGATCATGATAAATGATCTTTTTAATGTGTTGTTGAACTCTGTTTGCTGTTAATAGTATTTTGTTGAGGATTTTTGCATCTGTATTCATCAGAGATATTGGCCTGTAGTTTTATTTTTTTTGTTGTGTCTTTGATTTTGGTATTAGGATAAAAATGACCTCATAGAATGAATTTGGAAGTATTCCCTCCTCCTCTATTCTTTGGAATAGTTTGAGTAGGATTGGTTTAAGTCATTCTTTAAGTGTTTGGTATAATTCAGCAGTGAAGCCATGAGGTCCTGGGCCTTTCTTTGGTGGGAGACATTTTATTGCTGCTTATGTTTTGTTGCTTGTTATTGGTCTATTCAGGTTTTGGATATCTTCGTGGTTTAATCTTGTCAGGTTGGATTTATTTAGGAATTTTTCCATTTCTTCTAGGTTTTCCAATTTATTGAGATATAGTTGCTCATAATGGTCTCTAATGATCCTTTGAATTTCTGTATTATCAGTTATAATTTCTCCTTTTTCATCTTTGATTTCATTTATTTGGTACTTCTCTCTTTTTTTCTTGGTCTGGCTAAAAGTTTGTCAATTTTTTTTTTTAAGCCAACTTTTCACGTCATTGATCTTTTGTATTTTTATGTAGTCTCAATATCCTTTATTTCTGCCCTGATCTTTATTATTTCTTTTTTGGCGCTAATTTTGGGTTTGGTTTGTTCTTGCAATTTCTATTTCTTTAAGATGCACTGTTAGGTTGTTTATTTGAAGTTTTTCTACTTTTTTGATATAGGTGTTTATTGCTACAAACTTCCTTCTGAGTATTGCTTTTGTTATATCCCGTAGGTTTTCATATGTTGTGTTTCCATTTTAATTCGTTTCAAGAAATTCTTTCATTTCCTTCTTAATTTCTTCATTGACCCAGTAGTCATTCAGGAACATACTGTTTAATTTTCATATGTTTGTATAGTTTCCAAAGTTCTTATTATTGATTTCTAGTTTTATTCCATGTGGTCAGAAAAGATACTTGATATGATTTCCATTTTTGGAACTTTCTGAGACTTGTTCCATATCCTAACTAGAACTGTATTCTTGGTTGTTGTCCTTATCACGGTTTTAGAATTAGAGCACACTAGTAGGTATGAGATTGCCCCCATTTTAATCTGTGAGGAAAAATAGGTCTGCCCTATTGCTATGGCTTTAATAAAGTATACCTATTTATTCATATCAAACAAATCAGTAAAGTTACTTTTTTACAGTTTTTATAGTATATGCATTTACCTGCCTATAGTAAATTTGTCCTACTCATGTAAAGCAATAGTGATTGAATATAATAATAAACTAAATTTAGAATGATGTGAAATGGAGCTTTTCTCACTAGGGATATCATTTACGACAAGATATCACAAATTTATTTTTTATTTACTTGATCCTTTGAGTTGGTAAGGAGGCAGAAACTAATGTTTATTGTGTCCTCAGTGCCAAGAACAGTGCTAGATGCTCTGAGCATTATTACCTTATTTATTTCTCACAATCACCGTCAACCATATATGTGGCCCACTGCAAGCTGAGTGTTGGGAGCAATCACATTTGGGTATGACTACAACCTGAGAGGGCTGATATCCCTTTTGAAAGAATGAATGTTCAGAATTTCTCTCTTGTGATTATTGAAATTTTGTTCCCAAAGGCTTCTGTTTCCTTTTCTTGGTCTTGTGCAGAGGCTGACGTAGTTCATCTTATAATAGAAAAGAGATATCCCCTTGTGTTCCAGAAATAGATAAATAATCTGGAGCTTCCGGTCCTGATGCCTAGGGAAACTGTTTTCTAGCATTTCCCTAACTGGGATCAGTTGTGGGCATGGGATTGGGATTGTCACACTTAGGAACCATTTGAAATAGATCCTGTCCTCGGGGAATTTACAGTCATGGAAAATGGGATGTATTAAATTATAAGTATTATTGGTAGTAGCCTACTATATTACCTTTGTGGAACAGTCACCCTGGTAGTATACACAAGACTTTTCATAAAAAGGAATGTTTTATTACACATCAGATGTCTATAAACTTAGTTTCCTGAGATGCCTGGTCTCAAGCGCTTGCTGCTTAATTCTCTTGACTCACTTGGCTGTTCTCTTTGGGGTTCATCTACTATTAAGTCTTTGCCTTTATCTTCAATTTGCAACACAATCCAGGCTCTCATAGTATTCACTATGAGCTTCCTTTCCTGTTATCTTTTCTTCTCTCTTCTTGGCTTGCCATAATCACCTCAGCTCACTTCCTATTTGTTGTGTCCTTTTTTTCCAGTTATTATAAATACTCCTTGTTCTAAGCTTTGCATCCATGCCTAATCAGCTTCTTTCAATGGCCACAGCTGATTAAACTCTAAAGAGAGGATGTTTGACTCAAGTTCAACCAATCTATAAAAATAGCCAGCAATATAGGATTTATAATCTAGTAGAAAAAGTTAACCTGGGCCAATCGAATTTCTCTCTCAGGAATTTGCAGTTGGGAAATTGCAAAACTTCAAGTCTTTTTTCCTGAGATATTTGAATTTGAAAAATCATGCACAGTCACTTCTGGGATGGCCGTTACAGGGCTCTGTGCACTCCAAGTTTAACAGGACTAAGGAAGGCCATCTGGGGAGGAGTGGGGGGAAGAGCCGACCAGAACTGCTTCATGGGAGAGAAAGGGGCTGGAAATGAAAGTGGGTCTAGTCGACAGAGCCGGTATTGTTCCTGTCCTCCTGAGGTATGGTTATTCATTTTCTCCTGGATTCATGTGAAAGTTCCCAATAGCTTTACAATAAATGACTCTTTTTACTTGAAATATTTTGAGTGAATTTCTGTTCCTTCCAACCAAATGAGGCTGATACTTTTAAATACAAATAATAAAGATTCTTTTAACATTAGATTGTGTTGAAAATAGTTGACTGTGCTATAGAGCCTTCCTGCTGACCTCATAGTTTTTTCAAAATTCTTTTATATCAAGAAAGAATGAATGAATGCCCACCATTTAAAGTAGGAATGAAGAAAGGAAGTATGCTCTATGAGTTCTCTAGGGTATAGTTCTTTATACACATTAAATGCTTGTTCCTACAAGCTGGAACTGGCTGAATTTTTTTTTTCTACTAACCTCAGTTTAGAGACTCTATATAAGAAAATGAAGTATATTAAACTTGCTGCCCCTAGATCCTAAAGTAAACATGCTTAAAAGTAACGTATCTAGAGTGAAGAACTTATCTTTGGAATCAAAGATAAGAAAATATATTTAGTTCTTTAAGAAAAATGTGTAAGTTCTATGATAACAAATAACAGCACTACTCATATTGCTTACAGCTCTCAAATGTACTACTTTATTGGGGGCCTTTGAGTCTCAGATTGGTTACCTCATCATTAACTTTATAATTAGGATTTCTCTTGAAACCCAGGAGCATTGTCTTGTATTAGGTCATTAAGTACAAAATGTCCGATTCCCTTAAGTGCTAAGTTTGACAGTTGGTATCTCTGACATTTCCACTTTGACACTTCTTGTTTTATTTTTATTGTGAAGGTACATCCTCAGTCTTTCAAATGCATGGTTTTTGACTTGCGATTATCTTTCAAAATTTTTTTAGAGCAACCTTTGTGAAAACATGGATAAGTCAAAAATTTGTGTTATTTTTGAATATGAGTTCCATGATGGAACCAATGCTGCTCAGGCAGCTCAAAATATCAGTGAAGTGTTTGGGAAGGATGTGGCTAATGAACACATAGTTAAGTCAAAGGTTCCAGAAGTTCTGATGATTTTAATCTTGAAAATGAGCCATGTGGGGAACCTGAGACCAAGGTGGATAATGATGAGCTGAAAGCTGTAGTGGAAACAAGTGCATCTCAGCCTGTGCGTGAATTAGCAGCAAGGTTTGATGTTACTATTATGACAGTATTGGACTATTTGAAACAAATCAGGAAGGTAAAGAAGCTGGATAGAAGGGTTCATGAGAAGAAAAATTATCTCGAAGCTTGCCTTTCTTTGCTGTCATGACATAAAGGCATACCATTTCTACACTATATTTTTATGTGTGACAAAAAATGGATTCTTTCTGACAATCACAAGTGTTCAGCACATTAGTTGGATAAAGACAAAGTGCTGAAACACAGTCTAAGACCAAATATTCATCAAAAAAAGCTAATGGTGTCTGTTTGGTGGTCCAGCACTGGTATTCTCCACTACAGCTTCATGAAACTTGGTCAGTCAATGACAGTGGATGTCAACTGCAACCAACTGGATGAAATGATGAGGATGCTTGTGATTAAGCAGCAAGATTAGTCAATAGAGACAGGTCAATCCTCTTGCAAGACCACATGTTGTAAAAAACAACTCTGCTCAAACTACAGAGGCTGGCCTTGTAAACTCCCTGTCATCCATGGTATTCACTAGACCTTGCTCCAGCTAACTAGCATTTCTTGCAGGCTTTGGACCACTTCTTGCAAGGAAAATTATTCAGTTCTCAACAGGCTGTGGAAAACATGTGATTTCATCGCCACTTACTCTCCAGGCTTCTTCGCTGCTCATGTAAACAAGCTACCGTTAAGATGGCAAAACTGTGTTGATAGTTTAGGCTCATACTTTGATTAATTATACTGCTTCTTGTTTGAGATATAATAAACTAAACTTTTGATTCAAAATTGAACATTTCATATTTAATGATCTAATATTTACAACCAACTGAAACGTGTATTTCTTCAGACTCTGGTCTCTCAGACTTGAGCATAATGGACCATAGTGTAACTTCTTAATAAAAAAATATTTGTTCATGAGGAACTTAATCTTTTCACCAATTATTTTTCTGAAATTAGAAGCCATTTGCCTATTTTGAAGGTGAGGTTAAGATGTTTAGGAGATGAGATTTTAAGAGCAGTATCCACATATACTTCTCTTTCTCCTTCCTTCTCTCCTTCTCTTCCTCTCTCGCCCTTCCTTCCTCTTTTGTCCTTCCTCCCCCAATCCTGGCTGCATGTTGCAGCTCAGAACTTTAACCCTACAGCTATAAGATAAAGCTTTCCGTTGCTTAAGCATTATATAAGGTATCCATGTAACAAAAACATTTATACTCCCTTAATATTTTGAAATAGAAAATAATAAATTTTAAAAATTTTAAAAGACAAAACTTTTATTATATTACGCTTTTATTATTAGATTTAACAGTGCAGTTTCAACTGCTAGAAGAAAAAGACAAATGGTCATTTGTAAAAGACAAATAATCCTTGATTAGTGAAGTCATTTTGTAGCACTTAAAAGAATGAAGAAATCATTGGTTTATATCATTTCCAAGCAAGCTTTTTTGAAATTGCAGTTTTGTTCCTCTCAGGGAAACCAAGAAGTATGTCCATATTATCCATCTACAAAGCATGACATACTCTCAAGTACCAGATGCACGTTTTCAGAGCATCGCATCATCTCTTATTCTTCTCTCTCGCTGGTGAGAAACGCAAAACTTAATTCCAAATCAAGTTGGTGTTTTACCTGTGGTGCCAATACTGCTACTAAAGAGTGAACTTATGCTTGTTAAGGAAAAACTGCACTGGTAGATGTTGAGTTCATACTTTCTGATAAAAGCAACAGCATTGAGACTTTTTTAATTTACAGTTTAATTTACTCAGTTTACATTAAGGCTTTTGATTTCCATGTAGAGCTATCAAGTATATTACATTTATTTAACAATCATAGTTTTTGGCATTTCACCACATTATCACATTTATATAAATGAAGAAACTAAGATTTAAAGGTATGAAATGATTTGCCCTCCTCATCAGTTTATCTGAGCTAAAACTGAGCATCCTATTCTGGTGTTCTTCCTTCTGCACCTTATTGCCCACATGGTATCATCAAACAGAGGTATTATCAATCTCCAAGTATTTGTTGAATTTCTTCTGTGCTGAGATATGTATGATTTTTGTCTTCAGAGAGCTTACATCACAGTTGGGAAGATAAGATCAATCAATAAGGTATTTTATGCTACACAACAAAACAAAATTAAATTATTTAAGCCATAAGCAGAAAGTACTATTTAGTTCAAAGTTTGATCCTTGACTGGATTTCTTACAAAGTTGATATTTACAGGATGATGATGGCTATACTTTTGTTTCTGATTTGTGAACATAAAACTTTAACTAATTTAATAAAAGTAAAATATCATTTCATTGATATAAAAAAATACTGTCATCATTCCTGTGAGTTGCTGGGGTTTCTTGTTGTTTTGTTTTTACATTTTGGTGGAGGAGATATTATTTGGTTGATTGGTTTGGGGTTTTTGATTTAGGGTTTTTTGTACTGGTTTATTGGTGTAGGTATAGGAAATGATCTGTGGAATCATTTTTCCCACCTAGCAGGCTAGGGACCAAAGAGGAACTGACCAAAGAGGAACAGAAATTGGGAAAGATGAACCAAAAATCACTTGTAGCTATTTGTATGTATGAGACAAAATTTTCAGGAAAGATCCAGCAATGAAGTCTAAAAAAGAAATGCAACATTTCTGTGTACTCACCCTTTTCAAAACTCAAATCAGGCAGCAAATATGGAGTAAACTTATCATAGGATTTCCTTCCCATAAGTAACAGATAAAGATACGGAATTGGAACCCATGTACCACTTCATGTGTTCACCACATCATAGGCCCTCAGTAAAAACTAATCAAATATTATTTGTCTCTGGGGTGAAATTTAGAATACAATTCATTATTAATAAATAATTTCTTCTTTCTAGTCAGGATTATTTTGATATAATTTTAAATATCTATTTTTAGATCAAGGTTTACTGAAAAGTGAATAACTTTCCCCAGGAGACGATAAAAGTAAAAAAATCATTTTGCAAGCTAATTAACCATAGTGATTGATAAATATTCTTCTCCATTTGACATATTGAGGCATTTTGTTTATGTCTCAAAGGCTTTACAGAGATGGTTACAGTTGACAGCTGTTGTACCACTAATAAGATTAAAGTAAAGAAATTAGTTGTGTCAACGTTAATCTGCTGTTTAACACTGCAAACCACCTGGGGTCTTCTCCAGAGCCAACATGTTTAATTGTGAATTTAAAATTACATAACCAGATCCTACTTAAGAACATATCTAAAGACTTGCTAATCATAGCTGTCTTGTTATTAACAAATTTATGTTAACAGTAAAAATAATGCTATAGCACTAGAGTTTAAAATTAATGTACTAATTTGATTCTCACCCTGCATTTTTCAATGTATTGTTGTAATCTTTGAAACACAACACTTTTTCAGTTGGAGGTTAATTTGAGGAAATTCAGAAAGTCTAATTAGGTTGGTGCTTAAAATATATATGGTTTCCCATCTAAAATTAGAGTATGTCTCTGTGCAGCAATTAAATTGCCTATTCTATTTGTACCCAATTCACCAGTGAAACAAAAAGCCTTTAAATAACACGATTCAAGATTTCTTACTCCTTACTCTGAGACATCATTATAATTCAGAAAATAGTTTAATTTTAAAATTAATTTAGGTTTTATTAAAATGTTACATTTTATGATATGATATGCAATGTAATAATCATTTGTGATTGTTATATTGAGTTTTGATCCAAACTCAAATGTAGGATGCATATATTTAACATCCCCACAGTGAAGATTGTTTGGTCTGAAAGCATTGTTAGCATCCCTAAAACGCCCTGTCTTAAGCTGCTTTGCTATTCCAGTATGTTGACTCACCCCCTGTCCCCACCCACTCTAAGTGTTCTAGCATCAGAAAAGACAAAGTGGGGAGACAGGGAAAGCAGTGTGGGTTTATGCTTGTCATCACAGTGCCAGTGCGAGAAATATTTCTCCTTCATCCACAACTCACACTCTGATCTAAATTGTCTACTGCAAAAAAATAACCCTCTCAAATTGTGTCTGTGGTGACAACAGTGTCAAAACTGAAAAATCTCTTCATTTTTAAAGAGATTTTAAAACTTTCTTTAAATTTTAAAATTTTCTGCATCATTATTCTGTCCCCAAGTTTCTTGCTGAGAAGACTTTTTCTTATTAATCAAGACTTGTTTATCTAATTGTACTATTTTAATATCTTTTAATTTTATCAATAAAACAGTAACATTAAAAATACTTCCATATATGCAAGACCACCTATAAGACTTCTTACAGATGCATTTTTCATGTCAAATACTATTTTTCTCTACTTCTATTTAATGTATTTTGTTCTTGTCAGTATGATACATTTATATATTTTTTTTAATTTAGTTTTAAATTTTAGAATATTAAGGAGGTACAAACATTTTGGTTACATATATTGCTTTTGTTGCTTTTGTACCACCAGAGTCAGAGCTATAAGCATGGCCATCCCCCTAGACAGTGCTCACTGCACCCATTAGGTGTGAATTTACCCATCGACTCCTCCCCACCCCACCCAATATCCAATGAATGTTATTTCCATATGTGCACATGTGTTTATCAGTTAGTACTCACCACATGAGTACATGTGATGCTTGTTTTTCTGTTCTTGTGATGGTTCACCTTGACGAATGGGCTCCAGCTCCATCCAGGATGATACGAGAGGTATTAATTTACCATTGTTTTTTATGGGAGACTAGTACTCCATGGTATGCACATACCACATTTTATTAATCCACTCATGTATTGATGGGCACTTGGGTTATTTCCACATCTTTGCAATTGTGAATTGTGTTGCTATAAATATTCGAGTGCACATGTCTTCATTATAGAATGTCTTTTTTGGCTTTGGGTAAATAACCAGTAGTGGTATTGCTGGATCAAATGGTAGTTCTACTTTTAGTTCTTTGAGGTATCTTCATATTACTTTCCATAGAGGTTGTACTAATTTGCAGTCCCACCAGCAGTGTATGAGTGTTCCTATCTCTCTGCATCCACACCAACATTTGTTGTTTTGGGACTTTTTGATAAAAGCCAGTCTCACTGGAGTTAAGTGATATTTCATTGTGGTTTTGATTTGCATTTCCCTGATGATTAGAGATGGTGAGCATTTTTTCATGTTTCTTGGCCATTATTCTGTCTTCTTTTGAAAAGTTTCTCTTCATATCCTTTTCCCACTTTTTAATGGGGTGTTTTGATTTTTTTGTGTTGATTTTCCTAATTTCTATATAGATCCTAGTTATCAGCCCTTTATCAGATGTGTAGCATGCAAATATTTTCTCCCATTCTATAGGTTGTCTGTTTGCTCCAATGATAGTTTCCTTGGCTGTGCAGAAGCTTTTTAATTTGATCAGGTCCCATTTATTTATTTTTCTTGTTGCTATGATTGCCTTTGGGGTCTTCTTCATAAATTATTTGTCTAGGCCGATATCTATAAGAGTTTTCCCAACGTTTTCTTCTAGAATTCTTATGGTTTCATGTCTTAGGTTTAAATCTGTTATCTACCATGAGTTGATTTTTGTGAGAGGTGAGATGTGCAGATCGTGTTTCAGTCTTCTACGTGTGGCTATCCAGTTTTCCCAGCACCATTTATTGCATAGGGTTTCTTTTTCCCAGTGTATGTTTTTGTCTGCTTTGATAAAGATCAGATGACAGTGTGAGGATGGTCTTATATCTGGGTTCTCAGTCCTGTGCCATTGGTGTATGTCTCTGTTCTTGTGCCGGTAACGTGCTGTTTTGGTTACTATAGCCTTGTAGTATAGCTTAAAGTCTGGTAGACTGATGCCTCCCAATTTGTTCTCTTTGCCTAAGATTGCTTTAGTAATCTCTGGTCTTCTCTGGTTTCATATGAAGCATGGAATTATTTTTTCTAGATCCATGAAAAATGATGTTGGTGTTTTCATAGGGATTGCATTGAATCTGTAGATCACTTTGGGTAGTATAGACATTTTAACAATGTTGATCCTACAGATCCATGAGCATGGTAGTGTTTTCTGTTTGTTTACATCCTCTGCAACTTCTTTTCTCAGTGTTTCGTAGTTCTCCCTATGTAAGTCTCTCACCTCCTTAGTTAAATATATTCCTAAATATTTAATTTTCTTTGATGCTATTGTGAAAGGTATTGCTTCTTTGATTTGATTCTCAACTTGGCTGTTATTGGTGTACATGAGAGCTACTGATTTGTGTGCATAGATTTTGTATCCTGAGACTTTGCTGAGTTCATTTATCAATTCCAGGAGTCTCTTGGTTGACTCTTCAGGTTTTTTAGATGTATTGTCAGCAAGGACCATAGTTTGATCTCTTCTGCCCCCATTTGGATACGCTTGATTCCCTTCCCTTGTCTGATTGCTCTGGAAAGGACTTCTGGCACTATGTTGAATAGAAGTGGGCATAGTGGGCAACCTTGTCTGGTTCCAGTTGTAAGCGGGAATGCTTTCAGTTTTTCCCCATTCAGTATGATGTTGGCTGTGGGTTTGTCATATATGGCTTTAGTAATTTTTAGGTATGACCTGTCTATGCCTATTTTGTTAAGAGTTCTTATCATAAAAGGGTACTAAATTTTGTCAAAAGCCTTCTGTGTGTCTATGTAGAGGATCATATGGTGTTTGTTATTGCTTTTATTTATATGGTGAATTACATTTATAGATTTGCATACATTGAACCATCTTTGCATCTCTGGGATGAAGCCTACCTGGTCATGATGAATTATTTTTTTGATGTGCAATTGAATTCAGTTTGCTAAGATTTTATTGAGAATTTTTGCATCTATATTCATAAGGGATATTGGTCTGTAGTTTTCTTTTCTTTTTTTTTCTTTTCTTTCTTTTTTTTTTTTTTTTTTTGTTGTTGTTGTTGTGTCCTGTCCTGGCTTTGGTTTCAAGGTGATACTGACTTCATAGAATGAGTTGGGGAGGATTTCATCCTTCTCAATGTTGTGGAGTAATTTCTGCAGTATAGGTACCAGTTCTTTGTAGGTTTGGTAAAATTCAGGTGTTAACTTGTCTGCTCCAGGATTTTTTTTTATTGGAAGATTTGGAAGGTGATAGAACTGCTCTATCTTTATTGTGATGGTGGTTTCACAACTGAATGCATGTGTCCAAACATTGTACATTAAAAAAAAGGTAAATGTTAACTGTCCATAAATTGTATTTCATCTTTAAGAATTAGATACCAAAAGAGCACATGTTTTATAAGGAAAAGAAAATTAATTTAACATCAGACTTTTCAATAGCAATATTTTATTTCAGAAGAAAATGGGGTATCATTTTTAATATACTCTACAAAAGAAGCAATGTGCCAGGGACTTTATATCCAACAGAACTGACCTTCCTTGTCAAAGACACAGACACATTTGTATCAGGATATGACATGTAAGAACTCAGGGAATATTGTTCCCACAAGCCCTTCCTAATGAATCTACTGGAGAACAATCTTCAGACAAACAAATGACTACAGATACATTGACATAAGGACTGATAGTGAACATAAAATATATAATTATTTATAGTACTAATGCTAAGGAAGATTAAGAGGGAGAGAGTATAGTAAGCAATGACTGGCCAGGCGCGGTGGCTCACGCCTGTAATCCTAGCACTTAGGAGGCCAAGGCGGGTGGATCAGGAGTTTGAGACCAGCCTGAGCAAGAGCGAGACCCCGTCTCTACTAAAAAAATAGAAAGAAATTAGCTGGACAACTAAAAATATATAGAAAAAATTAGCCAGGCATGGTGGCGCATGCCTGTAGTCCCAGCTACTCAGGAGGCTGAGGCAGAAGGGTTGCTTGAGCCCAGGAGTTTGAGGTTGCTGTGAGCTAGGCTGATGCCACGGCACTCTAGCCCGGGCAATAGAGCTAGACTGTCTCAAAAAAATAAAATAAAATAAAATAAAATAATTAAAAAATAAGAAATTACTATATGTTCTGACAATGTAGCTAGTATAATGATAACAAATTAGGAGTGGAGAATGAGTATGATAAATGCCAAAACATTTTCAGCTGTTTTCAGTAATCTTAATTGGTGGTGGTATTATTAATATTGTTATCCTGAAACTGTTGTGTGTAGTAATGTAGCATAAAGCAAATAAGTAATTATAGATACTCTAATTCTATCATCCTCTGTGCCCTTGAGCACCAAGATTCTCCATGTGAAAGAAAGGAGAGAGAGCTGTTATATAAAAGATATTAAAGAAAAAAATCCCTTAGTCCAGAATTTGAATCTGAAATATCATTATGAATTCATAGCTATTTTATCTTGGGCATGGGAGAGTAGAAATGGGAAGAGGTTCCTCTATCCATTCATGCTAAAGGTCTAGAAACAGTGACCACCCTGGTAGCACTGAGAATCCCAAAGGCCATATTATGAGTTTGAAGTATTATTTCCTATTAAAATAAACCAGTGCTCTTTGGATTACAGGCTGGTTCCAAGTCTGGGGTAGGAAATGAGCCTGAAACCTCTGTCATCCTAGATAGAGTGAAGTTCTCAAATATTACTACGATCTAGTCAAAGGATCAGGAGCCCAAGAGACAAAGATGGCACAAATTGAGCTTTGATATGAATACGAATTGCAATGGATTAAAACCCATCAGATATGTCTAAATCCATGAGTTTTTTAATTAATGAATTTTATTAGAATGGTTTTAGATTTATAGAAAAATTGAGCAGAAAGTACAGAGTTCCCATATATTCCTTCTTCCCACCCTGCCCTCAGTTTCTCCTATTCTTAGTGTCTTACATCGATGTGGTATTTTTACAATTGATAAACCAATATTGATGCATTGTTATAAGCTAAAGTCCATAGTTATATTAGGGTTCACTCCTCGTATTGTACAGTTCTTTGTATATTTTAGATATAAGTCCTTTATCAGATATATATTTTGATGGTTCCATGGGTTTTGACAAATGCATAATGTTGTGTATCTACCATTGTAGTGTTATACAGAATAGTTCCATTGCCCAAAAAATGTCCTCATGCTTCACATATTCATACCTCCCCCCAGCCCTACCCCCAACAGCCACCCATATTTTTATTGTCTATATAGTTTTGCCTTCTCCAGAATGTCATGCAGGTGGACTTACACAGTATATAGTCTTTCCAGACTGATTTGTTTCACTTAGCAAAATGCATTTAAGGTTCCTCCATGTCCTTCTGTGGCTTGCTATTAATAGCTCATTTCTTTTTATTGCTGAATAATATTCCATTGTATGAATGTGTACAGTTTATCTATTCACCTACTAAAGGACATCTTAGCTGCTTCTAAGTTTTGGCAATTATGAATAAGGCTGCTATGAACATTCATGTGCAGATTTTTATGTGGACATAAATTTTCATCCCATTTGAGTACATACATTGGAGTGTGATTCTGGATCACATGGTATGACTATGTTTAGCTTCATAAGAAATTGCCAAACTCTTTTTCCTAAATGACTGTATCAATTTACATTCCCACTAGTAATGAATTTGAATTCCTGTTTCTCCATAGAGCTTTACCTACATTTGTTGATGTCAAGTATTTTCGATTTTAGCTATTCTAATAAATGTATAGTGGTATCTTGTTTTAATTTCTAATCTCTCAATAACATGTAACATTGAGTATCTTTTGATAGGATTATTTGTGATGTATATACTGTATCTTCTATTGATGATGCATCTATTAGACGTTTTACCCACTTTTTAATTAGGTTCTTTATATTCTTATTTTTGAATTGTAACAGTTCTTTGTGTATTTTAGAGATCAGTCCTTTATCAGATATATATTTTTCATTTTCTCCTAGTCTGTGGCTTGTCTTTTCATTCTCTTAACAGTGCCTTTCACAGAGCAGAGTTTTTAATTTTAATGAATTGCAACTTACCAATTTTTTCTTTCATGGATTATTCTTTTGGTGTTATGTCTAAAAGCTCATTGTCAAACCCAAGGTCACTTAGATTTTCGCCTTTGTTATCTTCTGGAAGTTTTATAGTTTTGTGTTTTACGTGTAGGTGTGTGACCGTTTTCAGTTGACTTTTTTGAAAACTATAGAGTCATTGTCTAGGTTGACTTTTTTGTTTTTTTGCATGTGAATGTCCGGTTGTTCCAGCACCATTTGTTGAAAAAACTATACTTTCTCCATTGGATTGCCTTTCCTCCTGTGTCAAAGATCAGTTAACTGTATTTGTGTGGGTCTAATTCTCGGCTCTCAGTTCTGTTCCATTGATCTGTTTGTCTGTTTTTTCACCAATACCACATTCTTTTGACTGATACAACTTTATCTTATGACTTGAAGTCAGGTAGTGTCAGTCTTCCAACTTTTTTGTTCTTCTTCAATATTGGGTTGGCTACTCTGGGTCTTTTGCCTTTCTGTATAAACTTTAGAATCAATTTATCAGTATCCATAGGGTAACTTGCTTGTATTTTGATTGAGATTGCATTGAATCCATAGACCAAGTTGAAAGAATGGACATCTTAACATTATTGAGTCTTTCTATCCAGGAGTATATTATAGAATGTCTTTCCATTATTTCAGTCTTTGATTTCTTGTGTCTGAGTTTTACAGTTTTCCTCATTCACATTTGTTGGATTTATGCCTAAGTACTTCTTTTTTGGTTGGGTCCTAATATAAATGGTATTGTGTTTTTTATTTCAAATTCCAATTAGTCATTGTTGGTATATAGGAAAGCAGTGGACTTTGGTCAAGGTTGTATCCTGCAACATTGCTGTAATCGCTTATTAGTTCTAGGAGGCTGTTTTATCAATTCTTTGGTATTTTCTACATAGCTAATCATGCCATCTTCAAACAATAAAGTTTTACTTCTCCCTTCCCAATCTATCACCTATTATTTCTTTTTCTTGTCTTACTGCACTAGATAGAACTTGTAGTACTATGTTGAATAAGAGTACTGAGAGAGGACATACCTCATTCCTGGTATTGGGGGAAAGGATCTAGTTTCTCACCATTAAATATGTTAGTTGTGATTTCTTGTAGATATTTTTTAACAATCCATGAGTTTTTGATGATATTTAAAAATAAACCTAATTGGTCACTTTCTGAGCATTACAGAGCCAATTAAGTTGAAAACTGAATAAATAAAAGGAAAGTCAAAAACGTTCATATAGATCTGTACCACTAGGCAATAAAATATACAACAGAAAGTGTCTCCTTATAAATTTACTTCATCTAATAAATGAAAGCAAATAGTGACACTCAGACTTTATGTGCCTCCTGATTAAAGAACTCCACCACCTGTGGTCTTGCCAAAAAGGGTCAAACTTGAATCTAATCAAGCCTCTGGATCCAACTGCCAAATTTTCAGGAAATACTAAGGAAAAAGGAACATGTTGAACTTCACCATGTATATGTAGTCACAAAACTACAAGGAAAAGAGAAGGATTAAGGGGAAATGTACTGATTGAAAGATGTGTCAAGACAGTTTTTAAAGACATAGTAAAAAGTAGGTAAGACTCAGCTATGGATGCACACTTAGGTGATAAAAGCATAATAAGGAAAGAAGTGATCACTATGAATGTCAGAATCGTGGCTACTTTGGGAGGAAGGAGAGGTGGGATGAGAAAAAGTGGGGGGGAGCTTCTCGGAAGCAAAATTCTGGACCTGAGTGTTGGTTTTAAGGGTGTTTTCCTTATAATAGTTAACTATATATTCATGTGGTTTTCCGTATCTGTGTTTTATTTCATAATAAAGGTTTTTTAACAACAAAATATTCTATATGCATATATTCATCTTGAAGTCAGAACTGGTATCTAATTTTTTTTCATTGTTGCCTATTGCACTTAGCATGGTACCTAGACATAAGTGGTGCCCAACAAATAGTAGTTGAATGAACGATCATATAATACCATTATAATTCAGCTCTTTTTTACACAGAATCAGTAAATTAAGTTTTATGTCCTTTCAAAACTGCTTATAGTGAAAAGCGTAATATAATAACTTTTGTAAGTATTAATCTTGTCTTCAAGCATAATTTGTAAAGCAATTTCATCACAATTTAATTTTTAAAGTTCTAAAATAATTTTCTTGCTTTATAAATCCACTTCAGAACTTTTAGATACTTCAAAATTTTCTCTTTTAGGTCTGGAAGTTATTCCTGACAGCTACGAAAAATAAGACATTTTGTTGGTGCAGAGAATAAGCCAAATTGGCTGAGAATAAATGTTCATGAACAAATTCAAATGAGCATTTTAAAAGTGAACGAATGTGGTTAATTAATGTATTAAGACAGTCAACAGTTGCACATTCTTGAATATTCTATTTGAAACAAGGGAGATAGTTGGCCCTTCATTAGACATCTCTGTGATACACATTATGAGAGTCCATAAGGGATGAACCAGATGAGGATCTTGCCTAGAACTACCTTAGTCTAGTTAGGTAACAGAATATAGTTCTTAGTGGTTTGACCCAAGTTTTCAGCCTCTAGAACTGGCACATGCAGCTTTCAGGTAGGCCACTCCTGCGGGGCCAGGCCTAGATTGCAGGTCTCATTCTGTGAGTGGGCCACTCGCTTGGTGGGTTCATTTAAGGCAATAGAATTCTAAGTTGGATCTTCCTGGCTTTAGATCATTCTTTTTAGTAACATCTAAAGAATTTATTTTAGTTTGGAGCTTTATAAAGCAAAGTATAATTGAGAATGGTTTAATGCATATAAACTGTATACCATTTATTAAATCCTTAATGCAAATCAAAGGTATTCAGTAAACTATAGTATGCACTGGGGCTCTGGTTTTAACATTCATTCCTTCCCTAAAGAATTGGTAATACTCCAGGTCTGGTTATTCTGGTCCATTCTAGATAATCTTTCCTCACACTAATTCTACATCAATTCCTAATTATCCTCTGTGTTTTGTAAGAATCTATCCTTTTACTACACTTACCCACATCAGGCCTACCCATTTCTCTTTGCAACTGTATTTATGTGATTCTAGTACTTGCTGTCCCTACTTGGCACGGAATTTTGCTGTGCAAAACTTAAAGCCATTCACTGTCCCCTACATACATTTTGTGAAATTGCCCTTGGCAGTTGTTTATGGCTGCTCTCCTGACACTGGTGTAAAACAGTGGATTTTGGTGCAGTGTTTTCTGAAAAGTCTTAGCCACTGCAAAATGCTTAAGAATATAAACTATGTGCTTTCATATTATTAAACTCTCCTAGGTGGCAACCACCTGGAGCTTTTCCACTTAACTATTTCATGATGTCTTAGGTGTGTACTACACTTACATTCTATTACTGTCCTTTTTGTATGTTAATATGTTTCTGTACTTACTGCCAAAAGACTCGGTTTTATGATGCTTTTTCTATCCTCTGTTTTTCAGAGGGAATATTCTCAGTGAGAAGACTTGACTAACACAAAAATTCACTCGTGTCTTCATGATATTTTGGAGCACAAAATCTTTATCTCTAACCCCTCAACCACAGTGTACTTTTGACAGAATGGACAGTGAGATTTTAATGTCTTCTCAGGACATACTTTCAAAATACTTAGTATTTGATGTTAAAAAGTGCTTCTAGTCATTTGACTTTACAATTACAGGGAAAACAGCTTGGATAGACCACCCAGGCTGGGTTCAAACAAGTGATCTTTCTAAGACAGGTGCTCTTCAAATAGGGGTTGTCTTTCAAACAGGTTTTACTGAGTGGACAAGTTTTTCCTGACCCTGAGATTTTTGGTTCCCTTGATTTTTTTTTTTCTCATCAGAAGTGGTTTCTTTGTGAAAGTGTCTTGGGAGACTTTTGTGAGCATAAGAGTATAGAAATGCACATTCCACACTCTACCAATAAATGAGGGGTTTTTTTGATGAAAAGCACAAAAGGGCATTAGGACCTAATCCCATGCCACATGTTGTTTGCTTTTTTATGTGTATATTTATTTATGCCTCATGATAATCCACAAAAGATTTGAAACAAGTAGTAGAAATTCTATTGAATAAAACAGAAAAATGGAAATAAAAATCAAGACCAAAAAAAATAGATCAAAACTAAAGGGAAAATAGGATATAATTAAAGAGCTATAATGTTCTATATATTATTCTCAATGTAATACCCCCATATATATATTTTTAAAGCCTTTAGGGATCTACAGTTTTATATAGTAACTCTACTATAAAGCTATTATGCACAAAACAATGTAAAATTGACACAAAGATAGACAGAGTTATCAGTTAGACTAGGAAACCAGGAAATGTGCTTTGCATATAGTTATGATAAAAGTGGCATTTCAAACCAGTGGACAAAAGATGGATTATTCAATAACCTCTTCCGGGGAAAACTAAATTGAGGTTCCTATATCACACCACACATCAAAATAAATTCTAAATGAATTGATAGTAAATTATAAAATCACAAAATTATCACACACAGTGATAATTCAAGAAAAAATAAAAATAAATGGCTAGAAGATGAAACAAATGAATAGTTACCTCATCTCATAGTGAGAGTGAGAAAGAACTTTTAAAGCATAAGAAGAACATCAGAAAAAAAAAAAAAACCACAAATAGAAGTTATTAGGCTACCTGAAATTGTTTAGCCTCAA
The DNA here is from genome assembly GCF_041146395.1 of Eulemur rufifrons. Taxonomy (NCBI): domain Eukaryota; kingdom Metazoa; phylum Chordata; class Mammalia; order Primates; family Lemuridae; genus Eulemur; species Eulemur rufifrons. The sequence continues at coordinate 20,402,285 of NC_090984.1, read as the reverse complement.
TATACATAAAATCCCTTTAAAATAGCATAAACAAAATAAAAGATGGAAGGTAAATGGCAAAAAATATTAACAATATGCATTAAGTCTTTGTCATATTTATAATGAAGGAATCTTTGTAAATTATTTTAAAAAGATGAAAACCTCCAATAAAAATCTTAAAATAGTGAAATAGAAAAATTAACAAAAGATAGGTATAAATAACAACTTTATTTTGGGAGAAAAAAACTGTAAATCTCTACTTTGTACCTTATCCCAAAATCAATTTTATATTGTGGATTTGAATGCAAAATTTATGAAAGTACCAGAAATAATTTAAAAGAATAGTTTTATAATCTTGAAGTAAAATGACCCTTCCAAATCTAACATAAAACCCAGATGTCCTGAAGGAAAAGTTTGGCAGATTGTATCGAATAAAAATTAAAAAATTCTTTATGATCAAAAAAACTTGAAAAGAAATTTAGATAGCAACAAACTGGAAATGTTATTTACAAAATATGATCAAAGAGTTAACATCTGTATTATCAGTAAAGAGCTTTACAAATCAACGAGAAAAACACAGATACTCCAATAGAAAAATGAGTAAAAGGTACACAGTGATAATGTAAGAAAATATAAATAGACATGGCAAATAAACACTGAAAAAAATCTTTAATCATACTACTAATAAAAGAAATACAATCTTTAAAAATACTGTTTTTATTTAGCTGTCAAAGTGGTAAAGATTTGTCCTAATGAGATGGTCCAATATTGGTAAAAGCATGGAGAAAATCTCTTTCTGGAAGTATAAATTGATATAAATTGTTTTTTCCTGGAGGGAAGTTTGAGTTTCTCAGTTATCTATTAAAAGCTTTAAAAATGGCCAGGGTGTGGTGGCTCATGCCTATAATCCCAGCACTTTGGGAGGCCAACGTGGGAGGATTGCTTGAGGCCAGGAGTTTAAGACCAGCCTAGGCAACATAGGGAGACCCCCATCTATACAAAAAATTTTAAAAGTGAGCTGGACATAGTGGCAGGCTCCTGTAGTCCTAGCTACTCAGGAGGCTAAGGCAGGAGGATTGCTTGAGCCAATGAGTTCGTGGTTGCAGTCAGCTATGATTGCACCACTGCACTCCAGCCTGGGCAATAGACCAAGACCCTGTCTTTGGGAAAAAAAAAAAAAATCTTAAAAATGTTCAGACTCTTTTATCCAAATTATCATTACTGGCAATTTATTCTAAGGAAACGGGCAAAGTGGTACAGAATGATTTGTTTTGCAGCTGTTATAAACATGGGTTGTGCTATTAAGCTGTACAGCATCTCAACCACCATCCTATGTTTGCAGACTTCCAAGCATATGAGATAGCTCTCCAACTGTAGAACCTGAGAATGCCAGATATTTATTTACCATTCTTCATTGTGTCTAGGATGTAGGCATGTGACCACGGCACAACATATCCACTGCACACTTTTACTCTGAAACTAATGCAGTAAAAAGCAAGGATATCCTCAACTCTGTTTTTTGAGAGTTGGAAGCAGCTGTATCTATACAAAGTGACAGTTCAGACTGTGACACATGGTGCCCAGTGGTTTTCTTTCAGCAGACCAGTTCAGTGGTGTGTGCTTTGGGTGTTAGTCCTAGAAGTATAACTCCTACGCCTGAGTTTTCCAAATTCTATAATATATACCCAATAACCTGTAAATTAATTTCCTTTCTATACAAATAAACCAGAGTTTTTTCCCCTCGTATGGCTTGCAACTAAGAATTCTGACTGTGTTCAAACAGCTTTATTTTTAACATTAAAAATTGGACACAACAATAGTAAGAGATCAGTTGAAGTAAATTTTATATCACATAGGATGACACTATTCAGCCTTTAAAAATCATGCATTATTTCTCAGTTTGAATATTTTAATCAGAAAACAAATTTAGAATAAAACATTAGGTACTTAGAGAAAATTATTGGAAGAAGACTTCTGGATTGACTCCAAAAACAATACCAAACAGATCCACGGGGGGTGCTGCTTGCTCCCTCTGAGGCCAACACAGGAAGGAAATAAGCTAATGCCACACACACAACTGTCTCTCACACCGAGGAAGCCACAGAGTGGGGACCTGCAGCTACAGCTCAGAGGCTGGCACAGTTTACCCCAGTGGTTCTTGAGAGCCAGGAAGCTGGAAAATGAACCTTGGACTGCTGTTACAGAAAAGCCTTATATTTCCAAACCCTGCTTAGTAGCAGCAACAGCCGAGAACCATGGGAAGATAGATGTCTTTGACTCTATTTCAACCTCCAAATCTTGTACGATACTGTGTGCATAGTGGGGGAATAAAAAGCTTGCATGTGCAGACTATCCCTGGAAGGGAGTGTAAACCAGTAATCGTGGTGATTTCTAAGGAGCCTGGAAGTAAGAGGGAGATGCTTTTCGTCATATATCCTTTTTTAACATGTACTGTGGTCATCATCAGCTATTCAAAAAGTTACCAAGTTAAATTTTAGTTGTATCTTAGCTCAGTAGTTTTCATGTTTTCCAAGGGAACACACCTCCAGGCCTCTGAGGAAGCCTTCAAGGCTCCTTGAGAGAAAAGAACAGGGTAGTGCCCGAGATCCCCCACTTCTCCTTCAGCCAGAGCAACTCTGATTTTATCTGTTATATGGTTTAAGCTTCTGAGTAAGATTTTATTTGAAGAAAAAATTCTGCTGCTCTTCTGAAAAATTAAAAACCAGTATTGTGTGAGACTATCAGATATCATGGAGAACTGTTCATTATTATAATATATATTTATTAAGAAATGGAAAAATGGGGCCGGGCGTGGTGGCTCACGCCTGTAATCCTAGCACTCTGGGAGGCCAAGGCGGGTGGATCGCTCAAGGTCAGGAGTTCGAGACCAGCCTGAGCAAGAGTGAGACCCCGTCTCTACTAAAAATAGAAAAAAATTATATGGACAACTAAAAATATATATATAGAAAAATTAGCCGGGCATAGTGGCGCATGCCTGTAGTCCCAGCTACTCGGGAGGCTGAGGCAGGAGGATCGCTTGAGCCCAGGAGTTTGAGGTTGCTGTGAGCTAGGCTGACGCCACGGCACTCACTCTAGCCTGGGCAACAAAGTGAGACTCTGTCTCAAAAAAAAAAAAAAAAAGAAATGGAAAAATGGGATAAAAATATACATTTATAAGAAAAGGAAAAAGACTGGAAGTACAAATAGCAGATTTCTCTTAATAGTATTTTACGATTTCTTTGTGCTTCTCTTTCCAAGTTTTATTACAATTATTTTTAAAATTCTTATAATCATAAATACATGTTATTCTTTAAAATAAATAGAAAAGCACTCTTTTGAAAATTTAGACGTGTTATCAAATAAATGAAATGGTGCTGATTTACATTTGTGAAAGATTTGCTAGATAAAGCCTCCAACCAATGTGTCATAAATATATTACATGTGGGCCATTTTCCTGTTCCATCCTCAGGGAGATTGGGTGAAGCTGGGAACAGGTGAGTCTCCTGGCTTCTACCAACTTAGAGAGTCCTTTTATCATTTATGCCAGTATACCATGAAAAAATTTGAGAAGCACTATGCTTTATTGTCCTGGAAATATGCATCTGTAGCATGCTTTAATTGGATTTAATTTTTTTCAACATTTCATTTGTATCTTATTCATTAAGAATAATAAGATTGATAGCCCTAACTACCACTTATTAAGTACTAAACCATGTGCCAGCCACTGTCCTAATTACTTTACATCTGTTATCTCAGGTAATTCTCATGACAACCATATTCTAAAGCTTAGGCATTATTAATCTGGTTTTATATTAATAGATGAGAGAATGCATGCTACAATGTTATATAAGTAATTGGCTAAAATCTTGAATGGCAGAACTGGGATTCTAACCTAGGTATCATCTCATTCCAGTATCTCTATTCTTAACCAGTATACTGTCCTTTGTCCATTTTTCAGGAGCCTATCAATTATGTAAAGCAAGTATTTCTGTAGTCATCAGGGAAATGATTGCAGATAATTACAAGTAGAACAGGGGCTCTCTTCACCGTCTCTCTCCCATTAGAGCATCATTTCCAAGACAGAGAGCTTATCTGTCTTACCCACCTAACACAGTGCTTGGAACGTCGTAGGAACTCAGATATTTGTTGCAAGAGTGAATACTGACGTGGTGATTCTTAGACCTGTGGTTCTCAACTCTGGCTGCACATCAGAATTGCCCATAGAGCTTTTAACACATTCAGATGTTAGGAGCCTACTAGCTAGCATTGTCAGGGGAGGAATCCCAGCTAGCATCGTCAGGGGAGGAACCCAAGCAAGCATATTTATTTTAAAGATCTATAGGTGATTCTAATGCTTAGTCAAGATACAGAACCTCTGTCATTGTCAAGTAAGCAGCCACTGCTCTCTTACTTGAACATGCATTAGAATTACCTGCAGAACTTGTTAAAACACAGGATGCTTAAACACAGGATGTTAAAACCCCACCGCCAGAGTTTCTATTTACTTAGGTCTGAGGTAGAGCTTGAGAATTTGCATTTCTAACAAGTTCCTGGGTGATATTGATGCTGCTGGTCTGTGGATCACACTCTTAAGCTATCCTAGAGGATTGGTTGTAAGAGACCAAACTAAAACATTTTTACTTAGGACTTAAGCAGGAGCTTTAGTCAGGCCAAAATAAACATTGATCACTCAGGCAACACAGGTTTTAGTCACAGTCTTCAAAACACCCAGGAGAGTGCCATAACCATTGAGTGTGTTGCTCCAAAAGTTTCTTTGAACAATAGCATATCATTTTTTTAATCCCTTAGTGAAAAACATTTCTTTGGTCCATTTGACCTTAAACTGTTTGGGCCCACACAGACCACTTTGTACCTTGTAGGAAAGCTGTCCTCACCTGCTCAGGCACTCTGGCTCCATGTCCACACAGCCTCCAAGCAGGTATGGTGTTCACTCCCCAGAACTCTGGGTCTTGTCTCACAGGGAAAGCCTCCGTTTTCTGCTCATGAATGCTGTCTTCCTCAGTGATCTGCCTGTGTCCTGGACCAGGAGATCCAGCAACAGGAGCTTTAATAGAGTCTTTTTTGGGGGTGCTATTTAAAGAACCAAAGTTCCTGGATGATATCTAGTTTTAGAGCATAAAGAAATTATCAGATAGACTGATAAGTATGTTCCCATTATCTGCAGCTGCAACTAATAGAAATTAATGCGAGGTATTAGGTACCAGTGAACAACAAGCTTTGGATGAAAATTACAAGCTTTTATATCTAGCCGATGGGCCTTGCACCTAGTAGTATTTGGCTTGGTTTTTTAGAGTCACTTCCAGTCCATGCCTGTTGCTTTTGTACCATTCATTTTATGTATTTTTAATTGTTTGGAGAAGAGCTGCTCAGGTTTTACAAATGGAGTTTTTCTCTTTCTTTTAGGTCTCTCTGCAATGCAATCAATGTTTACAACCTCACCTGCAACAACTGTTCGGAAAACTGCACTGATGTTCTGTTTAGTAACAAGATTACCTTTTTAATGGACCTCCTGATAGACCACTTGGCGGTACGTAATATTATTGTTTTGAGTTAGAAGCAGTTATGGTTTGAGAAATAGTCCCTATGGAAAAAACTAAAAGAATTCAGCTTATTTACTCTCCATATTTAGGAAAAAAAAAAAGTGAAGATAGTTGGGAGAGTCAAATAGGGACTGGCAGAGAAACTTGATAATTTGAAAATTTTATATCGGATTCTCCTAAGTTCGAATCTTTAATGCATGATACACTTGTAACACTTGCTAAGATCACAAATTTACATGGTTAGACTGGGGCTTTGGAATCATTTGGACCCAAAGCCAAACCTCTAAAGCCACAGGAATGAGAGCTGTAGAAGGGAAGAAAGTTGGGAAAGCCCCAGAATGTCTCTTGCCAGGTTAAGTGAAAAGGGTCAATTTAAAAAGGACTTTTTGATGGCTATTTAGATTTTAAAAAAAAAAGTAAACTCCCCTGTCAGAAAGGGGCAAACCTGTTATACTTTTGAAATGGGAACAAGCAGCCAATTGTCGCCTTAAATTTTACTTGATTTCACAGATGTTGAAAGAAGTAAGCTCAGTATAATAGCCAAAGGTTTAGGTCTGTCAACTGTAGTCGCCAGAAGTTTCCTGGTGAAATTTCTGAGCCCCTGAGGTATTGGCACAAAATCACTCTCAAGCTGCAAGTTTATAACACAGGAGATTTATTTTTCAGAACCCATTTACTTTTACTCAGCACACAGATCTAATAGCTCTTCCTTAAACTACATGCCTTTTGCTGTCTTTCCTCCTCCAACCGGTTAATACACACGTTTGCAGACCTTAACTGAGGCATATTGGTACCTTCTTCATGAAATCTTCCCCAACCTGACTCTTTCTCCAAGTCCAGGTTAAGTATACTTCTATATTATCCTAGGCATTATATCTCTCATAGAATTGATCACACTGAATTGTTTAACTATTTATGTGTCCATTTGCCCCACTTAGCCATAAAATTGATGAGGAAAAAAAGTAACTTTCACTCTCCAAGATTGTAACACAGGACCTGGCACTTAGTAGCTTCAGTACATAACTGAATGAATATATGAGTGAATACATGAATTTATCCACACAACAAGCTGAAAATCAGAAACTGGATGATGAAGCCCTTACAGGCAGACATACTGACATTGAGAGGGGACAGCAGTGAGGGAAAACAAACAAAAATACAGACCTAGACCTGTTACACAGTACAACAATGGCTGTTTATAGTGATGTCAGTGAGTCATCAATCAGAGGCTAAATTATATATGGTTTTATCTACAAAAGAAGGCACTAAAATATGCATAAGACATTTTAGCAAAAAATTCTATCACAAAGACTTAACATTGGTTGTATGGCCTTGTAGCCCAGGTATTTTAATATTAACATTTAATTTTCAAACAGCCTCTTAATGTTATTATTCCATTTCACATATGAAGAAACTTGAGTCCTAGAGAGGTTAACTTACCCAAGGCTACACAGATGTAAGTCACAGAACCAGGAATCAAACTTAGGTCTGTCAGACCCAAATTGAGGGACATTTTACATAATAATCTACTGACACTTTTCAAAAATTTCAGTGTCATAAAAGACAAGAAAAAAGTGAGGAACTGTCATAGAATGGAGGAGACTAAGAAGACATGACAGTTAAGTGTAATGTGGGATCCTAGACCAGAAAAAGGACATTAGTGGGAAAACTGGGAAATTCAAGTAAGGTATATAGAATAATCAATTTTATTGATTCAATGTTAATTTCCTCCTTTCAATAATTATAGTATGATTTTATAAGATGTTAACAGTAGGGGGCACTGGGTGAAGGGAACTCTCAATTTTTGTAACATATTTGTTGATTTAAAATTATTTCAAAGTTGAGAATGAAAAAAATCAAACCCCATGCTCTCTCACCATTCTATACTGCATCATCTGGAAGAGTTTACTCTGTGAAACTTATTCTAATGTTGATAATGGCAGAAGAGACATTACTTTCAACAGAATAAGTAATGAAAGAGAAGGACATTTGAAATATGAAAAAATGAACAAGAAGACTTACAGAAAAGAATCTTGGCTGCTCACTCTTTTCTAGTCAAAAACTATTTCTATTGAGAGAAATCGTATGGGGCAGTTCATTTATTCTCTCACTTAATAATGATTAGGAACCTGCTATTTCCAATTCCAGAGAAGCATAGGATATGATTCCAGCCTCTCGGGAAATCCCTGGATAGGAGTAGGAACAGACATATAGATGACCTGTTATCTTAGTTTGAGCTGCTATAACATAATACCATAGACCAGGTGGCCTATAAACAACAGAAAATTATGATTTCTCGCAGTTCTCAAGGCTAGAAGTTTAAGATAAGGATGCTCTCATGGTCAGATTCTGGTGAGGGCTCCCTTCCAGGTTGCAGACTGCTGACTTTTCATTGTATCCTCACATGGTGAAAAGAGAGTAAGCTAGTTCCCTTGCCTCTTTTTATAAGGGCACTAATCCCATAAATGAGGGCTCAACCCTTATGACCTAATTACCTCCCACAGGCCCCATCTCCAGATATCATCACATTAGGGATTAGATTTCAACATATAAATTTTGAGGGGAACACAAGCATTCAGTCTCTCACCGTGCAGTAAATGGTATGATGGCAGCCTGTATAGGGTGTTGTGGGAGCACAGGGGAAGGTATTCGGTAATCCTGCCTGGGACATCACAAAGGAGGGACATTTGAACTAATTCTTAGCTTTTCATCATAGGGATCATTTATAAAGTGCCAGTCGCCTGTAAGCACCTTGATCATTTCCCTTTTCTTTGAAAGCACTAGTTGCCTTTGAATAATGTCCCCTTGCTTGTGACCTCAAGGTTTCTTGACACTCAGAAAAGCTTTTATTTTTTTTTATTTTTTATTTTTTTTTGAGACAGAGTCTCACTCTGTTGCCCGGGCTAGAGTGAGTGCCGTGGCGTCAGCCTAGCTCACAGCAACCTCAAACTCCTGGGCTCAAGCGATCCTCCTGCCTCAGCCTCCCGAGTAGCTGGGACTACAGGCATGCACCACTATGCCCGGCTAATTTTTTCTCTATATATTTTTAGCTGTCCATATAATTTCTTTCTATTTTTAGTAGAGATGGGGTCTCGCTCTTGCTCAGGCTGGTCTCGAACTCCTGAGCTCAAACGATCCGCCCACCTCGGCCTCCCAGAGTGCTAGGATCAGAAAAGCTTTTAATCTTTCAATCGATGGATTAGACCACACTCTGTGTTTATTCTGCTCTGTGACTCTTGCTCAGTTTGGAACTGGGATCCTGGGACATTTGTTTGCCATACATTTTATCCCTCCTTTCCTTTTTTTTTTTTTTTTTTTTTTGAGACAGAGTCTCGCTGTGTTCCCTGGGCTAGAGTGCCGTGGCGTCAGCCTAGCTCACAGCAACCTCAAACTCCCGGGCTCAAGCAATCCTTCTGTCTCAGCCTCCCGAGTAGCTGGGACTACAGGCATGCGCCACCATGCCCGGCTAATTTTTTTCTATATATATAATTTTAGCTGTCCAGATCATTTCTTTCTATTTTTTGTAGAGATGGGGTCTCGCTCTTGCTCAGGCTGGTCTCGAACTCCTGAGCTCAAACGATCCGCCCACCTCGGCCTCCCAGAGTGCTAGGATTACAGGCGTGAGCCACCACGCCCGGCCCCCTCCTTTCCTTATATGTGACATGTCCTGGTTTTTTTCAGTTCCTTTTGGGCTTTTTATTTTACTGATTTCAGTTCTAATGTTGCTGTTGTGACTCAGTTTGTGGCAGTGAGTAGAAGAGGATGTGCTTCCTGGTTTTCAGTAGTTTGGTGATGGTGATTTTTATGTTTCTCGAAATCACTTAAGTGCATTTATTTGTATTTCCATTTTTCTTGCTAACTGGTTGTAATATATGTGTAACTAAAATATGGACCACTAACTTGTTAGTATCCATTAAATATAGGATTAAAAAATAGTCATTGACACATTTTCCAGTAGGAATAGAAAAAAGCATAAAAGAAGCTAATTAATTGTGATCTGGTATTATTTATAAGACACCTGATTATCAGATACTTGAGCATTTCTTGTTCTTTAGCAAACCCAGATGGTTTAGAAGACATTTTTCTTCCAATCCAGCTGCTTGGAGTTTGTTTTAGCACTCTTGTATTTCATTTTAATTACTATTTGCAAAGCACTGTACAAATGCCAGGGTTACAGAGGTGAATTGGCCACAGGTCCTTCACTCTAGAAGTGCACAGTTAAGAAGGGAAGAAATTGCATACATAAACATTTAAGACTATGAGAAGCTATGAGAAGTTTTATAACATCATCAGAGCTACAGAGTACCCCAGGCAACCTAGTGGAGTACCTAGCACATAATAGGTGCTTCTTAAATGTTTGATGAATGAGTAAATTCTAACTTGAGGAATTGGGGAAGCTTTTGAGAAGAAGTTGGTTTTGCTTATACCTTCAATGTGAGCAGAACTTCTACAATACTGGGTTTATAATTTTCATAAAAGATAAATTAGTGATATGACACTATAAAAGTACATGCTTTTTTCCCCTTGAAGTATACATGCAAAGTAGGATTTTTTAGGGTAAGCTCTTGGGAAGTTTATTTGCAACCCTGAAAAACCAGTTCATTTAGGCAGGTTTCCCTGGGAATGAAAGCTAACACAGATATATTATCTTCCATAAAGCATGAAAGCTTTAAAATATGTTAACAATAATTTATTACATCATTCAGTAAGTGATTGTTAAGCATCTGTTCTGTGCATCATTCCCGTGCACAGAATAGTGTGCCTTTAGCCTCAAGACCAGACACACATATTGGAAAGCAATAAAAAGACCAGTGAAAAGAGCAAGAATAGGACTTCCCAGCCCTTGTTCCCCCACAGAGACACTGACTCAACAACAATATAAGGACCAAAATACCTTTATGAGAACTCCATAAACCAGTTAAGAAGTTGCAGTACCCTGGGCAATCTCAAAGCCAAGAAAAGTCACATTGAAATGGGTAAGAAGAACTATTTCATTTTATCTATAATTACCCCTCCTCTAAGTCAGCACAGCTTAGTGCCAAGAGAGAATGCCTTAGCTCGCAGTTTCTCCTTGGGTGGGGGTTGGGGGGCGATGGAACACACATCCAACATTCCAACTTTTCAGAAGGTTGCCTGTGGGACTGATTTCTATCTCACCTGATTCAAAGCTCTGATAGAACCAGCATAGTTTGCATTCCTGGTGGTTACTGAGTCCAAACAACAGAGGAGCAGCTTGCTGTAGCACCAAAGGGCCTACAGTACCACAGATGGCAGCCAGTGTAGCTTGGCGTGATCAGGAGAAGGCACCAAACTCTCAGCTTCTTTTCTGGGAGGGAGGGAGAAGACCGGAGAGTGTGTCCAATGTTCTAGCTTTTTGGAGGGCTGCCTGAGAGATTGCTGTATGTCTTGTCTGACTTGAGGTGCTGATAGGAGGCCAGCATACTTTTGATGAAGCTGAAAACAGAGAGCAGGGAGGCCTGCTGCTGTAGAACATGATGTACTACAGACAGACACCAGAGGGAGCAAGAGATTATGATCTCTTGAAAAAGAAAGTGGTAAGCATTTCTAATTGAGAAGTTGCATACATAAGTCTAGAGAAGTTGCATCCCCCTACAAGGTTTTAGAGGCCCCCAGAATCTCTAGCCAGATTGATTGGTGAGGGTTTTCTACTGTATGAAGACAATCCATAAAAACTGGGAGAGGTGACTGTTTTCTCAAGTGTACAGATCCCAAAAAAAGTTTCAAAATACACAAAGAAACAGGGAAACATGGCCCAAACAACAGAACAAGATAAATCTTCAGAAACCAATCCTAAAGAAACAAACGTACATGAATTACCTGACAAAGAATTCAAAATAACAATCATAGAGGTGCTCTATAAGTTCAAGGTAACAATGCATGAGCAAAATGAGAATATCAACAAAAAGATAGAACGTATAAAAAAGAACCAATGTTAGAACTGAAGAATACAGAGCTACACTGAAAATTTCATAACAGGAGTTCAACAACACAGATTTGACTACACGGATCCACGTATATACAGATTTTTTTCAACTAAACATGGATCTAAAATATAATATTCACAGAATGTGAACCTATATGGAGGGCATACTTTTTGTATATGTAGTTCTGCAGGGTTGGCTGTGAGACTTGAGTATGCGCATATTTGGGTATTGCAAATAGTCCTGGAATGAATCCCCTGTGTATACTGAGGGATTTCCGTACATACAATGGAATATTATTCATCCTTTAAAAAGAAGGAAATCCTATCATGTGTTACAATGTGAATGAACCTTGATGATGTTATGCTAAATGAAATAAGCCAATTACAAAAAGAGAAATACTATATGATTCTACTTATATAAAGTGTCTAATATAATCAAACGCATAGAAACAGAAGGTAGAATGGTGATTGTCAGGGAATGAGGGGTGAGGGAAACAGGGAGTTGTTTAGTAGGTAGGGAGTTTTAGTCACTGAGATGAAAAAATTCTAGAGATCCATTTCACAACAATGTGCATATAGTTAACAATACTATAATATATACCTAAAAAGTGATGAGAAAACATTTATATGTTTTATACCATTAAAAAAATCAGTGAAATTACTAATGAGTGCTTTGAAAATAGATTGATAGGCTTTTAATGTTACACACAATCTAAATAGTCTAATATACTACTGAGCAAATAGTCCAATGTAATGGTGGAAAAGGAATCACATAGCTGCCTAGTGGCAAAACCGCGACCTAGACCCTGGTCTCCTGAGTCCCTTTCCAAGACTTCCCTTCCTATAAGCTAAAGTGATGTGTCCTCACCTTATTAAGTTGACAAATGAAATAAAGCAATATTTTTGTGACTTCAATTTTATATACATTTAATATTATTACTCAGGTAGGATATACTGAAAAAGCATTTAATTAAAAAATTTATAATTTCTTGATGTTTCATTGCATTTTGAAAGCATTAAATATTTTATTAGGAGTCTTATTTTTAATGCATAGTGACATGTTCTTTATGAAACATTTAAAGAATAGGCTAAGTTTTATGTGTGTATTTTCTGCCCACGGAGATTGTTAATTGAAAAGTTGTGTACAAACCTTAAATAATTGATATGATACTGTTGAATCAAAGAGGCTGTTGGGGAGCTCTTCAGAAGGTGACAAGCCCTGGATACAAACAAAGGAAATCTAAGTGCAACCTTACAGCAAGGAGATCGTTTTTCACTTAGTCATGTGCAGAGCCATCCAGGTGCCTGTTTGATTTTCATTATAGCAGCAAGGCCTGGAACTCTCTATTCACCACATTATTTTCTTTATACTGAGGAATCAGAACATGGACTCCATAGTTAATTACATGCGAGCAAAAATCTTTCAACACTACAGGTGACAGTACTCTTTCTGATGCCAACTACATCTTGTTTCCTTCTTTCCTCACTATGTGCCACTTGCTCAGCCTCTCTAGTACATCTTCCCTTTTCCTTGATCAAAAATGTGAACTGTTCATGCCTGTCATGCCACATATTTTATTGACACACAGTATTTCAGAACTGGAAAGGAGACCTTCATAGTATCTGGTCTATTTCAGTCCACTCATTTTACAGATAAGGACAATGGACCTCAAAAGAGGAGAGATATAAGATACTTGCCAAAGTTCCACAGTCTGTTACCAGTATAACTGGAATGAAAGTTCAGGTCACCCAAAATCCCAACCTAGCATATTACTTTCTGTACTGCTGATTTAAATTTGGTAATAACAGTTAAGGGACATTGTGTGTATGCAGCTTTACTAACAAAGCTACATTCAGAATTCAGCTAGTAAAAGAATATGGGTCAGGTTATAATGCTAATTGCCTTTCTACTAGAGTCATATGAAGTATTAATAGTATCAGCACCATCATTATCATTATCACCTAAAATCATTAATTGACCACTTGAGGGAGGAATTGACATATCTTCCATCATAGTGGAGATTTTATCATAGTACTTTCAAATATTGATTGGTAAAGCAAACAAAATTATTAAAGATGTAAAAAGTTTCAGTGAAACAATAAACAAGCTTGGTTTTATGCACATAAAATCCTATGCCCAACATTAGGGAATATACATTCTTTATAAGCACATATTGAAAATTTACAAGAATTAATTATATGCTAGGGCATGAAGCAAGTCTTACCAAATTTTAAAGAATCATTATAGTCCTTGCCAGAGCAATTAGAAAACAGAGGGGAATTAAGGGCATCCAAATGGGGGCAGAAGAGATCAAACTCTCACTCTTTGCCAATGATATGATATTGTATCTAGAAAACCCCAAGGATTCAACCAAGAGACTCCTGGAATTGATATATGAATTCAGTAAAGTCTCAAGATACAAAATCAATACACACAAACCAGTGGCATTCATATATGCCAATAACAATTAAGCCAAAAATCAAATTAAAAACGCAGCACCTTTCACAATAGCTTCAAAGAAAATTAAATATCTAGGAATATATTTAACAAAGGAGGCGAAAGACATATATAGGGAGACCTACGAAACACTGAGAAAAATTGTAGATGAGGTAAACAGATGGAAAAATCTACCATGCTCATGGAATGGCAGAATCAATATTGTTAGAATGTCCATACTACCTAAAGTGATCTACAGAATTATTGCAATCCCTATCAAAGTACCATCATCATTCTTTACAGATCTAAAAAAAATAATTCTGTGCTTTGTGTGGAACCAGAAAAGACCATGTATAGCCAAAGCATCTTAAGCAAAGAGAACAAACTGGGAGGCATCAGTCTACCAGACTTCAAGCTTTACTACAAGGCTATAGTAACCAAAACAGCATGGTACTGGCACAAGAACAGAGATATAGACCTTTGGAACAGGACTGAGAACCCAGATATGAAACCATCCTCATATTGTCATCTAATCTTTGACACAGCAGACAAAAATCTACACTGGGGAAAAGAATCGCTACTCAATAAATGGTGCTGGAAAAACTGTATAACCACATGCAGAAGATTGAAACTGGATCCCCACCTCTCACCTCTCACAAAAATTAATTCATGATGGATAACAGACTTAAACCTAAGGCATGAAACCTTAAGAATTCTAGAAGAAAATGTTGGTAAAACTCTTTTAGACATTGGTCTAGGCAAAGAATTTATGAAGAAGACCCACAAAGCAATCACAGCAGCAACAAAAATAAATAAATGGGACCTGATCCAATTAAAAAGCTTCTTCTGCACAGCTAAGGAAACTATCATTAGAGCAAATAGACAATCTACATAATGGGAGAAAGTATTTGCTTTCTACACATCCAATAAAGGGCCGATAACAAGAATCTATATAGAACTTAAAAAAATCAACAAGAAAAACTCAAATGACGCCATCAATAAATGGGCAAAGGACAGGAACAGAAACTTTTCAAAAGAAGACAAAATAACGGCCAGCAAACATATAAAAATGTGCCCAACATCTCTAATCATTAGGGAAATGCAAATCAAAAGCACAATGAGATATCACCTAACCCCAGTGAGTATGGCCTTTATCAAAAAGTCACAAAACAACGAATGCTGGTGTGGATGTGGAGAGACAGGAATACTCTTACACTGCTGGTGGGACTGCAAATTAGTACAACCCCTGTGGAAAATAATTTGAAGATACCTCAAAGAGCTAAAAATAGAAATACCATTTGATCCAGCAATCCCACTACCAGGCATCTACCCAAAGGAACAAAAGACATTCTATAATAAAGACATCTGCACTCAAATGTTTATGGCAGCACAATTCACTGTTGCAAGGATGTGGAAACAACCCAAGTGCCCATCAATACATGAGCAGATTAATAAAATTATCCTAGCTAGAGCTTAAGCCCATCCTTCAAAGTGAGGCATCACAAGAATGGAAAAATAAACACCGCATGTTCTTGCCATTAAATTGGTACTATAACTGATCAACACTAAGGTGTTCACATGGTAGTAATATTCATTGGGTTTTGGTCAGGTGGGGGATGGGAGTGGGTAAACTCACAACTAATGGATTCGGAGTGCACTGTATGGGGAAAGGGCAAGCTTGTAGCCCTGGCTTGGGTGAGGCAAAGCCATTACTTGTAATCAAAATGTTTGTATTCACATAATATCCTGAAATAAAAAGAAAGGAATCATTATAAAAAGATGACCCAGTTCTGCTTCAGATATGGCTGAATAATTTCCTATCAGATTGACCCTACTGAAGATAACAAACATAAACTCTTGAGTAAGGTATGTAAAAACAAATACCTAAAGGTATTACAGACCAGTGAAAAGTAGACAGATTCTGATGGGAATAGATACTTGGAAGAAGGGAACAGTTTTGGGTGAGTTTCCTGGTTTTATGGCTTTTAGCCTGAAAGCAGGCTACAGCTGGTGCCACATGGGTTGGCTAGTATTCCAGTAGAAAATCCACAGTCTTTCTGACCTGAAGAACCAGAGGACAGAATTCAGGGCAAAAATAGCTGCTAGAATGTGAGGAGTATATTCAGAATGAGGCAGCAAGAAAGGGTTATCCCCTAATTATTTATAAATATCTGAATGATCCTGAATATACCAAACATGTGAGGGACAGACTCCACATACTTCAGTTAAAGACAAAATAACTGTAGTGAGATTTGAGCTGCTCTTCACTAGTAGAGTTTTGCAGTCCAAAAAAGTCAAATACCACTTAAAAAAAAAACCCAACACTTGTCAGAGAAATAGAATTCATATTCTCCACAATATAATATTCACAGTGTTCAGGATTGCTCAACATACAAAGAAAAAGAAAATATGATTTATTCTCAAGAGTTAAGACAATTAATAGAAGCCAACCCTGAGATGACACAGATGTTAGAATTAGGATATTAACACAATTTTATAACTCAGCTCAGTGACATAAAGGACAATATGCTGATAATGAATGAAAGATGTGAAATATCAGAGAAGAAACATAAAGAACCAAATGGAAACTCTAGAACTAAAAAATATAATAATTGAAGTTAAAAATGTACGAATTAATAAATGAGAAGGAGTGGCAAAAAATAGAAAAATCACCATTAGACAAAAACCAAAATGATAAATATTGCAGGAGAGAACCATCAGTCGGTGCAAAAATTAGTGGGCAAATATATGATGAGAAACAGAAAATTTGCATAATCTCAGAACAGTTCCCCACTAGATACTTTTTTTTACAAAAGGGGAAAATAGTAAATTTACAGTGAAGAAACTTGGTAAACACTGCTTTGATAACCAAGTTATAAAAACTAACATCACCAGTAACAGAACATGTCAACATAATCTACCCTCTGATAATACATGCGTGGAAGCTCACAACATCACTCCTGTGGTATTCTTGCCAAAAATGCATAACCATCATCTAATTATGAGAAAACATCAGACAAATCCAAATTGAAGGACATTTTACAAAATAATTGACGAAAACTACTCAAAATACAAAGACTGAAAAATAGAGGAGACTAAAAAGGTACAACAACTAAATTCAATGTGTGGTCCTGAATTGGATCCTGGGCCCAAAAAGAAAATGTTAATGGGAAACTGGCCAGATTTTTGTAAGGTCTGTAGATCAGTTCCATTGTTTCCTATCAATGTTAACTTTCTGATTTTGTTAATTGTACTATAGTTCTGTAGGATGTTAAAATTAGGGAAAGCTGAGAAAGTCTAAAATTATGAAAAAGGTTTAAATTTTTTTAAACCAATTCACTAGATGGGTTTAATAGCCAATTGGAGGTGACATAGGAATGGGTCATTGAACTTGAAGTTATATCAGTAGAAATTAACCCAGTCTAAATAACAGAGAGAGAGAATTTAAAAAGGAACAGAGCCTCAGGGACTGGTAAGACAATATCAAACAATGTAACATACATGTCACTGGATATCCAAAAGAAGAAGAGAGGCAGAATGAGGTATAAAAAAAATTTTGAAAAAATAATGGCTAAAATTTTTCCACATTTGGCAGAAGACGTAAATATATAGATTCAAAAAGCTCAGAAGAGGAAGTCAAATTGCCCATCTTTGCAGATGACATAATCTTATATTTAGAAAAACCTAAAGGCTCCACCAAAAAACTCTGATGAAAGATCTTATAAATGAATTCAGTGAAGTTTCAGGATACAAAATCAATACAAAAAGCGTTTCTATACCCCAGTAATGAAATAGCTGAAAAAGAAATCAAGAAGATAATTTCATTTATAATAGCTACAAAAACAAAATAGAATACCTAGAAATAAATTTAACCAAGGAGGTAAAAGACTTCTACAAGGAAAATACAAAATACCAATGGAAGACATTGAAGAGAGCACAAGCAAATGGAAACACATTCCATGCTCATGGACCAGAAAAATTCATATTGTTAAAATGGCCATACAACCCAAAGCAATCTACAGATTCAGTGTAATTTCTATCAAAATACCGATGTCATTTTTCACAGAATTAGAAAAAGCAATCCTAAAATTTATATGGAACCAAAAAAAGATCCCAAACAGTCAAAGCAATCCTGAACAAAAAGAACAAAGCTGGAGGCATTACACTACCTGACTTCAAAATATATTACAAAGCTATAGTAACCAAAACATCATGGTATTGGTATAAAAACAGGCACATAGATGAGTGGAACAGAATAGCTACAAAAAAAGTTTAACCCAATATAAATCCGCATATTCATAGCCAACCAATTTTTAACGAAGGCACCAAGCACATACATTGAGGAATGAATACCCTCTTCAATAGATGGTCTGAGAAAACTGGATATCCATATGCAGAAGAATGAAACTAGACCCCTGCCACTCACCATATATAAAAATCAACTCAAAATGGCTTAAAGACCTACACATAGGACCTAGAGCTATAAAATTATAGAAGAAATATAGGGGAAACATTATCGGACATTGGTCTAGGCAAAGATTTTATGGCTAAGACCTCAAAAGCGTAAGCAACAAAAACAAAAATAGATAAATGGGACTGTATTAAACTGAAAGGCTTCTGCACAGCAAAGGAACCAATTGACAACATGAAGAGACAACGTGTTGAATGGGAGAAAATATTTGCAAGCTATTCGTCTGACAAGGGACTAAGATCCAGAATATACAAGGAACTCAATAGTAAAAATAATAATAACAATAATCCCATTGAAAAGCAGGAAAAGGTCATGAATAGACATTTCTGAAAAGAAGACGTGCAAATGGCCAACAAGTATATGAAGAAAAAATGCTAAACATCACTAATCATCAGGGAAATGCAAATCAAAACCATAATGAGATATCATCTTACCTCAATAAGAATGGCTACATTTTTAAAAAAACAAAAAACTCAGATGCTGACGAGGATGCAGAGAAAGGGGAATTCGTTTTTTGTTGTTGTTGTTGTTGTTGTTGTTGAATGACAGAAGGTTTATATAAAGTATTAGTATACATTCTTAAGAATAAGGCCGGGCGCGGTGGCTCACGCCTGTAATCCTAGCACTCTGGGAGGCCAAGGCAGGTGGATCGCTCGAGGTCAGGAGTTCGAGACCAGCCTGAGCAAGAGTGAGACCCCGTCTCTACTAAAAATAGGAATAAATTATCTGGCCAACTAAAATATATATAGAAAAAAATTAGCCGGGCATGGTGGCGCATGCCTGTAGTCCCAGCTACTCGGGAGGTTGAGGCAGTAGGATTGCTTAAGCCCAGGAGTTTGAGGTTGCTGTGAGCTAGGCTGCCGCCACGGCACTCACTCTAGCCAGGGCAACAAAGCAGCACTCTGTCTCAAAAAAAAAAAAAAAAAAGAATAAAGCTCAGTATCAGATTTACATACAAAATGCATTTATATATTAAGTTCCCCTCAGTTGGTATGTAATAGGAGAAAGAAGTTGAAAATATAAGAACATGGGTTTAGGAATTAATCAATTTGAGAATCAAATTTTATCTTCACAAATTTTTAGCCATGTCATGGTGAGCAAGTTAATTATATTTCTGATCCTCTAATTCCTCATTTGCAATATAGAATAATGGTACTTTCTGGATGGAGTATCATAAAGTTTCAATAAAAATATGAAGACTCCCTAGTATAGTATGTATAATAAATTTCTTATACACTGTTGGTAAGAATGTAAATTAGTATAGCCACTATGGGAAACAGTATGGATTTTTTTTTTTAAACTATAACTAGAACTACCATGTGATCTAGCAATCACACTACGGAGTATCTATCCAAAGGAAAAGAAATCAGTATATCAAAGGGAGGATACCTGCACCTCATGTTTATTGCAGTGCTATTCACAATGGCAAAGTCACACAATCAATCTAAGTGTCCATCAATGGATGAATGTATAAAGAAAATGTCGTATATGGCCGGGCGTGGTGGCTCACGCCTGTAATCCTAGCACTCTGGGAGGCCGAGGTGGGCGGATCGTTTGAGCTCAGGAGTTCGAGACCAGCCTGAGCAAGAGCGAGACCCCATCTCTACTAAAAATAGAGAGAAATTATATGGACAGCTAAAAAATATATATATAGAAAAAATTAGCCGGGCATGGTGGTGCATGCCTGTAGTCCCAGCTACTTGGGAGGCTGAGACAGGAGGATCCCTTGAGCTCAGGAGTTTGAGGTTGCTGTGAGCTAGGCTGACGCCACAGCACTCACTCTAGCCTGGGCAACAAAGTGAGACTCTGTCTCAAAAAAAAAAAAAAAAAAGAAAATGTCGTATATATACACAGAAATACTACTCAACCATAAAAGAGAATGAAATCCTGTCATTTGCTGCAGCATGGATGGAACTGGAGATCATTATGTTAAGTAAAATAAGCCAGGCACACAAAGACAAATATCACATGTTCTTACTCATATGTGGCAGCTAAAAACGTTAATCTCCTGGAAGTAGAGAGTAGAATGATAGTTATCAGGGGCTGAGAAGAGTGTCAAGGGGGTGGATAAAGAGAAGTTGGTTAATGGGTACAAACATACAGTTAAATAGAAGGAATAAGTTCCAATGTTTGATAGCAGAGTAGGCTAACTATAGTTAACAATAATGTATATTTCAAAATTGCTACAAGACAAGACTTGAAATGTTCTCAACACATAGAAATGACAAATACTTAAGGTGTTGGATACCCTGACTTGATCATTACACAATATATGCTTGTAACAAAATACCATATGTACCCCATAAAAATGTACAAATATTATATGTCAATAAAAAAGAACCAGAAACAACAACAAAAGCAGTTCAGAAAACCCCAAGAAGGCTAAATACAAAGTAAATCATGCCTAGGTAAATCATAGTCAAACTGCTGAAGAAAACATTATATATATATATATATATATACACACACACACACATATATATATATATATAAAATAATAAAATAATTGAAAGCCACATTCCATACAGGCAAATAATGATTCAAATAATGTCACGCTTCTCATATCAGAGGCCAGAAGACAGTGACCATCTCTAAAATGCTGAAAGAAGACAAAACCATCAATCTGGAATTCTATATCCAGCAAAAATATCCTTTAAGAATAAATGTGAAATAAATACATTTTCATATTAAATATAAACACCTCAAAGAATTTGTTGACAACAGACCTGCACTGCTAGAAATGCTAAAGGAGATTCTTTAGGTTGAAGGAAAATGATACCCGGTGAAAATTCTTATCCTCAGGAAAGAATAAAGAGCAGTAGAAATGCAAATTTCTTCCTCTGTTTTTTAATTGTAAAAAATACATGTGATGGTTTAAAGCAAAAATTCTAACATTGTCTTATAAGGTTATAACATGTATATAACATATGTAAGATATACTGTATATGATAACTATAGTATAAAGGATTGGGAAAACAGAAAATGAACCCATAAGGTTACAGACTTTCTACATTTTACAGACTCTGTGATGTTAAGATTATATATTGTAATCACTTTGAGAAACCACTAGCAAAATAGCTTAGAAGCTAATAGGTAAATTCAAATAGGATTCTAAAATATATCCAAATATTCCAAAAGAAGGAAGAAAAGAAGGAATTGGAGAATAAAACACAGAAAGGACAAATAGAAAAGAAATAATAAAACAATAGACCTAAAATCAATATATCAATAATCACATTAAATGAAATGTATAAAACTCTCTGGTTACAAAGCAGAAATTGTTGGAATGGATAAAAAGAAAGACCTAATCCTATGCTATCTGCATGAGATTCATTTAAAATATAAAGACACAACTTTTATAAACATAGTTTAAAAGTAAATGGATACAAAAAGACATATATAGCAAGCATAAGACTGGAGCAGCTATATTAATATCAAATGAAGTAGAATTTAATATCATTGTATTAGATATAGACATTGCATATTGATAAAAGATGAAATCAAGAGGAAGATGTAACAATCTTAAATGTGTATACATCTAATAACAGAGGTGCATAATTCATGAAGCAAAAATTGATAGAACCAAAGGAAGAAATAAACAGTTTCCAAATGGGAATTTCTCATACATGGATAGCTTAACAGCCCTCCTTGCCAAGTAATAAAATAACTAAACCAACAAAACCAGTAAAGATATAGATGACATGAACAATAACACTGTCAACCACCTTGACCTAATATTTATAGATCATTACACCCAACAACTGTAGAATACACAGACTCTTTTCCAGCATACATATGATGTTCAAAATAGACTATATACTGGGCCATAAAACAAATCTTAATAAATTTAAAGAGCTTGAAATCATGCAAAATATATTCTCAGAGCACAGTGGGATAAAATTAGAACTCAATAATGTATCCACAAAATCACAAAAGAAATTAGGAAATATTTTGAACTGAACAATAATGAAAATTGTTCATATTTTTAAAAAGCAGTGCTTACAGGGAAATTTGTAGCTTTAAGTAGAAATACCATACAATCAGTGTGTTCTGAATATAATGCAGTTAAGGTAAAAATCAATAACAAAAAGATAAAAAATCCATATACATTCAGAAATTTAGAGACATTTATAATAACTCAGTAGTACTAGAATAATTCACAAATTTTTAAAGCTTAAAATGGAACAATAATGAAATAAAAACATCAAATTGTACACATTAAATATATAGCATTTTAATTTGCCAATTATACCCCAGTAAAGTTGGGGGGAGAACATTAATGAAAATACTGCATATCAAAATGTTTGGGATGCAGTTAAAGCAAAACCATTAAGAAAATATAATCTTTAATACTTACATTGGAATTAATCAAGAAAATTGGATAAATTGATCAAGAAAAAAGAAGAGGCACAAATAATATAAGGAATGAAAGGGAGATTTACACTTTGAGGAATTAAAAACTTTAAGAGAATACTTAGAACAACTTTTTACTAATACATTTGAAAGTGTAAATGTATTTAATCAAATTCCGAGAAAAGTGTCACTAAACCAACTCAAGAAGAAATAGAAAGCCTGAATACTTCTTTAACCATTAAAGAGATTGAATTAGTTATTTAAAACCTGTCTATAAAAAAAAAAAAAAAACGCAAACCCTAGAGGATTTTCTAGCCAACTTCTAGCAAACATTTTAGGAATCGATCATTTCAGTCTTAAACTATTCCAGAGGAAGAAAACGTATGATTGCTTCAGAGAGCATTCTTTCAGACCAGTATAATCTTGATAGCAAAATCTAACAAAGATGGTACAAGAAAAAAAGAAATTACAGGTTAATCTTTTTGAATCAAGATACCAAAGTTCCAAAAAGTAAATAAAATTCAGTGTAATGTAAAAGCAAGCAAAATTAAACATTATATTATTTAAGGACACATATATATGTGATAAAAAAAAACTTTTTTTTTTTTTTTTTTTTTTTTTTTTTGAGACAGAGTCTCACTCTGTTGCCCAGGCTAGAGTGAGTGCCGTGGCGTCAGCCTAGCTCACAGCAACCTCAAACTCCTGAGCTCAAGCGATCCTCCTGTCTCAGCCTCCCGAGTAGCTGGGACTACAGGCATGCACCACCATGCCCGGCTAATTTTTTCTATATATATTTTTAGCTGTCCATATAATTTCTTTCTATTTTTAGTAGAGATGGGGTCTCGGTCTTGCTCAGGCTGGTCTGGAACTCCTGAGCTCAAACGATCCGCCCACCTCGGCCTCCCAGAGTGCTAGGATTACAGGCGTGAGCCACCGCGCCCGGCCTAAAAAAAACTTTTTAAAGCAAGGGAATGATAAACAAAATTCATGATAGTGGTTACTTAGGTTGGGAGGCGAGGAATGACACAGCAGAAGAATCAAAACTTGATAAAATGTATTGGTATTGTTCTAGTTAAATTTTTAATTTTTTAATTAAAAAAGTAAAGCCACTGTTTTCAGTCTTCTTGGAATTTATAGTCTGGTGGATAGCTCATACAAGCAGACAAATGCAATGTATATTAAGATGAGTCAAGACAGAGTGCTGATTTTCAGGGGTCAGAGAAAAGTTCTAGAAAATACCTAAACTGAGACCTGAAAGATAAGTAATGTAATCATCCAGGGAAAAGGTGAGAGAAAAAATCGGCCTTAGCAAAGCTTACAGCCTAGGTAAAAGGAAAGGGAAGTGCGGTGTGTGCTCAGTGGTGAGAGCTGTGGCTAGGGACAGAAGTAGGGATTAGTTCGTGAAGGATACTAAGTTAATGGTGAGATAACATAGCCTTAGCTTTTACACTACAGATGCCTGCTTATCCCTCAGGTTTCAAATATGGGAGAAGAATATACTTACATTCTGGAAAATGATGGCCTGTATTTCAAATAGATACAAATGGTCATTGATCTGTCAGTTTAAGTAGGAAGACCTGTATCTCAAATCCTTCTCCAAGTATCATTCTGCCATTTTTCACCAGTGAAAGAGAAATACTTATTTTGTTTAAGAAATGCTTATGCCATACCCATTTCCCAAGAAAAATGAAAGTTTGATGAGAAACTGAATATTTACCTAGTTTCAAAATACAGTATATCCCTACAAAATTGTTATTAATTACAAAGTGAAAGAGTAACTTTCTAGTGAAAAAAACTGGCACACATCACCTTACCAAGTGATCAAAGTAAACGTCATCAGTAACACACAAATCAGGACTGTCTGCCGCCTGACAGGATGGAATGAAAAGAACACAGCATCACTTCTGTGATTTTCTGCCATAGATATATAATCTGAATCTAATCATGAGGAAACATCCAACATACCCAAATTGTGGGACATTGTTCAAAATAACCTGTAATCTTCAAAAGTCTAAAAATCATGAAAGCAAGGAGTATGGAAGATGGCTGACTAGAGACATTGCTTGTTGTGCATCCCAGTGGGAAGGCAGGATATTGGATAGAGGAGAGGAGAGAAGAGCTGTAGCTCAGATATGGAACACAGAGATGACAGAGATGGTTGGGGACCCCATGGAGAAAAATTGTGAAAGTGTAAGGGGGATTCCCCACCCCCTCTTAGATGCCTTTGGTGATCAGCAGGACACTAAGGTTACTGAAGGCTTTTCCACCCTCCACGAGCCCAGGCATGACAGCAAATAAGGAATAGTGGGGTGAACTAGCGAGTCCCAGGAGTTTGAGCAGTCTCTGAGGGGCTCCCCCCAGGACAGTGCCATGAGAGGCTGGAGTGCCAGCTTTCTCCCATCCAGACGTTTTGTCCTCTGCACTTCCCCTATCCACTGAGAAAGCCATCTGAGTTTGGGCTGACCAGGAGCTGCAGCCTATCCCCCACCCATTAAAACCATGAGTGTAGTTTGAGCTCAGAAGTTTGCAAACAGCTCTCCAGTGGGCATCCATCCCAGGCTGAGGTCTTCACAGAGAGTGGGGCCCACTCCTTTTCCCTTGAGGACTTGTGGTGGAACAGGTGTACAATTTAGGAATATCCTACCTGCTGGTGTTTCACAGGGTTGCGTGCTGGTGGCTCAGATAAGCAAGCCGGTTCCAGTCTGGGAGCTTGACTTGGGTGGCAAGGAAGTCCACATGGACATATCCAAAAGGAGAGTGTGGTGGGGTGCTGAGGAACGGAGATCTGGGAGTGTGCCCATGCCCCCCCCAACCCCGCCGCAACCACCATATTGGATAAGGGAGTGGCATTCAGGGAGGAATTGCATAGCCCCTGGTTTCATGGCAACCAAACACCTCGCCTAGCACCGGCCAGGTGCTGTGGCCCCTCCCCCGACTCATTACAACAGGGAGAGCAGTTTGAGCTGAGAAGTTTCCCTCCAGCAGGTATGTGCTCCAGGCTGAGGTCTCCACAGACAGTGGGGCCCACACCTCTTCTTTTAAGGACTTGTAGTGGAACAGGGGTGCACAACCTCTGAATTGCCTGCCTGCCAGCATTTTGCAGAGACACATGCTAGTGGGTCAAACCTACAGACCAGGGGGAGGTTTGAGAGCTGGACCTGAGTCTTGAGGGACAGCATGTGGACTGAACTGACAGGAGTGTGCTGCGGGGGTCCAAGGATTTGGGGGAGCATCCACCCCTCCCCACAGAGAAAACTGTGCTACTGGATAAGGGCAGAAAGATCCCAGCCCAGGACCTTAGCACTCAAGTGTTTAGGCTCCTCTCCCATGAACAACCCTCCCAGTTTGGAGAGCTTGTCCTGACCCTCCTACCAGCAGCTCCTTCTAGTGGCCAGAAAAGAAACTTCTGAGCCCAGCCAAGGCTTTGCAAAGGCTTTCAGGCTCCTGCAACCTAGCCATGAACTGCCTTGCTCCTCCCCGCTTCTTCATTAGTAGTGGAGATCAAGTAACTCCCTGGGAACTACGGGGTCCCTCCTAAAGCTTGGACCACTCAAGTACTCCACCTGGGGGACCAGAGTCTATCACGGGCACAAAGAACATCTTGGCAGCTGGCTCTTTTACACAAACATCAACCAATGACAGGGAGAACAACTCTACAGCTCATGATAGTGTCTTCCAACCCAAGCAAACAGGCCTTGAGTGATTCTTACTCACAAGTACCGCCCACCATATTGGAGATTAAACTGGGGGACCCAACACAATTCACACTGCTGGGAAGAGGTGAAGACAGCAGGACAGAGGCAACCCAAGGGGATCATCAAACCTGCTTGAACAACCCATAGGTAACTTGGGAGCAGCACTCTTCTCCCCGGCATGGTCAGGGATTGATCTTCGGAGACCCAGGCCCAGTACTCCCAGGACTCAGTTGAGAGGCCAGATGAGAGGGAATCAGTGAAAGAACTCCAGAAGTATGAAAAATCAGAGCAAAAGGACACCCCCAAAAGGAAACAACAACTTTTTACCAATGAATACCAACCAAAATGAAAATATCGAAGTGACAGATATAGAAGTCACCACTTCTATTCAACATGGTGCAGGAAGTCCTAGCGAGAGCAATCAGGCAAGAGAAGGAAATTAAGGGTATCCGAATGGGGAAAGAGGAGGTCAAACTATCGCTCTTTGCTGATGATATGATCCTACATCTAGAAAACCCCAATGACTACACCAAGAGACTCCTGGAATTCATAAATAAATTCAGCAAAGTCTCAGTCTACAAAATCAATGTACACAAATCAATAGCATTCTTATACACCAACAGTGTATAAGAAAGAGCTGTAGAAAGAGAACTATGAATCACTGAGGAAGGAAATTGCAGATGATGTAAACAAATGGAAAAAACATATCATGCTTATGGATTGGCAGAATCAACATTGTTAAAATGTCCATACTGCCTAAAGTGATCTATTGATTCAATGCAATCCCTATGAAAATACCAACATCATTTTTCACAAATCAAGAAAAAATAATTCTGTGCTTCATTTGGAACCAGAAAAGAGCCCGAATAGCCAAAGCAACCTTAAGCAAAAGGAACGCATCTGGAAGCATCACTCTACCTGACTTTAAGCTAGACTACAAGGCTATAGTAACCAAACAGCACAGTACTGGCACAAAATAGAGGCATAGACCAATGGAACAGAACTGAGAACCTAGATATAAAACCATCCTCATATAGCCATGTAATTTTTGACAAAGCAGATAACAATATACATTGGGGAAAAGAGTCCCTATTCAATAAATAATGCTGAGAAAATTGGACAGCCACATGCACAAGATTGAAACAGGATCTATATCTCTCACTACTCATTGAAATTAATTCAAGATAAATAACAGACTGAAACCTAAGACATGAAACCATAAGAATTCTAGAAGACAATGTTAGAAAAGCTTCTAGATATTCGCCTCAGCAAAGAATTTATGAAGAAGATCCCAATGGCAATCACAGCAACAACAAAAAATAAATAAATGGGACTTGAGTAAATTAAAATCTTCTGCGCAACCAAGGAAACAATCACTAGAGTGAATAGACAACCTACAGAATTGGAGAAAATATTTGCATGCTATACATCCGATAAAGGACTAATAAGCAGAATCTACAAAGAATTTAAGCAAACTAGCAAGGAAAAAATCAACCGCATTAAAAAGTAGGGAAAAGACATGAAAAGAAACTTTTCAAAAGAAGATAGACTAATGGCCAATAAACATATGAAAAATGCTCAATATCACTAATCATCAGGGAAATGCAAATCAAAACCACAATGATATATCACCTAACCCCAGTGAGAATAGCTTTTATCAAAAAGTCCCAAAACAATAGATGCTGGCATGGATACGAAGAGAAGGGAACACTCATACACTGCTGGTGGGACTGCAAATTACTATAACCTGTATGGAAAATAGTGTGAAGATTCCTCAAAGAACTAAAAGTAGACCTACCATTTGATCCAGCAATCCCACTACTGGGGATTTACCCAAGGGAAAAAGTCATTTTATGGAAAAGACATTTGATTTGAATTTTTATTGCAGCACAATTCACAATCACAGAGATGTGGAATCAACCCAAATGCCCATCAGTTCATGAGTGGATTAATAAAATGTGGCATATGTATATCATAGAGTATTACTCAGCCATAAAGAAAACGAATTAATACCTTTTGTAAAAATCTGATGGAACTGGAGACCATTCTCCTCAATGAAGTATTGTAAGAATGGAAAAACAAACACCACATGTACTCACTATTAAGTTGTAACTAACCAAACAGCACTCATGTGCACAGATGGAAGTAAAACTCAAGGGAAATCAAGTGGGTGGGAGGGGTGTGGCAGAGATGCGTGAAATCATACCTAACAGGTAAAATGTACACTATCTGGGTGATGGGCACACTTATAACTTCATCTTAAGCAGTATAAAAGCAATCCATGTAACCCAAACATTTGTACCCCCATAATATTCTGAAATGAAATAAATAAAAATAAAAATCATGAAAGTTCAAGGAGTCACTGAGGAATTTTCTAGACCGGTAGTAATAAAATGTATGACAACTAGATGCAGCATGATTCTGAACTGGATCCTTTTGCTATAAAAGGCAGTCATGGGACAACTGGTGAATTTTGAATGGGTTCTGAGGTTTAGGTGGTGATAAAGAATCAGTGTTCATTTCTTGATTTTGTTGAATGTATTGTAATGTAGGAGGATGTCCATTTGCTGGAATTATACAAAAGTATTCAGTGGTGATGGGGCATCATGTGAATAATATATTCTCACAGGTTCAGGAAAAAAAGTTCTTTGAACTATACTTGAAATTATTCTAAAATTTGAGGTTAAACACACACAAATACAGATATTTTAAACTGGTACAGAAATAAAAGTTCTAAAATTCTGGAATGAGGTGATAAGAGTTTTGTGATTTCCATCAGCTATGCACATTGACCTCAGTAGCTGAAACACTGGGAATAATTTAAATTACAGGGTTTATTTCTTAGGGCTTCAATATGACCTTGAAATGGAAAAAGTTTCCTTATTGGAGAAATGATTGTTCTTATGAAGGGAAAGGGAAACTTTCATAGTAGACTACGTATCTATACCTACATAATTGAAATACATTTAAAATCTTTGCAGAGGAATTTTTAAAACTCTAACTCATACTCAGAAAATTCCTCAAAGGGGATGACAGCTATTCAATATACATTTTGTGCCAATTTGAACATAATACCAATGTTATTTAGGAAAGAGATTCAGAGAAATGGGCAATCCCAATACCCAGGTGGGAAATCTGTAGTATCCCAGGTGTGCTGTGGCAGGATGTTCAGAGTCCAGCTGCAGGAAAAAGATCACTGCAACTGAAAGGCACAGAGGTCATAGTCAACAATGCAACAGAATAGTTCTGTTCCTTTATGTCTAACAAGTCTGGAGATACAAGGCTTGGTAACTGCTATTTGGGAGGAGGAAAGACTAGGAACAGAAGCCTAAATCTAGCAAGGGTAAGAGTCATACACATGGACACATGTACACATACTCAGAAAACGGAGAGATGAGAGAAAATGGAAGACTGATTCTAAATGGAAGACAAGAGCAGGACCCAGGAGAAGAATGAGACAGAGAGAAGAGGGGGATTCAGGATAGAGACAAAATGGAGAGGAAAAGAAAATACACATAACTCAGGTGTGAGGGATAGAAATTGGCATGGTAAATACAGAGAAACTGGTTAGGCCTTTCCCATGACTCGATAATAATCCATTCTCTGCCTGCCTTCCTAAAGCTTACATCCCAGTGTTGTTATGTTTGTATTTAGACATAACAAGGCATCAAGCAACAGGCCTTCTGGCTTTTCCAGTAAATGAAAGAAAAATAGTAACACCAGACATTAAAACAGTCATACACACAGCTCAGTTCCTGTTTCTGTGCACTTTCCCACTCCTCTTCAGGTTTTATGAGATGTGGGAAATGAACTAAAAGCGTTCTTTATGGTTTGCCTCTGCTCTTGCTCAGTTCATTCCTACCTGTTAAAGCCGTATGTTTAGAGAGGAAAAAGCAGCAATATTAGGTCTCATTAACACCTCTGACTGTGGCAAAAGTCTTAACATAGACCATACTTTGATATGTAGTTGTATTCCTTGAATAATAACTTGCTTTCTCTTGAACCTTCACAATATAGTTTAACAAATTCCTATGTTTTAAAAAAGTGTTTTAAGTTTTGCAGTTTCTTATAAATTTCCACTTATCCTGTATTCCAGCAATCCCACACCTAGCTATTTATCCAAGAAAAATGAAAATATTTCTCCACAAAATGACTTGTATAGGAATGATCTTAGCAGCCACGTTCTTAAATTACTAAAATCCCTGAACGACTCACATGTCCATGAACAGGTGAATGGATAAATTGAGTTATATTCATACAATGGAATAATACTTAGCAATAAAAAGAAATGAACTATTGATACACTTAACAACATGGATGAATTATTCCAAATTCATGGAAAAATTATTTAGAGTAAAAAAAGCCAGATTCAAAAGTCTGCCTACTGTATGATTCCAGTTATTTGAAATTCTAGAAAATGCAGTCATCTATACTGACACAGAGCAGATCAGTGATTGCCCATGGCCCCAGGGTGAAGGGGAACATTGACTTCAAAGGGGCACAAGCAAACTTAGGGGGATAATGAAAGTGTTCTGTATCTTGATCACAATGGTTCTTACATAGCTGCACACATTTGTCAAAATTCATCAAAGTGTGCACTTCACATGGGTGCATTTTATAATAAAATTTATTTTTAAAATGTGCTCTTGCATAAGTGGCAAAATGTTATCAATTAGTGCATCTAGGTAAGGATATACTTCATAGTATACTTCATCACCCTGGATGTAGAAAGGAAAAAAAAAAACTCACTCCAAAAGGCAGCAATGTAATGACAATGATGGAATTATTCAGGGGAGTTAAGGACTACACTATCTTCACAGGATTTTATATCTATTTTTTAAAGCAACGCTGCAACCTTCCTAACTCGATGTCTTGATGTGAATAATATCAAGAAAAGGACTATTGATTTTCTTTCCTTATATTTTAAGTGAACATAATTTATTCAGTTTTGAGTGCCTTCTTCAGGCAAAAATATGCTATACTAGGCATCACAAGGAACACGGAGATAATACAGTATTTAGCTTGCTCTCAAGAAACTTATAGTTTAGCACAAGGGTTAGCAAACTGGGACCCACAGGCCAAACCATCCCCTGTTTGTAAATAGTTTTATTGGAATGCAGCATTTGCTTATGTGTGTTTGCTTTCTCCCTACAACAGTAGAGTTGAATAGTTGTGATAGAGACTGTATGACCTGCAAAGCATAAAATATTTACGATCTGGCTCTTTACAGAAAAAAGTTTGCCAACTTCTTGTCTAGC
Organism: Eulemur rufifrons; assembly: GCF_041146395.1. Lineage (NCBI taxonomy): Eukaryota > Metazoa > Chordata > Mammalia > Primates > Lemuridae > Eulemur > Eulemur rufifrons. The sequence goes on along the minus strand of NC_090984.1, from coordinate 20,370,587 downwards.
AGAATAAATAAGACATGGATGTTAAAGCAGAAAGTGTCATAAGCAAAGTAAAGATCAGGTGTTCTGAGAGGCCAAAGGAGGGAAAGATTCCTTTAATAGGAAGGTTGGAGAAAGCGTCATTAAAGAAGTGGTGGTGGAAGCCAAACCTAAGTTGAAATTAGACAGAGGGAGATTTGAGAGAACAGGGTAGTAAGTACAAGAGCAAGAGGTGTGGAAGAAAAACTTTCCACGTGCTCTTGAAAATCACTAAACAAAGGGAAAAGAAGGGGGTTAATTCAGCAACCTTGGAACCACTTGCCATAGAATGAGAGAATATCAACAGATGTAAAGGACTTTAAAGGTTCTCTCATACAGTCCTTTCAAGCTACAGTTGAGGGAGCCAGACTCAAGGAGGTTACGTCATTCATACAAGTCTACATACAAAGTTAGTGGAGGAGCCACAACATAACCCATTGCTTTTGCCTCCACACACTGTGTGGGCACAGTGAGGCACCGAAACCAGTATTTACTGAACTGAACTGCCTTCCTAGAGTGGGTTTCTAGGTCAAAGACTCTGTCTAAGGTGTGGAATACAGATCAAAATCTGCAGCACACTTTTTTTGCGGATCACACATGCTCGCTCCTCCTTTCAGATTTACCACGGGCAGTAAGAAATGTCACATACAGGGATATGTTCCCCAAATGAATATTATGGAAGAGGAAGACCAAACTTTTTCTAAAATCATACATTTCACATACAGTTTAATAGGTATTTGATAGGTCTTTTTAGAAAAACAAATAAATGACCTAATGTTGAAAACTACTTATTGCCGCCTATAAATATCTTGGTAAGTCTGGCTTCTATGTTAGGGCAGATTACCCATCCCAAGACTAGCACTTTCATATATTTCTCTCTGGTAGTTTCATTCCTGCACATGTTTTTGTCCAAATTTTGCCAGAAGTTAAGCTATCACTTGTGAAGTGCCAGCATCATCAAGCTTTGTTGTGTTACTATCTCCAGGTGCTATCCAGTAGAAGAAAATGACAGCTCACTGGCTTCTGGTCATACTTATCACCCCTTCCTGTCACAGGCGTCTTAAACAGCTGTCTGCACTCATTCTTTTTACTTGCACTCTACTCATGCACTGTCCACCCACTCTAGTCTGGCTTTTTCTTCCACCATTCCACTCAAAGTACTTCCACCAAGGTCACCAGTGGTTCCCAAGTTGAAAGTCTCTCTTCCTTTGGTTTGTAGAAAATCTGCCTCTGGACTTTTCCTCCGATTTTGCAAATGCTGATATTTCCCAGGATTCCCTTTTGAGTTTTCCTCTCTCTCCCCAACCCCCACCAAACTGTATAGTCTTCATAGACAGTTTTATGTTTGGTTTCAACTGTTGCCCTTACACTGAGGATTCCAAGTCAGCATCTTCATACCCAGCATGTGTAACTTACCATGCCTAGAACTGGGTGTATTTTCCCCTCAAAATTGCCTTCTTTTCCTATATTTCCCATCCTGGTAAAGAACTCTACCATCTAAGCCAGAAACCTAGGAATTATTTTAAAAGCATCCCTCCTCTCACTCCTCTTCCTCTCCATCCCCCAAATACGCAATTAATTAGATGATTCTCCATTCCCCATTATCTTTCAATTGTCGCAGTACTATAGCCTCCTTCCCTGCCTTCAGCTGTAACCCCTTTCATAACAGCCTACATGTTATGATGAGTCATCTTTCAAAAATGAAAACTACTCATGTCACCCCTTGCTTAAAATCCTTCGTTGGCTTAGCCCTCGTGTTCAGAATTGAGAGCCACACCCCATAGTGAAGCATACCAGGCTCTGTGTGATCTAACAGTCTTGCTTCCCACCTTTCTGGCTTCCTGCAGTTTCCTCAATGTCCACACTCTCTCATGCCGTCTGTTTCTTCTTGTGTCCTCTCCACTGCCCCGCACCACCACACCCTGGCGAACTAAGTTTTTCCTGTGAGACTCAGGTCATGGGTTACCTCCTCCAGGCACTGTTCCTTGCACCAGGTCTGACAGGGCCATGAGTTTATTTATCACCTGACATGCTAATTACAGTTTACTTACCTATGAACTCTGGAGAGCAAGACTGTGTCTTACATCTTCACCCTTTGAATTTATCACAGAGCCTAGGACATAGTATTCAAAAAATGTTTGATGAAAATCAACTCAATGTCAGTTAAAGACTTAAATGTAAGACCTGAAACTATAAGAATCCTAAGAAGAAAACCTATGAAAAACTCTTCTGGACATTTGTGTAGGCAAAGAACTCATGACTGAAGCCCCAAAAGCACAAGCAACAAAAATAAAAATACACAGATGGGACTTAATTAAACTAAAAATCTTCTGCACAGCAAAAGAAATAATCAACTGAGTAAACAGACAACCTAAAGAATGGGAGAAAATATTTGCAAAGTATGCAACCAACAGGGGACTAATATCCAGAATTTATAAGGAGCTCAAACAAAAACAACAACAATAAAAATAACCCCATTAAAAAGTGGGCAAAGGACATGAATAGACATTTCTCAAAAGAAGACATACAATTAGCCAACAAGCATATGAAAAAATACTCAACATCACTAATCATCAGAGAAATGCAAATTGAAACCACAGTGATCTGGGAAGCCAAGACAGGAGGATTGCTTGAAGTTAGGAGTTCAAGACCAGCCTGAGCAAGAGCGAGACCCAGTCTCAACTAAAAATAGAAAAATTAACTGGGCCTGGTGACACACACCTGTGGTCCCTGCTACTCAGGAGGCTGAGGCAGGAGGATTGCATGAGCCCAGGAATTGGAGGTTGCAGGGAGCTGTGATGACATCACTGCACTCTACCCAGGGCAACAGAGCAAGACTCTGTCTCAAAAAAAACCCCACAAAACCACAATGAGCTATCATCTTACACCAGTCGGAATGGCTGTTATTAAAAAATAAATAACAGATGTTGATGAGGTTGTGGAGAAAAGGGACCACTTATACACTGTTGGTGGGAATGTAAATTAGTACTTCCTCTATGGAAAAGAGTTTGGTGTTTGGGGATTTCTCAAAGAACTAAAAATAGAAATACCATTCGATCAAGCAATCCCACTACTGGGTATCTACCCAAAGGAAAAGAAATCATATTAAAAAGATACCTGCACTCATATATTTATTGCAGTGCTAGTCACAATAACAAAGATACAGAATCAAGCTAAGTGTCCATCAATGGATGATTAAAGAAAATTTGATATATACATACACACACACACACACACACACACGCGATGGAATTCAGCCATAAAAAAGAATGAAATCATGTCTTTTGCAGCAACATGGATGGAACCGGAGGCTATTATCTTTAAGTGAAACAACTCAGAAACAATCAAATATCACGTTCCCACTTCTAAATGAGAGCTATTAATAAATGTGTACACATGGACATAGAAGGGGAAATAATAAACACTGGACACTCAGAAGGGCGGGGAGGGGGTGGGTGTTGAGAAATTACTTAATGGGTACAATGTACATTATTCAGGTGATGGACACACTAAAAATCCAAACTTCTCCACTAAGCAATATATGCATGTAACAAAATTGCACTTGTACCCCATAAATTTATACAAGTTAACAAAAAGATGTTTGATGAATGAAAGAAATTGTTGTAAGCCAATGTGTTTTGTGGTTCAGAGAATTATATTGTCATTTCAAAATAAGTGTTTGATAATATGGGAATAATAAACTCATTTTCTCCTGTACTCTCAGAACACAAAATAATTCTGTGACCTCGGATGTTGGGGGCAGGCTTTCCCCACACACCAGGCAAATAGTCCTTCAGCAGCAGACACCAGCTGAGTGTCCTCCAATTCAATTCTAACACAATCTGCATGGAGTTAGCGTGTCAGATCCCACAGGTTGAGGATTCATTTCCACAAGACTGTCTCCCACTTCAGATGCCAATCGCAAGCCCCAGGTTGTTTTACCTGTGTTTCTGACTGACCAGCTATAAATTGGAGTTCCCACAACCCCTTCCTTGGATTCGATTAATTTTCTAGAGCAGCTCATGGAACTCAGGGAAACACTTATATTTACTGGTTTATTAAAGGATATTACAAAAGATGCAGATGAAGAGATGCATAGGGTGAGGTATGGGGGAAGGGGCATGGAGCTTCCATGCCCTTCCTGGGTGCACCACCTTCCAGGAACCTCCACCTGCTTCCCGATGTGGGAGCTCTCCGAACCCTGACCTATTGGTTTTTATGGAGGCTTTATTGCATAGGCAAGATCGATTAAATCATTGGCCATTGGTGATCGACTTAACCTTTGGTCCTTAATACACCTAACCTAAGGAACATCATAGCCTAGCCTAGCCATAAATGTGGTGAGGACACAGATTAGCCTGTAGATGGGAAAAATCTAACACAAAGCCTATTTTATAATGAGGTGTTAACTATCTCATGTAATTTATTGACTACTGTACTGAAAGTGAAAAAAATAGTTGTTGTATAGGCAAGTGAAGTATGGTTTCTACTGAAAGCAATCCTTTTCACACTGTCATAAAGCTGTCAACTTATGAAAAATCATAAGTTGAACCATAGTAAGTTGGGGACTGTATGTATTCCACAGTGTCACAAAGTGAAATGTGGATGACAGACATTTTCTTTTTCATATGAATTTATCTACTTTTGATATGCATGTAACCACTTCTTTAAACTGAAAGAGTTCTTCCAGAATATTAGTCTGTTCTGTAAAGTAGATAGCATAGCTCAGTGATTATGCATAACACATCTTTCCTCATGGGTTTCTACTTAATTTGCCAAAAGAGATTAAAGGAAAATTCACCTCCCTATATGTGTAAAATGTAAAACAACCTGTGAGAAAATAACATTTACTTGTATTTCCCTAAAGAACTTCAGAGATTCTTTTACAGCTTTTACTGAGTATGAAACATCAAATTTTGGGTAGCTATTACAATGGGAAACAATGTTTAAGTTTAAGTAATTCATTAGCACTGAACGAAGCCTTGGTTTTCTTTATTTCTTTCTTTTCTTTTTGTTTCTTTTAGAGACAGAGTCGCCCTCTGTCATCCAGGCTGGAGGGCAGTGGCACAATCATAGCTACAGCCTCAAACTGCAGTCCTCCGCCTCCGCCTCCCAAGTAACTAGGACTGCAGGCACACACCACCATACCCAGATAATTTTTTTATTTTTTGTAAAGACAAGATCTCACTCTGTTGCCCAGCCTGGCCTTGAACTCCTGGCCTCAAGTAATTCTCCCACCTCAGCCTCCCAAAGCACTGGGATTACAGGCGTGAGCCACCATGCCTGGCCCTGTATTTTCATTTACCTAATCATGGTCACTCGTTGAAGTGCTCTGGAAAGTGGTAATAAAAATTCCCTCACATGTTTAAAGTTTTATAATTTTTGAGAACTTTCACATGTCATCTTGATTAATTTTCACTACCATATAGTATAATAGTTAAAAACTCAGGCTCAGGAGTGAGACTGCTTAGATTGAAATCCTTTCACTGCTATAATTTAACCTTTGTGAACCCTAGTTTTCTTGTTTAAAAATAGGAATAACAATACTACTGCTCTTTGGGCATGTTTTGGTGGTTGAGATGATCTGGATGAAGCTATTAGCATGGAATGTCACATTAAGTACTCACTAAATGTTAGCTGCTAGTATTATTATCACTACTGCCTCTTTTATCACTACCATTTCTACAACATGAAAAATTCCTCTGTAGTAAGAGTGGGTCTTACTCTCTGGAAGAGTCAGAGGTCTTAAGAAGGGGTTAAGCACTCATGAAATGCCCCTCCCTCTACACCATGGTGGTGTCAGAGAAAGTCCAGTGGGAAATTGATATTTTAATCCTCACCCAGCACTAATGAGGCCCCCCTCTCCCTAGGGTCAGTGGAGACCATATTGGAAGCCTGAATTTCTACCCCTACCCAGAGATGGTGAAACTCTACTCCCTTCCTCACTGGGATAGTGTCAGAAGGGGCCAAGAGAGATGCCAAGACTTACTGCCTTACTGTGGTAACAAGCCTCATCTCCCTCCTGTGGAGGCCATGTGAGGAGCAGTAACATGCCACCTTTATGTGGGCTGTCAGTGGAGAACTAAGTCAGAAGCCTAATTTCCTACCCTCACCCAACAATAATGAGGCACCCTTCACCCCTACCTGATAGTAATAGGTAGCACTCCCTGCCTCCCATCAGCACAGTGTCATAGGAGGCCTTCTAAAACACAAGACTTAAATAATAGATTGTTTAATTTCCATGACTTTGTGAAGTGGTGAGTGTTTCTGTTGGAATTGATCTCTAATTTTATACTAGTGGTCTGAGAATATATGTGGTATAATTTCTGTTTGTTTTTGTTTTTGTTTTTTTTAATTTTTTGAGATCTGATTTGTGGCCTAGAGTGTGATCGATTTTAGAGAAAGTTCCATGAGCTAATGAGAAGAATGTATATTCAGCTTCATTTGGGTGGAATGTTCTGTATCTACATGATCTGTTTGTTAGACCCATTTGTTCTAGAGCTCTGTTTAAGTGCATTGTTTCTTTACTTATTTTCTGCTTGGAGCATCTCTCCAGTTCAGTCAGTGGGGTGTTGAAATCCCCAGCTACTAAATGGGCATTACTGTTTATCATGTTATTTAATCAAAAGATTCTTCGAACTAAATGATAACAGGGACACAAGTTATCAAAATCTGTGGGATACAGCAAAAGCATTCCTGAGAGGCAAACTAATAGCATTAAATGCTCACATCCAAAAGACAGAAAGTTCACAAATCAACAAACTAATAAACCATCTCAAGGAATTGGAAAAGGAAGAGCAAATCAGTCCTAAACCTAGCAGAACAAAGGAAATAACTAAGATCAGAGGAGAACTAGATGAAATTGAGAATAAAAGAACTATACAGAAGATTAATAAAACCAAAAGTTGGTTTTTTAAAAAGATAAGCAAAATTGACAGCCTTCTTGCTAGATTGACAAAAACTAGAAAGGAAAGGACTCTAATAAGCTCAATCAGAAATGAAAAAGGAGAGGTCACTACAGACATCATGGAAATACAAAACATTATCTTTGAATACTATAAAAATCTGTATGCCCACAAACTACAAAACGTGGAGGAAATAGACAAATTCTTACACACACATAACCTTCCTAGGCTCAATCAGTAAGAAATAGAATTCCTGAACAGACCAATATCAAGCCCAGAAATTGACGCAGTAATTAAAAATCTTCCAAAGAAAAAAAGTCCTGGACCAGATGGGTTCACACCTGAATTTTACCAAACTTCCAAAGAAGAACTCATACCTATACTGCAGAAATTATTCCACAACATTGAGAAGGATGGTATCCTCCCCAACTCATTCTACAAAGCCAATATCACCTTGATACCAAAGCCAGGAAAGGACACAACAGAAAAAGAAAACGATGGACCAATATCCCTCATGAATATAGATGCAAAAATCCTCAAGAAAATCTTAGCAAACCGAATCCAACAACAGATCAAAAAAATAATTCATCATGACCAGGTGGGCTTTATCCCAGAGACGCAAGGATGGTTCAACATATGCAAATCTATAAATGCAATTTACCACATAATTAAAAGTGAGAACAAAGACCACATGATTCTCTCAATAGACACAGAAAAAGCACTTGACAAAATCCACCACACTTTTATGATAAAAACTCTTAACAATATAGGCATAGATGGGACATAACTTAAAATTATTAAAGCCATATATAATAAACCCACAGCCAATATCATACTGAACAGGGAAAAATTGAAAGCATTCCCACTTAGAACTGGAACCAGACAAGATTGCCCACTGTCTCCACTTCTATTCAACATAGTACTGTAAGTCCTTGCCAGAGCAGTCAGACAAGAAAGGAGAATTAAGGGTGTCCAAATGGGGCAGAAGAGGTCAAACTCTCACTCTTTGCTGATGGCATTATATCTAGAAAATCCCAAAGATTCAACCAAGAGACTCCTGGAATTGATAAATGAATTCAGTGAAGTCTCAGGATACAAAATAAAGGCACAGAATCAGTGGCATTCATATACACCAATAACAGTCAAGCTGAAAATCAAATCAAAGACACAACACCTTTCACAATAGCATCAAAGAAAATTAAATATTTAGGAATATACTTAACGAAGGAGGTGAGAGACCTATATAGGGAGAACTACAAAACACTGAGAAAAGAAATTGTAGAAGATGTAAACAGATGGAAAACCCTACCATGCTCATGGATTGGCAGAATCAATATTGTTAAAATGTTCATAGACCTAAAGTGATCTACAGAATTAATGCAATCCCTATCAAAATACCATCATCATTCTTTACAGATCGAGAAAAAATAATTCTATGCTTCGTATGGAACCAGAGAAGACCTTGGATAGCCAAAGCAATCTTAAACAAAAAGAACAAATTGGGAGTCATCAGTCTGCCAGATTTCAATCTTTACCACAAGGCTCTGGTAACCAAAACAGCATGGTACTGGCAGAAGAACAGAGATACAGACCTTTGTTTTGGAATAGAACTAAGAACCCAGATATAAGACCATCCTCATATTGTCATCTTTGACAAAGCAGACAAAAATCTACATTGGGGAAAAGAATCTCTATTCAATAAATGGTGCTGGGAAAACTGGATAACCACATGCAGAAGATTGAAACTGGATTCCTACTTCTCGCCTCTCATAAAAATCAACTCACAGTGGATAACAGACTTAAACCTCAGGCGTGAAACCTTAAGAATTTTTGAAGAAAATGTTGGGAAAACTCTTATAGACATTGACCTAGGCAAAGAATTTATGAAGAAGACCCCCAAAGCCATCACAGCAGCAACAAAGATAAATAAATGGGACCTGATCATATTAAAAAGCTTCTGCACAGCCAAGGAAACTATCATTAGAGCAACAGACAACCTACAGAATGGGAGAAAATAGTTGCATGCTACACATCCGATAAAGGGCTTCCATTTTACAAATGGCATGGTTTGCATTTCTAAAAGAGAATGAAGGCTGTTTTGGTCAGTTATGCCCCAGTGTGGGTTCAGTGGTTGGCTGTGTGCATTCAGAGCCTTTGAGCTTAAGCCCTGTGTTCATAGAAATCTGGCTATGAGAGGCATAGAAGACAGGCATATCAAATTTGAATAAAATTGTGAGAGATAGGCTATTTTTGGAGTGATAGAATTACGACTGGTAATGATCTCAGTTGGCTGGTATTTAAGTCGAAAGAATAGCTGCGGGGTGTGGTGGTAACTAGCTTTTCTGTTGCATCAGTGGAAAAGACTCAGGGCCAGAGGGTCTTTACCTAGAGGTTTTAGATGACTGTGAACTCAGTATGTCAGGAGTGTGACATGACTTCTGAAAAAATCTAAAGTCATATCATGTAGTTAAATGATGTTCAGAACAAGAGGATGATAGTCCCCCTGTAGAATAGAGAGTAGCCTGGAGGGTAAACAGATTGGAAACCATGCCATGTATGAAACAAATGATGAAACTGGGACTCCGTGTGCATGAGAGCTGTTTTGAAATTCTGAACAGTTCTCCTCGGGAAAGGGAAACAATTGTGTTCTAGTTGCCGAAGAGGAAAGAATAGGCCAATGACCACTGGATTGGCAGGGGTCTATAGGACTAGAAGCCGTAAAAGACATTGACTTAAGCATAATAAACAATCAGAATTCCTTAAAGTTGGAAAGGCCTGCCTTGGTGGACAATTGGTGAGCACTCTGTGGCTGGGGATATCAGGCCAACATTAAGGAACCCCTGCATTTTTGGGGAGGATGAACTAGATAATGACCACAACGGGGCTTTTCAACTCTGAGAGTCTCTGATGTTCTCAGTTCTTCAAGGTCCTCCCTCTAGTATAGGAGTGGTGCTATTCTTTTTTTAACTCCATCCTTCACTGCTTAATTATTTTCTCACTGGTGTCAATATACCCGCTTCTACCTCCTTTTTCATTGGTTTTTATTATTTCCTTGTTTTTGCCTATAATCCAGATAGAGGTTCCTGGGATAATTTCATGATCGTAAATAAATACCTATAGAATTTGAGAATTAAAAGAGGTCTCAGAGATTAACGAGTTCAGCCTCATGCCAGGAAAGATACAACAGTGTTGGGGGCGAATCACCAAACATGGAGTCAGATGTCCTGACTTCACGATATTGTGTAAGGTGCTTAACCTTTCTCAGCCTCTGTCTCTCTATTTGCACAATGGGGTTAATAATAGATATATTAGAGGGCTTCTATAAACATTTAACAAAATAAATGTATATAGAGGCACCTAGCTCACCATCTTACTCAACTAGACTCAATAAATATTAGCGAAAGCCAAGTGCCCATTTTGTAGATGAGGAACTGGAGACACTCAGGTCATGCTGGTACTAGTGGCTGAGCTAGAAGGGGACCCAGGCTTCTCAGCTCCCTGGACAGTGCTCCTGGCACACAAAGCTGCTTTGTCAATGCCTCTAGAAGCTACTCATTCTTTCATTGGACAAATATTTAGGCTCTGGAATTACAGAGACAAATTGTAGCTCACAATCTAGTAGGAAAGACAGACAAGAGATATTTAAAATGTCATGTGATATACGCTACAATAAACAGGAATGATATGATTCAAGATTTGTAACAAAGAGTATTCTAAGCATCATGGCCGTTAAGGCATACACCATAAAGTTTGCTGACGTTTTACGTTGTTAGGATTTTGGCTACATAAAATATATGAATAGAGACTTGTAGACATAAATATGTTAGAAAGGGCAATGATATTTAGGATAAATTGTAATGTCTTTAGTATTGTCATAATACTGTTTGTGGGATAAAAAGAAGGGGAAAATTTAAGAAAAGATAATGTTGAAAAACGATTAGCCCTTCCTTTGTAATTTCCTTTTATATTTTCAGGCCAAGTAAATCATTGAGGTAAATACCTTTCAGCAGTTCTATTTTTAATGCATAATATAACATGGGCATAGATGTTTTATAAAATATCAGTGGCAAAAAGAGTGTTGTATGTTTAATGCCAGTGTAGCTATAGGAAATAAAATGATGCCAACAGTGTAGGAATCTGTATCTGCTACTGGAGCCCTTGCACATTTTTTGCCTTCTTTTGTTCTATACTCTGGCACTGTCTTGACAGGAGTTTTCTAAATCTCCCATTGGTTCTCAGTGAACTTAATTCATATTCTGACCATTGTGAACACACTGCACAGCTTGGAAAATACATAAACCCAGCTATAGAATACTAAAAGTTAGTTGTGTAGAATTACCACTGATTGCCAATTTAATTTTCTCTCTCATAGAATCCTGTCACAGAACAATAGGTTTATGCTACTAATACAAGCATCTTTCTTTATTGCAAACAAGAATGTAGCAAGTATCTGAAACCATTTTGTGATGGGAAGTAGTGGGGAAAAAACAGTAGGAGTCTGGCTTTTAAAAGTGATAATGACTTTTAATTTAATTTTGCTAAGAACATTTTGCCTCTGGGCTTGGTCCTATAAATATTGGGTTTCTTTTTGGAGTAGGTTTAGAGAATCAGCACCAGTACTTACTCCAGCCCTGATGGTTTCTATATCCTCAGCAAAGTCCCCTCCTCCTCTGGACCTTGATTTTCCCAAAGGGAAAATGAAAAGATTTGATTATAAGGGTCTTTCTATATCTAAAACTATCCACAAATTTTAAGAAGGCCAAATATCTTTGAGGGGAAGGGGAAAATTTGCAGTAAGATTATGTACATGAAATCACCTTATAATTTCCTGCTGTTATAAGAATAAGGTAATGACCCCACTAGTACATTCTAAAGAAATATACTAAAGGAAATACCTTTCATCCATTTGAAAAGAGGGTATGGTTTTAGATTTCTGCCTCAGGGAGACAGATTGAGAAGGGCCAAAAGCTACATAGCTCTGTCTTTTCCCAGGCCAGGCTTGGTATACACCAGCAGGTGGTAGTTACAAGCACTGCTGCATACAAGGAAAGTAACCTTCCCTGGCCCTCCACAGACCACCCACCCCAGTATGGAATGTGTTGCGGGCTCAGGTAAGCCAAGTGTACAATAGAACAGGGCAGGGGGGATGGGAGAACGTTGCTTACACACCTTTCCTAAAGGACAGGCCCGTCAGCTTACAATGTGCCTTTAGCTCAACAGCCTGCTTGAATTAAGTTAAGTTCAAACTCAAATGTTGGTCTATGAGCAGATACCAGAAGTCATGTAACTGTGTATCCCACCAATAAAAATTGCCCCAAAAGAGCAAGTTGCTCACAAGTTATTTTACCTCTGGCAAGTAACAGTGATATCCGAGTAGATGAAAGACAGCAATGGGTGTACTGCTTTGAACAGAGTATCCTTTGCAGTATAGACACCTTCTCCTTAAAGTTTCTTTTTATGCGATCTCATTTTTAAGACTAGAAAGAGCCTTTTTGTCTCACTGAAGATTAGCCCCTCCTTACCTTAATTGTGGCAATTTTGAAATTCTTTCCTAGATGAAACATTGGTTTCTGTTAAAACATTGCTGATGGGCAGGCTTGTAGCTCTGGCTTAGGTGATGCAAAGGCAATATTTGTAACCAAAATATTTGTAGCCCCATAATATTCTGAAATTCTAAAAACAAAAATAAATGAATAAATTTTAAGAAATAAAAAATAATTTAAACCCAGCAAAAGAAAAATCTATACAAAGGGATAAGCAGAATTTCTGGGACCATTTGAATAAAATAATGTCCTGTGAAGACAGGCCAAAAAACACTCTACCAAAGGTTGCAAGCAAAAGAACGCTATTGTCTGTGGTAAAGGGGCCAACACTAAATGAGGGAATTAGAGAGAAAAAACAAAATTTTCTATGAAAATGTTTTCTGTGAAAACGATGATGAGGTGATTAAATTGGATGTAAGGCTCACTGAGACTATTAGAGAAAAAGGAGATCGTGAAAAGACTGTCCACTATAGTAAAGGCTTGTAGACCTAGGTCTGAGATCCCAGTATTCATCCCAGCAAGCCTAACAAGGGAGGCTTGGCTCCTGCAGGGCCACAAGGATTCTTTGTATAACTGCTACATTGTTATAGAGGTTTTCCAATTTGTGTTTACTTTATGAGAAACTGACAAAATGGTGTTTATAAAATTAAGCAAAGCCCCAGTGAAAGCTGGGCAAGGTGGCTCATCCCTGTAATCCCAGCACTTTGGGAGGCTGAGGCAAAGGAATCACTTGAAGCCAAGAGTTTGAGACCAGCTTGAGCAGCATAGCAAGACCCCATCTCTACAAAAACAAACAAAAAAATAGCTAGGCATGGTGCAGTTCCAACTACTCAGGAGTCTGAGGCAGGAGGATCACTAAAGTCCAGGAGTTTGAGGTTGCAGTGAGCTGTGATCCCACCACTGCACCCCAGCCTGGGTGACAGAGCAAGACCCAGTCTCTTAAATAAATAAATAAAAAGGCCCAATGAGATAGAAAACCAAAAGTTGTTACCTACAGGCAGAAAATATAAGAATAGTGTGAACATATGTATCTGACTTACTTTCATTGAGCTGATTTTCTAAGGGTGGATTAAGAAGAAGTGGCATTTGGTCCCCAACCACATTTATAGTTCCTGAATAATAAGAGTAGTATATTTCACCCAGAATTATCCCAACAGCCCTTAAATATTTTCTTACTCTTTTGGCCAAGAATAAAGCTCTTGTTTTTTAATGAAAGAGATATCAATGAGGCAGTGTTTGGCCCATGACCAATTTTCACTTCCTCCACCAGAGACAAAGTTTCTCCAGAATCTTCAGTAAAAGAGATACCCAGTGGGAGGGAGTCAGTGTGGGGTCGGGAAAGCACATGGGATTTAGAGTCTTTAACAGACCAGGTTCAAGTCTTCCATAACTAGCTGTGAAACTTAGTCATGTTGCTTGGTATCTCCAAACTTTGATTTCTTAGTCTGTAAAAATCAAATAAGATGATATAAAAAAATGCTTAAGAATCTGGCATAGTAGAAAAACCCAATAAACACTTGTTTTTATTCTTCCCTCCCTCCCCCCATAAGTGTGGCTCATAATTTAACCTATGCTTGACATCTGAAGGTTGTCATTTTGAGAATTCACAGTTATTATAACACTGATTTGTAATAAAAAATAATTTCATAGGAACTAAAGATGAGTGAATCTAACTGTCCCCACATTGCAGTGCCTTGTGCATTCTCATAGCTGTCTCGTCTTGTGCTTCCAGAATTGGTGTCACATTTCGTTACTGCCTACCTCTGAAATGGTCAGCACTTTTCCCAGAAGTGAAACATATGACTTTCAAACTGAAAAGACCACTGTTTTTGTGCAATAAATGAAGGAAGACCTTAGACCAAGGCACAAGAAATCAGTGATAATAAGTTCCTAAGTTTCTAGGGAGGAATGTACAGGGCATGTACGAAAACAGCAGGAATTAGAGTGGACTTCTCAACAGCAGTGTTTGAACTAGAAAACAATGAAGCAGTCCTTTAAAACTAAAGGAAAATGGGTTCCAACCAAGAATCCAACCATACTAATCAGTCAAGTGTAAGAATAGAATAAAGATATTTTCAGACACACAAGATCTCAAAATGTTTCTTCCCAAGCACTCTTTCTCAAGAAGTTGCTAGAATATATCCAACAACAAAATAAGAGAATTATATGGGAAGGAAAGGAAGACATTGGATCTGAGAAATAAGGGCATCTAACCCAGAGGAGAGATGAATGGGATCCTTGGGATAAAGATGAAGGGCGGTCTCAACGTGAGAGCCGTGTAGCAGGCCTAGGGAGCAGCCGGTCCAGAGTAGAGCAGGAGGATAACAGATTTCAGGAAGAATCTCTCCACTGGGGGAAGAAAAAGAATCAACAATCCCTGACGTGTTTAAACTTGAGAGGAAACTGCATTTTAACCGGAAAGCTTGACAATGAATTAATGATACATAACTAGGAAATTCAAGTATGAAAAAAAAATGGTTATCTGAGTGAAACTATAAATTTGGACAAGAAAGTAAATATAATCATTTGTTAAATAGATTAGCTGTGAATATTTGCGTAGTCATAGTGGAGAAAACAGTATTACTATGCAGTCAGTAGTGTTGTGTACGGAATATTCTGATTCTCTCTCTCTTCCCAAGTACGTAATAGGATGGCATTTCCTGAATCCTTTGTGGTTGAGTTGAACTGTGTAACTAGTTCTGGCCAATAAGTTGCTTGTGTTTATAAAGATCCTCCTTTTGGATCCAAGTAACCATTTATTCCTCTATTTTTGATAGAATTAGTATGGGTAAAGAGTGAAAATGAGGCAAAGGCTGGTTGTCACTAAATAAGTCTGTTTGTGGAATGTAATAGTTTACTAAATATTTTCCCATTCATCTTCTTATTTGAACTTCACAGTAGTCCTGGGAGGTAGGGAGATACAGAAAGCAAGGAATTTGTCTCAGCTCATATAGCTGCAGAGCCAGAATCCAAGCCCAGGTTCTGGCTCCAAGCCCCAGCTTTTAATGACCACATTACTTCCTGTAAACTGTACACAAAGAGAGCTGAATGTAACCATATGTACTAGGAAAAGACCATTCTGCCATTTTTTAATAAGAAATGCAAATTTAACCCAAATAGAGGAATTTAGGTTAGATATTTTTAAAATTCACTCTAACAAGAAACAATGCTGTCAGTTTATCAATTGGTTTGTTTTCTGAGTTCATATAATTTTTAATATAATTTATTCAATTAAATAAATATTGAATATATGCTACATGCCTATGCATATACTGAGAATTTGATGTGCATTAACTCATTTAATCCTCGTAAGAACTCTACCACATAGGTACTATCATTATCCATCTTATTAGGGTTTAGAAGGGTTGACCTTCTCCAAGGTCACCCAGGTAGTGAGGGCAAAGCTGAGATTTGAACTAGCAATCTGACTTCAACGCCAACACTCTTGAACATTTTAGATTGTCACCTACAGAATTTCAAAGTTATTTATGATTCCAGAAATGTTCTAAATCTTCTCGGGTTTTGGTGGTTTTATTAAAACACATTTACTGTACTTTTTTTCATCTAGGTTTATGTTCCAGATAAAAATAATGCTATTTTGGGAAGAAATACAAATAAACAAGTTTTTGAAGGCTTAACAACTGGACTTCTCAAAGTCAGCGCTGTGGTTTTTAGCTGCCTGATTGCCAATCGACCAGATGGAAACAGCCGGCCAGCTACACCAAAAATATCAACACAGGAAATGAAAAACAAACCCTCACAAGGTGATGCTTTTAACAGTCGAGTTCAGGACCTTATCAGGTAAAACTGCTAGATTTCTGAAAACTTTATTCTTTTGTTTAAAAAATTATCTTACAATAATTTAAATCTCAGAGCCCATATGATGACAGGGGTTCTTGCAACACTATCCACAAATTCCCAGTAGAGAATTTTGAATACCTTGTAAATTTTTCTCAGATTCGTCACCTTCACTCCACTGCCACTTCCTTACCTCAGTTGCTCAGGCTCTCCGGCAGTAGCAGATGGCGTGTCTGTCTGTCTCTTTTCCACCTCTTTAAAATAAGTTCATTTTCCTAATGATAAAAATAATATGTGCTCAATGACAAGAACAATTTAGAAAACACAGAAGGGGACAATGGATTTTTTAAAAACATATTTTGTACAGAAGGAAAATTCTCTTCATGAAGAGCAATATAGTTAGAGCAGCTGTCATTCTTGATATTTAAATATGTGATTAGAATATGTAACGTTGGAGCTTTTACAGCTTCCTTGATATCGACTCTTTCCAACTCAGGGAAGTTCTGAGAATTCCCCTATCTCAGTTCACCTCTGATTATAAATTTGGTTCAGACTTAAAACAACAATAATAGCTACCATTTACAGAGTTGCCATTACATGTGAGTTATTGTAGTAGAGGCTTTGCAGCCCCATAAATGTAGGATTTCTAATTCAGACTTTGTAGGTGAGGAAATTGCTCAGAGAGGTTAAGTGCTTTGCCCAAGGTTGTATAATAAATAAAGTAAAAATTAGATAGGAGATCTGAGACTGGAACTCACGTCTATCTCGACTCCCAACACCTGTATTCTTTCTACTACACAAATGCAGCAATTTCTGACACCTGTTAAAGGTCAGCCCTGCTTCCTTCTAAGGTCACCTTTTCTCCAGGGAAATTTACTCCTACTTTGGCATCTGAACTCATTTTCCCTCATGAATTTTGAATCAGGTAGGACATTTAATTTCCCAACAGGGTTCCATCTGGTGTTAATCAGTTACCTGTTCCACCTATCAGCAACTCTTCTGTGGTCTGCATTAATCTCTGGCTCCCAAAACCCATGCAATTTATGCTCTCTGAAGCTTATGGTAGGTTAATAGGAGAGGGAGAATGCCCTTCTCTGCATTTGCTTCTTTTGCAGTTCATAAATTTCTTTTGCTTTCTTGTAGCACTTTCTTGGGAGCAGTTGTTTCATTCAGTATCTTTCTTACCCTTGATTACTCTGTTCGCTTATCCCTTCCATCTGCCTGCCCTCTTTCCCCAAGTATATTTATTGCCAGAGAGCACCAGGCCCTTTGGGTCTACAACCATTTATCTTACAGCACTTGACTTTTGGCCTCCCTGGCCTTTCTCTCAGTTGCTTGATCCCATTCAATTCCCCATGTCCTTTGGTCATTGTAGAACTTAGCCTTCTCTGCTGATGAATGCCATTCTGTCCCAGCATTCTCCCTTGGGCCACCCTGTGATGTAGCAACCCTGCATTCTTGTCGTCCAGACAACTTAGCCACATGCCTCAGCTGTGATGAGGCGGAAGACCCAGCCAAATGCTTCATTGCAATTCCAGTGGGCCTTCCAGGGTAAAATACCTACATTTTCACATATATTATTACAGTTACCAAATCCTTCTTTAAGAAAGAAATTATTGGGGTGAAAAATTGCAGTGGTAATCTGCCAAACCAAATAACTCATGTGACTTAAAAAGGATGATTGACAACCATAGTACTTCAGAACAAACCCATGCCAATCTTTCTCTGATTTGAACCACACTGGTGGTGAATATTTTCTTATAGATAATGCATTGTTAGTTGTCTTGATGATGCCTGTGTATGGAATCACAAACCGTATCTCCTATCTGCCTAGTGTAGCAAACAGAACATATTTAATCATTTCAATACTTGCTTTCTCACCTTCCCAGATATGAACTGACAAGAAATCTCACTCCACTCCCTGTTACCCCCTGGACACTTTTGTCAGCTGTGAATTTGAGTGGAAAGGGTTCCAGTAGAGTCTTTGGAGTTGTTCTCTGGCCTCTATCCTTGATGTAGAACAGGAGCAGACCCTGACAGCTGTCCCTTCCTTCTCATCTGGCATAGAGAGGTAGGAAGGTATCTAAGAGAGATAAGATAGTTACAGTATTTATTCTTATTATTCTGCATGGTTTAGTCAAGTTTCTACATCTAAGGGATTCTTGGAAAATATATTTATTTATTTATTTATTTACTTTTAAGAGGTAGGGTCTCACTCTGTCACCTGGGCTGGAACTCCTGGGCTCCAGTGATCTTCCCACCTCAGCCTCTCGAGTAGCTAGGACTACAGGAGCGTACCACCATGCCTGGATAATTTTTTATTTGTTTTGTAGAGTAGGGTCTTGCTATGTTGTCCAGGCTGATCTCGAACTCCTGGCCTCAAGTGATCCTCTCCAAGTGCTGGGATTACAGGCATGAGCCACCGTGCCCGGCCAGAAGTATTTTTCAAAGTATGATCACTTGTACTCATTTTGTGCCAGACACTACACAAGGTCCTGGCACAATAAAAAACAAATAAAAAGGCCTTTCACAGTATATCCAACCAATATCATTTGGCCATCAAAGATCCAAAGTTTTTAATTTTTTTTTAATTGACACATTGTAATTGTACATACTTATGAGGTATAATTTGATGTTTCAATATATATGTTGTATAATGATCTAATCAGGGTAGTTAGTATATCTGTAACCTCATGCATTTGTCATTTCTTGTGGTAAGAACATTCAAATGCCTCTCTTCTAGCTATTTTGTAATATACAATACTTTATTGTCAACCATAGTCACCCTACAATGCAATAGAACACCAAAACTTATTCCTCTTGTCTAATTGTAACTTTGTACCCATTGATCAAGTTCTCCTCATCCTTCCTTCTTCCCACCCATCCCCTGTCTCTGATAACCACTGTTCTACTCTCTGCTTCTATGATACCAACTTTTTTTTTTTAGATTCCACATATGAATGAGATCATGCCGTATTTGTCTTTGTTGAACTCCTGGCCTCAAGCAATCCTCCTGCCTCAGCCTCCCAAAGTGCTGGGATTACAGGCATGAGCCACCACCCCTGGCCCATCTCTATTTGTCTTTCTGTGCCTAGAATACTTCAGTTAACATAATGACCTCCAGGTCCATCCGTGTTGCCACAAATAATGGGATTTTACTCTTTTTATGGCTGAATAGTATTCCATTATGTATGTATACCACATTTTCTTTATCCATTCATCCATAGTTGGATACTTAGGTTGATTCCATATTTTGGCTATTGCTGCAGCAAACATGAGAGTACAGATATCTTTTCTTTCTTTTTTTTTTTTTTTTTTTTGAGACAGTCTTAACTCTGTTGCTTCAGGTAGAGCTTGAGACCCTGCGTCATCTAAGCTCACTGCAACCTCAAACTCCTAGGCTCAAGCAATCCTCTTGCCTCAGCCTCCCAAGTAGTTGGGACTACTGGCACACACCACAGCACCCGGCTAATTTTTCTATTTTTAGTAGAGACAGGGTCTCGCTCTTGCTCAAGCTGGTCTGGAACTCCTGAGTTCAAGTGATCTTGCCACCTCAGCCTCCCAGAGTGCTAGAATTACAGGCATGAGCCACTGAGCCCAGCCTATCTCCTTGACATACTGATTTCATTTTCTTTCAATATATATACCCAGTAGTGGGATTACTAGATCACATGGTAATTCTATTTTTAGATTTTTGAGGAACTCCCATACTGTTTTCCATAATGACAATACTGGTTTATAATCACACAACCGTAAGTGTTCCCTTTTCTCCACATCCTCACCCACACTGTTTTCTTTTGTCTTTTTGATAATAGCCATTCTAACTGGAGTAAGCCAGTATCTCATTGTGGTTTTGATTTGCATTTTCTTGTTGATTAATGATGTTGAGCATTTTTTCTCGTACTTTTTGGCCATTTGTATGTCTTCTTCTGAAAGGTGTCTATTAAGATCTTTTAGCCAGGCACAGTAGCACATGCCTTTAGTCCTAGCTACTCAGAAGGCAGATACAGGTGGATTGCTCTAGCCCAGGAGCTCAGAGCTGCAGTGAGCTATGATCATACCTGTGAATGGCCACTCCACTCCACCCTAGGAGACATAGTGAAACCCTGTCTCTAAAAATAAGTAAATAATCTTTTGTTCATTTTAAAATTGAGTTATTTGGTTTTTTGCTCCTCAATTATTTAAGTTTCTTATATATTCTGGATATTAACCCTTTGTCAGATGTATCGTTTGCAGATTATTTTCTCCTACTCTGTAAGTTATCTCTTAACTCTGTTAATAGTTTCTTTTGCTGTGCAAAAGCTTTCTATTTTGATGTAATTCCATTTGTCTAGTTTTGCTTTGTTGCCTATGCTTTTGAGGTCTTACTTTAAAAAAGCTTTGCCCAGCCCAATGTCATGAAGCATTTCTCCTATGTTTTCTTCTATTAATAATAGTTTCATAGTTTTAGGTATTAAGTCTTTGATCCATTTTGTGTTTATTTTTGTATATGGTAAGAGGCAAGGGTCTAGTCTCATTCTTCTTAATACGGATATCCAATTTGCCCAGCACCATTTATTGAAGAGACTGTCCTTTCCCCATTGTGCGTTCTTGTCATCTTTGTCAAAAATCTGTTGGCTGTAGGCATTATTACATGAATTTATTTCTGGGCTCTCTATTCTGTTCTATTGGTCTATGTGTCTGTTTTTATACCAGTACCATGCTGTTTTGGTAACTATAGCTTTGTAGTATATTTTGAAGTCAAGTGATGTGATGCCTCCAGCTATTTTGCACAGTATTGCTTTGGCTATTGGGGGAATTTTTTGCTTTTATGTGAATTTTAGAATTATTTTTTCTATTTCTGTGAAGAATGTCGTTGGTGTTTTAATAGAGATTGCATTAAATCTGTAGATCGCTTTGGGTAGTTGATCATTTTACCAATATTAATTTTTCCAACACAAGATATCTTTCCATTTATGTGTGTCCTCTTCAATTTCTTTCATCAAAGTTTTATAGTTTACATTGTAGAAACTTTTCACTTGATTGGTTAAGTTTATTCCTGGGTATCTTATTTTTATTATTGCTATTGTTAATGGAATTTTTTCATGATTTCTTTTTCAGGTTGTTCACTACTAGTGCATAGAAACACTACCAATTTTTGTGTTTTGATTTTGTATCCTGCTAATTTACTGAGTTCATTAGTTCTAACAGCTCTTTGGTAAACCTTTAGGGTTTTCTGTTTTTCTTTTTTCTTTTTTTTAGATAAAATTTTTATTCCTCTTTTTACAAACCTTTGTGACCTGGGCTGACTTTCAGTAGGTTGCAACCCGGAACTGCTTGCAGGTTGTCTGCGAATGGTTTAACACCAAGGTTCTCCACGTGCGTCGCATGCCAGGTTTAACACCAAGGTTCTCCACGTGCGTCGCATGCCAGGCGAGGGGGCGGCCGCCTTTCCAGCTGCACCTCATTTTCCAAGACAGGGGCGCTCCACCCCGGAGAGTTCCGGCGGCACAGTGGGGTGTGCAGGCAGGGACGGCGGGGGACCGGCTAACAGGGCTGTACGAGGCCAACCTAGGGGAACCGAGGGCAACTGTGGCCCCACCGTGCTGCCGTGTTGTTCCTCCTGGGTGGGAGTCTGACTTATAGGCGTTCAGTCATAATCCCACAGATGGTGTCTTCGCCCCACTGGCTCCTCAGCCAGGGTTTTCTGGATGTACGATTATGTCATCTTCAACAGGGATAATCTGACTTCCTACTTTCCAATCTGGATGCCTTTTGTTTCTTTTTCTTTTCTAATTATTATGGCTAGGACTTCAAGTACTATGTTGAATAGCAGCAGTGTGGTGAAAGTGTCTTGTTTCTCATCTTAGAGAAAAAGTTGTCGGTTTTTCCCTGTTCAGTAATGGTGTTAGCTGTGAGTTTGTCATATATGGCCTATATTGTGTTGAAGTACATACCTTTTGTACCTAACTTGTTTTTATCATGAAGGAATGTTGAATGTGATCAAATGCTTTTTCTGCATCTATTGAAATGATCATACAATTTTTTCTTTCTGTTAATGTGGTGTATCACATTTATTGATTTGTGTATGTTAAACCATCCTTACATCCCTAGGATGGATCCCACTTGATCATAATGACCTTTATGATATGCTGTTGAATTTGGTTTGCTAGTATCTTGTGTTACATCTGTGTTCATCAAGTATATTGGCCTGTAGTTTTCTTTTTTTGTTGTGTTCTTCTCCAATTTGGGAATCAGGGTAATATTGGCCTTATAAATGACTTTGGAAGTATTTCCTCTTCAATTTTCTGGAATACTTTGAGAATTGGTATTAGTTCTTCTTCAACTGTTTGGTAGAATTCAGCAGTGAAACCATCAGGTCCTGGGCTTTTCTTTGCTGAAAAACGTTTTATTACTGATTCAATTTCCTCACTTGTTATTAGTCTATTGAGATTTTCTATTTCTTCATAACTTAACCTTATGTTGTATGTGTTTAGGAATTTATTTATATCTTCTGTGTTATCACATTTGTTGGTGTATAGTTGTTGATAATAGTCTCTTATGACCTTTGTATTGCTGTGGTGTCAATTATAATGTCTCCTTTTTCATTTCCAATTTTATTTGAGTCTTCTCTTTTTTCTACGTTAGTGTAGCTGACAGTTTGTCCATTTTGTTTATCGTTTCAAAAAATCAACTCTTCATTTTCTTGATCTTTTGAATTCTTTTTAGTCTCTATTTCATTAGTTTCTGCTCTGAGCTTTTATTATTTCCTTCCTTCTACCAATTTTGGATTTAGTTTGTTCTTGGGGGGTTGTTTGTTTGTTTGTCTGTTTTTTAGTTGCTTGAGGTATATCATTAGAATATTAGAAGTCTGTCTTCTTTTTTAATGTAGGTGTTTATTGCTATAAACTTCCCTCTTAGGACTGCTTTTGCTTTGTCCCATAGGTTTTGGTATTATGTGTTTCCATTCTCGGTAGTCTCAAGGAATTTTTTAATTTCCCTTTTAATTTATTCTTTTTGGGGTTTTTTTGTTTGCTTGTTTTTGTTTTTTTATCTTTTTTTTAAATTTCAGAATATTACAGGGGTACAAATGTTTAGGTTACATATATTGCCTTTGCCCCACCCGAGCCAGAGCTACAAGTGTGTCCATCCCCCAGACAGTGCGGACTGCACCATTAGGTGTGAATATACCCATCTCCTCCAACCCCCCACCTGCCTGACACCTGATGAATGTTACTACCATATGTGCACATAAGTGTTGATCAATTAGTACCAATCTGATGGTGAGTATATGTGGTGCTTGTTTTTCTATTCTTGTGATACTTCACTTAGTAGAATGGGCTCCAGCTCCATCCAGGATAATACAAGAGGTGCTAGTACACCACTGTTTTTCCCCTTTTAATTTCTTCATTGACCCATTGGTTGGTCAAGGAACATGTTATTCAATTTCCATATATTGTAGTTTCCAAAGTTTTTCTTGTTGATTTCCAGTTTTATACCATTGTGGTCAGAAAAGATACTTGATATGATCTCTGTCTTCTTAAATTTGTTAAGACTTGTTTTGTGGCCCAATATATGACCTGTCCTGTACAGGTCAACCTGTACAGTTGAGAAGAGTGTATATTCTGCAGCTCTTAAATGGAATGTTCTGTAAATGTCTGCGCCATTTGGTCTATGGTGCAGTTTAAGTCTGATGTTTCTTTGTTGATTTCCTGTCTAGATGATCTATCCATTGCTGAAAGTGAGGTGTTGAAGTTGCCTACTATATTGTATTGCCTCCCTTTAGGTTTAATATTTTTTGCTTTATATATCTGGGTGCTTCAGTGTAGAGTGCATATATAGTTACAATTTTTAATATCTTCTTGTTCAATTGATCCCTTTATCATTATATAATAACCTTTGTCTCTTTTTAATGCTTTTATTTAAAGTCTATTTTATCTGATACATGTATAGCTATTCCTGCTGGCTTTGGATTTTTATTTGCATGGAATATCTAAGAACACTGCAAAACTGAAGAACAACTATATCTATCAAAATCAAGAGCTGCTGTATCTATCAAAATCAAGAATTGTGCTGAACCATTTGTGCTATTCAGTCTAGTAGCTCAGTGCCTTAGCTTGAGCCAGGGATCAGGAAGGTACCACTACCACAGATGTGGGCTCCAGAATCACACTATAGCAACTAGATCTATGCCCCCCCAAAAACAGATGCCCCAAATCCTATCTCTCAGTCTCCAAAATACTTTCATAAACCAAATGTCTTTATGACTACACCTTACAAATGGAAAAATACACAAGTGTGGCTCCCACTTCATTTTTACCTTCTAAATTTAACTTTTTAATTTAAATCTTAAATAAACACACATAGCCAGTGGCTACTGTACTGGACAACATAATTCTATATTCTTAATTTTTTCTAGTCCTAATAGTTACTAAAAGAGGTGTGTTAAAAATCTCCACCTATGATTGTGGATGTGTCTCCATTTAATTAGTCAGGTTTTGCTTTGTGCATTTTGAAGCTCTGTTATTAGATACACATTTAGAACTATTGCATCTTTCAGATGAAATGGCCTTTTAGCATTATTTCTCTTTGTTTTAAGTGCTCCTTGTTTTAAAGTCTAGTTTGTTTAATATTCTTAATATGCCACACCCAATTTCTTACATTCACTCTTTGGTTTTTTTCCATCCTTGACAGATCTTTTTCCTTTAAGCACCTTAAAGATATCATTCCTTTGTCTTCTGGCTTCTATTATTTCTCATGGGAAATCAGCTTTTATTCATGTCATCCGTTTCCTATAGTTTATATGTCCTTTTTCCTTGAGCTGCTATCAAGGTTTTTCTTTATGTTTGAATTTCAGCAATTTGACAATAATCTACTTAAGGATAGTTCCCTTTGTATTTATTCTGCTTGAGGTTAGCTGAGCTGTTTGAATCTGGAAGTTGTTTTTCCACCAAAACAGAAATCTATTTTAAAAATATATTTCTATAAAGAAAACTTAAGGAAAGATGGCTTTACCAGTAAATTCTATGAAAGATCTAAGTAGAAATAATGCTAATCACAAACAGACTCTCTCAAAGGAAAAGAGAGAATACTTGCCAGCTTGTATATTTTTTAAAAAGCTTACTATAAAAGGATAATATATCACAACCAAGTGAGTTTATTTTAGGAAGGCAAGGTTAGTTTTTAACATTTAGAAATTACCATATTAACTGGCTAAGAACCATAAAAGGTCAGAGATTTCACCCTTCTTGCATGCTAACAAGTTAGCCTGCCAGTTTCATGGATGCTAGCAAGAGACACAAGGCTCCTGGGTCAGAGACAAAGGACCTTATTACTCATAGATAGCAAGCAGTTTGAGCCTTATGTTCTCATCAGTTTAGTTTTCTTGTCCCCAAGTCCCACAGGAACAACACAGGGTGGGCCCAGATAGATGCTACATGCAGTGAGTTTGTATCACAGCTGAGGAGACCCCACACATTTAGAAAACCCCAGTCTTTTCTAATGGGCTAAAAGCAGACCTGCTCAACCTTTGCCCAGAAGGTAGACATTATCTTTATTATACTGGGCAGCCAACAAACCTTCTCTTTGCTCTAAGACCATTCCCTGCCCAAACATTTTAGAAAAGGTTTTCCAGAACAAAAGCTGTCAGTTTATCTGCTCACAAGGTATGCAAAAATGTGAGACCCTTGGAGGATTATCTCTTGACACTGACCCCCCAAAAAGGAAACTATATGATTATCTCATTAGATGCAGAAAAAGCATCTGACAAAATATAACACCCATTCATGATATTAGAAAATAACTCATCAAATTAGGAATAGATGGGAAAAACTTATAGCTAAGTAATATGTAGTGATAAAAGGTTGAACATTTTTCCTTTAGGATTAGGAATACACAAGGACTATTTACTTTCGCTACTTCTATTCAGCATTGTACTAAAAGCTTTAGCTAGTTCAATAAGAAAGGAAAAAAAGAAATAAAATCATAAAGTTTGTAGAGAAAAAAATAAAACTATTGTTATTTTCAGTGTCATGATTGCATATATAAAAAACTGTGTAATCTACCAAGGAAAAAAACTATCATACTAGAACTAATAAGTAAGGTTTTAGCAAAGTTGGAATATACAAATGCAACTTATGCAAAAAATCAATTGTATTGGTATAAATAACAACAAATAAGTAGAAATTAAAAGTTAAAAAACAATGCCATTTATAAAAGCATCAGGAAATATCAAACATCTCCAAGAAATCTCATGAAAGAGATGCAACAACTCTACAAAACAGTATTGGGAGAAATTTAAAAAGGCCTACATAAATGGAGATATATCTATACATCAGAATTCTGTTCAATGTTGTTAAAATATTATTTCTCCCCAAATTGATTTATATATTCAATGCAATCCTGAGCAAAATCCCAGTAGGCTTTTAAAGGAAATTTATAAATCAGTTCTAAAATTTATATGGAAATGTTAAAAATCTAGAAAAGCCAAAACAATTTTGTAAAAGAATAATAAAGTCAAGAGGACTTGCCTGATTTTGAGACTTACTATAGTAGAATTACCCTAATCAACACAGTGTGGTATTGGTTTAAGAACAGACCAATAGGTCAAAAGAAAATTGAGAGCCCAGAAATACATAGTCCAGACATATATAGTCAAGTAATTTCTTTTTGGCTGATCAAGCTTTCTTTTAAAAATAGATTATTTTTATAGCAGTTTTAAAAGTTCACAGCAAAATTTTGAGTAGAAAGTACAGAATGTTTCCATAAACCCCCTGCCCATACATACATACAACCTCCCCCACCATCAACAACCCACATTAGAGTGGTACATTTGTTACAATCAATGAAGTTACATTGATGTCATTATGACCCCAAAGTCCATAGTTTGCATTAGGATTCATCCTTGGTTTTATACGTTCTATGGATTTTGACAAAGGTATAATGGCATGTATTCATCATTGTAGTATCATATAGCTCCACCTGTTTATCCTTCCCTTCTCCCCAACTCCTGGCAACCTCTTGACAATTGATTTTTGATCAAGGGATCAAATTAATTCTGTGGAGAAAGGAAAGTCTTTTTAATAAATGGTGCTGGAACAACTGGATATCCATATGGAAGAAAACTAGCCTCTCACCATACACAAAATTAATATGAGATAGATTATAGATCTAAACACAAAAGCTGTGCCCATAAGACCTCTAGCAGAAAATAGGAGTACATCTTTGTCATCATGGGATGGGGAAAGATTTTTTTGGATACAAATACTTCACAAAAGAAAATGTGCAAATAGCCAATTAGCATATAGAAAAATGTTCACTATATTAGTTATCAGGGAACTGCAAAATCAAATGACACCAAGATAGTCTTTCAAATCCAATAAAGTGGCTAAAATAAAAAAGATTGGTAATACCAAATGTTGGTGAAGATATGGAACAATTGGAGGTCTGAAACATTACTGCTGGGAGTATAAAATGGAACAACCACTTTGGAGAACTGTTTAGCAATTTGTAAAGTTTAAACATATCTATCCTATGACTCAGTAATTCTACTCCTAGGTGTTTACCCAAGAGAAATGAAAATATGCTCACAAAAAGACTTGCCCATGAATTTTAATAGCAGTCTTATTCATAATAGCCCAAAACTTTAAATGGCCCATACATCCATCAACAGAAGAAGAGATAAACAAAACATGACATACAGGTTGAGTATCCCTTATCTGAAATACTTGGGACCATAGTCTTTTATATTTGTTGCTTTGTTAAATTTTGGAATATTTGTATTATACCTGCTGGTTGAGCATCCCAAATCTCAAAATCCAAAATCTGAAATGCTCCAATGAGAATTTCCTGTGAGCATCATGTCAGCACTCAAAAAGTCTGGGATTGGCCGGGCGCGGTGGCTCACGCCTGTAATCCTAGCACTCTGGGAGGCCGAGGTGGGCGGATCGTTCGAGCTCAGGAGTTCGAGACCAGCCTGAGCAAGAGCGAGACCCCACCTCTACTAAAAATAGAAAGAAATTATATAGACAGCTAAAAATATATATAGAAAAAATTAGCCGGGCATGGTGGTGCATGCCTGTAGTCCCAGCTACTCAGGAGGCTGAGACAGGAGGATTGCTTGAGCTCAGGAGTTTGAGGTTGCTGTGAGCTAGGCTGACGCCACGGCACTCACTTTAGCCTGGGCAACAGAGAGAGACTCTGTCTCAAAAAAAAAAAAAAAAAAAAAAAAAGTCTGGGATTAACCTCGGCAATAGTGAGACCCCATATCTACAAAAATAAAAAAAAATTAGCCAAGCACAGTGGTGCACACCTCTAGTCCCAGCTACTCAGAAGGCTGAGTCAGGAGGATCGCTTGAGCTCAGGAGTTGGAGGCTGCTATGATGATGAGATATGATGATGCCACCATACTGTAGTCCTGGCAACAGAGCAAGACCCTGTCTCAAAAAAAAAAGTTTGAGATTTTGGAGGATTTCAAATTTTCAGGTTTGGAATGCTCAACCTGTATTTATACAAAGGAATACTAATCAACAATAAAAAGAAGGAAATTACTGTCACATCTGTGACGTGCACCAATATGAATAAATCTCAAAAACATTAAGCTTGGCAGAAGGAGACAGATATAAAGGAGAGAACTTTATGAATGATTTTATTTGTGTGGAGGTGGGAAGGGATTGACTAGAAAGCAAGGGAACTTCTGGGATTATACGTATGTTCTGTATCTTGTTTTGATTCATGATGACATGGGTTCATATAGTTGTCAAAACTTGTCAAACCAAACATGTAAGGTTCATGCATTTATTATTTGTAGTTTATATCTCAGTAGAAAGCAATGTGTTGAAAAAAATCACAAAAATAGCAGAGAGAAATGACAAAGATTATCACAAATGTGATTAGCAAGAAGACAAGAGATGTGGAAGAGAGAATTAAAATGTTGAATACTTGGTCTGACCAAATAAGGAAACAAGAGAAATGCAACAGAGAAAATACAAAGAAAGGATAGAAAAAAACCCTTCTATGATGAAGGAGAACATGAATTAGCCATGTATGAAGGGACCGACTTCACTGTGTGAGGTAGGTATCATCATCCCTATTTCAGAGATAAGGAGGCTGACACTCAAACAGGTCAGGCCACTTTTGTAAAATCACACAGTAACTTAGCTTGAGAAGACACGACCTTGGCTGAACTACAGCAGTAACAGTTGGGATGGAAGAAAAAAAGATTCAGGACTATTTTATAGGTAGAAATAACCTCTGTCTACCTCAACCTTGGACCTTGTCTGTCGGGGAATTCATTTACACATCTTAAGATGCCACCTCTTCTGAGAAGCTATCCATGACCCATCAAGCCCAAATTAGGCCCTCCTGCTATACTGTCGTAATGCTTTGAACATACTTCTATTACAGAATTAATTATAAAGTATAGAAATTTTGTGTCAGCCTCTGTGTTAAGAGGATCCTGAAGATTAGTGTCAGCATCATACTTAGAAATCACTGAAGGGATGAATGCATGATTACAAATAGTTATTCCCAAATTTCTTACATCACTGTGAGATGAATGGTGACATTCACTTGGACAAGAATATTGGGAGGAGGAGATTTCAGAAGAGATAATGAGGTTTTATTTGAACTTATTGCTATGGGGGTACTTTGGGACTCCCAAAAAGAAATACTCATAAACTAGAACTTCAGGTAAGAAGTTCAGAAAAGAAGTAGGCCTGGGGACAGAATTGGGAATTAGTAGCATATCAAGGATAGTTGAAACCATAGAATTGCATGAGTTCACTAAACCTCGTTCAAGGATAGAAATCTGGTAAGCAGTTATTTCAGCTGTGGTGTGAGGGTGGGTGGGTAGCTGGACAAGGGTGGACAAAGAAGAAGCAATAACTCTTTATATATAACATACATAAATATCCCCTTCAGTTTATAAATTCCAGTGGCAGAAAGCTACAAAAGGACTAATTTTAAATCTCAAATGGTAAAGGAAATGGAGAGGCTCGTTTACGGGACCGTTCATAGCAGCATGTTTCCCAGGATGCATGTTCCAAAAAGACTAGGAGGTTTTCTATATTAAAGCTTTTCATCCTGGATCTGGTTTAAGAGTCTCAACATTATAACTTCAACCTAACAGTTGCAATGTGAAAGATATGCTGCGCTTGATCTCAGTATCCATTAGAAGATTCCACGTTCTTCCTCAAAGCCATGAAGTTGGCAAAACGAATTTCTCCGCACTGACCTTTAGAGCCATTTAGTTTAAGCATCTTCTTAAGCAGTCATTTAAAGATTGACCGTGCAGTGATTGAAGACCCATGCAGTTTAGAAAAACATGAGTCTGACTCATTAGTAGGCACCATAGATGGCCCAGTAACCAAAGGAGACCACACTCAGAAAGGACCACCTACTCAACAGTGGTTGTTGTGGTTTGCTTTGCTTTTTCTGTATTTTTTATCTCTTCACTATTTGGAGTCTTTCCTCCTTCCTGGCTATTTCAAGGCCAGTACAGGAAACCCATTTAAGCCGTTTAATCCTTACTGGGTAGTTTTGAACCTTTGTGTGATCACTATTAGTCTCAGAGTGGTCTCAGAAATAATTTTACATCCTTGTTTTTAAAATTTAGACTTCAATAAGGACCCAAAAAAATGCTGCAGAGAGGTAGCATATTTAGGGGAAAGGACACTTTTATCAGGAGTCAGAAGATCTTAGTTCCAGCTCTCTTGCTTAGGCTAGTGCTTTGGCCTCCTTGAGCCTCGGTTGCCCTGTCTATCAAATGGGGATGGTAATACCAATCCCCACATCCTAAATCAGGTTTTCTCATACCCTGCTTCAATGTTTGTGGAATGTAGTATGGCGATCCATATCAAGAATCCTAAAAATATACATACCCTTTGACTGAGAAATTCTACTTCTGGAAAGTAATCTGAAATCTGTCAAGGATTTCCAGACAAAATGTTCAGCACAACATGGTTTATGATAGTGAATATTGAAAACAACCAAAAGTTCCAAAAATATTGCATTAGTAGAATATTCAACCATTAAAAAAACGATGCTTATGCATCCAGTCAAACTTCTAGAACCTAGATCATTTTGCCGGAAATACATAGTTCAGAAAAAAGATTATGTGACACCACAGGGGTATAATCAGCAAAAATCAGTGTCTAGGACAGGGTGTGAAATAAACAACCAGGTTTCATCAACAAATTTCAAGGGAGGTTAAAAAAAAAAAGAAAAAGAAAAAGAAATAGAGGGGTAACTTATAGATTAAGAACAGACATAATACATATTAACCAGTCACAATGTGTATTCCTATTTGGATTCTAATTTTTTAACAAAACTATTAAAAATGTTGAGACATTTATGGTATATTTGGAAATTTGAACACTAGTTATTTGATATTAAGAAATTATTGTGATTTTAGATATAATGGTATTGTGGTTGTGTTTCTTAAGCTTATTTGTTAGAGATACAAACTGAAACATTTAAAAATGAAATAATTCGATGCCTTGAATTTGCTTAAACATGCAAAATGGGTGTGGATGGGGGTGGGGTTGGCCATGGGTTGATGGTGGTTAGGGCTGTGTGATAAATGCACGGGGGTTTGTTATCCTAGTCTGTCTATTTTTGGTTTATGTTAAAACTATTAATAATATAATTTTTAAAGATTTAAAATATAATGTTTACAAAGATATTATGACACAGAAAGGGCTTAAAATAGTAAGTTGAATGAAATTCAGTATGTCAATCATGTGGAGAAAGAATCAAATAGAAACACATGTAAGGAAATCTATCAAACTGTGGTTGTCTTTAAAAGGTGAAATTACAGCCAATTTTTTCCACTTATTTTTCTCCTTTTGCTTACTATTTAAATTTCTATAATGAGCCTACATTACTTTTATAATCAGAAAAAACAATTTTCCACTTTCTATGGTTAGAACCCTTTTAGAAAACTAACTTGAAATAACGTAAGTAAAAATAGTGAAATGGCTTGTGTACCTGGGAAGGTCAAGGTTTGGAGCTAGATACCAAGGGTCTAAATACAATCATGTGGTGCATAATGACTTTTTCATCAATGACAGACCACATACACAACAATAGTCCCATGAGATTATAATACTATATTTTTTCTATATCTTTTCTATGTTTAGATGTACAAATACTTGCCATTGCGTTACAGTTGCTTACAGTATTTGGTACAGTAACATGCTGTACAGGCTTGTCGCCTAGGAGGAATAGGCTCTCCCATATAGCCTAAGTGTGTAGTAGGCTGTACCATTTAGGTTTGTGTAAGTACACTCTACACAACAAAAAATCACCTAGTGATGCATTTTTCAGAACACATCCCTGCATTAAGCAGCACATGACTGTATGCCATTAGGGCTTTGTCTGTTTCTCTCGGTTCTACTCATCTCTACTTGGCTTTATTCTATAAGCTTGTTCTCCATATAACAGGTTGGCTACCAGCAAATCCCCAGGGTCGTATCTCTTGGTTTAGGTAGCCCCAGTGGAAAGAGATTTTTCTTATGTCATATATTAATCCCACAGAAGGTGCTAATTGGTCCTCCTTAGGTCATGTACCCATCCTGGAACTAGTCATTATGACCAAGACGATGAGCACTTTGACTATTCTGGAGCAGATGCTCACTCCTGCTTTAGCAGGATGGTACTATATTTGACATGCCCCCGCCCCCCTGACCACATAGAATAGCAAAGAATGTTCTGGGAAGACAAAAACCAAAGCTTTCACAGTCTGCTCCTTCATGGTGTTCTTGGGATAATTCATTGGGATAATTAAGGTAAAAACACTTTTTTAATTGAAAAGTTCTGTGCAAACATAAAAGCCAATTTTAAAAAGTCTAATTCTATTAAATCAGATTATAAGAAGATCCTCAGTGTATACATGTATCAATCTACCCATTTCCTTCACTAAAAGAGATGAGGGCTGGTGGTCATCATTTCATACTTTCCAATTTCAAAACTGTAGGAGGTGCTCAATAGCCCGGGTAGACACATTTCCTAATGTAAAAGGAGAAACGGGGCATTATTTTGCACCTTCTCAGTAGTAAACTTGGAGATGGCTCCAAACGTGAATTATTCATGAGATTCTCCTTCGTTTTACAAAAAGGTGTGTTGGTAAATGAATAGCGTTGGGAATTACAGTACACTTACAAACAGAAATCTCAATTCCTCTGTACATGTCTCTGAATGTTAATGTGTTGATTTGCAGAACTGCTGTATTTGCAGTCTTACCCTTCTCATACATGTAAATGCGGTAGCATTGAATCTGTGTAAAATCTCTAAGCTAAGGTGGGTTTATCCACAGGGTCCTTTATAGTCTTAAAATATTCTTTTCAATGATTGCTGCTTTGTGGACTAATGAAAGAGTTACTATTGTCAGCCCAGTTTAATAAACAGCTCTAAAAAACTGTTTATGGTATTAAAAAGATGAAAGTGATCTCTTAAATGTTATTTATTGTCAGCCCTTAGGACTGGTACTTTTCATAACAGAAAGCAATTAGATTCTCACTATTTGTTATGCTCTTAATGGTGATGGGGTTTTTAAAAAATAGAGAACCTACAGTTGGCATTAGCAGTTTAGTTGTTAAAAGAGGGCCTGGGTTGAATCATAGTACTGTATCTTCTAATTCCTTGCATTCTCGTGAGTTTGGGCTCCCTAGTATTTTTTTATTCTTTATTATGGGTACATAATGTTAATAGTTGTATATCTTTATAGGGTACATGTGATGTTTAGATACAGGCATACAGTGTGAATTAATCAAATCAGGGTAATTGAGGTAGTCATCACCTCAGGTATTTATCATTTCTTTGTATTAGGAACATTCCATTTCCACTCTTTTAATTATTTTAAAGTATACCCTAACTTATTGTTGATGATAGTCACTTTGCTGTGCTAGCAAATATTGTTCATTCTATCTAACTGGTTTTTAAGTGCATAAAGGTCATTATAAATCACGTTATCTATTGTCAGACTCTTTGGACCAGTAAAAATGATCAAATAATCATTTTTATTCATTTTTCTTGAAATGTAATATCAGAATAACTAAGAGAGAGAAGAGAGAAAAAAATTCTTACAGAAATAGTTGATTATTCAAGACTAAATCTAAGGAAATTATTACTTGAGATGCTTTACTTAAACCTATGTTGAGGGGGTCCAGGCCCATGTATGGTAACATTTATCACTGAAGGTGAAGATGTTGAGGTCTATGCAGACTGATGACATAGATTTCTCCCCCACATCTAGCTACGTGGTGAACATAGGTCTGATCGACAAACTGTGTGCCTGCTTCCTCTCGGTGCAAGGCCCAGTGGACGAGAATCCCAAGATGGCGGTGTTTCTGCAGCATGCCACGAGACTCTTACATGGAATGTGCACGCTGTGCTTGGCTGTCACCGGAAGGTAAGGCCTTTACTCGATCTCAGCCTAAACTCAACTTTCAGAACATCTCTTGAATTTTGCCCATCATAGGGTCATTTCATAGGGCTGCAAGTGGTCATCTTGGCCCCCTTTCCTCCGTGTTCTTACTCTGTCATTGGCTTTCCATATTGAGATGTATATTCTATTTCTCTTTTCCTCGGCCACATGTTCCTGCCAGAATCTATACTTCCTGTTAGCGTCATAAACCTGACTATCTCTGCTGGAAGAGACCTAAGAAGTCATTCAGTCCTTCTTCTCCTGAGACCCAAAGGACTCAGATGACTCTCCTTGAGTCAGCGAATCAGTGACAAAACTAGACCAGATCAAGCCAGGCCCCGGGCACGACACAACACAGCCTCACAGTGCTCATGACCATCGTTCACGTGCTTTCAGTTATTGTCTTCTAGGTTCATTTATTTTCCTGCTGTCCTGTCTTCCAAAGCACTTCCACGAAGGGAAGAGAGCCATCCAAATACAGTAGCTCCCTGAAGTCACGCATGACCCATGGGCATGATTAAAGCCAGTGTGCCAGGGACTGCTACTGGCCTGGCTGGGCTAATTAGACCCCCACATCCCCCCACCCCATCACACTCTGTGCACTGTCATCAAAAACAATAATTCTCTGGGAAAGACAAGGGAACCCCCATGTGTTCTTTTCTTTCTCTCCTCCCCACCAAATCAGAATCATTTATAGTAGTGACTCGGTGTTTCTGATAGGTATATGACATAGGGGGCATATCGAGGATGTTCAGTAAAATAATTTTCCTACAATTAAATTCTAAACAGCACTTGTATGTATTATGTATTTTTTAGGGATTTTTCTAGAAGAAAACTAATTATTTGAGACTTCTGAAGTCTACCTTCTTAAAGAAGTATTATGTATATATATTCAATGTACACAGAATACCAGTGACTATATTTGGAACATTTTAAGAGAGGGGCCAGGTGTGGTGGCTCACACCTATAATCCTAGCTCTCTGGGAGGCCAAGGTGGGAGGATTGCCTAAGCAAGAACAAGACCCATCTCTACAAAAAATAGAAAAATATACCAGGCATGGTGGCATTGCCTATGATGATGCCACTGCACTCTAGCCAGGGCAACAGAGCAAGATTCTGGCTTAAAAAAAAAAGGAATTTGTTTTCTAAAATAAACATCCTTAACATTTTTTAGTTTGTTATACATAGGATCCCTAAACCCCCCTAATTCTTTCTTACTCTTACCCAGTCCCTCACCATCAGTCACATTTCTGGTAAGGTTAAGACTGAGATGTCAGGTAAGCCAAGCATGGCCAGTATTCAGTGTTCCAAATTTGTCTGTTCCCATCAAGAAATGCAGGCCGGGCGTGGTGGCTCACGCCTGTAATCCTAGCACTCTGGGAGGCTGAGGCGGGTGGATCGCTAGAGGTCAGGAGTTCGAGACCAGCCTGAGCAAGAGCGAGACCCCGTTTCTACTAAAAATAGAAAGAAATTATCTGGCCAACTAAAAATCTATATAGAAAAAATTAGCCGGGCATGGTGGCGCATGCCTGTAGTCCCAGCTACTCGGGAGGCTGAGGCAGGAGGATTGCTTGAGCCCAGGAGTTTGAGGTTGCTGTGAGCTAGGCTGACGCCACAGCACTCACTCTAGCCTAGGCAACAAAGTGAGACTTTGTCTCAAAAAAAATAAAAATAAAAATAAATGCAGACAAAGCCTACCTTCCAGGGATTACATGAGAACTCAGGAAGTGACTATTTGTGAGTCTGTGACCTAAGTAGGATCAGGTGGCACCATACTACACAGAGGCTGGCAACAGTAACAGAGCTCCGTCCAGTGCAGTGGCACGTGCCAGCTTGGAAGCCATTGTTCTGCCCACCTAGTTCCCGTGCAATGGCCAGGCCCCTCCCTGGAGGTATCCTCTCACTCAGGAGACCCTTTTGGTCCTGGCTCTTTTTGTATACACAGCATTACAAACCTGCCAGTATCTCCAATTTGCATCAACTGTACTTTTTTTCTTGAATCCATGAAATTTGTCACAAATATAGGTATTTCTACATGTGGTTGTTGTACAGTTTGTGGACTTCAGCTTTCATTTACACGCAGATTCAGTCACTTCAAATCTGTGGAACTTGAAAGAAACCTAAAGGTCATTCATATTCACTCATTTTTATAAGGAAAGCAATGGACTTGAATTGGGACCCAAGATTTCTAGCTTGGTGTTCCTACACTTTATATTATCCAAAATGTAGGAACACAGATTTCATTTCTTTGAAAATTTTCTGTTATAGTACATACATAGAAAACAGGGCCCTCTTTTCTTTAACACACACAGTCATGCTCTCGTCCTGAAGACACTCACTGAGCATCTGCCTGATGCCAGACACCAAGCTAAGTGCGGAAGACACTGCCCTCAGGGAGCCCAGAGCCTCCTGTGGGGTGAGACTTGTAACAGTGCCAACATGATGGCTACAGCAGAAGAGAGCGTGCACAGCAGAGGAAGTGAGGCACTCCCAGGGGAGGTCAAAAAAGGCTTCAAGAGGCAGAATTAAAAGGATCCAGGACAAGTGGAGGGAAAAATTAGTTGAGAAAAGGGGCATAATATATGCATTGTATGGGGTAACAGATGTTAGTGGTGCCTTTGGTTCACCTGGAGGTCACCTGCCAATGGCTTCCTGTATTTCTCTACCTAAGGATATTCTCTGGCCAAGAAACTATTTGCCAGAGTACAAGGGAGTTAATACCTCCAGTATTGAACCTCAAATAATAAATTGGGGGAAAATACCCCAGCTTTCCTAACCCTCGGTGGGACAATTCTGAGGTGTGCTCTATAGTCTCTCAGAGAGCCCCAGCAGTACCGTGTTCATTAACACATCCTTCATCCGCTTTTCTCCTCCCCGTCTCCCCACTCTACTTCCTTACAAATAGTCTGTCTGC
This sequence comes from Eulemur rufifrons, assembly GCF_041146395.1. NCBI lineage: Eukaryota > Metazoa > Chordata > Mammalia > Primates > Lemuridae > Eulemur > Eulemur rufifrons. Next base: position 20,333,009 of record NC_090984.1, on the reverse strand, counting down.
ATCCGTGTTGTTGTTTCAGGATCGCTTTGGGGCAACCCAAACCAAGAGATAGGGACACACAAGACTTCGTATCACGTTCAGTTTGATGTGCAGTAGGGTTACTGTAGAGAGTGGCAGGAGATGAGGTATTAAACGAGCTCCCTAAATGTTAGTTCTCCGGAGCCTCAAACGGATAAAAGAGCTAGACTGGCGCTGTGGAAGGCCACTGAAGTCATTGAAGAGGGAGTGACAGGATCAAATTTCTGCTATAGAACCATCACTCTTGAAAAGTGTAGGGATGACTGGAGTGGCACATGCCTGGAGGCAGACGGATTATAACGAGGCTCTTGCATGATCCAAATGAGAAATGCTGGGATCTGTAGGGTCAAGGCAAACAGAGGAAGTGGAATAAATGTAAGGGAGGTAATATAGGGCTTGATGATGTGGGAGGTGAAAGGGAGGGAAGGATCTGGAGTGACCCCAGGTTTCTGAAAATTTTCAGGGCTAGACAGTAAAGTCTCCAAATTAGGGCATGTAAGCAGTTTTTCATGGTGGAAATATTATTGTCCATGATATAGGATTATCATATACATATGTGTATGGACGTTGGTCTAGTTGGATAATCCTTAAGCATGTCTATCTTATATTTATTATATATTTTATACATATAGGAAATTTCATATAAAAATTTAAAACAAAATTTTATATATTATATAGGAACTATAATTGTTTCTATATAAATATATGGATTTTAAATAAATCAGTGATTTGCTCTTGGTTGTTTTTAACAATTCTTAATCCATTTTTCCCCAATATAATTTCCTTCTCAAACTTCAGTTGCTCAGCAAATTTCTATTAGTAGGACTTGTTTTAAAAAAAAAAAAAAAAAGATTATTTTAGAAAAAAGGTCCAAGTTGTTCCTGGCTTAATTTACCTAGGAATTCTCATCCTTCAGTGTCCCAACATTCCCAGAACTCCACCAGACCACAGGAATATAGAGAGTTTGTTCTACCTCTCCAGATTTGTTTACCTCCGACATTTACAGATCATTTCGTACTGCTTCCCATTTCTTCATGGAAATTATATTTCTAAACTATAAACTACAGTGACCTGCTCAAGCATTTTGTTATATGTATTAAATAGAGTTCTGCTCTGGGTCATAGCCGTGTCTAAGAAGAAAGGTAGTGTGGTTTTTGCTTTATTGGAGTAATTCACATAATGCCTATTTTGGCTACCAGAAGCCAGCCAGAGCCAGAGAGTCAAAGAAGGCTTGTCCTCAAAGCCCTTTTGTGACTAGCAGGAATGAAAGAGAAAGAGGAGCCAGAGAGGCCTTCAAAAATTGCATCGTACTGGCAGACCCTGAGATAATTAAGCAGACTAATTGATAGCATGAGACTCTGAGTAAACACTCTGCAGTCTGCCGGTGGCCTGGCCTTTGTGATGGTGATTACCGCAGGTCTGCCTTTGCTCTGCTCTCCTTTTGTGCACTTAATCTTCTAATTTTTACCTAGGTTTTCCAAAAGACAATTTGGGTGTCAGAATTTGTGCTGTTAATCTTTGCTTCAATGCAGGGGAGAAAAGTGCCAGCCAATGACTTTTGTACCAGGCTTGGTTTTGAACAATGAACTTGTATTTCTTTAAGTAAAAATTGAAATTGTGATCCTCTGGTGAAAAGATTGATTTTATGTTAGGACTGCTCCAGAATTTTATATATGGGAATTGTTCACAAACTGTAATTCTTAATCACTTAAGCAAAATGCAACAGTTTGTAATAGGACTTTCAGAAATGCCTATTTCTTTGGCTTTTACTATTATCAGTTTTCTGTTCTTGATCCTACAAAAAGTAAAGAGAAAAGGATGGTTTTCAAATCTCAGGGCAGCAACTCAACTGCCATAATTGGATGAGGCTTATTGAGTTCCCCTTAAGGTGCCTGCTCCTTAGCACAACTAATAGGATCAGAACAGTAATGAGTGATTATAAACTGCAACCAACGCAGCCCATTAACTTAGCAATCATTTACTGTATTCATAACTGTGTTAGAACAATGACAAGAGGGCTGGGAGGCAGTGGACCCACAGTAAAAGCGTTTACAATCCTTACAACTATACTGAAGAGAGGAGTTTGTAAAACCTGGCTCATTCTGACTGGTTGGAGAAGAGTACTCTGAATTCTAGAATATTTTTACACAAAAAGAAGTTTGTTGTTTTATGTATTTGTGTTTATCATTTTCACGCCCATAAACTACACTAACAAAATGTGTTCTAGCCAAAGTCCTGGAAACCTGTGCCATGAAAAGATAAGAATGATTTGTGATTTAGTCCATTAATTATGCCGTTATAAATGAGTGCTTCTCAAGTGTTTAAGGATGCTTGAAAACCATTTGTTCAAGCAAAGGTAAACTTTAACTCTGCCTGCCTGCCTGCCTGTTCATTCATTCACTGAACAAATATTTATGTAGCACTTGCTCTGTGCCAGGCCCTGTGCTAGGCTTGGGGGAAAGCAGAAATGACTCAGATATCAATTGTGTTCTCAAGGACCTTGTAGGCTAGTAGGGGAAAGAAGATGCATATACCGATATTGGTGGCACAAGGCAGAGAGTGATAAAGAGGATAGAAGTATCAAAAGCACTTAGCATGCTGCCTGGTACATAATTAATGCTTAACAAATGTTGGCTACTATTATCATCTTCATCCTTGATGGAGTTCATAGAAGGGAGACATCAATCTTCGTTGTTTGTAGGGATTTGCTGTTTTCCAGAACAGCTAAAATTTAACCTGGGCCTTGAAAGATGGAAAGGATAGGAGCATTTAGAGTTGTGAAAAAGGTGGACCAAGAAAATAGCATAAGCAAAGACATCAAAGCAGAAAAATATAAGAATGGATAGAGTACTTCAGCTGAAATTGAGATGTATGTGGTGGTAATTTTAATGTCTCCCAGATTGTTATGAGGTTCAAATGAGACAGTAAATGTAAAAAGACTTTGTGAACTACATAAAAGATTTGCTGAGATGTGGTGTTGGCAGTAGTGTCATTAAATGCCTTTGAGCAGGGAATCGGGCCTGCCAAGTACAGTATTTTGGGAGTATTAGCCAGGTATCACGTGAAGAGTGTGTTAGAGAGGAGGCAGAAAGTGAGGGGCCAGTACCAGTTGTCTAGGCCAGAGACAAAAGGAATGGAAAGAAGGATGTCTTGAAAAATCCTCTTATAGGCGTTCTTTTTGTATGTATCACCCGTCTCCTCAGGCATCAAACTCTAACTTCATCATCTCTGTCTAATGTCTCCTCCTTGTACCCCAGATCTAATCTGCTGTCACGCTCTGTGACTGAAAGGAAACTTAAAGTCACCTAGCCAGTCTTTCATTCAGGTTTGCATCTTTTCAATACTCTGTCAGTCTCTATTTAAATATCTCCAGTGACAGGACACTTGTTACTTACAAAGGAGTCTGTTCTGTCACTGATGAGTTTTGATGCTTAAAAGTCTCTCCTTACACCTAGCTAAAATCTATCTCCCTACTGCTACCGATCAGTACTAGGTCTACTTGCTCCTTGGCAATATACAGACTAATATAAGCCCACTCTTCTCCCTGAACCTCCCCCTAGTCTCACCCTACTTCAGATTTTCCTTTGCTTTTCTTCCAGTTACTATGTCTGTGTAACAAATTATCCTAAAACTTTTTTTTTTTTTTTTTTTTTGAGACAGACCCTTGCTCTGTTGCCCAGGCTAGAGTGCCATGACTTCAGCCTAGCTCACAGCAACCTCCAACTCCTGGGCTCAAGCGATCCTCCTGCCTCAGCCTCCCAAGTAGCTGGGACTACAGGGTCACGCCACCACACCTGGCTAATTTTTCTATTTTCAGTAGAGACGGGGTCTCCCTCTTGCTAAGGCTGGTCTCGAACTCTTGAGCTCAAGTGATCCTCCCACCTTGGCCTCCCAGAGTGCTAGGATTACAGGTGTGAGCCACCGCGCCCGGCCAAATTGCCCTAAAACTTAATGGCATAAAACAACCATCTATTAATCTCACAGATTCTGCGGGTCAGGGATTCTGTCAAGGTACAGAGAGGATGGGTTATCTTTGTTCTGTAATGTCTGGGCCTTATTTAGAAGACTTGAAGGCTGGAGGTTGGAATCATCTGAGTGCTTGTTCATGCATGTCTATAGTCGATGCTTACTGCTAGCCGGGAGCCTTTTGATATGGTGTGTCTTCATGTGTTAATTTGGGCTTCCTCACAGTACGGTGGCTGGGTTCCAAGAACAAGCATCCTGGCAGTGAGAGAGCTGGTGGAAACTTACCACCTTTTATGACTTAGCCTCAGAAGTCACACAGCATTACTTGCACTGCACTCTATTCGCAAGTCATGAAGTCCACCTGACTTTGCCTCTTGATGAGGAATATGAAGGTTCTAGAAGAGCATGTGGGACCAGAAATATTGCTGTGGTTATGTTTTAAAAATATAGTCTGCCACTTTTCAACCTCCCCTAAAAATAAAAGAGTCCCCAGTCTCCTGTTCTCAGCTGTCTTCCATTCTCTCTGCAGTCTCTTGTTAGGCACTGTTAGCCTACTCCTAAATCTTTTGTTGTCATTAGTCACTGTCCTTGAACAAAAGGCTTGCTGGTATTGAGAGATAGGCAATGAAGAGAACATAACAGGACTAGGCAAGTAGAATTAAGGTAAGTAACATTTGCTGAGAACCTTTTGTGTGTCCTGGGCCAAGTGTTCCATGTGGGCTGTCTCCCCACAAGCATTCTGCAGTCCTGCTCGCACCTTCCAGGGAGTGGCCTGACAGAGGAGCGACTGTCCCTATCCTCCAGATCTGGACAGTGAGAGGAATGAAGAAGCAGGAACTTCTGCGCTGTCTCTGTACTCACAACTGGGCAAGTGCTAGTATAAAGACTTCTGAAAGATCCATACCAGCTGACAGAAAGTGCTAGTTGACTCAAAGGACAGAAAAATGACTACTTCGTTGGTGCAGTTCAAATCAAGTGCTCACCATGTGCTAGGCATTATGCCAGAGAATGGCCCACAGGACCAGAGTTTAGGGGCAGCCTGCACTGCCTTGCCATTTTCATAAGGGATAGCGGATGATGAAGGAAGACCATCAGTACTCGTACAGGCTCACTAGGCTTAGGGCAGCAGAATATGTCCAGGACACACTTGTGGTTGGACTCCCATTGGCTCTAGGAGTTTGAGGAGGGTAGGATCCCAAAAGGAAGATCCACATGTAGGGTTATGTTGAAGAGCACAGGTTGGGGAATCAGAAAGATGTGAGTTCAGTTTCTGCTCTCCCCATTTTATGACCTGTGGCAAGTTCTTTAGCTTTTCAAAGCCTATTTGCTCACATTAAAAAAGTGAATTTGATAATTCTTCCCTTACCGGGTTAGACAAGGCAGGGGCAAATGAAGGCTAACATATCTGTCACTCTGACCTCTTGCCCAAGGTGCTCCTTTTTATATATGTTTCGATTTGTTATATCCTACCTTGTTCCAAAAAGATTTGCGATTGCTTACAGAAGTATATACATTTTCATTCTTTTAAAAAATGATAAAATTACAACAAAAGAAAATAGGTAGGAAAAAGTAAATCAAGCCAGAGCAAGTAAGATTAAGGCACAAACCATATTCCTAACAAGGCCCTGATAGACATTTCCACTTGGAATTCCTACCAGGAACTTGGACATCATATTCAGATCCTGAGCTCACTGGCTTTCACCCAAGTTGGCTGCTCTTCCTGACTACCTTGTTCTGCTCAGGATTCCGGTCATCTGACCAGATTCAAGACCCAAACCTTAGTCATCTTTGACTTCTCTCTCCCAGAATCCAATCCGGCCCCATCTGATTCAGCCCAAGCGAGGTTTGCCTCAGAAATGTGAGATGGAACATACTATTTTTACCTCTTTCTTGATACTTGTCTATTTCTGCTAGGTTTCAGTCTGAAACCGTGGGTTCTTGGCGCACCCATGGCCGAAGAATGACCAGATGCGCCAAAGTTAGGCAAGCATGAAAATGAGGTTTATTGAGGAGAGAAAGATAGGATTATAGGGCAAGAGCAAGTTATAGGTTTACAGAGCATTGTACATACGCCATGGATGATGACCAGACCCGTTGTTGCAGCAGGGCAGGCAAAAGGAAGGGCAAAAAGAGAGAGCTTGGCTGTGGTCTGCGTCTTATTTTATAGTGTCCAGATAGGGACCTCCCTTGTGGTTCAGAAGTCACCTTGGAACCACTTTGATTAAACAGTTGGGAGTCACATGACCTGAGCCTTAACTACACGTAGGTTCTAGGTCACTTTCCAGACTTTATGGTAACCGTGTGGCTTGGCCCATGAGCCAGAGAGTCCTCTGCATTCTTTTGCAGCTGGTGTGCCAAGTTTTGATTGGCAGATTCATAGAGTATTTCCTCCTACCCCAGGTATGGAAAATTAGGGTTGGGCAGGACCAAGGTGGGGGCAACAGCACCCACTTTCTCCCTAGGAGACCCGAATCCCTCCTTATCTACCTAACATTTCCAGTTCATTAGTTCTCTTGCCCCATGTACATAGTTTTTAAAAGATTCCCTTAGGGAAAGAAACTATCCTAGCAGCTCCCCTTCAGGCACCTAGCACCTGAAACAAAACAAAATTAGAACTCAGGGAATAGCTGTTAATTGGCAGTGCTAGCAAATACCAGTGTGCACCATTGGCCTATGCCAGGACCCCATTTCCTGGGCCTATTCTGAACACAGGAGGAAGGGCTGTCCACATCTCATGTTCTTCTTTCTCTAAGAAGGAGACATTCAAGGCCCTCATTTCTTTGGCATGTCTTGCTAAGATCAATTCTCCCTTACTTCCTTCCATTTCTTTGGCAAATATTTACTCATCACTGTTTTTTGAGTATGTGCTGTATGCCAGACACTTGCCAAGGCTTTGAGGCTTGATTGGTGAACAAGACAAGACTCTTATGGAGCTTATAGTTTAACAGGAGAAGAAAAACAATAAACAAATAAGATCATTTTAGCTAGTGCCAAGTGACATTAGAAAATAAAGCATGGTGATACAACGGGGTTCTGTGGATGGAGTGGTCAGGGAAAGCCGCTCTGGGGAGAGGACACTGAAGCTGAGAAGGAGCTAGCCATGGAGAGACCCAAGGGAAGGGTGTTCTAGCTGAGAGGAATGGCAAGGTCCTGAGGTGGGTATGTTCTAGAAACCGAAGGTGACATACTAGAAAGTGAGACTTAAGAAAGACAGTGGTAGGAGATGAAGTCAGAGAAGGGCCAGGAAGTGAGGACAGGAAGATTAGAAATCTGAGTTCTACTCTAAGTGTGATGGGACGCCATTGGACGATTTTAAACAGAAGAGTGGCTTAAAAAGTAAACAGAGCATCTGTTTACTCTGTGAAGAATAGATTAGAGAGGCAAGGATGTAGCCAGAAAGATCATTTAGGAGGATACCAGAGTCATCATGTAGCCCCTGATATGACAGTTTTTTTCTCCCAGTTACTCACCCAGAAGAAGCAATTTCCTTTACTTGACAACACAGCGTAGCCTCTGGCAGAGCCCCTTCAGTCTAACTTCCAAACCCTAAAGATAAGAGAGGCCTAAAGTATCAACTAGACTAGCGAAAACCAGTATGTCAGCACAGGGCCCTTTGCTGTTCACAGTCTGAGAAAACCGAAGCTAGAAAGGGGAGAAGTGTCCCATCTGAGAGGTGACATTGGACAAGCCTAGCCTGCAGTTCCAAGATCTGGGAGCGTGTCCTGTTGTCCGTCCCCCAGAGCTGCCTGCTTCTCCCCTCGTAGGCCCCTCCCTGCTCCGTGATCCATTCAGCCTTAGTTTTCCCAAGACTGTCCTGAGCCTGTCACCTCTTTCCCTTTCCCACCGTCCTGGGTCTCCATTCAGAACGTTGCCAGAGCCCAGAGTTTCTTCTTAGTGGCCTCACCCTTCACCCGCCATTCCCGCTGTGTCTTCTCGCTCTTGCTCTTTCTCCAGCCTCCTCCAGGTTGTTGATCCCAAACAACAACAACGTCCATGCTGATCTCATCCTCTGTCACTTCCCTTCTCAGGAAGGTTCCCTCTCAAAAATTCCTCTTTGAGTTCAACTGAAATCCATAATCGAGTAATTGGAAATTTTCCCAGGAATCTGGGCCTATCTCGTGTTCTCACTTTTTAATTGTCCCTGTGATTTTCCTCTTCTCTAACCAAATGTCCCGACTGTCTTATAGTGCTTACACATACACGTATCCACCTTGACTTTTCTCTTGCCCCCACTGCTCCACTGGCATCCCCATGTCCTTCAATAGGGAAATTTCCTTCAACAGCTACAAATTATTAATAAATCTGCGTTAAACAACCCATTTGCTGCAGCTACTGTATATATATTAATAACATAAAGGTTTGCAGTGGAGGAGAGGGTGGTGTGCTCTGTATGTGTGTGGAGTGTGTGTGTGTGTGTGTGAGAGAGAGAGAGAGAGAGAGACTATAACCTTCAAAGTAGATTTACATCTATTATAACTTCTCAGAATTGAACAGAATCTTAGACAACATCCGCGCTCTCTCCCAGTTGTCCTCTTACTATTTTTCAGTTTCCTTTGCTACTTTCTTCTCATCTCCCCAACTTCTCAACACTGAAGTATCCCAAGGCTCAATCCTCAAACTACTACATATATTTACTCACTAGAATGAGCTTCTCATTTTAAATACATCTATGTATTGATAACTCCCAAATATCTCAAGCCCAGACCACTCCTCTGAATTCAGGCTTATGTATTTATTCAGCCATTCAACAAATATTTATTCAATAGATACTATGTGTCAGATTCTATTCTAAGACCTGGGGATATATCTGTGAAACAAAAGAGACAAAAATCCCTACTCTTGGGAAGCTTATCTTACACAACTTCCAATCCAGTATCTCTGCTTTGACGGCTAATGGGCATCTCAAATTTAACAAGTTCAAAACTGAACTCCTGATTTTTTCCCCCAGACATGCTCTCTTCATGTTCTACCCCCCTTCTATAAATGGCAACCACATTCTTCCAGTTACTCAAGTCCAAAACCATTGAGCCATTTTTTACTCCCATTTCCCACACCCACATCCAAGCTGTCAGGAAATCCCATTGGCTTTCCCTTCTGAATATTTTCAGAATCCAGCCACTGCTCACCACATCTGTGGCTACCATCCTGGTTCCTCCACCATCGTCTCTCACCTGAATAATTAAAAGAGCCTCCTAGTTGGTCTCCCTGCTTCTCCCTTGGCCCTTCTAAAGATTTTTCAACCCAATAGCTATAATGATCATTTTTAAACCTGAGTCAAGATTCCATCACTTCTCTGCTCAGAACCTTCCAGTTGTTTCCCATCTGAACAGCACATACCTTGTAATGGTCTCCAAGGCTCTGCCTTCTCTCCTCTGTTGTTCCCTCTCTGACCTCATCTCCTGTTACTCTTCCACTTACTCAACCTGCTCTAGCCACACTGGCCTTCCTGCTTTTCCTGAACATGTCATGCACACTCCTGGCTTCAAGCCTTGGAATTTGCTGCTCCTCTACCTGAAACACCCTCCCTCCAGACATCCACATGACTTCCTTTCTCGTTTTTTGTAGAATTCTGCTTAAATAATACTTTAGAAAGGGGTTCCCCAACCACCTTCTATAAAGTAGCATCACACATACCCCTATTTCTTCATTTCTTTGCAATGTCCTCTGCTCCCTTGGTTTGTTTCTTATGTCTTCCTGCACTAAAATGTCAGCTTTATGAGTAAAAGGTCATAGATTTTATTGCTGAATCCCAGTGCCTAGAATAGTGCTTGCCATCTAGTAGGCCCTCAATAAACATTGCTGAATGAATGAATAGGCCCACTGCAGTAGGCAGAATAACGCCTTTCTGCTGATATTTATATCCTGATCCCCAGAACCTGTGAATATACCCTGCATGGCAAAGGGCTTTGCAGATATGATTAAGGATTTGAGATCAGATTATCCTGGATTATTCAGGTGGGGCCAATGTAATCACAAGGGTCCTTGTAAGTAAAAGAGGGAAGCAGAAAGTCAGCATTAGGGAGAGATTAGAAGACACTCTGCTTCTGGCTTTCAAGATGGATTAAGGAGTCACAAGCCAAGGAATTCAGGCATACTCTAGAAGCTAGAAAAGGTAAAGAAACCGATTCTCCCCTAAAACCTCCAGAAGAAACACAGGTCTTGTTTGAAGATAGCTCAGTGAGATCTATTTGGATTTCTGGCCTACAGAACTGTAAAATAATAAATTTCTATTTTTTTGGAGCCACTAGCTTATGATAATTCATTCCAGCAGCACTAGGAAACTGGTACACCCACTTGCCCCTACTTAGACCGTAACCTCCTTTAGAACAGGGGCTTGGTCTTCCTTGACCTTGCACATCATGAGTGCTCACTGTTCCTGGAGCACAGGTAATTTGGCTTTTTAAATAGAGCACCTGACAGCATCATGCCTCTCTATGCTCACCACAAAGCCTGATGAATGATGCTGCCGCTGGATGCAGGTTGGCTTTCCTGGAATATCCCAGGACGTAAGAGCTGAAAGCTGGAATACTACTGAGAAGCAATTCATCTCTCCTTAAACAGTGAAGTTCTCCTCCATCCTTGGGAGAGACAATAACTTAATCCCACCCATTCTAATCCCTTTGAGTGCAGGTCTGTGGTTTCAGGGGCTAAAATCAGAGGTTCTCACAAGATGCCTCAGAGATTCCAGAACTAAAGGCATAAACAAAGCCAAACTCCAAGAAGCTGGGAAAGCAGTCTAGATCTCCAGCACTGAAGGAACTCAGAGTGGATGTTACCAGGCCAGGAGTCTGGGGACTCGGGAAGTGAGAGCAAACAAACCAGGAACAAACAGGGAGAAGGGCTTATAGAGTATAGAACTGTCACAGCTACTGTTTTAGGCCAACTAGGGCCTGGTATATAAATGCTTTATAATACCAAAGATGGAGTGGATGGCACTTGATTCGTGCCTACACAAATCACTACTTGTTGTGCCCCGCCACGCTCTTCTTTAAGGCAAAGTGGTGTTTTCAGGCAGTTTCCAAGACTATTGATGGCCCAGTTTTAGTTTTTCCTAATTGAATCTAGCTTTTAATGAACAGAAATGAATATCCCACTAAGATCTCTAGTCCTAGAGACCAAACAAAAACACCTTAAAATCTGGTAAACTTAAGAAGATTGCAGAGTATGGTATATAAAAAAATCTGATTTTTCACATCTTCCCTGTATTTTTAAAGAAAATTTTATAACCCATGCCTGATATGAATAAGGCCTTTTACTTTTTTATTATAAACATTTAGGCTTAAAGTGATTATAACTGACAGTTAAGACCAACAGGAGCCAGTGGCCTGTTCATGGACAAATTATCTGTACTTCAGGCTAACTCAAAAGTAAACATTCTCTAAAGTCTCTTCAGGTCTACATTAGTCCTGAGGAAGCCAACTGCGGCAGACAAACCCTCTCTCTTCTACCCCCGGTACACTGTTTGGGTTCACTTTAAAGTGAATGGTCTTTTCCGTGAAGCAGTATTATTTAATATATGCATTTTGAACCATTTCCACATCTGAGTTCTTGAATGCTTACTTAGTTTATTTTCCTCGGTCAACATTTTGATTTCATTAGGAGAATATTTGCAAAAGACTGGACTGTATTGTTTTATAATCTGTCAGATAATCTATTAAATCTATTAGTGTTTTCCTAAACAGTGATGCAGGGGAGGAGCTGTTCTGTTGACCTTCACTTACTTTTTTTGTTTCTTTTAGATTTTTTGCATTTATTCCTTAGAAGAGGAAATAGCAATGAATTCATGTCATTTAATAAATGCTCAGAAAGATTAAGTATTACGAAGCATTTTAAATGATAAAGCTTTAGTCCTAAAAATCTGTATTAGAATGTACTGATAGTTTAAAAGTAACACAAGCAGTTAGGGGCAAGGCAGCATTCTGAATCACAGAGCAGGAAAACTGTCGTAACCAACAATGATGTCACTCATCCCCAAGGTTCTAAAAGCCTATTAGAAATGAGCTTTAGGGAGAAATGTCTTCTGACTTGTCATTGGTTCTAAAAGGCAGTCAGTGTTAAATAAACACAGGCCCCCTTTTGGAACCTATGTAATAAACTCAGACACATTAATCTCTGCTCACGTCTCTAGTCAGGGCCTGACCCCTAACTCTTTCAGCTTTAATGGAAGGAAGTAAGGACCAACTGACATTAGCTAACAGAAGTTTATGTAAAGGTTCAGATGTACCTGTAAGCAAATAAGTATCTTTTCTTAAACTTTTATTTTTATTGAGTCCTATAAGACAAAAATGTCTCTCCGCAATGATACAAGATTGCATTACAGTCTCTGCATACTTTAGCAGTGTTCAATATCACAAAATTCGGTTTAAGAGAAGGCATAGAGAGAAAAGAAGAGATCACCTCCTATTTGGCCTGGATGTTTTGCTCCTTGGACAAAGCACTAACCTTAAAGAAGTCAAAAGGTCTGGGTAGTACCTTCCTTTCGCCACTAACAAATTTATATGACCTAAAACATCTTACCTTATCTCTATAGGTTTGAATTGCTTCATGTGTACAATGAGAAGAGTAATACCTTCTCTACCAACTATTAATATGAAAAACTGTAATAAGAATGAGAGAAGGTAAAAGATGTGAATGCACTCAGCACATCCTGCCATACAAATGAGATGACAGTATTTTACGAGTGCTTCTTTCTTGAGGAGAGAACAAGGTATATAAGGATGTCATATCACATGGTCGTATTCTTAGCAATATCAGAAACAGTACACATTCAGGACATAAATGTTTCCCACGGTTATGAATAAAACTCTACTTTGATGCGACTAGCAAATAAAAATGATCCCTTTGGAAAAAATAAATTATGAATTGAGAAAACTAGATAAGATACTAGAAACTTGCCCTCCTGCACCTCCCGATTCTTATTTAATTAGTGGCATCTCTTGAGTGCTTCTGGGCAAAATAATGAGGTAAGCATAGATCTTCAACTCCTCTCTCCCATCCCAGGCTCCCACTGAAAGGAATGGCAAACAACAACACACACCCCCCTCAACAAAATAGAAAACTTATATTAGTGTTAAAAACTAGGAAAGGGTATTATCCCATGCCAGAAACATAAACACATTCCTGCTCAATATTGGGCAGATCGTACCAGATTAAAGGAAGATAGTGAGTGGGAATTTGTAACTTCCCTTCCTGAGAAAAGCTGAGTCCCACGAAGAAAGGCCACTGGCCCACTTGCAACGTCACTGAGGGACCTGAGAGTTTGTACAGTGGTTAGAGCAGGTGGCTGTCATCACTCCAGACCTTACATCTTCGCAGATCCAAACCCTGTGGAGGAAAAAGGACTTCTTGCCAAGCATCTCCTTCCATCCCATTCGCTCCCATTGTGGTATGTGCCGTCGCTGAATCATGCTGAACAGCCAGAGAAATAAAATGCACAGCTTACCCTAGGCCTGGGTAACGCTGAGCCAGAGTAAATAGGGAGTGGGCCCCGCCGGAAGCACACTCTCCTGGTTCTAGAAAAAAAAAAGAATAAATGAATGCTTGGCAGCCATGTATACTATAACTGCATGCTCTTGGTCACTAGATGCTTCATGTATATGCAAGTTCAGGAATTTGATTGATTTAGCAAACCCTTGCTGCTTTACTATTGATTTTAGAAATTCATTGGCCACTGCCATTGTCTCTTCGTGTTCATTCATGACATTACCTGCCACAGTTGCTAGGCTGACTTCATGATGATTTGTTATAGACCTAATCCAGCACTTGCTTGTTCTTGAGACTCTGGGCCCCACAACGTGTCCTGCCATTGCTCCTTGGTGTTGGAACAGTGCCTCCAAAAGCTGTTGAAGGGTCTCCCTGTCACGATGTACCAACACATTACTGGGTTTTTGAGGCTTCTTGCTTTTCTGATAGCTGCCTCCCCTAAGAAGATTCCTTTTGTATAACCAGAAAGGAAGCTACCGTGTTTTGGACCTGTGAGTCCCCAAAGCTCTGGTAAGACTGTCCAGTCTGCCCAGATGTAAGCACTGAACAAAGTGGGGCTGCCGAGGCTGCGAAGTGTGGGGAGGGTGGGTGGCAGCCCCACCCTGGCTGCAGAGGGCTCCGTTGCTACTGCTTCCCCAGCCCCCTCACCCAGCGGAAGAGAAGGGAAGCCGAGGCACACTGGTGGGGAAGGCTGCATTTATTCCTTGAGGTTTCTTGTTACCTTATTACACAACTCACATGGTTTGTTTTTAACGGTCTGCTTCTCTTATTCCATTTGACCTATAAAAATGCTAACATCCTTTAAGTACACTTCTCAAAGAACTGAATGTTTCTTTGTCAGGTCATACTGCATATTTGACAATAATCGTCAGGATCCCACAGGGCTGACAGCTGCTCTTCAAGCCACAGACCTGGCTGGAGTTCTGCACATGCTCTACTGTGTCCTCTTCCACGGTACCATCTCGGACCCCAGCACTGCCAGTCCCAAGGAGAGTTACACCCAAAACACGATCCAAGTGGCCATTCAGAGTTTGCGTTTCTTCAACAGCTTTGCAGCTCTTGATCTGCCTGCATTTCAGGTACCCAGCCTTGGTTTGTGTTGATGTTAACCGACCAAAAGTTAATATTTTAGTATAGATATGATGTGAGGTTCTTCTCCTAGATTGGGGCCTAAGAAATAAAGTACAAAAAATGGAATTATAATATACAGACCATTTACTAAGCTACTATCTTCTGGGAACTGTATTAGATGCTCTTCATGTGCTTTCTCCTTTATTCTTGTAACTAGCATGCAAAATATTATTATACCCATTTTACTGATGGAGAAGCTGGCAGTTAAGTATAATAATTTGCCCAAGGTTACATGTCGCTGAGCCAGGACTAGTACCCATGATTCTCTGACCCCAAAGCCTGTGCTCACCCAATGCCACACTACCACTTATAAATCTTTTGTCTTGAGGTTCTTTACAAAAAGGCATTATCATCTCATCAACTTTTAAATATTACGGAAAGTAATGGTTTCTTATATAAACAGAAGCGAAATTAGATAAATTGTTTTGATTGATATGACTTTCTATGGATAATTTAACTGATTTGTGTCCAATGTAAAGTACATGCATAGTTAAATGTGCAGAGCCCTATAAATTACATATTTATAGCTAAAGAAAGAAAAATTCCTTGATGCTATAACACCAGACTGTCAGCTAAGAAACAGATTTTTTTTTTCATATAGGAAATTTAATTTTCAAAAACACTGAACCTTTGGAACAGAGCAAGCACCAAGGAGTAGACTTCCTCTTTCAGTTTATTAACTGTCAAGTGATTTCGTTTAAAAAAGGAACAAACTTGGCAGGTGATGAACCCGTAATTTAGATAAATTGCTTTGCTCAGAGGGAGAAAGGTTAAAGAGATACAAATGTATGAAATAGTTGTCTTTGCCATTCTGAGATGGAAGAAATACTTCTATTTTGTAGCTGATGATAAATGTGCAACTCTTTGATGTCTGCCTGTCATTCTGTTCAAAAAAGGAAATTAGTAAGTTGTACCATTGGATCTAGTATCTTTCAATTTTATACAGTTAGTTTTTCCATCATAAGAACAGAAATCACTTCCTTAGTGTTGTTTGCAAAGCAGTTGAATTAGCCTTAGATAGTAACTAGCTATACAATATGTAGAGTCCTGGGAGTTTGTAGCCACACCAAAATGGGAGATATCTGCTCCAAAAAATGTCAGTGGTTCTTGCATCAGGGTTGAACAAAGCATCTATGTTTTCTGAAGACCCAAGCCCATTGTGTTCTGTCTGGAAGCATCTTGGAAATCAAGGGACCCTAATTTTATGTGCTCAGAATATAGAGTTCTTTGTTTCCATAGATTATGAAAAAGCAAATATCTAAAAACGTCTCTTGGCTTCTCATGTCCTGGGTCTTCTAACCAGGATTTATACTATTGCAGGGTACTCCACATCTAGGTTAACTCAGCCATTCTGTCAGTCACTCTGAGTATTAGGGAGCCCCAGGTCCCTGCTCCCTCCCTTCTCCTGCGAGCTGGTGGCCTTTGTAGCCTCACTCAAAACGGAGCACCACTGAACTTCAACCAGACCTGCTCCCTAGTGGCCTTTAGGCATGGTGGCCAATAATGTTAGAAAAATCGAAAGCTTATTCCTGGAACCCTTCATGCCCAACCAAAGTGAAAACCAAGATTTCTCCTCTCCAGATCTTTGCCCATATGCAGCCCGAAACTATCCCCTACTTGAGCCACTTTTGCCAGAAACAGCAGGAAAAAACACCAGGGTGGCTCAAGAGTGACCAGCTGTTTTCAAATCAAATGCCCTGCCTCTTGAGTGGAATGTCTTTTCTGGGCCAGTTCTCACAATTCTCCAGTACCTTCGTTGCTTTCTTCTCTCTCTCTCTCTCTCTCTCTCTCTCATGCAACTCTATATTTCTTTCTTAATTTTTTCCTGCTTGTTTTTTCTTATTATTTTATCTCCGTTCTGCCTCTTTTATCTTCTTTTATTTTAGTCAGGCTTTCCATGACTCTTTCTCATTCTCTCCCCGGCCACAGTTCCCAGGTACCTTTTACCAGTAACCAGAGCATAGGCCAGGAAAGCCTGCGAAGATCTTTCTCTTCCTCCTGTTCCTTTGACCTTACAAGGTCCTGGCTGCCATCCTTTTGGTGCCCGAGATCCAGCACATGTTTCTCTCTGACTCCTATCAGCATGTGAGAGGACCTAAACGCCCAGAATTAGCCTCAGGGCCTTTAATACACTTACCAATGATTAGCATATTGTTTCCAGTTACTTTCAGGCATTTTAAAACAAATAAACTTAGTGGGGTAAACAAACAACCATTTTATTATGATCATAGATTCTACGAGTATAGAATTCGGACAGGGTCATCACGGTGGAGATGGCTTGTCTCTGCTCCATGATGTCAGGGCTACAGCTGAGAGCTGAAATAATCCGGAAGGCTTCCTCACTCTCATATTTGATGGCTGGGATAACTCAAAGACAAGGTTCACGTAGGAGTATTGGTCAGAGCCTCTGCATACTGCTTCTCTATGTGACATGGTCTTCTCAAAACATCATGGTATCTGGTTTCTGAGTGGGAGTGTCCTAAGAGGAAGCTTCCAGAAAGCAACTGTTCCAAGAGAACCAGACAAAAGCTGTATGGCTTTTTATGACTTAGCCTCAGAAGTCATACAGTTATATATCAGGATAATTAAGCATACTTTATTGATTGAATCAGTCATAAGCCTTCCAGATTCAAGGGGAGAGAGACATAAGCCTCACCAGCTAAAACAAAACATCTGTCTACAAAGTATATGATGCTCAAGTAAATTAAATACACAGTATTTGCACTGTATAGCAATGGATGAGTTTTGGAGACAAATACTGTATTTATGATAGATATGATCGGAGAAACTCCTGGACTGGTTCATCAAGACAATTTATATGTCAAAAGTAAGATTTTAGGAACTATGTATGTAAAGGACAGGAAGAGAGATTTTAGGTGCAAAGAAGGAAAGTGTATATCTCAGCATAGGTGTGACCTCAGAAAAATCTGAGAAATAATGTTTGAATTGCCTGGGAGGCTCAAAGGAACTGAAGAAGAAAACTGAAATGGGATAAATAGCTTGACCTGCTGAAGAATCAGACACAATGATGTCAGACATGCTAATGGTTTGGGTTCTAATGCATCACAAGAATGTGGAGCGATTGGAGAGACGTCCTCATCAGAGCCCTGGATCTGGAATCAGACTGGCCTGACTTTGAGCCATCACGCTACACTTCACATTATGTGATCTTGGACAGGTCATTTGAACCCTTAAGACTCAGTTTCCTTATTTGTAAAATAGAGATTAAAACCACCTACCTCACAAGACTGAGGATCAAATAGGATTATTATATAAAGGTGTGTGCTAGCTAACACATAATAGGCACTCTGGAAATGTGGACCCAGTTTTTGAAGATGAACAATTTACCCAAATCATCTTACAGATGTTGAGTCAGAAATTCAGGAACCAAATGCAGCATTCCCAGTGCTCCTCCACACTGCTTCAAAGCCACAGACCTGTGTGCTTGTTTGTGTGAGAATCCATCATGTAGTAGTAACAAAAGGTTATCCATTAGACTACTTTCTTAACAGGTTCCATTTCATTGTATACGAATCAGGCTGTCAAAATATTTTTCTCCCTTCAGCAAAGAGCCTGATTTCACTCTGAATTCATATTGCCACAGATGGCCTTGAGATCAGGGATATTGTATATTGTATACACTTTGACAGTTTTTACAATTGAAGGTGGTCTCAAGAAACAAATCAATGTACTGACTTGGCAATTAATTCTGGCTAAAAAGGAAATACAGTTTCCTTGAAAAATTGGTTTAATTTTTATATTCAAGCTTACATGTCCTTTGACCTGCTCTTATCAGTGAAGGTTAAACAGAGGGCACTGGGTCATAGCATGCTGGACGCGACTAATTAAATAAGGGCTGAGCTGAGAAGGTGTCACTGCTTGATTTAAAGGAGCAAAGCCCTCCTAAAGTCTCTTTGGGGCTTGAAAAACATTTTTTTATTTTTTTTGTTTCAGGGCTGTAAGACCGACAGAAAGTACTCTTAAAATTTAGCAGTAATTTTGTTTCAGCAATACTCACTAAAAGGACCCTGTTTCACCCACCGTTAGGTAAAGTAAATTCATTAAAACTTCCAAGCTGCAACATATCAGACCGGGTTCAAGCCCACCAAGACTTCACATCAAGAGATGAGTTTAAAATGCTGCCTTTTCCCACAGGCCAGCAGTGGTGCTTCATTCCAGTGTGGGCTGCGAGTGTATTCTGTGGGCTTCGCCTGTCCCCTTTGCCCTCCTGTCGCTCTGTCTGTTTGACATGTTTATTAAATAGAATCTTCAGGCTGCACAGACAGACTCAGACTCTCCTCCTGAGTTGCCCACCGCCGACAGCCCTTTGCCTGTCTGGAGAAAGGATCCCAGAAGCCTCATTGCTGAGGGGCTTCGTAGCTTGGGGGGGATTTTTTGTTTTGTTTTTTCACATTCCTTTGGGAGCCTTTGGTTTATGGAGCTGTTTACTTGAGTAATACCTAGTTATTATGTATATTTCTTTTCTGTTTGAATGTAAATAACTAATTAGAAATATATATTTATCTCTGTGTACAAGAAAATATTTTCTCCTTCAGAAAAAAAAAGAACTATTAGAACTTAGCTAAATAGGCCGGGCACAGTGGCTGTAATCCTAGCCTGTAATCCTAGCACTCTGGGAGGCTGAGGTGGGCAGATCGTTTGAGCTCAGGAGTTCAAGACCGACCAGCCTGAGCAAGAGCAAGACCCTGTCTCTACTAAAAAAATAGAAAGAATTAGCTGGACGACTAAAAATATATAGAAAAATTTAGCCGGGCATAGTGGCGCATGCCTGTAGTCCCAGCTACTCGAGAGGCTGAGGCAGGAGGATCACTTGAGCCCAGGAGTTGGAGGTTACAGTGAGCTGTGATGACACCACTGCACTCTACTCTGGGGAACAGAGCAAGACACTGTCACCAAAAGTAAATAAATAACTATGCTTTAGGTAGATAATGTTTTGATCCATATGGTACAGGAATTTGGTCTGCTGTGCTCAATTCTCTGTCCCCTTCAGGTTAAACATTGCATTTATTATGGTCATTTATTAGAGCAAGAACCCCTGAACTGAACTGTTAAGCATAGTACTGTAGAAATGTCATATGTTTTTCCAGCACCGTGGCAGAAAGGGCACAGGGCCCAGTCTTTGTGATTTGCAGTCATGGCTCTCCCTGGGGTGGGGAGTTCTAACTGCCCCTTGTCTTTGTCAGTCTATTGTAGGGGCAGAGGGCTTGTCCCTTGCATTCCGGCACATGGCCAGCTCCCTGCTGGGTCACTGCAGCCAAGTCTCCTGTGAAAGCCTCCTTCATGAGGTCATCGTCTGTGTGGGCTACTTCACTGTCAACCACCCGGATAATCAGGTAAGAGGCCCTGGCGAGTTCCTTAGACCGCTCCCCCAGCGCTGAGAGTGTGAGGTATCGGAGTGAGAAAAGGCAGGCTGGCCTGCTGGAACCCATCTGTCCTGAGTGAAGCCCTTTAACCAGGCTCCACGGATATGTCTCTAGCGTCTTCTCTCCAAAGAGATTTGATCAGCACTAGATTAGTACTAGGGCCTATTCTTAGAGCTTTAAAAATAAAATACTTCTAATAAAATATTCTTAAACCATACAGAAGCCTCTGTTGCCTTACCACATAGATTCTGCTGCTCTAGGCATCAGTCTTTTTGTTTTGATAAGGTGGCTTGCGTCTTTCAACTTGGGTCACTTTGCAAATGGTATTACAGTCTGGTGCTCTATGAAACTGTTCTCTTGGCTTCTGCCTACATGCTTAGAGGCTTCTAGGTGGTGTTGGATGAGAGGCTGAGAGAACAGGACTTGGCCTCTACTCCCTGAATCACTCAAGTAATTTTGCTTTTAATTGCTTTGATTATCTGATGTCTTGGCAAGATTGCATTTGTAAAGAGGGCTCTACTGCTTTAAGAAGTTGGAAAATCTGTTACAGAGTTTGTAAACAATAATAATAGTAAAGTACTTTGTTTCTCCTTATTTTTATAACCAGAGTCATGGCATAACTAACATATCGAATAATTCCTGACAGCCTCATTTCTCCAAAGCCCCCTACTCAGCAACCTTAATTGTATAGATTGTAGCTAAGAAAAAGGCCTCTGAAAAACCCCTTAACCCTCACTCTCAGCTTACTAATATTTTAGACGAATCTCTAACCAGTATGTTGACTAGGTTTATCGGCCTGCAGCAAACTAGGCCAGGGCAGGCGGAGGAGATGGTTGTGGTGCCAGAGGTGAGAAGCCGCACACTGAGAGCTGGCGTTGCTGGCCTGCCAGGGAGAAACAGTACAGGCCCAAGAACTTAGCAATCACAGCCATCTGTGTTCAAAAGCACACTAAGCCCTGTTTTTCACTTCCCAGATGATTGTTGATGTCTCTAATGCTGAACCTGAGTGAGCACAGAGGCAAAGTGTATGTTCAGTGCATTCCCTTTAAGAAGGCTGAGGGATAAGCAATCTATTTTAGAAAGATTTCCATGGTTAGCGTACAGAAAATCTCCACCCCACCAGTATAAGTATCATACACAGAAAAGTTCCTCCTGTGCAGACTCTGTTGACAGGAGAATGGAAGGCAGCTTTTTCCCCTCCCACCGCAGCAGCACTCGGGCCGTGTCCTTCCCCTCCGAGTGCCTCCACCAGGGCGCCTTGTCCTTTCTGGGGACCAGGCCCATCAGGCGCAGGAGTCTCTCACAAGCTTCTCAGGGAAGGAGAGTTGGGGGAATCTTCTGTGTGGACTTTTTTCTTCACAGGCATCCATTCAACCTACCAAATTGCGTTTTATTTTCTTTGAAAAGTTTTTTATTTTTCTAATGAAAAAAATGGTCCTTATTTATTGTGAAAAAGACAGGGCCAGTATAAAGAACAAAACGGAATCAGAGTTATCCTGCTCTCCCCATCTGAAGCAGCCACTGTTAGTTAACCTTTTGGCAGGTTCCCTTCCAGTCCCTTTTCTACGAGTAATTTTACATAGCTGAGGTCATACCGTACAAAGGCTCTTGTCCTCTCACTTAACATTATATCAGAATCACTCTTTGTGAAATTTTTTCATCACCTTGTCTTTGTCAGGCATGTGAATATTTTTAATGGCTATAGGGCTTTATCTTGTATGGACGTTCATGGTTTACCTAGCAGTTTCCTGTTTCATACTTAAATTGTTTACTGTAGTTCGTGACACTGTCTACTGCATTTGAAAGAGGTGCGTAATCTGTGTATGTGGTAATATTTTGCTGTGTGCAGTTCTATAACAAGAAGTTGGGTTCTTCCAGTGCATCCCCTGTTAGTGATGGTTTGAAACTTTGTGCTTAAACCAACTCTGTTACGATAAACTTACTACTAAACTCAGAACTTTGTGGGATTTCAGAGAGTTTTTCTGCAGATTCTGGATCACAGACTAATCCTCTCCTTTAGAAGAACACACACTTTTGGTACCTTTGGGCTCACCAGGGTGAATGGGAACTAGGGGACTTGTTTCTGGAGAGGGCATGTAAGACCTGACTTCGACCCGGTGGAAAGGTGATGGCTTGGGCTTGCAGGGGCGAGAAAAGAGCAGATGAAGTGAGTGGAGGGAGCACTAGGCAACACGAGGAGGCGGACGAGGAGCCTGAGACCCTGTCACTTGTCAGTCAGGGAAGGAGAGGACGCAGTGAGGTTTGGAGATCACTGCCGAGAGGTGAGCTCACTCTGAGGAAGAAATCAGAAAAGTGAAAAAAGCCAGACCGTGTGTTTCAGCACCTTGCCTGAAGGATTGAATCTCAGAAGGATTCAATGTTAAACTCGACATCCACTTCTGATTTGGGAGAAGATCAGAGAAGTCATTTCATCTCTGGGGCAGTTGCTGAAATGGAGCAATCTATGAGAAGAAAGAATATGATTTTTAAAAAGTAGAGAAAGAATAAGAAACTAACAGAAAAGATAGTGACCGGAAGAGGCTGAGACACGGTACCTTGTGGAGATGCTGTTTCTGAGCACAACCGCTTATATCTGTAGGGTTCTTGCTGCTGTTCTTCCCGCCTGCTGTCTCTTGAACCTCATCAGCACGTCAGTGAGGCTGCAAGCACAGGTGAGGAACTGGGGCTCTGAGAGGTAGGAAGCTCCCTGCAATTACACAGACAGTCACTGGAGAGCAGGGCTAGAATCCAGGGCTTGCAAAGCCCAACTCAGCGCACTTTTCAGATCACCTTACATTGCTTAAGAAAGTCAGATGTCATAGGCACTGTCCACTGCGATGGAGCCTGTTCACCAGACAGCACATCGAGAAGCTGCCATTCTGCCCCTCCGGATGCTGACTTGGAAGCTGTGTGCCTTTCTGGGGGACTCATAAAGATCCTGGGAAGGTATAAATGGACATGTTTTATGAGCACAAATGGACCACAATTTAACAAGTAGAAGGCCTGCCTTCTAACCTCAGCTCTGCCACTAGCTAGGTGATCTTAGATAAATCCTTTCCCTTCTTGAGGCTTGAGCTTCTCTGACTATACAAAGAAGAAGGTTGGTTCTGGAAGTGGATGGTGGTGATAGCTGCACGATGTTGTAAATGAACTTACTGCCACTGAATCATAGGGATAAAAATGGCTGAAATGGTAAATTACATGTCATGTATAGTTTACACAATAAAATAAAGTAAATAAAAAAGAAGTGGATTGTACTAGATGATTTCCCCTGTGAGCCCCATGAGTATGTGACATTTTAAAGGCTGAGACTGGAACCACAGGCAGACCAGCATGATCTCATGGGAACTCCAAGACATTTTGTGGTTTTTTGGATCTTCCTCACCCTGCTCCAGATTCTGTCAGCAGCAGACAGCTTAATGAGCTGCCTGCCCACTACGTGGCAGCTTATCTTTACAAGCTCGATATGCTTCGGCTCCCCCAACGTTAATAGAGGGGATCCACTGACAGACACTCCTAAGCAGAGACTTCTTACAGGTGAGGTGTCAGGGACTGGCTCTGTGATGCCTTCACCAGCACCGTCGTCTCACCAGCAGCAGAAGGCCGTGCTCAGCAGCGCATGCTGGGCTCCAGGCCAGTCCTTCTGCAGGGCGAGGGCAGGTATGGGAACAGCCTCAGCTTGCTGAGGTGATAACTGCTCCTACCCCAGCAGAGCTGGGAAGTTTTCTGTAACTGAAAAGCTACCTGTTTGTTTTCATTTTAAAAACTAGTTCTCTTAAATTCCCTTCCTACTTCCCCTACCAAAACCCAGTAATTTGCTAAGTGAGCATTTGCTAAGGGGCTGTGGTAAGTACAGTTTTAAGCACTCACCCCAGCTTCAATCACAGATTCATGGGGCCTTCATCCTGGACAGGCTCTGGGAGATTTCTAGTCCAGCTCCCTCATATCGTAGGTGGAGAAACTGAGGCTCAGAGAAGGAAAAGGAACTACCAAGCAAAAACTGGCAGAGCCCAGCCTCACCACTGGCAGTCCAGTGAGTTTACAGCTCACTTCTATTCTTATGAAAGTGAATTTATTTTGCCTGATTCCACTTTCTCTAAATCAGAGGAATTTCATAAAAATTATGATGCCTAATTCATTTAAAGTTTGCATATCATTAGTCATAAGTCATGTTCATTTGCAGAGCCCGTTTGTCCACTGGGGAGCATTGTTTTCCCACTGGGGAAACAGCTGGTGTCTTTATAAGACAGGGGACCCTGAAATCCTGCTGTTGTAAGGTTATTTGATTAGGTAACTGCTTTGCATAAAGGATTGGCACTTTCTATTTGTTACCATTTAGTCTATTAACTGGAAAGATTGAGCCCCATGACACCAAGGATGACTTCAGAAGAAAAACCTGGATAATAAAAGTAATGCCCCATCCTTGATGGAACGAATCATCTGTTTCCTATAGGGTTGAAGTTTCTAATTAAAATGTTGTTGTTTTAATCAAAAGCTTCCCTGTATTTTATGGCACTTTCATGACTCTCTTTAAATTCCTTCCCATTTAATTATTATAATGAACATAATTAGTATGTGCTGTCAGCCCTTCACTTTATTTACATTTTGTATTGGATAATTAAATGTGGTCTGATAATTAAATTAACTCGAATGACAGATGATTTGACTGCCTGCATATTACCATATTGGGAATAAGCACCTTTGCATATTCATTTTAGTTAGCAACTGACTTTTTCATTTGGAAATGCCTCATCTATTCCAGCTATCAGAGATGGAGTCTCTTGTGATAGCTGAAAGGAAGGGTCCCTTTGTCCCCTCCCCCATCTGGCTCCTCTGTAGTGAAGTCCGTGAAGATCATGCAGCTGTCTGCTCCACACCACACGTGCCAAAGGCTCCTGAGCGCCTCCGAGTAGATAAGAACAAGCAAGCAGGCTGTGCAGTGAGGCTCCTGGAACTGGGTTCTGCCTTAGCTATGTGGCATGCATTTTCCAGGCCTTTGGTAATTTGATGACTTAGTAAGAAACCTTAAACATTAATTTGACTAAGGGTTCCTAAAATGAATCTGTTGTACTCACCTCAGGCGTTTCCCTGCACACAGAAACAGGAGCCATTTCCTAGCTGCATCCCATCCACGGGTGAAGGAGACACAGTTGTGTGTTAAGAATGGCAGTTTTCCAGAATCCCATTCCAGCTTTTTGAACTTTCAAAGGTGACCTAATTCCTGCTCAAACATTCTTGTTTTACTCATTGTCTTTCTCAAAGGCCGATGGTCCTAGGCCACACCCACTTGGTAAACTCCCCAGCCCCATCCCAGTCCATGACTGGTCTCAGAGTGGACACTCCAGCACTCAAGGCCTTTCTGTTCTCCCGGGGTTGGCAGCTCATTCTTCAGCTGTCACACAAGCATTCAGCTTTCTGTATTTTCTTTCTTTGTGTGATAGCTACCAGTCCTTTCATAAAATAGAAATGCATCATGTCTACGGAAGAGCCTAAGAATTTCAACAGTGTAAACCATTTTGGAACCAAGCCACTCT
Organism: Eulemur rufifrons; assembly: GCF_041146395.1. Classification (NCBI taxonomy): domain Eukaryota; kingdom Metazoa; phylum Chordata; class Mammalia; order Primates; family Lemuridae; genus Eulemur; species Eulemur rufifrons. The sequence continues at coordinate 20,307,493 of NC_090984.1, read as the reverse complement.
TAATATTACAGCACCTAAGAAAAAATATGGGATTTTTTTCCCAAAAAGTAGAACAAAAAATTCCTAATTAAAAATAACTTCTGGGCTGGGCATGGTGGCTCAATGCCTGTAATCCTAGCACTCTGGGAGGCCGAGGCGGGAGGATCGTTTGAGCTCAGGAGTTCAAGACCAGCCTGAGCAAGAGCGAGACCCCATCTCTACTAAAAATAGAAAGAAATTATATGGACAGCTAAAATACATATAGAAAAATTAGCTGGGCATGGTAGTGCATGCCTGTAGTTCCAGCTACTCGGGAGGCTGAGGCAGTAGGATCGCTTGAGCCCAGGAGTTTGAGGTTGCTGTGAGCTAGGCTGACGCCACGGCACTCTAGCCCCGGCAACAGAGGGAGACTCTGTCTCAAAAAAAAAAAAAAAAAAAACTTCTGCCTAAACATTTATTTTAAGACTTCCAGTAAGTGACGTGGCTAGTGCTAGAATAGAGAAATCTGCTGGTTAGCAATTTCAGCCAGCTGCATTAAAAGTCACCAACTTCACAGAATCAAAATATTATAATAAAAGATGGCATTTGTTTCCCTTATCATTTTGGTGAATTTTCCTACACAAAGCTAGTTCGAAGTGCCACATGTTCATACCAGGTACATGTTCTAGTCCACACACCACCTGAGAGTTCATAAAGGACTCCTGGCTTGCCCAAGTGGCCGCATTGCCAGGATATCAACTGGAGCAGATAGCAGCCAGCCCAGACACCCGGCACTGAGCCCTCAAGACTGCATACTTAAGACTGCGACCTTAGGACTGTGGCACTCAACTCAGAAAGGACCATTCTTCCCCCTTTGCAGGGGATCACTTCCTCATTTGTGACTGACTAATTTCCACAGATCCTCCTGCTTGTGGTGGATGCAGTAGTATCGCTAGTTAAGGAAGCACCTGAATGGACTCACCTTGAATGAGTCTGCAGTTGAGGTGTTGGACCTGATCCTGATGGTACAGAAAGTCAAATGTCACAGTGGTTAAGAGCATAGGCTCTGAAGTCAGCTGGCTTTGAAATCCCTGCTCTGCTCTTTCCTAGCACTGTGACCTTGGGAAAGTCACTCAACACCGAACTTTAATTTCCTCATCTGTGAAATGAAGGTCATGATACCCGTCTTCCCAGGTCGTTACGTGAATCAGTGACACAACATAGGGCCTGACTCATAGTAAATGCTCGAGAAAGGCAGCTGTTGCCACCCTGCTTGCCTGTTATCACCATCTTCCTGGCGCTGGGTAATACTTCTGATTACCTGGACATCTTAACAATAGGCTGAACTCATAATTATGGCCTAGGGATCTGAAAAGAAACAGGATTATACAGATAAAGTATCCTCCCCTTACCAGTCTTCTCAGTTTCTCATCTTCAGGGAACTCAGATTCAAAACACACCAATAAAATAAGTGTCATGAAATCTAACATCACAAAAGATAGCCATAGCTTCATCTCGGTTGAACTATAAAAAGCTGGGATATACAAATGGCTAACAAACATATTTTAAAATGCTCAATGTCATTAATCATCAGGGAAATGCAAAATAAAACCACAATGGGATACCACCTTATCCCCATCAGAATGGCCATTATTAAAAAGTCAAAAAACAATAGATGTTGGCATGGATCCAGTGAAAAGGGAATGCTTATACACTGTTAGTGGGGATGTAAATTAGTACAACCTCTATGGAAAACAGTTTGGAAATTCCTCAAAGAACTAAAAGTAGACCTGTCATTCAATCCAGCAGTCCCACTACTGGGTATCTACCCAAAAGAAAAGAAGTCATATCAAAAAGACAACTGCACTCACATGTTTCTCGCACAGCACAGTTCACGATTACAAATTTATGGGACCAACCTAAGTGCCAATCAACTTATGAATGGATAAAGGAAATGTGATATTTAGATACCATGGAATACTACTCAGCCATAAAGAAAAATAAAGTAATGTCTTTTGCAGCAACTGGAAGCCATTATCCTAAGTGAAGTATCAGAGAAATGGAACAACAAATACCCCATGTACTCACATACAAGTGGGAGCTAAACAATAGGCATACACAGTCATACAGAGTGGTGTAATGGACTTTGAAGACTCAGAAGCGGGGGAGAAGGAGGGAGTGAAGGATGAAAAATTACCTGCTGGGTACAGTGTACACTCTTCGGATGATGGTATGCTAAAAGCCCTGACTTCACCACTATACAATTCCTCCATGTAACAAAAAACCACTCGTACCCTGTAAATCTATTGAAATCAAATAAAAAATAAAGTCTCTGAGAAGTCTTGCAGTAGAATAAATAAATAACAAAATAAAATAAAAGGTTGGGAATCCACCAAGCTCCTTCAGCAGTGCCATGAGATCAGGAGGTTGAGTAGGGTCATTGTGAGGGCTTAGTTTAGCCACAGGGTGTCCTGAAGTTAATCATCCCCTCCTGAGCTCCATCCCAGGACCGGGTCCCGCTTCAGAGCAGCAGCAGATGCACAAAGGGAAGCCAAGCAACAGACCCTCAGCACCCTCTTCCCAGGATACCCAAATCCAGACTCTGAACAAGCTTCAGAGACAAAAGCTGCTGCCAGGTCAGCTGAATGCACAAAACTCTGTTACCCTTTGCTCATGTGAAAATCTTCTACTGGGGCATCGAATATACAGAAGAAAATGAGGCCAGAAAGAATCTTTTATCAAAGTTTAACTCATGACCAATGATAAATATCATTTTTCTGGGCTTGTGTTGGCCTTCAGTCATGGATGGGGCCTTTATAATAAATTATTCTGAGATAAACAGTACAGACTTAGCTTGTAACCACAGAGAAAATACCTCTCTTGAAAGAGGAAATTTTATATAAGACCCTCATCAGTCACAGAAAGCCCATCACCATGGAAGAAACACTGGTGCAGTCGTCAGGATTACTAGATCCTTTTACAGCTTTGCAGCTGTGTGACTCTGGACAAATCACTGCCCTTCTCTGAGATTTAGTTTCCTGTTTGTAAAAAGAGTTAGGTTGGGTGCTCCGAAGGGCCCTTCCAGTTCTGATAGAGGATAAATATATAATTCTAAGTTGAATTGGGAAGTCATGGCCAGACCACCATTTAGATAAATTTAATCATTTTCGTTTCTAACTACAGTAATCACAAGTGCTCCATTCTGGCCACACTGGCCTTAGACGCACCTTGCATCTCTCTCACCTCATGCCTTTGTCTTTGCTGCTACTACCTGGAACATTTTCCTTCAGAAGTCAACATGGTTTGAGGGGCTCACTTCCAAAGGAGTCTTCTCAGAAGTCATGTTATTAGAGAAGCCTTCCCTGACCCTGGTATGATATCTACAATAAGGAATCAGCCCCATGGTCACCGTTTTCCCTTTGCCCTGCTTAATTTTTCTTCATGCATTTATTACACCCTGACATTTATTTATTTTGCCTGTTTTATTTATTTTGTTTGTCTTTCTACCCCGCTAAAATGTAAGTACCTTGAGAGCAAGGTCTTTGTCACCAGTGCCTGCCACAGCCTGGTACCTAGCAGTTACCTAATAAATATGTGTCGAATGAATGATTAGATGCTGAGATAATATAAGTCTCTCCTTATGTATACTGCTACAGAAAAGGTTAAAATGGCCCCAGATTTTGAAAGATACAGCACTTTTATTTTACTGACCAAATCTCCTAAACTGACTTTTGGCTAAAAATTTAAGAGCCATTCCTTTAACACTATAATTTATTTATTTTTGAACCTTTTCTGAAACCTTTGCTGGAGCCAGTAGCTTTGAGATCCAAAGGAAACTACTGCGTTTAAGGTTTGGCAAATCCTGTATTTGAGAAAACAGCAATGTGTGAGGGAAAGTTTTAGAGGCAGACTCAGGTTCAAATGCCAGCCCCTCCTTTCACTCAGGTGGTATCTGGCCTTCGGTAGGTTGTGCATAACATAGAGACAAGCGTTCTCATTCTTAAAGTTGTTGTGAAGATTAAATGTAATCCTTATTACTCAGGTCCTGACTTTATTTGACTCTTGCTATGAGAGTGGATGCCTTGGGGTCTTTGCTCACCAAATTGGTGGCATTATCACAATAAATCTCTGACTTATTATGAGTTGATTTTTTTAAAAGGTTAATTTCAAAATATTAAGGCGTACAAGTGTTTTTGTTACATGGGTGAATTGTATAATGCTGAAGTCAGGGCTTTTAGTGTGCCCATCACCAGAGTGGTGTTCATTGTACCTAATAGGTAAGTTTTCACCCCTTATCCCCCTCCTGTCCAAAAAAGCTTTTTGACAGATACGTCCCACTCTAAGTAAGTACACAATGGGAAAATCTATGTTTGAAGATACAAAATCACCATATCATTCATTTTAATAGCAAGTTTCCTAAGGGCATTTTAGAATATTCTTAAATCTCTTCACATGTAGTTCCTTTGGGAACGTGCGCCTTGTAGTCCAGCGTCAGATGCACACACCCCGTCAGAGAGCCCGGGGTGCTGGGGCCCCGTGCAGACAGCGCTGCCCCGGCAGCTCTCTGCTTCAAGGCTTTGGCAGTGCGCTTTGCAGTTGGCTGAGGGGAGCGTGGGCTCTGGAGTGCTGGTCCCACTGTACCAATCAGTTCCTCTGTGATCCTGGACAGACCACCTACCTTCCTGGTGCCTATTGCCCCATCTATAAAATAAGAGTTACATTAATAACACCTCATGGGGTTGTGCACATTAAATTAGATCGTTCACACCTAGTGATGAGCATATCCCCTGGCCCAGAACAAATGTTAACTCATGATACTATTGCTGAAATTATCATTGTCTGCCTCCAGATTCCCTGCTCTTAATGGGAAAATCCCTGGAGTCTCCACTCCAGTCAGCTCTGACACTTAATATCACCTTAAATAAGCCATCTCTGCTGTCAGAACGCGTGTCCCCATCTGTTGAGAAACTGGAGAAAGCTCGGGGGTCCTCCTATCTCAGGGTCTTTGGGCTGCCACTCAACACACTGTTCTGACACAGCCACCAAGGGGACTTGGGAGGGTCACTCTGGCTCTGGTCAGCTGCCAGCTCCCCTTCCCCAGAAGCGTGCCTGGTTCAGCCAGACACACCTGACAGGTGATAAACAGATGCTCGTCTGGAAGGCAGTGAAGGAGAATCTCCACTCACCACTTGGGGCTGTAGATGCAGGAGGGGGAAGACCTCACACCCAAATAATTCTCTGCCATAGAGGCAACCGCTAAACTGAAAACACACCATAGAGATAACTCAGAGGTGCACTGAGATTGTGTTAGAGAAAGAAACTGGAAAATGGCTCCCATGAATCAATGTGAACATTTAATGGGCCTTAATTGGAACCGTATCCTACTATACTTAGAGCAGAGAGATGAAAGCAGAAGAAATCTGAGAGACCATTTATTTCACTTGAGAAAGCAGTAAACTGAAACTACAAAAAGATTTGATGACTATTATATTTTTATGATTAAATAAAATTGTCATGGACTAGTGCTGGCGAGCCCATAAATGTTCCATGGAATGTATCCATGCTCTCTGGCTGCTGTTAGGTTATGACTAGAAAACCTATCAGCCTGTGTTCTGCATTTATTAACCCTGCTCTTCTCATACCACCCAAAAGCTCCATGGTGAGAAAGTTTGTCCCCAGTTCTCCTCACAGGAAATGTCCAAAACCCACGTGGAATATTTGCGTTTTAAGGCATTATTAAATGCTGTCCACCCACCTCCCTGTCCCCCCAACACACACATCTCCTGTTAGTACGTAATGGACGTCATCTTTCTAGTGCTCTGTGTGGTGCGTGTGAGAGCGATCAGTTCTCTTTGCCTAGAATATCAGAATAGGTACTTGTTGAGAATTTTGGGGTGGCATATCTTATTTGATGACTTTTTTCATTTGTTCTTAAGGGGAAAAAAAGCTCCTTCTCTTTTACCATATTTAAGTGTAGAACCTGGCTGGTATGGGCAGCGTAGGGTGCGTGTATATGTACAACTGCTCATAGCGTAGGATTATATTATGTCTGCAAGTTCACGGCCTTGCAACTCCCCTCATTGCCAGAGAGGAGGAGGACTCGTTCTAGGCCCCTATACATCACCCACAGCTTTCTGTGACCAGCTATCCTCCTACCCCCGCCCCCAGTGGAAAATGGGACGCCGATAATGCAAATACACAGAAAATCCAAAATAAAGTAGTGTCTCAAATTTGTGACGATGTGGTGAGTCTATAGAATCTCCAAGGTCAGTGCTCTATAGACAGGGTTCCTTCTCAAGTGTAAATTAAAGTGGAAACAGCACTTTTGGGTATTGTCCCTGACTTAATTATAGAACCTGGGGGCCGGGCGCGGTGGCTCACGCCTGTAATCCTAGCTCTCTGGGAGGCCGAGGTGGGCGGATCGTTTGAGCTCAGGAGTTCGAGACCAGCCTGAGCAAGAGCGAGACCCCATCTCTACTAAAAATAGAAAGAAATTATATGGACAGCTAAAAATATATATAGAAAAAATTAGCCGGGCATGGTGGTGCATGCCTGTAGTCCCAGCTACTCGGGAGGCTGAGACAGGAGGATCGCTTGAGCCCAGGAGTTTGAGGTTGCTGTGAGCTAGGCTGACGCCACGGCACTCACTCTAGCCCGGGCAACAGAGTGAGACTCTGTCTCAAAAAAAAAAAAAAAAAAAAAAAGAACCTGGGAATTTTAGGGTTAGCCAAGCCTTTGAGAAAATCTAGCCCAACCTTCTTGTGCTGTAAGATGTATTTGAACAGAATTTAAAACATGCTTCATTTAAAAGGTAACTCTTCTCACAGAATAGACAATATGAAGGAAGGAAAAAGAGGCTTTAACATAGAACAGAAAGCTGAAGGGTGACTTATTCTTGGGGAAATGCCAGTATCATGAGCTTTGTGTCCGTGTGAGCATTCATCACTCATTCTTTGTCTCATTTATCAACTTTTACTAACTGCCCACCCTGTGTCAAGCCATGTGCTGGGACAGGCAGAAACGAATACAACCCAGACCTGGTCCTGGTGAAGTCCACAGCCGGGGGGCAATGCTGTCAGTGCTGAGACTCATTCCTTCCTTCAACAAACGTGTAATGCCTGCCGGGTGCTGTTCCAGATGCCCAGGATACAGTGGGAAGCAAAATAGACAAAGTCCCTGCCCTCACATTGCTGATGCTCTGTGGGCTGAGGGAGACGCTAAACAACCCTGGATCTGTGCTAAAGGGTTTCCCAGTGGGGGTGGTCCTTGAACTGATACCTGAAAGTGGAATACTTGCTGGGTAGCAAGGTAGGAAGGCCATTCCAGGTGTGGGAAAGAACATGAACAAGGACTGAGGTGTAAAATGGCCTGGAACGTCCAGGGAGCTGCAAGCTGTTCATTCTGACTGGAGCTCAGGATACAGGAGAAAGAACAAGAGCCAAGATTGCAGGGGCAGGCATGGCCCATGTAGTGAGTGACCTGTGTGCTGGCCAAGAACTTGAAAGTTGATGCTGTAGGAGACGAGGAGCCCCTAACTGTTAGGAGCAGGAGAAGGATATGCCAAACCCAGAGTCCACTCCAGCATATGGAGAGTGGGTAGGTGGGCATCGGACGTCCACACCGGAGCTCCAGGGCTGTGAGCAAGTGCCGCTGGTTCTGAAGCGTTATTCTCCCTGCAGAAGAAGAATGACATTTGAGGACGGGACCTGCCTAGAAGGCTCTTTTTCATCTCTCTGCTAATGGCACCCGTTACACAGCCTGCTGAGGCAGAGAGGAGCTGATCAGCTGCCTTCTCATGTGGTTCCCCTGGAAGACAGCAACTTGCCCCCACTGTGAGGAAAGCCCTTGTTTCACTGGGATCACCTGGTTTCCAAGCCCCCAGCTTGGCATTAGTTTCTCCTGGTGACTCTGGCTGCTTTCTTCCCCCCTTCCCTTCTTCTCTCTCTCTCTCATCCTCCTCATTTTGCTGGTGCTAAAGAGCACTGAATCCCTGGGACCACCAGGAAGAAGGCTAGTGCTTCAAGGGCCTGCTGCCAAGATCTCTGCGTTTAATCTCAGCCTAGAAATCATCTTATGGGAGAAACAAGTTTGGGAGGATAAGAATTTGTTTGCACCGCTGGCCAAGGGAATCTTGTGTTTCTCTGCCCTGATTGATTTGATTATATATGTCGACAGACTCTTCAGATGTTTCTCCTGAGATATTAAAGCCACTTATACATCCTTCCTACCTATCCCTGAGGCATCAGATTAAAGAAACAATTTGTGTTTGGGGCATGCCATATTCTTTATATGATATGTAGAGGTCACTGGCCTCAAGGACCCTCTTGTCGTATTGCTCCTGGGCCTGAGCTCCAGGTGTGATGAACTTGGCAGGAGCAATGTGGGCAGAGATACTTGGCCTGTGCACTGGCCTAGTCTGGCCACGCAGCTGCAGGGCCAGTTTTGCAGAAAGGACTGCAACAACTATTATACTTTGTTTCTGCTCTGCTAGAAAAAATATTCTTTGTTCCATGATTTACAGACTCTCTCGGTTGTCTCTTGTAATGAATTTAGATGTCTAGACACCTATTTTTGCCCTTCTGTTGAGGACATCTTGTCTCTGACAAGGAAAAAAAAAAAAACACAGGAATTCTTAGGCGTTAAGAATTTGCCCTGCTGAGATTAACTCTGTGTGTACATCTTTGTCTGATTCCATGACCCATGCACCCCACCACACTGACCAACAGAGCTGGTTTGGCCTGAGGTTTGACAGACCAGCTCACAAGGCTGGTTGAAAGAAGCTGCCCCTGCTCCGCCTGCCCCTCATCTCTGCACCTTTGTGCCAAGAGGCTGTTGGATCAGATAGGGTGTAGGCCAAAGTACCTAGTCAGCTGTTCTTACAGGTTCAAAGACAGTATTATCTGAGGACCTCGAAGGCCCTAGGATGAGTAGGCCCAGAGCTCTGGTGTGACATGTGCAGGACCCCCGGAGTAAGGTTTGGGAACCAAAGCTCAGTCCTCATTCATTCGTTCCCCAGATATTAATGAACACCTGTATACCAGGCACGTGCTAGGCACCATGCCACGTCCTGGGGGTAGAGCAACGAACAAAAGCCCTGTCCCCACGGAGCACACAACCTTACGACTGTTGAAAACTGGGATTCGCATCAGGCTATCTTCCCCTAAACAACTGCTCCTTGACAGTGGGACCATGTGTGTAATTTAGACACTTGCCAGGAGGCCTTATGGAAGAAAAAAAACACACAACTGATAAAAATAACACAAAATGGAGAGCTTTCTAAAACCACGATGGAGTCCTTTTTTTGTTTGTTTGTTTGAGTTTTTTTTGTTTTTTGGTGTTTTTTTTTTTTTTTTTTTGAGACAGAGTCTCGCTCTGTTGCCCGGGCTAGAATGCTGTGGTGTCAAGCTCACAGCAACCTCAAACTCCTGGGCTTAAGCAATCCTTCTGCCTCAGCCTCCCGAGTAGCTGGGACTATAGGCATGTGCCACCATGCCTGGCTAATTTTTTTTTTCTACATATATTTTTAGCTGTCCAGATCATTTCTTTCTATTTTTGGTAGAGACGGGGGTCTCACTCTTGCTCAGGCTGGTCTCGAACTCCTGAGCTCAAATGATCCACCCACCTCGGCCTCCCAGAGTGCTAGGATTACAGGCGTGAGCCACCGCGCCCAGCCTGGAGTCCTTCTTAATAAGGGGAGAATTCAGGCTCACTCTTAGATCTTACTAAAATCAGCAGATTCACAGAATATCAGTAGGTTAAAACAGAACCTGACCATTCCCTATTTCATTTCCTTGAATGTGAGTTCTAGAGACCTGGAAATTTTACTATAGGACACGATGGTCATATCTGTTATATATGTAGATTACTGGAAAATGTATATATTTTTTACTTGATATATATTTTTGCAGATGACCACATTTACCTTTAAAACACAATATGTGTTTAACAACTATTTCTGATCATGTTTATAATATTACACAGTTTTTTGACTTCTTACATATTTTTTGATGCCTTAAAAAATGAGTTCCTACTACTATGTTAAGGCACATGAGGATTATCGTGTATATGGAAGCAAATTTTTTAAAGTGTAGCATACTAAGTAAAGGTAATTGGTTATAATTAATAAGATATTTTACTACAATATAGTAATGCTCTTAAGACCAACCAAAAAAGGTGGAGATACTTACTCTTATGCCAAATGGTTCTGGGCAACTTTTTCAATTCTCATTTCTGCTTGAAATAATTTTAATTCCCACCCCTTCACTTATTAGTGTCAGCCGATGCTTCTTCCTCCTGTCAGTTTATCTAATTCCGCAGTCTTTCTAACTTGCTGATTCCGATCTACTATAAGCAAGAAAGCCCACTTTTATTAGACTTGCATCTGAAATGTGAGTTGGCACTGAGTTGGAGCTTGCAGAACTCTCCTGTGCGTGACTGGTGTGGATTTTGTGGAAAGTCTGGGCACTGTGTGAGGGCAGGGACGTCTGAGACTTGGTCAGTGTTCCATTCCCAGTGCCTCACCCATGCTTGGCCGGAGTGGGTGCTCAGCATGTATTTGACGAATGCACCAATCTCTCTGCTCAGAGGCCTGCTTGCTCCTTTCCTGGTGGTTGGCTACATTCCAGGAGGCCACAGTTGGAGGAAAGGATCCCTCTGGGTGAGAAGAATCAGGACGTTTTACATTTATATAACACAGTAGACTCTCCCTGGAATCCCATGGAGTGAATGTGACAGTTATCATTTCATAGATGTGAGATGTGCACACTGCCCCCAGGCCTATTGCATTTTTAAACCAGACTTGTGACCACTCAGTACTCTATCTCCACTTTTTGTTTGTTTGAAACTTAACTTTTGGGTAAAACTATACAGAGCATACCAAGTATTCATATTACAAATATATTTTACATGATAGTATTTGTTTCAAAAATATAAGACCAGGTTTGCAAGGCACTCAAAACCCATCAAGGCTGCTGCGGAAGGCAGCCAACTACACGGCCACAGTAAGAGGGTGCTCATTTTGGAGTCACATGTTCCAACAGTTCATTCCTGAGAGTCTATCCCCAGCTTCAACCCTTCCTCTCTTTCAAGTTCTTACATCTGATAATTTGAGACAAACCCTTGGCACAGCCCGGCACCTAGCCAAGAACTGGTTATTTGATACCAAGCCAAGAACAGTATAGGTTTTTGAAGAAAGGCCTTTTGTGTTAGTTTAATCTCTGTGTGTCGGTTGGTTTAGTCTGTTTAGAGTGGCAGTATGTCATCCTCATCTTCATCTGGGCTGGCAAAGTCATGCAAGAAGCTGACTGGTGGCCAGTTGTGGGAGTGAGCTTAGGCCTGGCAACAGAGAGCCCCTCTGCCCAGGAAGGGGTGGCCTCAGGAGTCTTACAGCCCTGGATGGGTCTGGGAGGTGAGAAAGAAGCCAGCACTCAAGGTCGTGGAAATTTTCTAAGCCAGCTCTACCAATGACCAGGTAGGGGACCTGGGACAAGTCTCTCGAACTTTTTGAGCATAGTTTCCCCATTATATATCCCTGTCTACCCACCTCGGAGTTTAGAGACTCAGATAACATGGGTAGAAGGGCTCTGCAGCCCATCGCGTACTGTCTCTGCCACTGACAGGCTTGCTGCTGTGCTGGGTGTTGCTGAGGTCTGGCGACGCAGCGTCCCGGCACACCTTGAGTTCCTCCATATTAAGTGAGACGCCAGTGTTGCCCACACCCACAAGGGGGAGGATCTTTTCCAGACCCCTCCTTGTAACCAGGCCAGGGATCTCGGAGTTGGTACCTAGGACTGTTGGGATCCCAATCCCAACTTCCTTCCAGGATAGGAAACAGCTTATCACAAAATCCACTGGTTAGGTACTGGATATGCAGACCTAAGGCAAAGTGATGTAAACACCACTGAGGCCTCAAATTCAGAAAATGGCATCTATACTTCATGAGAAGAGATGTGGTATGATTTTTTCCCCAAGGCCACCAATGAGTTTGTTAACTAGGAGCCCTCTGTCACATTGTTTCATTCATTCCAGTAACTTTGAAGACTTCCTCTGTGCCTAGCCCTCCATCAGAGCAATGGAAGACACAAGAGGGAAAGACACAGTTCCTGCCCTTCTGGAACTGGAAATGAAGCTACATACGCTTGGATATATGATAGCTGCTGCCATGTCTTTGGGTTGAAAAGGAAAGACTGTGTTTGGCTGTGCTGCCTGCGAAAACTTCCTGGGCTTAAGGATTTCCTTAAGTGTTTCAAGAGAAACTCATCCTGGGTCTGAATCAGGAGCCCACAACACCAGCCTATTAGCTTTGACTCTTCCTGCTCTATTTTCAGGTTAACAAGCCTAGCACAACAGCCTCGCAACGCACATACACACAATACGCTAAGCCTGTTTCTCAGTACCACTTACCTGTGTTTCTTGGATCATGCTTGTGCTGGGATTTTCTTTTCAGAGTTGTCAGAATGCATTTCCTACTCCACACCACAAGGTCCTGGCTGGCAGCCCCGGCACTGTTTGCATAGCTCTCTCCTGTGCAGACAGGGCCAGGGAGAGACCGCAGCGATGGCTTCCCCGGTGACATGAAGCTTGCTGGTGAGTCTCAGCCAGAGAGCAGGGCCTACCTCTACCAGTCCCTCTGTTCTGAAGAGTAGCCCTTACGGAGACGTGGGGGAAGGAGGATGGAAGGCATTCACTGGGCCTCACAGTGGGAGGGGCTTCTGGTCCTGCCCGTGTGTGGAGGTCTCATCCAGCAGGAAGCTTGGAGCAGCAGAACTGCTGAGCTAACCAAACTCGTAGCTAACACTGCTTTATACTTTATGGTCTCAGACAATGTCTCATTGGATCCTCATCCAAACCCTGAAGGCTGCCACCTACCCCCATTTTATAGAAAGACCCTAAGGCTCAAATTAGTTAAGTGACCATAGCAGATCAAAGGCAGACCCAGACCTAGGGCCCAGGGCTACCTAACACCAGCCCTCTTGTGCCGACTCCATGACTTAATGGCCACTGAGAGATGACTGGCCCAAAAGAGCCACTCAACTCTGAAACCGATTAGCAATAGTAGTAGCCTTTCTAATGGAACATGATTCCGGCCGAGGGCGATGAGGAATGAGTAAGGGTTACGCTGTGGACTGAATTGTGTTCTCTCAAAATTCTTATGTTAAAGCCCTAACACCCAATATGATTGTACTTGGAGATAGGGTTTTTAAGAGGTAATTAAGGTTAAATGGGACCTAATCCAATAGGACTGGTGGCCTTATAACAAAAAGAGAGAGAGCTCTCTCTATAGAAATGCACTCACCAGGGAAAGACCATTTGAGCACGTGGTGAGAAGGTGGCCATCTGCAAACCAGAAAGAAAGTCCTCACCTGAACCTGACCACACTGGTACCCCCATCTCAGACTTGCAGCCCCCAGAACTGTGGGAAATAAATTTCTGTTGTTTAAGCCACCCAGTCTATGGTATTTTGTTATACCAAGCCAACTAAGACAATCTGGTATTGAATCTATGAGCTGCTTCCTTCCACCAAAAATTCCTCCACCTACAATTTCCAGGTACCCCCATCCGATCCAGCCTTCTAGGTCCAACCCACCCGCTCAGTGCAGCCTTCCACATACACCAAGCGAGCAGCAATCTCTCCTTCCCATGGGGTCCTCTAGCACCGTGTCTTTCCCAGGCTCCTTTGTACTATCGTTATCTTTGTGTATACTTCCTCTCCCTGAAAGCTAAAGCGTGATCCCTCCCCGGCATGTTGAATCTTCTCTTATGTGTTGAGGGAAGAGACTGACTTTATACTCTTTGTGTCCCTAGCGTATTGCGTATTAATATGGCACTTGGCACAGGAGGCACTCATTAAACGTCTGCTAAAGTTGGAGCTCGCTTCTGACGCTCTCTGGGTGCACCCAACTTGTATTTCACTTGGTAGGAAGCACGAAGGTCGCAGCCGGCCAGGTGCGGTGGCTCACACCTGTAATCCTAGCACTCTGGGAGGCTGAGGCAGGAGGATCACTCAAGGTCAGGAGTACAAGACCAGCCTGAGCAAGAGTGAGACCCCGTCTCTACTAAAAAATAGAAAGAAATTATCTGGCCAACTAAAAATATGTATAGAAAAAATTAGCCGGGCATGGTGGCGCATGCAGGTAGTCCCAGCTACTCGGGAGGCTGAGGCAGAAGGATTGCTTGAGCCCAGGAGTTTGAGGTTGCTGTGAGCTAGGCTGATGCCACAGCACTCTAGCCAGGAAAAAAGAGCGAAACTCTGTCTCCAAAAAACAAAAACAAAGGTCGCAGCCATGAACCTAATGGGTGGCCAGGTGTCAGTGGAGGCGAAAGGGTCAGCGTGTCCACTCCTCTACTCCACACTCCTTTTTATCCCCAGCATCCAGATCCTCCTGGCCTGTCTTTCCACCACGCTGTAGCACCCATTGCCAGCATGAAGTTTTCCTTTTTTAAAAAATTAATTTTATTTACAATTGACACATAATTGTACATATTTATGGAGTACCGTGTGATGTTTCAGTGCATGAAAACATTGTATAATGATCAAATTGGGGTAATTGCCACATCCATCACTTTAAACAGTTATCATTTCTTTGTGGCAACTTTATTTTTTCTAAAGCCACTATTTCCAGAACCACTGATAGTTCCAAAAAGAAAAGGGAGTAGTCACAGGGTCTGTCTTTCCCTCTCTCCCTTCCCCAGCCCCTCACCAGCGACACTAAAGAAAAAAGTGGTGGGTCACCGGGGCATTTGGGTGAAAGACGGCCTTCTTCGTGGATTGTGGAGTTATGTCCACCAGCCTCTGCTTAGAAGACCAAAAGAGGAGCCAGTGTGCCATGATCTGCCCAGAGAATGGTCAGGAATGGTTCCAAGGAAGCCTTGAAGGACTTTCTCTGGTGTTCTATATAGTCAAAGAGCTTCCATATAATTTGTCGCAAATTCAAAATGTGGGAGTCTAACTTTCAGTGAGAAAGAATATATTTAAAGCTCCAGCGTGCTTGGTCATGTTCTCTTTCTTTATTTGGGTACTTGGTGGCACTGTTACATTCACTTCGTGAAAATTGAGCCATTCACCTAAGAGGGATGGGTGGGTAGCTGTGGGTGTGTGCGAATATGTGCATTATACTTCAATAAAAAGTTTACTTTGTAAAAAATTCACTACCTTAAAACCCAGAGCAATTGAGCAATTTGTCCAGGGTCACACAGCTAGTTGGCAAATAAAATAAAGGCAGGAACCCAGATCTCCTACAGCACCTATTTTAGAATCACATCCAAGAACAAGGTTCAATTTCAATGTCTTTGGATCTGAATGTTACCAGAAATTCCCTTGGAGCCCTACTCTGCATGTGCAGGTGGACATCCCATTTGAAAGGCTGTTTCTTACTATTATTGAGGCCACATGTGCTCAATAGCTGATGTGCTGTGCTCTCTCTGGCCGATGACTATGGCCACCAAAGAAATGTACAGCTAGGCCACTCCCTCTCCTGGTTCAGCGCTCTGGAAGGAGACTCTGGGAAAGCCCTTTATGTTTGTGTTGGCCTGTGCACCCTGAAAGGTGGGACTGGTGGCCTGGCCAGACTCAGGGTGGTGTACGCCTTAGGACTTAAGGGACATCCCTTTGTCTGGACAAAAGTAACAGACCAACATTTTTGTTATTTTTTTGAGACAGGGTCTCGCTCTGTCACCCAAGCTGGAGTGCAGTGGCTCCATCATAGCTCACTGCAGCCTCAAACTCCTGGGCTCAAGTGAT
Source organism: Eulemur rufifrons (assembly GCF_041146395.1). Lineage (NCBI taxonomy): Eukaryota > Metazoa > Chordata > Mammalia > Primates > Lemuridae > Eulemur > Eulemur rufifrons. The sequence continues at coordinate 20,291,796 of NC_090984.1, read as the reverse complement.
CCTCCTGCCTCAGCCTCCCAAGTAGCTAGGGCTACAGCACTTATTGACTTAGTTATAGTGCCATAAGGAAGGCAAACAGAGAGAGCTCCATATTGTAAATCTGAGATGTCCTTCAATTATGCACATTTTGTTTATTCAGCAAGACTCTCATGTCCCATGATGACTCTACTAACTTTGTATAGTTTCAGCAGTCCCAGGTGACATTTTACCACCTAAGGCCTAGGAGCGAATGGCTGGATGAAATAAAACTGAGCCCTGCCATCATCCCCCCAACTGTCAAAAAGCCCTTCAGACAACTCTCTCCTGGTACTCAAGGCTCCGAGCATTAAGGCCAGGCTGTTTGCGTTCCCAGCCTTGTTTCCCTACCCCAAAGGGAAGTGCTTAGTCTAATTGCAGACTGTTCGCTGTGCTCATGACATCAGGCTGCCACCCTTCTGGGTCACGAACCCACCTGAATTAGCCCATCAAGTCTTAGTGTTACAGATTGGCCCCTTCCTGCACCTCCTGAGCCCATCTCCCCACAATGTCTGAAATGTGGTTTGAAGGACAGTGTGGACTGGATGCCCCATTCTTGCTCAGAACCACACCACTGGTGGGAGGCGGAGGTCTCACCAGCCCTCATAGACTCCTTACCTGTAACCTGGTTAAGTCTTGTCAGGTGGTCCTATGGGTAGAACTCCTTAGCCCAAGGTAATCAAACTGCCTACATCCATTTGCATCTTCTGCAGGCCATTACATTAAAAGTAATGGCCTCTGGCATGTCATCTCACTACACTGTTGGTGATCTCTGTAAATTCACTCTGTAAACAGGCAACTGATAACCAGCTCTGTTCCTGGAGGGGACCAAGAGGTCCTTAAGGGGCTCTGCTTCACCCCAGTGAGGTTTAGGAGTCCAAATAGAGTAAGCTCCGCTTCGCCTCTAATGTTCTGTGCTAATTTACCAGGAACCAGGAGTTGTCTTTGAGCTAACATTGTGCCTGTGCCAACTAGACTGGCCAGTTTAATACCTTTTCAATTAGCAAATCTTCCAATAATAGCACTTTAACAATGAAGTTTCAAAGAAAAAACTTGTTCTTAATTTTTGTCCCAAGAGGGAAAAAAAAGACTTCTAATAATGGTATCATCATAAATTCTAAACTGGTGACCATTTGGCTGTGTTTCAAAATTTGTAGCTAATAATTAAAATAAAGATTTAAGTAAATGCTTTATCAATAAAGTAAATGGTAGGGCATATTCTCAGCCAGTGTCAGCAATGGCAGCACATAGCCATGTGTAGAATTGTCACACAGTGTGAGTCTTTAAAATTCCTCCTGGATTTGGAGGTATTAACAAGTCCCTATCAACATTCTCTAAAGGTTTTTGATGTCATTTTAGCTATTGAACGAAAATATGTGAACTATTACTTTGTTGATTTTGTTCTTAAACCAAACTGCATTATCATCTGAGAGTGTGTTCTTAAAGTATTGTTAAAAGTACTTTGAAAACTTGTAAATCCCTGTAATTTATGTTTCTCCTGCCTCTGCTGTTTCATTCTGTCCTTCTGGTTTTAATTTGAATGCAGTCCTGTCTGGGTGTGTACCTGTAAAATTGTGTTTTTCCAAGTACAATTTACAGTCTTGACCCTAGGTTTTACAGTGTTCCTAACCTTCTAGGAGCTTCCTCCTGGACCATGAAGTGGGCTTTGGGTCCCCCAGCTCTTTCATATTAGAACTGTCTAATCAAAGTTACTTGAAACAGATCTGATTTTGACATGTCTTAGTTTATCATGTAGGCCTCGGGAGTGAATTAGGAGGGCTTCCCTGCAAGCCCATTAATTGCGTTGCCCTATTTCTTTAAATGTACACAGTTGTAAACCTAGACTGCTTCAAGACAACAGTCTCATTTATCTAAACAATTCTCCTTTTAGACTCAGTGGCACTGATGGAAACAAAGATAAGGAGTAGGGATCGGAGAAAGGATCTTTTGGAGCCTGAACTTGCTGAAACTGTCCCACACCCCTTACAATTCCCTTTGCTTTCTAGGACTTGCCTACACACCCAATAGACCTGCATTCAGTATATCCCGGGAGCCAGGTTAAGGGAGGACTGCGTGGACAGGGCCGTAGGAGAGAGGATCTGACTTTGTTGTGAGTGAGCGCTTTGCAGGTTTAAGGAATGTGCCTACCCTGCTTCAAGGGGGCGGGAGGAGCGTTGTCAAGGCAGTGCCTATTCTGAGTCCCTTCCACAGGCATCCTCTCCGTGGCAGCCGCACCCTTCCTCGTGGGTTACAGTAAGTTTTTAAATGGCTACAGAACTTGCAGAATCCTTTCCTTAAGTTGAGAAATGAGATTTTGTTGATGTCTGCTCTTTTCACATGTCACTTAAAGTGAGGTCTGGTAAGAAGTTAGGAGTGTTCTTCCGTACGCTCCTGCAGCATGTTCTCCACGGTTCCGAGCGGCCTGTGCTGGAGGGTGAGGGGCAGGCGGGCTTCTTGGCAGTTGACCTGGGCTCCTCCTCTGCTCCAGGTGATCGTGCAGTCCGGCCGCCACCCCACCGTGCTGCAGAAGCTCTGCCAGCTGCCCTTCCAGTATTTCAGTGACCCGCGGCTGATCAAAGTGCTGTTCCCTTCGCTAATCGCTGCTTGTTACAACAACCGTCAGAACAAGATCATTCTGGAGCAAGAGATGAGCTGTGTTTTACTGGCCACTTTCATCCAGGTACCTTCTACTTTATGCCTAATTCTCTGGCTTTGTGTAAACTAATGCGACTAAAAAGTACAAGCGAGCCAGCTGTTCATTTTCGCCTCCCACACTACCTTTTAAACACTTCACGAATTTCTGTGCTTAAGAATTAATTTCCAAAATATCGGGATAGTTTCTGAAATATCATTGATAGAACCGGGGTTGAGAGTTGAATAATTTTTACTTGGAAGATTCCAAAGAAAGGATATTTTTCCAGTTAGGGGAATGGTAACCTGCACTCGGGAAATGTTTTTAAAGGACGGCCAGACTTCTTTAAGGCTTTAACTGTGTGTTTATCTTGCTTTTATTCTAGCTATAGGAAAAAGATAATAATTGCTGAAGAAAGATGAATTAAAACCAGTTTATTTGTAAATTTTTAAATAAATATGATTCTTATTTATATGGACATGTGTGTAAAATTAAAACCTTATATTGCTTTTTTAAAAAACCTAAAACTTTCAAGCACAGCCTTATATTTTTCTGATCCAGTTAAATTCTGTAGGACTATAATCAGAATTGGTGCCATAGCAAAGTAATATTTCCACATCTAAATTAACTCAGTCGACTGACAATAGAAAAATCAAGTCGACTATTTTTTAACATTTACTAATGACTAATCATGTGACTTTTTTCCTGTCGTCATTGTAGATCATTATTTGCTGAAAATCTCCCATTTTCTTTCAAATGTTCCACCATAAAATCAATGTTTTTTTGCTCTATGACACACATGTGATTAGTACACGATGCTTTCTGGTCTTCTTAATAGCGTATTACTGTTGTTCCGAGTTCTGGCTAATATATTTAATACATCTGTCACTGTCAAAAGGGTAGCACGGTACCCAGAACTACAGACGATGGCTCAAGTTCCCTAAGCCTTCTTCACCTTAGACAATAATTAGTAGTTTACATTTTTTAAACTATCCTCTATTAGATAGTTAATAAACACAACTAGATCAATCATGTTTAGAAAAGTTTTATTTTCAGCTTAATTGTTCTGTTTGAGTCTGGGTTCCATTTTCTGGAAAACTTTTCAAGTTAGATATTCAGATCTACGAGTATGGATTTTGAAAAACTGTCTCATAGTTAAATTAAAATGCTAATAAAGTCTTACAGCATATAAACATCATATCAGCACTTAGGGTTCTTCATATATTCTTAGAGCCTTAGGACTAAATTAAATAGAAAATACATTATGGATCATTTTAAGACAATCTTTTTAAATTCCCATTATTCATTCTTTTACTCAGCAGGGGGAATGTCTGAGTGTGTAAGGTATGCTGGGCTCGGCTCTAGGCACTGGGAATACAGCAATGCATAAAACAGATAAAAATTCCTGCCTTCGCAGATCTTTCATTAAAATGAGGAGTCGTCAAACAAACAAACAAAACAGTAAAACAAATAGCATGTCAGCGAGGATAAGTGCTGTGCAGAAAAGTGGGGCGGGCAAGCGGGCTGGGACTGCAGGGAGATGGTGTGCAGCTTTCCATGGCCCAAGTAGGGAGGCCTCGGCAAGGACGGTGATATCTGAGCAAAAACAATTTTATATCTGTACCAACTTAGTTCCTTACGTTCTCAACTGCTCATAAAACAATTTATAAAGCTACAAATGATATCATAATCTAAAGTAAGGATTTATGATTTTAAAAATCCATATTTAACACAAATTTTGTAAATGCTATAGAAATTTCTTATGTTACTTATTTGGGATAGCGTGTTAGACTAGTAGAGTTAAATCAAGTTTTTTTTCTACAAATAATTGTGCTCAAGGGAATGAATATACATTGGACTTTAGTTTATAAAATGGTTCTTTTCAGGCTGGGCAAGGTGGCTCATGCTTGTAATCCTAGCACTTTGAGAGGCCGAGGTGGGAGGATCACTTGAGCCCAGGAGTTTGAGACCAGCCTAGGCAATGACGAGATCCTGTCTCTACAAAAAATTTTTTTAAAAATTAGCTGGGTGTGGTGGTACACTCTTGTCATCCCAGCTACTGGGGAGGCTGAGGCAGGAGGGTCACTTAAGCCCAGGAGTTTGAGGTTGCTGTGAACTAGGCTGACGCCACTGCATGCTAGCCCGAGCAACAGAGCAAGACCCTGCCTCAAAAAAAAAAAAAAAAAAAAAAAAGGAGCTGATGGTTTATCATAGGTTTCTGAAGGTTTACATATTATATACTACATTTTTCACTTTCCGTCTAAAGTAAAATCACCAGACTTTAAGACTTAGGTACAGAATACATAAGGGCTTTTATATTTGTACTTTATAAAATGTTAAAAATCTATTCATATTTTATGATAGTAAATTTAGCTTAAAATTTTAGTTTATTAGATATAAAATAAAGTTGTAGTTTCCATAGTAGGCAGCAACCTGGCCCCTGGTGATATTTAGCAAAATTTAAGTCATCACTATTTGGTTTAAATGTATGGGAACCCTGATTATGTACATCAGTTTCCACTGCTTTTATATTTGGGCTCCAAATTGTTCATGCAAAAGTGGTTGCATGAATCAGAGGTGTATTTAAAGCCACCTTTAGTGAAATTCTCTGTTCATGTCATTGGTATAAAAACACTTTTCTCTTCTCACACAGGATTTTGCACAGACTCCAGGTCAGGCAGATAACCAGTCTTACCAGCTCAAAGGTATGTCTCTATTGAAATTGTTTCATGTGTTTGTTAGCCAAATGGATATATTTCCCATCCTTTCCTCTGGAACTTTTAGAGAAATTAATTTAGTACATCACCTAAAATATTTCAGAGTCAGATACCAAGTATATTTCAGTAAGTAAACTGATTTTGTCATGAAGCATTAATGCGTAAGACTATACAGAGAAATCTATAAAAAAGAAAAGCACAAAACATCTTTGTGTAATTATTCTCACCTCATACAAGATCATTAAATGGTGAATACAAAAGAGTGTCTTTATAATACAGGAGACAATCAGATTGTTAATATTGGCCTACATTACTCACATAAAGGCTGAAATCACGTGGGTTTGGTTCCTTACCCATGTTCAGAATAGTTATCAATGATAGTAGTCCATATTTTCCCCCTAAATTCAAATACTTGAACTTTTTTATTCAAAATAATTGTTTTATATGGAGAAAAAGCCATCAAATTAGCAAGGTCCAGAGGCCAGATTTACAAATTTTTTCCATATAGTGTTCCTGCTGAGGTCTTTCCTGTGATCAGAATTGGAGATTTAGAATTTTAAACTGCATTTTTACTTTTATAAATATTCTGCTACCCAGACTGTAATTGAGAAGTACATGTTGCTTTGTCTGGCTATCCTGATAGTGTCCCTGATTAATGAGACCCTAATCCAGATTTTCCCCAATTCTTCCATTAGTTTGATAATCTTTAAAGTGGCCATTCAGAGGCCCACTCCCAGCAGGACCCTTTGGGACACCAACCAAGAAGCCCTTATTTAGAGGGGGGCTTACATTGGACTCCGTCTCTCTCTCTCACACACACACACACACACCGCCCCCCCCCAGTCATCTATAGTGGGCAGGCACGTGTTGAAAATTACACAGAAGAAAATATAACTAAAGCTGTTACAATATCATGAAAAAAAATGTCATGTTTTATTGACTCAAGTACTCAGAAAAGTAAACAGAAAGCTATGCAACTTTTCAGAAACTCCAGTCAACAGCATAGTCAATAGCATTTGTCTAAGCCAGAATTAGCGTGCAAGTTCAGTTCTGCCCTGACTCAGTCACAGCCCTGTTTTTTCCTTAAAGCTATTGGCGGATACTTGGGAGAAATCAGCATAATGTGTTACTATTTCTTACAAAACAATTTTTAAAGTCTTGGATACATGAAAATACTTAGAAAAATCTTCTAATGTATTTATTTTTTAATTGTGCAGCACTGTGGTTTTTGTTTTTGGAGGGTTTTTTTGCCAGTAAGAAGTATAGACATTCTTTCTTCTGACTCTTTCTCCTGACTACAAATATGAGTCACCATTTGCTGCACACCTGGAGACGCAGTCTCAGGAGCTGCCCGTCTGCCTGGTGGGCTGAGGCCTGTGGAAGTCCCGACCTTCTTTCTTGCCCAAGGGACCATCCTCTCTGATTTTCATGCTGACCCCAGTTACAGGTTTACACCACAGAATAGCAAATGGGGAGGTGGTCTCTGCTTTGCGCAGAAAGGGTCATCACTATGTTAATGACAGTTCATAACATGCTTGCTTTTTGTTTTAAACGATGCCTCACTAAGTTGCCAGTCTGCACCTTGGACATCTGCTCCCCTTTTGCTTAGATGAAGCCCTCATAAAAGGTCTCAAGACATTTTTAGTTCATTGCCCAGGTAAACCTCTAAGTATAAAAGTGGCACCACATTCTTACTGCTGAGGAGGAATCTGGGTTTTCAGACACCCACTACTGGCTGTCCAGCTGTGAGCTTGTTCGTCTTGCCTTTACCACCGGCAGGGAAAGCTCCTTATGGTTCCCTCTTGCTTTGTCAGAGAGGCAACTGAATGCCACACTGGAACAACTGTAAAGCTAAATGAAATTCATGTTTTCAATTAAATAGACTATTTCAGAAAATAAATGTCATTTGTTGATGAGGATAACAAATGTCACGGCTAACATGGCTAACTTAAGGATAGAAATATGTGACTGTTATTTTATTTTGTTCACCGTGTATTTTTTTTTTTAAGAGATGGAGTCTCGATCTGTTGCCCAGGCTGGAGTGCAGTGGCCATTCACAGGCTCAATCATAGCTCACTGCAGCCCTGAACTCCTGGGCTCAAGAGATCCTCCTGCCTCAGCCTCCCGAGTAGCTGGGACTACAGGCATGCGCCATCATGCTGGCTTCTGCTTATTTTCTTATTCTGGGGTCCAAAAAGAAATTTTTTTCATAATGTTTTATGTAGGGGTTAATGTCTGAATATGTTAGAAGCACAAACTGGATACTATAGATAGATCACCTTATTTACCTAAAATGTAGCATGGTTTATTTGAAGTATATATGTCCATTTTGTACTCAGATATCAAAATAAATTTCTTAAACTTCAATGAAAGAATTTAATTCTTTTAAACTTTTTTCTACTTTTTTTTCCCTCAGGGAAATGTCCTGGTTCCCAAGACTATCTTGAGCTGGCTAACAGATTTCCTCAGCAGGCCTGGGAAGAAGCTCGACAGTTTTTCTTGAAAAAAGAGAAAAAATAAATGTTTTGGTTGTTTTTGTATTTGAGTACCCTTGTTAATATCTTAAATTGTTCAAAAAAAATGTTCTAACTGTTCCTTAAACTCATTTTCACATGTTTATACTCTCCCCCTGCACTGTAGATATGGTATATACTTTGCACTATTTATAATGACTGTAGATACTTTAATGTTCCACTTTCTAATTTTGCAAGCTGAGTTTATTCCATTTATGCACAATATCTTGGAGTTTGGTAACTTCCATCCTGTGGTAATACATACTTTGCATTTGTAATATGGGTGAAATTAGATATAAAATTAGCAAGTCTGTTTTGTTCTTGTAATAAAATAACTTATCCTGTTTTCAATGTTGACTTTTCATGTTAAGGCAATATAAATCTGAAAGAAAAATGTTAATTCCAACTCCTGAAATATCTTAATTAAAGACTGAATTAAAGTTCATCTGCTCTAAAGTTCCCTTTTTAAGGTTTGGAGTAAAGACGTTTTTAACACTTTCCATTCTCTTTACACACTGTGTTTGGGGGACTATTTGAAATCAATTTAGAGCGTTGTAGTCATTGCTCTGCTGAATTTCCCAGCGGATGACACTGAGGACTTCCCTTCGCATTGCTGAACTGAAATTATCCTCCTGAACAAGGATTAGTGTTCTGAAAAGATCAGAGTGAATCAACCTCGAGTATTTTCTCAAATAACTGTGAAATGCAGCAACGCAGAAGGAAGCGTTAAGCAGAAGGTCACAGCGGCCCTGAGTAGAGCTGTCAGCCGCTCCTGCGCAGCGCTCCGGGGCCCGCCGGGCGCGCTGACCTTCCCCGTCTCGTCCTCGCCGTGTCTCCGCCGCCGCTGACGGTCACTGCTGAGCCGGTCAGTGAGTGACATCGGTAGTAATTCCTGTCAGAGGACGATCAAACATTACCAGGAAAAAAGATCGGGTTGGAAAAAACGATCTGATAATGTATTAGACTCCAGACTATTGGAGGGGGAGGACTGGAAAATAGGGAAGTTTTACCTGTTTTTTTTAAAAGCAAACTTACCTAATGTTCAGGACACTTCGTTTTGGAGCCTCACAGAGCTGCTGGGTTATGTATATGCTGATTTTTATTTCTTTGCAAATCGAGAGAAAATAAAAAGATCCTCTTTAAAAAAAAAAAAAGTCAAACTCCCGGTGCGCCCGGCGTCTTCCCCGCTCTGCCCGCCTCGCGTGGCCACCGGCGCCGAGCGGACCCGGACGCCCGCGGGCGCAGACACGGGGGCAGGTGGCGGCCGCGCGGGGGCAGGTGGCGGCGCGGGCGGCTTCCCCGGCCACCCGGGGGGGCCTGCGCTCCCGGGGCGTGGGCGCGGGACCCTCGTAGCTGAAAGGAATCTTCAAATATTTGTAAGATTTCCTGCGAGGCGCTTCACAATAGAATATACTTCTTATCTGGTGGGAAATTTGCCAAAAAGCCATCAATAATTGAGACAGCTGTGATTAACCTCCCAGAAACCATACCGGGATTCGCAATTAAACATTTAAGCGAATAGTCTCACGGCCCCCTCGTCCCGGAGGGAGGGGACTCTCAAACCACCAACCCGGAGCCCGCGAGGGTCGGGCCCGGGGGCGCGTCGGGGCCGGGAGACCTGCGCGCGTTCCGGAGGTCTCAGTTTCCCTTTTTCGGTGCCCGCCGGTGCTGGCCCAGCGTGATTCAAACTCCGACTCCGCTGGGTTTTACGACTTCTAAACTCTCAGGGGATGGGGAGAGCGCAACGCCCAGGTGAGCGCCAGCACATCTGGTTCCAATCTGCGGGGACACCGTGTTCCCCTGGGACCGGGGCGCATCCCGGCTCTCCCAGGCTCAGGGGCCGCGGGAGGACCGCGCTGGGCGGAGGCGACAGGCCTCCCCTGGGTCCAGTCTGTGAAGCTGGCGGTGCGACTGGGCACAGCCGGAGAAAAAGCAACAATTTCGCCCGGGTTTTAGGGCCCAGAATTTGAGTCAAATGGGGAAAAAAATTGCCCGAGGACCGGGAGCAAGGACGTTGGTAAGCCCAAGGCCGTTGCCCAAGGGAATTTCCTGCACCAGGAGCTGTCCTGGCTGCGCCGCCCCCCGCCCCCCATGCCCAGCAGGAGGTCTGAGCCCGGTTCCAGACTCGCCGGCCCTCTGGCAGGGGTGGGTGCTGTGACCTCGAACCCTGAACCTGTGCCCCGTTGAGCCTAGGTCTGGACCTCGGCCTCCCTAACACCTCTTCCCTCTTTCCCCAGCGCAACTGGGAAAACCACCTGAGTTATTTCTTCCTGGGCTCCTAGCCACGCTCTCGAAATCTCGAGAACCTGGGAAGAAATTCCTCCTCATCATCCCTATTCTTCCACGTCCCTCTCCCCGCTCATCCCCGCCCCCTGCGCCCAAACCCTGAGATCTCCACTGCTCGATACTCAAACCGTACCGAACCGAAACATCCCGTTTCCCCGTGGGGAAGCTCTCGGCCTTCCGCGCTCCTGCCCTCGCCTGGGCTCACTCCTTGGGCCGCTCTCCCGCCAGCGGCTGCCCTTCTCGACCTAGGTTACGGAGGCACCGGGGCCGAGGGCTGGACTCACCTAGGACTCCCGCCCCTCCAGCGGGATTGCTGCTGGGGCCCCCACCATGCTCTATACTTGGAGCCACTCCCTACCCCACTCTGCCTCCGCATTGCCCTGTGCCCTTTCTTGCGCTCATTACCACCTTCGACCTGGCTCTGTTTATCCGCGTGCTCCATGCACAGTCTCCACAGACAAGGTGCTAGTCTGTGATTGGTCAGCAATCCCCATTAGTGCACTGAATCCTAGTATTTTCCACAAAGTTTACTTTCACATCAATCAGACTCATTTAAAAGCCTCCAATCTAACTCACATCAGCTTAATAAACTCTCTGAATTTCCTGCTTTTATCACAATTCCACTGGGAACTTTTCTGCAAATAGTTTCTCGTCTATTGTTTCTTCCCTTCAGTATGCTGCCATTCCGCTAGTTCTCTGGCCCTCTCTGGTGAGCAGTCATGAGGAGGAAGCACAGCTAACTAACTGTGTGCCAGTCCATGCCCTCCCCTAGGCAGCAGTGGCAGAGTCTCAAATTTTCTAGGGAACAATCTTAGACAATGTCTCGTTTAAACCCAGTTATTTGCAACTCTGACAAAATTGAACTTTAAGTTATTCCATATTCAAAAAAGAAAGGCTGATTTCTGTTCCACAACCCATTAAATATTAAAGTTTGTTGGGAATACTGCCACGGGGACTCAGAATTTCCCAGAATTATGCAGTCTTTCAATATGGATTAAATTTTGTGGTACAACAGCCATAAACATTCCCATCTCTGGGAATCCCGTTCCTGCCTCAGTTACATGGAGCTATCCAAATTATTAGATATGTCTTCTGAGAAAATCTTATTCTAAAGTGAATCTTGCTAAATAACGCCCATTTTCCATCTATGGCAATTCGTCTTTTATTGAATTGAGTTTTTACTACACAACTGGATATCTCATGTTAAAAGTTCAGTAAGCATAAGATACAACACTTGTGATTGCTCCAGTAATTTAATTTACAGGAAAATCCCTACTGTATTACAGAAGATGTTTAAAGATGACTTGGGAACCAGTAAAACTGATATGTATTAATGTAACTAACCAACTATAGATCTGACACCTCACTAGGGACCATTGTAATTTGGCTTCAGAGTTAAACCCTTTCCCTGGAAACCCCTTTAGGTGGCTGGCAACTACAGGACAGAAAAGCTTGTAATATTTTACACATTAATACAGAGAGAGGCAGGCATCTTAACACACAATAACCACTTTTATGTGGGTAATTTCCCAATATTAAAAAAGATACACACACATAAATATCCAAAAAAGGAATTAGATTTTTGATCTATGGATAATGAGGAAAGAGATAATTAGAAAAGCAGATGTTTCCGTCCTAGCATAAAAATACTGTAGTCCGTCAAAAGCAAAAATTCAGAGCTAATTAACAACCATTAATGAAATCCTTTATTCAAGAACCTGGCATTTCCTTTTTAATAAAAAAATGAGAAAACTGAATATTCCGGATAAATCAAAAGTTTTTGAAAGAAAGATTTATCGGAAGTTTAGTCCTCTGTCCAACGGCCAGCCAAGAAGGTAAAAGGAGAAATCTGTATTTCTTTTTGGAAAGGAATGGTCTAAGTTAAGGGAATGAAGCCTCAAAGAATCCAGAGCTGATTACTAAAGCCGTTTCTGGGCACTTGAGAGGTAAACCTGGTCCTCATTAACCCTGCGTATCTCTTCCCTTATCTCTGAGTTTGCAGCACCGTTTCCTAAATCTTCAAGAAAGGGAATGCTCCCTTTAATATTTGTGCTAGCATCACCTTAACTTTCAGGAAGTAAGATATAAACGTGGCTCAATTTTCCCACCTCCTCCCATTTTCTTCCAATAATTGCCAGCAAGCTTTCCATCACGATTGGGGGCGGGGTGTGGAGGAACACTGCCGCAGGCTTGCCGATCACACACCGTGGCCTCCGGCCACGAGAGCAGCAAGGCTTTCTAACAGAGGGCACCTACTCCTCCATCCAGCGGCCGCAGCTGCCCCTCGAACACGTTTTCCTCAATAGCCTCTTCCTAAGCTAAGACAGCAACTATCCCCTGCCCTTCAACAGCCTCTACCTAAGCTAAGACAGCAACTATCCCCTGCCCAGGCGTTGCCCTCTTTCAAAATGAACCCTGGACAAAGGATACACTGTGGGTCATTTAACTCGAGGGACAAGGAAACGGAAACTCGACGCCAGAGACTCTTCCAGCAGTGGTGGACTGCCTGTCGTCTGGTGGCTCCTCAAGCCCACCAAGTGACGGCTGGTCCTGGAAAAGAACCCTCCCGGGCTGCCAAAGGGTTAAATATCTGCAAAGGGTAAACCTGAGCCTCGCGTTTCTCGCGCTTGCCCGGGGGCCTGCTGAGATTCAGTATCTCTCGGTTATTTCCTGCGAGCACTAAAGCCAGTTTTCAAGAAAACAAGTCGCAGGGGTTTGAAATGTCACACCAAGTGACCTGGGCACGGCATATCCAGGGGCCATTCCCAGCCCCCTCCCACCGGGCCGCCCCCCGCCCCTCCATTTCAGGTCTGGAAAGAAAATAAACCAAGGACACGCCAGACTGGTTCTGGGTGGACTGACTCTCCCGGCAGCCCCGGCCCTGGCGGGGGCTCGCGGTGACTCCTTCAGTGTATCGCTTGCAGGTGATGCCAAACGCAGATAAGCAGCCGCCGCCCGCCTCCTCCTCCGTCTAGACGGGGGAATAAATGCCACGAGATTGATCACGTCGCGCACCCACTCTGGGGACGGCGCGCGGGGCGAGCCAGGGCCCCAGGTGGCCTCGGGACCGACGGCAACCGCAGCGCGGGGAGCCGAGCGAGGCGCAAGGCCCAGGCGGGGTGCCGGGCTAGTGCGGGCTCCGGAGCGGGGCTCAGGGCGCGGCGAGGAGGAGAGGGGCAGAGACTCGCGCTCTCGAGCCTGACGCAGGCCGAGGTCCGCCGCGCAGCCGCCACCGGAGCTGCGGGTTTCCCGCGCAAACGCAGTCGCCCCGCCCGCCCGCAGGCCTCGGCCCGGAGGCGCAGTTGTCACGGGCCCCGCCCCGCAGCGCGAGCACGCGGGTCGGCCGCGCGCAGGGAGCGGGCACGGGCGGTGGCGCGGGGCCCCACGCAGAGCGCGGTCCGCTGGGTCCCGCGGCGGCTGCCGTCGTTGACACGCCGGGGCCGGCCGCGGCGTCGCGCACCCTCCCGCACGCCGCGCGCGCAGCACATAGCGTCATCGCACCGGTTATTACTTTTTATTAAGATCAAAATATCCGTCCCACTATGAACTGGCTGTTCTCACAATAAATAACAATAACTTACGTTTGTTCGGCAAAGGCTCACACACTGTCCTCCGTCGAATGATAATTTAAAACATTTTCAAGGAAAGTCTCGTTCTACCTTTTCCCAGCAACCATGCGCTTTGGGGAGTCGCGTCTGCTCCTCGGGTCGTCCCTCCATGTCCCCGCCAGCGCCGGGGAGGCCGCGGGAGCACCGCCGGGCAGGAGCCCGAGTGGGCGGCGGGAAGGGAGGACAGGCAGAGCTAACCCTAGCAAATCCCAACTTCTGGTTTTGAAAAAATAAAAGTCCTCGGAGCAGGGGTCTCCAGTACGGTGACAGCAGCTTGCGTCCTGGGGCGTTGGCTGTCCTGACCGTTTCCCGGGGTCCTCTCTCTTTAAATAACAATAATAACAATTACATAGGCGAGAGAGTTCCCGGAGCTGGAATGGCCTGAGCGTGGGTGAGTCTCATGCAGGGAGCATGCGAGGTCCGCGGGCTGGCAGGGAGGGGTCCCCTCACGTCTCCACGGGACTCGGCACCATACTGTTGGGGGTGTCTGGGAGCTGCGAGGACAGGGAGGTCACGTCGCTGCCGGAGGAGTTGCCTAGGGAGCCAGACTCGGAGAAGGAGACCTGGGGCGGCGGAGACACCAGGAAGGGGCGGGTGAAGACGCACCCGAGTAGTGTTCAGGGCCGCGTGCTGCAAGTTGGGGAGTGTCCCTCGGGGACCTGCTACCAGGTGGGAGCAAGCCCTGCAGAGAAGGAGGCTAGGTCCCGAGGCGCACGCAGGAGGATTAGAGCGGGGGTGCGGCTGCTTAATCCCACGACCTCTCCCGTGCTCAGTTTAATGCAGGGAGACCTTGGTTTAGGGTGAGGTTGCAGGCCCTGCCACTCTCCCCCTCCCCCATTGCCCAGGGCTGTCCCCTGCGCTCACCTCAAGCAAACCCCCCTCCTTCCCGCCTCGGCTAAGAGGCTAAATCCTCAACCTCCACAGCCCCGAGGTCGGAGCGGGTAGGGCAGGGCCTCACCAGCTGCTGGAAGGCGGGTTGGTCCAGGTCACTCTGGAGGGCGAACTCGCTAAGCGCTTTCCACGGTGGCTGGTACGTCTGTACCTCGACTGCGCTGCCCTGCACGGCGCTCTCATGGCGAATGGGGCTTCCTGCCACCAGGGGCGTCCCGGTCAGTCCCTGGAGGCTCTGTGGGGCAAGCAGAAGGCGGCGGGCGCTCGAGTTAGTTGAGTTAGGTCTAGCCTTTCCTGCCACCTTTGAGACTGGGGCTCCAGGCACTGGAATACGATTTGGGGCCTGTATTGGTTTGGGGGGGAGGTGCACACTCGGAAGAGCCCTCCTCCGCCACTGAGGATCTGTTGGGGTCTGCAAACCGCACCACGGGCCAGCCTCAGTGCTGGGAGCCAACTACTCAGCAAGGGGAGGCAAGGCCCACGCTCCCCTTCCTGGCCAGGTATGCTAAGAGGACACAACCTGCCAGCCCGACTTGCGGACACTGCACACGACCATCTGCCCTGGGCTCCTCCTGTGCTGCACCCCCAACTTGGGGCCGATACTCGGATGAGGAGAGGACCCGGCATTATACGAAATAATTAGGAAGCCTTAAAGCTCGAGGCAAGCCTTGCTCTGAAGGTAAAAACACAAGCTATTTGGAGAGTCCAGTCAGCCTTGATGTCCCCAGAACGCGCCCAGAAAACGACGTGCAGATACCGCAGGCGGAACCCACGGCCCCACCCGACCAGCTCCTCACCGTCTTGTCATTGTGCTGCTGCTGCTGCAGCTGCTTCATGAGAATGGATTTCTTCTTGTCCTTGCAGCGCTTGTTCTGGAACCAGACGCGGATGACCCGCGGGCTCAGGCCGGTCATCTCCACCAGCTGTTCCTTCATGAGCGCGTCCGGCCGCGGGTTGGCGGCGTAGCAGGTCCGCAGCGTGTGCAGCTGCTTCTCGTTCAGCACGGTCCGCACGCGGGTCGTCTTCTCCGCCTGCTTGTGCACGTGCGGCCGCAGCGAGGGCTGCCGGGCCGCCCCGGGGTCTGCGAGGACAGGGTGGGGCGAGGGGGGAGCTCAGGCCACCGCCCGCCTGCCCGGCGCCCAGCCCGGCGCGGCCGAGCCCTCCCGGGCCCGATTTCGTTTCTCTTCTATCTGGCTTATTTCGTTTTATTGTTCGTCTCTTTCTCCATTCGTTCGCCTCACTCGGAGGGAGCTGTGCATTTCGTCCTTTCGACCGCCGCAGGGCCCGGCTGCCCGCAGCGACCTCCCTGGAGCTCAGGCAGGGCTCGGGAGCTCCGCGACAGGCCGCTGCGGAACAGGGGCGGCCGCTCGGGCCGGCGCGGCGAGCGGAGCCCTCCGGAAGAAGTCCAAGTTTCGGAGGAAGAGGAAGGAGGCGCGCCCCGGACTCTGGGCGGTGAAGACGCCGATGCGGACCCGGGGCGCGGCGCGGCGGGGCACCGGGGACCTACAGCCCGCTCCCGGGGCCCGCGAGGGCCCTCCCCCTTCATTCAGAGCCCGCTCCGACAGTGCCGAGCCCTGTGTCGGGGAGACGCGCTCCGGGGCACGGACCGGCCTTCAGGGCCCGGAACGGCTCCTTCCCAACCGCCCTCGGGCCTCGCCCCGGGTCTCCAGGCCCCTCAAGGCTCCAGGCTTCCCAGTCCAGGAGCCGCACTCTCCTCCCCTGACCTCGGGTTCTCTCCACCCCTGGGGAACAGCGCGTGATCCCTACAGCCCACAGGCGGCAACAAGGGGAGCCCCTCTGAGGTCCGAGACTGGGGTGCATTCACTACCTCCTCCATCCTGTTTCACAACCCCACCCAAACCTGGTCTGCACACTTGCAGATATATGCTGAGCTGTCTGGACTTCTGTCTCCCTGCAGGCAACCCTAGGTCTGGACAAATATTTACAAATAGCCCATCCAGCCCAATTTCCTCATTCTACGGGAGGAAACGGAGAGCCAGGGAAGGGAGGAGGCGGCAAGGCCACGCCGCACCCAGAGGCACAGCTTGGTCTCCACATCTGTGCTGCAGGCCGTGGCTGCCTGGGGGACCTGCAGGCCTGGCGCTGAGGTACCTGTTTCTCACCACCCCCACCTGCCTGTGGCTACACATTTCAGACCCCATCTTGGTACAACTCCTGGTCAGGACACAGAACATCCTAATGAGGTGTTTTCAATGACACCAAAGTCCACCATGCCTTTACATTTCACTCCCCAGGAGAATCTGGCTAGGCTGTTCACCAACCTGGGCAACAACAGACAGCCCTCTTTGCTGGGCTGTGGGCTTTCACAGCCATTTTCGCCGCTGGCTGAGCCCCCGCCCGGCTCCCAGTCGGGAGCAGTTACTCATGTACATGCCCCCGGGCAAACCTACCTTTCTCTGTTACAATAACACACACTCACCGAAGAAATTCTGAATGCATGCCCCCAGACAAGCACCACTTAAGATTTCCTGTTGTCATTCACCCTGCTGCTCCCAGCGCGGCGTCCCACAGATTCCCCGGCACGAAGAACACAACTGTGCACGGTTCCCCGAGCTCACACTCACACGCTCACAATTTGTTCCCCGCACACGCGAGCACACAGCTGCCTCCTTAGCACACAGTTCACTCAAACGGAAAACCACTATCCCAGAAGACGGACCGCACACAAGTGACAACTTCTTAGGAACACAAGCACCCTCCACGCACGCACACACCGCTCCCGGGGTGGCTTACCTGGCAGATGCAGGCCGCGGGCTCCAGGGAGCGGGCCAGGACTGCGCGGGCTGCCGGCTGCGGCGCGCTCGAGCAGGAGGCCGTGGTCGGCGCGGCAGAGCAGCTCGTGCTCCCGCAGCGAGAACTCGTCCCCGGGCAGCAGCTGGCGGCTGCACACGGAACATCGGAAGCACTCGATGTGGTACACGCTGTCCCGCGCCCGCATCACCAGGTCGCTGCTGCTGAAGCCCACCTGGCACTTGGCGCACTTGATGCCGAACAACCTGCGGGCCCAAGGCGCGGGAGGCGTCAGCGCGGGCCTGCGGCCGCACTCGCCCAACCGCTGCTGGCGCGCGCTCGCAGGACGCTTTGTGGCCCCCTTGGAGGCAGCGGTGGCCCGCCCGCGGCGGCTTCCCAGGCCAGGAGGCCCGCCGCGGCACGCGTCTGGGTGCAGGCGGCCGTCTCCCGGCCGGGCAGAGGAGCGCGGACGAGCCGAAGGGCCCGAGCCCCGGCCCCGTGGGTGGGAGGCGGCCAGCCCGATTCCCGCCGGCCTCACCTGACGTAGTCCCGCTTGCAGTAGGTCTTCCCGTCTCTCACGAAGCACGTGCACGTCTCGTCCAGGTACTGGCTGCACTCGGCGCACTTGAGGCAGGCAGCGTGCCACTCGAGGTCGGGCGACACCCGCAGGATGAACTGGTCGTGGATCTGACTCCCGCAGCCCACGCACATGGCCGTCCCGGGCTTTTCTGCCGGGGAAGGGCGCAGGGCCGCGTGAGGCCTGGAGGCCCGGCCCGGCCGGCCCCGGCCCTCCAACCCCAGCCCAGCCCGCTCGCTCGCTCTTCCAGGAATTGCCACCGCAAGGGAAGGAGACGAGCCTTCCAAAGGCCCAGGCAATTGAAAACGAAAAAGACAAAATCTCCTGAATTTGTCAAGGCTGTCTCTTGCGCCCGCCCCCAAATATCTTCGCTATTACATTCACTGAACACAGTCACTTTACGGACGTGTCCTGTAACTAAACGCAACGTGAAGGTGAGAGGAAGCAAGTCCTCAGCCGGCGCTGCGGAGCCTGGGCACCGACACAGAACGGGGCCGTCCGGCGTCGCCGCCCGCACACTCCCACTCAGCGACTGCCCACGCCAACACGGACACACTAGCTTTCGGCAGAGTCTGGCTCATCCTCCACGACACTTCTTAGCTTAACCATCCCAGACCAGGCTGGAGAAACCGTCCTAGCTTTCAAAGACCAAAAGACAAGCAAACAAAAACCCCACACCCCTAAATCAAACCTAATTGCCTTTGCGCAAAACAGAGGCAGATTTCGTAGCCTGAAGTCAGCCGAGCCGGCTTGAGAAATAGTGTTTACTTATAAAATAAAACAATGGCATTCCAAAGGATAAGCAGCCCTGCAGGAGAAATGCATTCGTTTTATTTTTTCTCTTCTAAAGTATCCTGTCAAATAGAAGCCACTTGTAGAATCCGCTAAACATTCTTCTGCATTAGAGATTTCGCATATTAAGCACACGCACACACACCCACACGCAGGAAGACTTACTCTTGGAATGATCCCCCATAGCACCCAGAAAAGGATAATGAAAAATAATATCCACCATGCAGAAAGGAGAGGTGCGCAAAGCGTGCGGAGGGCAGCAGGACGAGGGGCGCGCGCCCAGCCTCCGCTCGTTGCTAACTAACTCCGGCCCCGCCGACTTGGAGCAGCGATTCCGCACCGGCCCGCACGCAGCATGACGTCAGCACGCACTCGCAGGGCCGGAGCTGGGGGCGGGACCTGTGGCGTCACGGAGCTGCCCCAGCACCGCGGGGGACGCGGGGGCGGTGCGGGGCCTGGGGGCGCATGGGCGGGGTGGCTCGCAGGGAGGCGGGGGTGAAGGGGGATTGGCTGGAAGGAAGCGGGCAGACCCTGATTGGCCCGGAGTGAACAATGGAGCGCAGCCCCCTCCCCCGAAATCTACAAGGATCTGCGCCAAGCGGGGTCCGGCAGTACCGGCTGGACCTGGCGTCTCCGCCGAGCTGCGCCTTGGACTTGCGGAGCGGTTTTCCCTGGCGCGCTGGAGCAGGGTGATGGGTGCTTGGGGGCGGGGGTGGCTCTCCTTTAAAAGCTCCCTTCTTTTGTAAATAAAAAATTAAAAATCCACTCTCGGGACCAGTGAGCTGGGGGAAAAGGAGATCCGTTTGGACGTGACCATCGTCGTCCAGCCGGTCACCTTCTTCCCTCGTTCCTTTGTTCTTAGGGTCCAAGCTGGAGAGAGAGGTCCGAGAATGACCACCCAGCTTTAAATAAGCTCCTTTCACACTTCTCACCCCGCTGCCGGTGGAAACGCAAGTTGGAGCGTCGGGTGGGTGGCGCCAGGACAAGAGTCCAAAAACGCTCCCCGGGACGATCCCGATTCAGTCCTCGCTGCTGCTGCGGCTGCTCCTTCGTGCCCGTTCCCCTTTCTTCTTTTTCTTCTTGTTTTATTATTATTACTATTATTATTTTATTTAATTTGACAAGGACTCCCCCATCCTTTTCCCACCCAAACAGCATAGCTCCTTCTGCGAATGCTGCTGGGGCCGAATACGTGTCTCACGTCTAGAATGAAAGATTTTTACGGACTCTCGGGCTTCCTTTCGCAAACCAACTGCAACGCAAATAGTCGGAAACGAACGTGCCGCGCCGGTAACTTACGGCACTGTCTGTGCAGCGGCTCCTCGGTCCTTACAAGACCCGCGACTTGTGAGCGGAGTCCGGGCGATCTTTCCTTCAAAGAAATCGCTGTGGGTTTTGTTTGAAAGGGTTCAATGACCGGCCCATGAATTATAAATAACGTTTATCCGCCCCTGGTGTCTGCTGTTGTTTCCCATTAAAAGGCATACCAAGAACTCGGTGCGCGCCCGGGTGGGCTGGGGCAGCGGGGCGCCTGGGGGCAAAGTGTCTCCGCGGGAATTCCGGAGCCCGGCCCGGATCCGCGGCCGCCGGCGTGAGCCCTTCTGCAGACGCCCTGCGGCCGGGCGGCCTCCAGCTGCGGGCTGCTCGCCGGGAAGTGGGCGCCGCCGAGGGCGCCGCGAGCAGCTCTGCGGAAGGCGGGGGCCAGGCCCCGAGTGCAGACCGAGACCAGCGCTCGCGGTGGTCACCCCGCAGCCGGCGACTGTTGTCACCCGCCACGCGCCGCGCTGAGCGCTTTGCACCGCGGTCCGCTAGCGAAAGGCTTTGACCACCTCCTCCACCTTTGGAACGTGTAGTCTCCTCACTGGTCCGGCTCTTTGTCACAGCTTACCAACCCCTCGGCCAACAGGCCATCTCTTGCGTCTTTGGCCGCTGATGCCCCAAACAGCGCTCCCCCTGAGTGTGTGCGGGTCTGGATTGGGGAGCACGCTGCGTCTCAGTGAATCTATCTATGTAAATAAATGGCGGGGGGCGAGGAGCGAGGGGCGGGTATCTGCATGTGTCTGCACCAGGTCACTTGTGTGACCTCAGGCATCTTATTTTAATTCTCCTTCCCTCGGTTTTCTCATCCGTAAAATGGGGCTAATAACAGTAGCTGTCTAATTAAATAAAAAGTTCTCTGGGAAAGGCTTAGAACAATACCTGGCACATAGTAAGTGCTCAGTAGGTGTTAATTATGAAAATTATCATCACGGCTGTATCTTTGTGTAGGGAGCCTCTACGCACACTGTGCCTGAGTGTGGCTGTGGGGGGGGTCTAATTCTAT
Source organism: Eulemur rufifrons (assembly GCF_041146395.1). NCBI lineage: Eukaryota > Metazoa > Chordata > Mammalia > Primates > Lemuridae > Eulemur > Eulemur rufifrons. The sequence goes on along the minus strand of NC_090984.1, from coordinate 20,270,691 downwards.
CTCTGTGTCATCTGATAATTTCGTCGTTTATTTCGATATGCACTTGCTCTGTGTGTTTCTGCTGTGCTGATGGGGTTTGGAAATGTGTGGTCTGGGCATAGACTTTGTGCACAGGTAATGCCTGTCAATGTGATTGCTCATTCTCAGAATTGGGAGAAGACACATGGCGTGCATGCTCCAGTGTGAAGCCGGTAGGCACACCCAGCCCGCTGGCCTTCCTCTCGGGAAGATCCTGGGCCAGGCCTGGCTCCCAGCACCCTCTAGGTTCTGTGCCAGGCCAGGAGCCAGCAAATGAATAATTCAGGGGTGCAGGCCGCTGGCTAGAAGGGGGTAGCTCCAGACTGGAATCCCAGGCCCAACCTTTAATCGTTTCCTGCTCAGAGAAAATCCTCCTTCCTGCACAGAAAAACCAGTTTTCTTTGAAACTGTCCTAGGGAGGAAGGGGTAGGAGATGATTGCCTCTCCTAGGATGTCAGGAAGTCAGGTCAAGAACAAATATTTGTTCAGTGCCATCATGTGTAAAGCCCCTGTTGTTAGCCTATTAGGTCTTTATTGCAGTGCTATGTGGTAGGTAGTGTTAGACCCATTCAATCCCCTAGGAAACTGAGGCTCAGAGAGGAGAAATTATTGCCTCAGGTTACAGGGTAAGTCAGAGCTGGCTTTGAACCCAGGTCTGTCTGGCTTCCTCTCCCCTGTTTTTTTCACTGTGCCATTGAAGACCCACCACCCATCCGCTTCTCTCCCCTCTGGAGCTGGAAAACCAGGGACCTGTTTCAAGGTCCCTCCATGTGTGTCTTCTGGTCATAACCACCCCTGGGAGACCAGCGCTGAGATGGGAGAAGAGGATATCTGCCTGGCACAGCCATAGGCCCCCACTGATCTGGCCCTGCCCTGGCTCTCTGCCTCCTGGCTGCTCCCAGGGTCCCCTTGTGGGGGAGGTGGGGGCCACAGGCTCTCCAAACCCCAGGATACAGCACACTGGAGACCTAGGTGCCTCCCCTCCGGGGCTTTAGAGCACTCTCTTCTTCCTGGGAACAGCAGCTCAAGCTCCATAGCTCTGCAGTACCCCATACACTGAGCCCCTCCTCCTGGGGAGATCTCAGAAGGACAGAGAAGTCTCCCTGATTCTTTGTCCCTAAAATCTCCTCCACCACATCACTGCTGCTTAAAACTCTGCTCACAATTCTCCTAAAAGATAGGGTTACTGTGAAAAGGCCCCTGAGAAAGAAAAGAACAGGTGGTCACTCTCACTATGGTGATGGAATGCCTACCCTGAGGACAGGACTTGAGAAAGTTCAGGCTGAACATTTAGCAGGTGCTGCCTCTAAAGAGACGGTCACCACACTTACGGCCGGGATTTTGTGCTCAATAGTTCAGAGGTCCTCAGGCAGGCAACAGACTGTGACAGATTGGACTCACCACAAATTTGCCAAGTCAAGGATTCCAAACAAAGGTCTCAGCCTTCACCCACAGATCAGGGAAACTAGGTTTGGATCCACAGAGCCCTCACAAACTGCATATTGCTACAAGAACAAAAAGCACAAAAAGATGCCCATATTAGGAAGAAAGACATAATAAATATGCTCGGATTAGAAAAAGCATGTACCCTTTCAGTTCACAAGAATATCCCTTCAGTGAATGCAAAACTAAAAGTGGTTAAACATTTGATAAGCATCAAGGCCATGAAGTTGCTGCAAGGACTTCCAAGAGAGGAGGACTGTCTAACATGTCCCTTGGGAGCCTGAGTCAGTAGTGCCGTGGCACAGGAAACCTATGGAGCAGAAAGCAGTTAAGTCCCAATGCCAGAGCAGCTTCAGATTTGAAAATGCAAATTGTTTTTATTTAAAGATGGTGAGGCTAGGCGCGGTGGCTCACGCTTGTAATCCTAGCACTCTGGGAGGCCGAGGCGGGAGGATCACTTGAGCCCAGGAGTTTCGGGTTGCAGTGAGCTAGGCTGACTGCAGCCAGGGTGTCAGAGTGAGACCCTGTCTGAAAAAAATGAATAAATAAAGATGGTGAGAATGTGTTTTCATTAAAATATATTTTAAATACCAAGACCCAAACCAAACCAAAAAAAAAAAAAACATCTGAGGGGAAGAGCAGGGAAGCACTAGGCTGGGAACCGGGGGCTGGGAGCAGACAGCCAAAATGCGCCAGGTCACCAAAAACAAACTGACCTTTATTATTTTATACTTTTGCTTAATCAATCCTCCCCATCCTTCCTTTTTTTCTTCTTTTCTCCTAGAACTCTAGAAGTAGAAGGCTGGGAGAGCCTTGGGAGACTCTCTTTCCAGAACTTTGTTGGACAGATAAGAAGCTGCAGCCCAGGGAGGTGTCACACTCCCCCTGCCTGGCGGTGCAGAGGGGCACATGCAAGCTCAGACCCCCGTGGGAGCCCAGGCAGCTTCTCCAGGCCACACACGCACTTAACCTTCCCCAAGGCGACTGCCTTCTGGTGCTTACCCGGCCGGAGGTCTTCGCAGGGACAGAGATACTTTGTCCCCTGTTTTGCATGGACTCCCGGCAGGGAGGACTGCCCACCTGGCCTCCACCCGCACTGGCGCCAATCATGCTGGGAGCACGCTGCACTCTGACTTGTGGCCACGCACCCCATGTACACTGCTGCCCTCATCCTCACAACGTCCCAAGAAGGAGTTGCTGTCATTAAAACTATCTCTACTTCACAGATAAGGAAACGGCATGGAGAGGTGAAGTAGCTTGTCCTGGCTTACACAGCTGGTGGAGCTGGATTGGAAAAAGGCACTCTGCCTCCAGGCCTGGTGGAATGGTCACACCATACTGCTTCCCACTCACTCACAAAGCACACCATCCACCCAGCACAGGGGACGTGTTGCTGGTGGGAAGAGTATCAGAAAGGAAACAGAGGCTGGGTGACCTGTTACCCAGCATGTAAGTGACAGAGATGGAGCTGGAAGCCAGGTCCCCAGACCTCAGCCGGGGCTTTTCCTGCTGGAGTCCCTGGGGATGGGATTCTGCCATTGTCAGGGGCTAAGAGCCCACCGTCCTTCTTGAGCCACTGGACCAGGCCTCCCCTCTTGCTCCTCCCTCCGTCCCGCCACTCCCTCCACCCCATTTCCACGGGCAGTTGGAGATGTTGCAGAGAGCAGACCAGAGAGGGACTTAGCATTCCCATCTTCACCCGCCATAGGCTCCTGGGGTGGGGACTGGGGCACCGTGATTCAAAGAAGCAAGTGAGGCCTGGGGAGAGGAAGGAACTTGGCAAGTCAGGGTCAGGGGCCAGGCCTCCCAATATCCAAGCCCTGTGCTCTCTGCCCCCTGCCCCAGGCTCCCCTGGAGCAAACAGGTGCCCACTGGCACTGATGGCCCCTCTCCCTCCTCCCTGAGCTTCTTTCTCTCTTCCCTGTTGGTTACTGAGCACTTGCTGCTGGTTGGGCCCTGGGCTAAGAAATCACATAAGGTCTCATTGTGAGTGTCCAGCGACCTCCTGAGCAGGATTGGCCACACGGTCTGCAGATCCCAGTGCAAAATGAAAATGCGGGGCTCCTTGCTCAAAAACAATTAAGACTTTCCAGACAGCGACGGCAGAGCGTCAAACCAAGCGTGGTCCTGTATGACCACACAGGTTGCATTTCCACGAAGCCAGTCCTGCTTCTGAGCACTGAGACAGGTCCTGATATCATCTTTCAGCATCTGAGAAATAAATAAACCGATAACCTTCACAAGTTAATATGAGTAAAGAGGTGGGACTGAGACTGAGACTCAAACCCACAGCCCACACCAGTCCGTGAGACTAATCATGAACTTGTGTCACTCAAGTCTGTCCAGATGGGAACGGTTTTGTTTATTTGTTACTTTGCTCACAGTGGATGTGTGCCAAGGTCATTCTGCATTAAAACAAACAAACAAACCCGCCATATATAGCACTCTGTCCTTGGGGAATGGTGGGGGTGTGGAAGCCTATGGGAGGCAGATAAAATGACCATATGGGGTCATTCTAGAAGGAAGAAAACAATGAACCCCTTTCTAAAAATAAAATGGGAAAAGCTGTGTGTGGTGCTGTAGGCACCTGTAGTCCCAACTCCTCAGGAGGCTGAGGCAGGAGGATGGCTTGAGCCCAAGAGTTCAGGTTCAGCCTGGGCAACATAATAAGACCTCATCTGTGAGTATGCACACACACACACACACACACACACACACAAATATATAGGAGCTTTTGTTTCTTTTCAGACCATATCCTGAAGGTAGCCCCAGGGATAACCTGCTAAGCCCAGAGCTCAGAGGGGGAAGAGAGATGCCTGGTGGCTTCTGGGAAAGTTGCATTTTCCCCGTCTTTCCAGAAGGGGGAACCTGGGCTGGCTAGTGTGGCCGGGAGTGGCTCTGAGCCCTACGGCCCAGGACACTGGCATCCCTGCCTGGTTTCTGTCAGCTGCAGCCTCGCGGGGCCTGCCTTCTAGTGTCCAATTTTCTTCTAGAAATACCTCTCCTCTTGCTGAGACCCACGTACTGGGCGAAGTGAGAAAGAAAGGGAAGGAAGGAAGGAGGAGAAACTGAGCTCCAGCGGGAGCCAGGACCAGGCGGTTGTTTGGCAGAGAAGCCAACTCCTAGCCAGTGGGCCAGGTTTCGGGCTATGGCCTTCACGGAGACAGGCAGCGCAGCAGGGAGGGAAAGACGAGGGCAGGGACGGTGGGCTTTGGTGCCACAGTGAGCAATGACCTGGGGCTACAATAGGAAACAAAGGAGGGAGCACAGAGTTAAGGGTTGGAAAGGCTTCCTGGAGCCTGTGGCATGCAAGCCCTGCAGGATGAGTGTGATTCCTCCAGGCAGAAAAGGAGCAGGAAGGTTTGCTAGGAGCAGGGAACAACCTGGCAGACCAAGGGAGGAGGCGTGAGGGTCAAGTGCATTGGGGGAGGGGAATGGGAGCAGCAAGGAGAGGCTGGAGTCGGGGATGGACGTGGCAGTGGCAGCCAAGCCACAGGGGAGGACCCCACAGCCAAGGCAGGCCCATGGGGCTGGACAAGCACAAAAGACTGAGAGAAAGTTGGGTGAGAGTTGGGGAGGCCAGAGTGCCAGGCTGAGGAGTTCCGAGGGGATTCTCTGGGCACAGGGAACCTGCTGTACGGCTGAAGAGATTTAGAGGGGAAGATGGCAGGAACATGGCTATGGTAGGGAAAGGTTAGCGCATGAATGAGTCAAGCAAGGCCAGAGGGAACAAGGACACAGTGTAGAGGGTAGGGGACGTGGCAGGAGGACAGAGTGCACGTGACCTCTGCTTGGCGCCTCCCTCCTCCCTAGAAATGGGCAGGTCAGGAGGAAGCCTGGCTTGGGAGAGGGGTGGGTGGATGATCAATTACTCTCAACCATATACATAGGGTGAGGGGAAGATTTCTATTTTCTATTTGTAATCCCGAGGAAAGAGGAAAAGAATTATCTTTCACTTTTAACTCACCATTAAAGATACTGAAAAATACATGTGGGTTGAGGGAGAGATGTCACCACTGCAGGGAGAATCCTGCTTTGTGCATTGTATCATCCTGGGCTGGGGGTGACTGTGGAGTCAGTGACCATGAGCCCGGAGTCAGAATTGCCATGACTCCTGAGGTCCTTGCAGTTCCCTTAGCAGATTCTACTTTCTGGATTCCAATTAGAGGAACTTTCAGCTGTCAGAATACAATTTGACTTGAACATTGATGATGTCCGTTTTCTTTATTTTTCCAGCAGGAAAACTGAATATTGTAGTAAGCGTCTCTGTCCTGCATAGATGTGTATGGGTTTACATTCTGCAGACTTTGGGGCCCATTTACCAATCACAGACGCTTGCCTTTAGGGTCCTAAAACAAACGAAAAACAATTGATCATATATTCTCACTCATGAGACCATCTCTTGGTAAAATTATTACTGTCCTTTGAAAGATTTATAAGGATGTCCTTTATTCTTTCCAACATGCATAAGGAGCTAAATATGTGGGATTTTTTTTCTCATAACGAGGACCACAGATTCTTGTCCTACTTTGTTCATCACTTGCAACAAACTAGGGAAGCTAAAACCACACCGATTGGGTAGCTCTAGCCAAAGCCCTACCAAGCAACAATTTCTTAAAAGAACCTACAGTAGATCCCCTTTCACTGGAAAACATCTCCTGGAGGTTAGAGTTATCAGTAAACTCCAAAAATAGATAATAAATGAGATAATATTAAGTAGAATCTGGGTTGTCACCTCTTGTCCAGTGGGATTATCTGGTGTCTAATCACGGACAGATTGTGATTAATGTGATTGTGGACGGGCCACTAATCGGGTTCAGAAGGGAATGCAGTCAGATTTTCATCTGCTCTGATTGTGCAATGGCTTTGGAGGCAGCAGAAAAGCAGCTTGTACCAGATTTTGCCGCATCACCGTGATGAGGTCTATTTTGATCAGCTTGAGTTATGGACAATATAAATTATTTATAGCTGCTTTAGACATGCCTTACGCTTGTAAAGATCTTCAGAACAAAATAATAATGCTGCACTTGCTGTTGTAGGCATCTTACTCAGCTACATGCCTGCACCCACAGCTTATAAAAGCAAGAGGGAGGAGAGATGAAGAGCCTGTAGGTCCATCACCAAACCGGCTGAACATTACAAGAGTCAAGGGGTTGATCGAGGCCCAGAGGAGCAGGCTGACTGCTGTAGGAAGAATGGCCTTGGCCCTCAAGGGGTGGAGTGGATGCAACCCAGAGTCAGGAAAGCATAGGCAGCCACAGAAGGCAACACGTGGCGAGGGATGGGCTGAGCACGGAGAATTCCCTGGGAGCTGGACAGGCTTCAGAAAGCAGGTGGGATTTGAGCTGGGTCTTAAAGGGTTAGAAAGGTTCAAGTGTGGCCTGTGAGTGAGGAGGGAGAGTGCTGGGGGCAAGGGCTGGGATGCAGGCCTGCTCTGGACACAAAGCAGGACCCCGGGTTAAAGAAAAGGCGCTGTCATTTACAGCAACTGCTGTGTGCTGGGAGCCCGCTGGCAGTGATAGGTCTCATGCAGCCCCTGTATATCAGCAGAGTGCTTTGGGCTAAAAGAAAGCCCAGCTAAACGTGGGTGGCGTGAGGAGGAAATGGGCTGGCTCATTGGGACCCTGTGCCTCAGCAATGTCATCAGCAGGTTCTTTCCATTTCCCTGCTGTACTGTCCACAGACTCAGCTGCATCCAAGCATGATTCTTACTATCACAAAATGGCCGCCCAAATACCCAGGACCGGATGCCTCCTTGGAGAAGCTGCAGAATCCCCCAGAAAACCTCCTTTCTGTTCCATTGTCCTAAACTGGCTTGAATCTGTCGTTCCTGCACCAATCGCTTGCAAGGAATTTGCGATTCCCTTATTGAACTTAGACCAATCAGCACAAGCACATGCACTTCCCCAGTGGGTGCTGACAAACGTTTCAGGACTAACTGGTTCTCAGCCACGTGTGGTGGCTCACACCTGTGATCCCAGGGGGTTTGGGAGGCCAAGGTGGGAGGATCCTTGAGCCCAAGAGTTAGAGACCAGCCTGGCAGGCATAGTGAGATGAGACCTCATCTACAAAAAACAAAAACATTAGCTGGGGGTGGTGGCAGGCACCTGTAGTCTCAGCTACTCAGGAGGCTGAGGCAGGAGGTTCACCGTGACCTCAGGAATTCACGGCTGAAGTGAGCTATGATTGTGCCACTGCACTCCAGCCCAGGCAACAGAGCTAGACACTGTTTAAAAAAAAAAAAAAATTCAAATGTAATGATAAAACCACAAAGGTACCAGCTAAAATTATATGTGACCCTCTCTATGGCCTCAGAATGAGAATGGACCTTCCAAGTTGCACAACGAAAGCAGACTTCGGATGAGAAAGGTACACACACGGATTGGACCACATAAAAATGCAATGCCTGTTTATTATTTTGACAGATAAAGGAGTTGATACTCTTGCAAAAAGCCTTAATGTCTTAAGAACTCAAATATCCATAAGAAAATGATGAATCCTCACAGAAAAATGGGCTGTAAAGAAGAAAAAAATATGATCAATAATACATAGAAAAATCATGGTTTTGTTAGTTGTATTAGTTATTTATGCTGCATGACAAATGACCACGAACTCAGTGGCTTAAAACAGCAGTCACCCACTCTGTCACAGTTTCTGCAAGTCAGAACACGGGGTGTGGCTGAAGTGGCTTCTCTGCTCAGGGCATTACAAGGCTGGGGTCAACGTGTCCGCCAGGCTACGTCCTTGCATGGAGGCTTAACTAGGGAAGGGTTTGCTTCTAGGCTCCTGCAGATGTGTGGCAGAATTCATGTCCTTGCAGCTTCATTCCGTGACAGCCTGCGCCTTCAAAGCCAGCAGCAGAGAGAGAGAGAGTTTCCTCTGCTATGAGTTTCTAACTTCAAGCAGTCCTTTGAGAGGGCTTACTTGATTAGGTAAGGCCCACGTAGGATTATCTCCCTTTTGATTAAATCAAAGTCAACTGATTAGGGACTTTAATTACATCTGCAAAATCTTTTCACTTTTGCCATATTCTATTCTTGTTCTAACAAGATATAGGCTTTCAAGGGGGGGGTATTGGGCAAGGTGTGACTCACTGGGGGTCACCACTAATGTGTTTACCACATTAGTAATTAAAGAAAAGCAATTAAAATAGCATGAATTGCCATTTTTGGTCTCACACAATGGCAAAGATTTAAAAAAAAACAAAAACAAAAACCCTGAAAATTCCCAGTGTTGGCAAAGTGTGTGAAAACTGGCCCTCTCCTAGCCTGTCAGAAGGAGTGTCAAATGGTATAACATTCTGAAAAGCAGTTTGCGAAATTTGTCAGAGCCTTAAAACTCTAATCTCTTTGACACAGCAAACTTTCTGCTAGAAATTATCCTAAGGATGCCATCAAGTTATCAAAGAGCTTGTACAAAATTTTTGTGAAATATAACTCCAATTTTGTTAAAAAGTTAAATGATAAATTCAGGAAATGGAATAAGAGGCCATCTCACAGACTGTTAGGTTTATTTTCTCTGAGAGTGGGGCCATAGGGAATGTTTACTTTCTTTTCTGCAGGTCTTTAAAATTTACCAATTATCCTACACTATGTAGGACTTCAGGGTGAAAATACCCTAAATGACATGTTTTTAAAGAAAGGAATAGTGAGCCCTGAGCGATTGCAGAAGGCCTCGCGAATGAGGTGGGGATCGAACTGCTCTTGTACGACAGTGGTTGTCAGACATTTGGAATTCAAAGACCAAGAAAAACCAATGGGGATGGAAAGATATGTGTGCTTTGTTAAGCTCCGACTTAGACTTCAATATTTACATATAAATCTCAAGCCTTGCTTCGGCACTGTGGAGGCTGGCGAGATGCAAGGCTAATGTGATAATGTAAGCAAACTCCTTTGCCACTAATTCCATGAATCATGTGTCTCCTCTAAGAGCCTGAAGTATGAATATTTTAGCACAAGTAAAATATCAATAAAGGAAAATTCTCACTATTTGGGACAACCAAGAGGAGTCAGAATACATTACAGATGATTTTAAACTCAAGGCCACCTTTTTAATACAGTACATGCATGTCTATACGTACAATGCATTGAACTCCAACAAAATTTACAAAGTGTATGCGTCATCGCCAAACAGAGTTCTCACTTCAGTTGCTTCCACACAGAGAGAAGGAGCCCAGGAATTTAGAAGCTTAGCTGTTACTGTGCCTACAGATGCAGCAAAGGTCGGAAAGAACAGTTTTGGAAAACAAGTAGAACCACCCTTGCATGACTGTAAACACCGTCAGCTTACTTGGTATATCTTTTCTCATGGACGATTATAATGGTTGTCTTCATTTCAGCTGGGATCCTCAATGTAAATTCTCAGCTTCTAAACTAAAAACACCAGAGTCCTCCAACTTGTAATTGTCATATTTTGGGGCATGGGGAGATTCCCTACTTCCCCCAGTGGGAATTATTTAGATTTATGGCTATGCCTTTAATTAGCAAGGACTCCTTTTGTGAAGTTTTTGTTTTCTTTCTCATAGGGAGAAAACTTATGTTTCTCCAGGACCTATATAACCTTCTAGAATGCAAGGCTTTAGGGCAAGTACTATGTCTACACTCCAGGCGAGATGAGGGCGCACTCATAGTAAGTGGTCAGTGAATGGCTATTGAATTAATGGTTCCAGGTGTCCCTCCTGGGTACTTTCTATCATACATAGGTGCTAGCCAGCCTCCAAGACGGCCCCCAGTGATCCCTGGCTCCTGATATTTTCACCCTTGGGTAGTCATCTCCCACCTGTGCCAGTGTTGATCAGTGTGACCAGTAAAACATGGTAGTCACGAAGGCAGGTCACTGCTGGGCCTAGGTTATAAACGACTGTAGCTTACATCGTGGATTCTCCACCCCACTCCCTCTGTCTATCTGTCTCTATCTCTGTGTATCTCTCTGATAGAAGCCACATGGAGAGTTCCCCATGGTAAAGAACTGAAGCCTCTTGCCAACAGCCACGTGTGAACTTGGAAGCAAATCGTCCAGTCCCATTTGAGTCTTCAGCGTGGCCAGTGCTTTGGGTGCAAGCTCACACGAGACCTTGAGCCAGATCCACCCAGCTAAGCCACGCTGGTTCCTGACCCTCAGAAACTGTGTAAGATAATAAATGTTGTTTCAAAGTGACAAATGTTGGGGGTGATTTTTTTGCGCAGCAATAGATAACTAATCCCTATGAGGAAGGCATTAGCTTCACTCTTTTACCAATGGAATCACAGAATCAGTGAGATTAAGGAACTTGTGCAAAACACCTCAGCTAAAAGTGGAAAAAAAACTGAACACAAACCCAGGCACCTGCTATCCCTCTTGCTAAAATAATCTTACCCTTAAAGTCTGTCACTCTGTTATCATTTGGGATTTCAGCATCTGGTAATAATGAGAGTAGTAATTATTAAAAATATATCACGGGAAGCTGTTTGCATAACCCATAAATGTTCGAGGTTTCACGGTCATGATTTTCAAACAGAGAAATGACAACATGTGGGAGGGAACAGAAAAGCTGAAAGGAGAATCTGGAAGGGGCACAGTTAAAATCATCTGTGGGTATTTTTAGCACAAAGAAAGAAGTCCTGTTGGCAGACGTTGCTAAAAAGACAGGTCGGTTTTCATGCGCTGTTTTCAGAAAGGCAGAATGTCATTGCACAATAATTGCTTATTGAGAACGCCGACAAGCCTTGAAAATACAAAGCAGGTTTTAGGTGTACAGGCCCATTTCTGTGTGGCTGTTTAGAAACAGAGGAAGGGACCACCCAGAAGCAGCACTCTGGGGTCCGAGCTCCATCAGTTTCCAAGTGTTAAGTAGAAACTGTGGGTCTGCAGTGCAAACTCAGCTTCTAGACAAATTCCGGAGCCTCTCCTCCCATTCAGGTCTGGAGCAGCTACAGAAAGTAGTGGATTTGAGCCACACAGATGGATAATAGAATTGTCAGGTGTTGAGCATGTTACATGGGGTATAAAGTAGTGGCTGTCACTTGTGGAGTCCTGAAACACTGGTGGGTGGAGGTTGGTCTGTGAGATGTGTTACAAGACATTTGTGACTATTAACAGTTAAATAACTGGCCGCTTCAAATGATTTGCTTTTTAAAAAGGACAATATAAATGAAGGGGTTTGTCATATTGCCCCTCACCCTCCCAGGATTATGTGTGTGTCAGCAGTTTTATTGAGGTGAAATTCACATACTGTGCAATTTACCCACTTAAAGTGTACAGTTCAATGGTTTTGAGCATATCCACAGAGCTGTGTAACCATCGCCACAGTACATTTCAGGACATCCTCATCATCTCTAAAAGAAAGCCCGTACCCATCAGCAGTCGCCCCTCATCTCTGCATCTTCCCAGCCCTAAGCACCGCTGAGCTACTTTCCGTCTCTGTGGATTTGTCTGTTCCAGACAGTTCCTGCAAACTGAGTCATACAATATGTGGTTGTCTCTGACTGACTTCTTTTAGCAGCCTGGTGTTTTCAGGGTTCATCTATGTTGTGGCGTGTATCGGTACTTCATACCTTCTTATTGCTGAATAATATTCTATTGTATGGATATACCACATTTTGCTTATCTATTCATTCATCAGTTGATAGACATCTGGGTTATTTTAATTTCTTGGCTATTATGAATAATACTGCTACATTCATGGATAGTGTTTTTTTAAAATTTCACTCCATGGCCACATGCGGCGGCTCACACCTGTAATCCTAGCAGTCTGGGAGGCCAAGGTGGGCGATTGTTTGAGCTCGGGAGTTGGAGACCAGCCTGAGCAAGAGCAAGACCCCGTCTCTACTAAAAATAGAAAGAAATTATATGGACAGCTAAAAATATATAGAGAAAAAATTAGCCAGGCATGGTGGTGCATGCCTGTAGTCCCAGCAACTCGGGAGGCTGAGGCAGGAGGATTGCTTGAGCCCAGGAGTTTGAGGTTGCTGTGAGCTAGGCTGATGCCACAGCACTCTAGCCTGGGCAACAGAGTGAGACTCTGTCTCAAAAAAATAAAAAACAAAAAAAATTAAAATAAAATAAAATTTCACTCCATTTGAATTACAATTATGCATTTTAAGTTCAAATGCATGACTAAAGGTGAAACATTCATTCAGAATAATTTGATTATAAGACTGGTTAGTTGGAAGCGAAGACTTTTCCATAAAAATTTCATGATGTATTTACAGAATTAAAAAACAAATATGATCCAAAATTGTATGTTTTCCTTTCATGTTGGTAAAATGAAGAGCTTTTTCTGGGTGTCTTTGTTTTTTTGTTTTTTTTTTTGAGACAGAGTCTCACTCTGTTGCCCAGGCTAGAGTGAGTGCCGTGGCGTCAGCCTAGCTCACAGCAACCTCAAACTCCTGAGCTCAAGTGATCCTCCTGTCTCAGCCTCCCGAGTAGCTGGGACTACAGGCATGCACCACCATGCCTGGCTAATTTTTTCTATATATATTTTTAGCTGTCCATATAATTTCTTTCTATTTTTAGTAGAGATGGGGTCTCGCTCTTGCTCAGGCTGGTCTCGAACTCCTGAGCTCAAACGATCCGCCCACCTCGGCCTCCCAGAGTGCTAGGATTACAGGTGTGAGCCACCGCGCCCGGCCTGGGTGTCTTTGTTATCACCAGCTTTTCACACAACAGACCAGCAAACGTCGTGGTACTAGTCAGAAATTGTTGCAATGTAGGAATTTCACAACAAGCTGGCCTCTTTCAATGGGCAGACAGCGGCCCTCACTGCTTACTATCTCCACATAACTGCTCGGATAGGCTGCTGAAAGATAGCGCCATTGTTCTTGGCCTGTGCCGCCATCTTCCACTCGAGCCCGCCATGCCCGGCTCGCCAAACAGTCAGTCAGCAACTCCTGAATCCGACGTAAAAGCTGTGTACACTTTTTTGTGGGACATATATTTTTAATTCTCTTAGGCATAAGCCTAAGAATGGAATTGCTGGGTCATATGATAACTCTACGTTTACCATTTTGAAGAACTGCCAGTCTGTTTACCAAACCAGCTGCACCATTTATGAGGGTTCCCCAGCAATGTGGTAAATTGGGATGCTATGCCTGTGGGAGGGAAGGTACTGGCACTTGAGGAATACGGGGGAATCAGTAACTACAAGGACAATGGCATTGAGTAGCAATGGCTAAGCGCCATTACAGGAAAAAAATTATAGAAGAGTAGGAATGATTAACAGGTAATTGAGAACCATGAAGAAGCTAGAGGACCTCCTTGATAGCATGCTGTGAAGCAAATTTCAAGACTCTAAACTTCAAGGATCATTTTCCCACTTAATTCCCAGTATTGTCCCTGCAGAAACCAGATTAAATCTGGAAGGTGACAGTGGACTACCACAGTCCACACGAGTAGCAGCCCTATTGCAGACACCAAACCAGTTTTGGTGTCTTTACCAGAGTAGATTAACACAGACTTGGGTACATTTTCTGTGAACATTGATTTGGCGAATGGGTTCCTTTCTGACCTTAGGAGAAAAGAAGATCAGAAACAGTGTGCACTCACATGGAACGAACAACAGTGTACATTTACAGTCTTGCCCCAGGGCTATGTTAACTTTCAGCATCTATCACAACACAGCCTGAAGAGATTTGGACCATCCAGACACGCTGTAAAACATTGCACTGATGTATGACATCCAATACCAATTCAGCTGCATGGACAAGAGTGGCCAGCACATTAGAGGTCTTGGACTGACATAGGTACTCCAGAGAGGGGCAGATAAGTCTTATAAAGATTCAGGGGCCTGCCACATAAGTCAGATGTTTAGGGGTCCAGAGTCAGGGGCATGCCAAGATAGCCCACCCAAAGAAAAGGACAAATTATTGCATCTTGCACCTCTCACCACAAAGAAGAAAATATAATGCCTGATAGGCCTCTTTGGCTCCTGGACACATTATATTCCATATTGGGAAACACTACTCCGGCCCATGTACCAGGTGACACAAAAGGCTGCCACCGTTAAGTGAGCTCAGAGCAAGTCAGGCTGCAGTGCAGACAGTCCTGCTACTTGGCCATTTGTGCTCCCAGAGATGGTGTTAGCGTTATCAGTGCTAGAAAAAGATGCTGTGTGGAGTTTACGGCAAGACCCACTTCGACAATCACAATACAGGCCCCTACAGTACTAGAGAAAGGCCATGCCAACTGCAGCAGAGATTTATGTGCCTTTTGGAAAAAAAAAAAAAAAAAAACTCCAGGTGTGCTACAGGGCCTGATCATAGGATACCAAGTGACCACAGGTAAGGAATTACCTATCATGAGCTGGGCTCTGTCAAACCCACCAAATCATAACATCAGGCAGGCAAGCAAGTAAGAAGCCATCCTAGGATGAAACTGGCATATCCAGGACTGAGCACAAGTAGGACGGGAGGACATGGGCAAGTTGCATGAGTTGGCAGCCTAGACCCCACGGTCACCACTGCTGTACCAGCACCTCTCCCCCAGTGCACACTTACAGTCGCATGTAGGATCTTTATAGTTAGCTGGCAAGGGGAAGAAAAAAATCCCATATGTGGTTGATGGAGGGTTTACTCAGTATGTGGGTTCAGGCTGAAAATGGATGGCAGTTGCATTATGCCCTCACTTAGGCACAGCCTTGAAAGACAAAGGTGAAGGAAAACCTTCTCCACAGGCAGAGCTTCAGGAGGCGTGCCTGGTCATTCGCTTTGTGCAGACAGAGCAGTGCCCCAAGTGTAGGATATATACGAACCCAGGGGCAATGATGAATGGCCCACCTGGCTAGCCAGGGGCCTGGAGGAAGAAAGATTGGAAGATTGGGGGCAAGGAGGTCTGGGGTAGGAGCACGAGGATGGATGTATGGAGTGGGCAAAGTACGAAGATCTTTCTACTATATGTCAACACCCACAAGAAAGCATCTATTATTGAAGAGGCACCAAGTAACCAAGAAGACAAAAACACCTTGGCCAGATGACCTTTGCCAGCTTCTGTCATCAGCCACCCAGTGTTGACACTAAGAGGACATGCATAAAATGACCACAGTGGCAGAGAGAGAGGCAGTATGAGCCCAAAAGCATGGGCTCCCACTTACAAAGGCTGATGGAGCTACTGCTGCTGCTGAATGAGCCCCTGATGTGGCACTATTCCCCCAGGACACCAGCTGGCCCCACAGTGGCAAGTCGACTCCATTGAACCCCTTCTTTCTGGAAGAGCCACGATTCATCCTGACAGGCAAACACATACATTCCGAGTACTGTTTCCCTTTCCTGCCTGCAGGACCTTAGTCAGTGGTGCTACCTGAGGACTTATCAAGTATCTGATTCACCATCACAGTATCTCCCGTAACATTGCATCAGACCAGGAACCCAATTCACTGCAACAGAGATACAGAAGTGAGCTCATGATCACAGGATAACCTAAGCAAGTCACAGACTGTGTCATCCCGGTGCTGTTGGCCTGCTGAAGGGCCACTCAGAGCACCAGCGTGGAGGAAGGACTTTATGAGGATGGGGTTCATATATCTTGAATCAAAGACCTTTATGTGGAGCTGTGACTCTGGCCTCTGCAGTGTTAGAGGGCTTTGTCCCCCAAAGGGGACTCTTCCGTCAGAGGACACAGCAAGAGTCCCATTGAGCTGTAAGCCACAGTTGCCACCTGGGTACTTTGGGCACCTCAAATGCAGGGACCAGAAGGCAGGAAGAGGAGTCATGATATTGGCCAAGAGTTATTCACTTGGCTGCCTCTTAGTACTCCCTTGCCCACTTGTGACAATAAACAGGCAAGTGCAGCAACCCTGGCATGAGAAGGGCTTGGTACTCAGTCAAGGGCTCAGATCTTCCGTGTACAAGGCACTGGGTAAGCCACGGAGACCAGTGGAGACACTAGCTGAGGGGGGACGGGAATTTGGAATGGTGGGGCCAGGCGTGGTGGCTTCCACCTGTAATCCTAGCACTTCGGGAGGCCAAGGCAAGAGGATCGCTTGAGGCCAAGAGTTCAAGACCAGCCTGAGCAAGAGTGAGACCCCATGTCTACAAAAATTAAAAAATTAGCCAGGCATGGTGGTGTACTCCTGTTGTCCCAGCTACTGGGGAGGCTGAGAGGCAGGAGGATGGCTTGAGCCCAGGAGTTTGAGGCTGTAGTGAGCTAGGCTAATGCCACTGCACTCTAGTCCAGGAAACAGAGTGAGACCCTGTCTCAAGAAAAAAAAAAAAAAGGTGGATCAGAGGTCTGTCTGGTGGGGAAGGGAATTTCAAACAGAAGTAAGAACAAAAGCTGAGCACGGGGCCCTTGTGGTGCTTGTTGGTTCAGACAAAGTTCTTGCTCCAGGGAACTTACATTCCAGTGCAGAGAGATTAGTAATAAACAAAGGAAGAAACATGTGTATCCTGTTAGGTGGTGATAAATGCCAAGAAGAAAAATCAAACAAGATGATGGGGAGACCAGGGGTGTGGGGTGTAGTGGGGTGCTATTTTATGTCGGGGGACCAAGCTCGTCCTTTTGGAAAATGTGTTTTTTGAGCAGAGACCAGAATGAAGTGAGGAAGTGGGCCATGCAGGTAGGGAGGGAAGAGCACTTCAGGCAGAGGGGACAACCAGAGCACAGAGCCCTGAAAAGGAGCAGGCGTGGTGTGTTCAAGGAGCAGCGAGAAGGCCCATGTGTCTGGGGCACAGTGAGAGAGGGGGACAGTGGTAGGACAGGGAGCCATTGTAGGCCTTTGAACAGTCACGATTAGTCTGCTGTTTGGAGAAGAGACTTCTGGAAGCATAAGTAGAAACAGAAAGACTAGTTAGAAGGCTTTGCAATGATCCTGACAAGAGATGATAGGGGCCGGAGTGAAGGTGGTAGTGGTGGAGGAATAAAGGGGTATTAGTGGGAATTGTTGTAGTTCAGAATCTTTTGCAATTTGAGTCAATGGGACTTGTTGGTCAACTAGATAAGGCTGGAAAGATACACTGTTGCTGAATTGGGAAAAGAGACAATTTCTGAACATATCACTCCCCTGCTTAAAACTTTAATGATAAAGTCCAGACTCTTTGGCAAGTCATTTATTAATTTGTTGATTCATCCAACAAATACTGATTGGATGCCTACTATGGGCCAGAACTGTGCTATGTGTTGTGGACACAAAATTTCAAAAGGACATATTCTCTGCCCATACAAATCTTAGTCAGACAGACAAGTGACCAGGTCATTACAATCCATGTGACAATTGCTACAATAGGGGAAGCACAGGGGGAAATAGAAGCACGTGGAGAAGGTATCCAATTTGGAGTTAGTGTGAGGAGGGAAATCCAAGCTGAAATTTCAAGCATGTGTAAGTATTAACCAGTTGTAGGAGTAAAGGGGAGAGAGGAAGAAGAGAGAGAGTGGGGAGGCAGAGGGAGCGGGGCATTGGAGGAAATGAAGGAAGTTCTGTATGGCCACTGGAGGGTGAGAGGGGTAAAGGATCACAGCCTTGTACAGGGCTTAGAATTCGTGTTAAAGGTTTGGACTTTATCGTAAAAACAAGGGGGAGCCAGGGAGATATATTAAACAGGTCAGTGACATCACTAGTTTGCTCTTTTGAAAGAGCTCTTCTGTTGGGGGGAATGGATTCGGGGTGGGAAAGACTGGAGGCTGGGAGGACAGTAAAGAGGCGACTGCAGCAACCCCAACACAGAGCCGGGTAGAAGAGAGCCGCGGATGGATTTGGGGGCTGTTTTGGATGTGGAATTGCTAGGGCGTAGCGACCGACAGAATGGGGAAAAGGAGAGAGAAAAGAGTCAGGTATGACTTCTAGGTTTCTGGCCTGAGCAGCCGGGTGGAGGTGGAAGGCGCTCCCTGAAAAGGGAGTACGGAAGAATTAGGTCTGGAAGAGAACTCCTGGTCACCTGAGGACAAGCGGGGAGAGGACTCAAGGACATTCTGAGGAGACGCCCAGCAGAAGCGGACATGTGGTTCAAAGGTCAGGAGAGATTTGGGAGCCATCAGCATGGAAGCCAACGTGTGGGTGGGACTGCCTAGTAGAGGCAGAGTGGGGAGACAAGAGGGTCAGAGTGGGCCCCAGCCTTATCTCCAGTTGTTCTGTCTCCTTCTGCAGGCGGCACACAGAATTCCGCCCCTTGTTTTCGGATCTTACCATCATTTTCCTTCCCTGTTAGTGCCCACGCGGTTCCTTCTAAACTCCAGCTCAACTGTCACCAACTGAAGTGAACTCCTGCCCCTAACAGTAATGCTATATTTGGATGTTTCCTGCAGTCTCGTGAGTTTCCCAAGAGCGGGACATCTTGCTTTTATTACATCCCCGTCACCTGCCAGGGTGATAAGCACATTACAGGCGTAGCGCTGATACCGTGAAGAAACGAGCGGGCCAAAGAATGAACTGAGTGAGAGGGAGGCTTCATGCGGAGGCCGGGAAGCCGAGTTGGCAGGTCGCTCCGACAGCGCTGCCCACCGCGCGGCGGGGAGCCCGCCCGAGCTCCGCCCCCCTGAGCCGTCCCGGCTCTATCCTGCGGCTGCGCCGGCGGGCGTCGCCCCGGCCGCCTGGACTGCCTCACCTTTGCCCCACTCCCGCGGCCCGCCCCCGACTTCCCGCAGGGCGACCGCCCAATGGGCGGGCGGGGATCGCGGCTTGCCCTCCCGGCCTCGGGCGTTTGTTCTCGTCCGCGCGTCTCGCGAGCGTTGGGGTGGCTGCGGAGGCGGTGCTGCCAGGTTCGGCTCTCGGCGGCTGCGAGGCTGGGCTGCAGCGAGAGCGGAGACCATGTTCCGAGCGGCGGCTCCGGGGCAGCTCCGGCGGGCGGTGAGTCCGGACGGGGAGGAAGAGCCCAGTGACGGCCCAGCCTCAACCTGCCACCCTGCGAGGGTCAGGGCGAAGGTCACCGGCTCCTATGCAGCCGACTAGCCCTTGCGCCCGCAGGCCCATGCCGGCCTGGGGATCGGGTCCGAAGTTCTGGGGCCTGCCCTTGACTCCTTCCGGGCTGCTAGCTCCGGGCAGAAATCAGAGGTCAGGGTAAAGGTGACCCAGAGTATGAACGTGCGCCTCTGCTGCCCCTCCTCCGCGCCCACCATCTCTCCAGCCACTTCCCACCGTTCCTCGTTCGCTCTTGGCACGTTGGGTTCTCCAGGTCCCCCGCACTTGCTTCCACACGCGAGCAAAATGTCGCCGCGGGGATGCCTTCTTGGGGAGAGTTTAAAGCCTGGATTCCCCCTGGAAGCCAACGTTTTTGGAAGAATTAAACATTTTCACTGGGCGCCTAGTGCCTGCTCGGACCTACTCACTGTCAAGGGCAGGGGTTGGGTGGGAGGGAGGGCGGTGTGCTTATGGAAATGCGCCCTGTCTTATGGAGCAGTGCTAAGTTTGTGTAAAGCCAGTGATCCAATTTGACAGCTTTAGCCAGTTTTGAAAGGCAGACGTCTTTTTATAATGCAGGCTGACCTGCTTTTAAACCAGTAGATTGTAGGTTAAATAGCCAGGGAACTGTTGACAGTGGTACGTTTTTGATGTTTCAGTAGTGACAAACCACATTTCTCTCTTCTATTGTGAGAGGTACTGGCAACAGATACATTTGTAATAGTGTGATAAAATATGTTGTGGATTCTGTAGATTTCCTGAATTACACTTAGGTTAAATGAGAAACAAGATTGCTAAACTCGGGTCAGAGACTTTCCTGGTGTTTTGTACCTTTTCTACAATTTGTGTGTGTGTGTGCCTGTGTGTTTTCCCATCCACAACTGAGACACTTTTTCCTGAGATACAGCTGATGTTCGCTCTAGATGTCTGTAGACATCTTTTTGTTTATGCTTGTTTCTTGTTCCATAAAAAGTCCTGAGACCCTCTTCCTCTAAAAAGTTAAAACCCACATCTTTCAGGTCAGTGTTCTGTCTTTCTCTCAGGGGAGCTTTTTTCTTCTTCTTCTTAGAGGATCTAGACATAAACAAGTTAAAGTCATGAATTTGGGAAAATTCATGGAACCAGAGCCAGACTTGCAGAAGAATCCTTGTCTTTGCAGTAGTTGGAAGACAGTTTTACGGACAGGTTACGAGTTTGGCATAACTGAAATGATAATTGTGCTAGTGGTGGGGAATTTAGGACTCAGTAATTTTGTAGAGCTAACAGAAGAAATGGAATGATTAGTTTAAGTAATTCTTCTTATCCACACAGTTGGCCAATATACAAAGACAGTATTTTCAAATCTTCATTGTGGTTTCCAAGGACTTTGACCTTGACTTATTTTTAAAATTTGAAATAGAGTAGCTGCTTTAAAGTCTTTAAAGACATTTGAGGGATGTGAATTTCAAACATAGGAGAAATAGTGGGAACACTTCTAAAACGGACGCACAGAGATACATATACACATATTTAACTTTTTAAATTTTGAAATCATCTCAGATGTACAGAAAAGTTGCAAGAATAGTACAAAGAATTCTCAAAATCCTTCCCTAAATTTCACCACCTATTAACAGTTTGATACATTTCCTTTATCTCTATGCATATATACATGTTGCTGTCTTTCTGAACCATTTGAAAGTAAGTTGCAAACATGGCCTTTACTCCTAAATAATTCAGTACATATTTTAAAAAAACAAAGGTTCACTTTGCAAACCGTACTATACTTGACAAAATCTGAAAGTTTAACAATGATACAATACTATTTTCTAATCTACAGACATTCAAATTTAGCCAACTGTCTCATTACTATTGTTTATAGCAATTCTTTTATTCTAAGATACTCCAGATGCCTTATGTGAAGTTTTCATGTGTCTTTAGACTTTGTTAGGAAGGTTCCTCAGTCTTTCTTTAGCTTTGATGACACTGAAATTTTTGAAGAGTATAGGCATCCTGTTTTATTGACTGTCACGCAATTTAGGTTTATCTGGTGTTTCCTCATGATTAAAGGTTATGTATTAGGAGGAATATGGCAAAAGTGATACTGTGTTCTCAGTGTGTCATATTAGGAGCCACATAATGTTGGTTTAGCCCATCATTGGTGATGTTAACTTTTAGTTAGTTGGCTAAAATATTTGCCAGGTGCTGTCAACTTACTCCTCCGTTTGTAATTTTTAACTAATTTTTGGGAAGATACATTGAGACTATGTAATTCCCCTGTTTCTCATGAGACTTTTACCCACTAGTCTTAGCATCTATTGATGATTCTTACCTGAGAAGTGATTACTTTGATGCAAAATGGTGATTTTCTAATTCCATCATACCTTCTACATTTATTAGTTAGCATTCTTCTATAAGGAAAAACATTCCCTTCTTGCTTATTTAAGTATTTATGGATTCATGGATCCTTATTTAGTAGGTTAAAATCTGTTACTACTTTTATTTATTTTTATGCTTAAGTTGTCTCATATTTGTAATGTGGGAGCCCATTCAGTCTGGCTCCTGTTTACATGTATTTATGATGCCATAAAGTCAAAATAGCTAATCTCAGATCCCTATTCTTGAAATTAAAAAAAAATTTGTTCTGTAGCTAACCATAAATACATTTAGGAAGAAGATACACTTCCCCAAAAACATGTTTTTTAAAAATAGAGTTAAGAATGGTATTTAGGAGGGTCGAGGTGGCTCATGCCTGTAATCCTAGCACTCTGGGAGGCTGAGGTGGGAGGATTGCTTGAGGTCAGGAGTTCGAGACCAGCCTGAGCAAGAGCGAGACCCCGTCTCTACTAAAAAAATAGAAAGAAATTATCTGGACAACTAAAAATATATAGAAAACATTAGCCGGGCATGGTGGCGCATGCCTGTAGTCCCAGCTACTCGGGAGGCTGAGGCAGGAGGATTGCTTGAGCCCAGGAGTTTGAGGTTGCTGTGAGCGAGGCTGCCACCATGGCACTCTAGCCCGGGCAACAGAGCGAGACTCTGTCTCCAAAATAAAAAATAAAAGAATGGTATTTAAAAGATTACTTGAAACTGTTACTGCAACAATGTGAATCTAGTTAGCACTACTAAACTGTACACTTAAAATGGTTAAGATGGTAAATTTTATGTGTTTTTTGCCACAATTCTTTAAAAAAGAAAAAGATTATCTTAAACTGTTAAAATGTTAATTCAGTGACTTGCTTCTGTTATGTAAGTTCCATTTTCAGTTTTGACTGTTTCGTGCTGTTGAGCAAAGTCCTTCATCTTTGTAGGGGAAATGTTCTCAAAGTCATCTGTTAAAAAAGATAGTTCTTACATCTACAGTAAAAAGCTAGAGAACACACTAAGAAGAAAATAGGCAGGCATTTGCAATTAGTTGACATTGTTGCAGGGATATTAATCTCAATTATTGTTATTAATTTGCTTTTGAAATTTGCTGACTAATAAGAAGATGCCAAAAAATACTTTATGTGGAGAGTGAAGCAACACTTTCAAGGTCATTTGAGTGCTATTGTTAGTCTGTTTATTGCCAGACCAGAAAGAATCAGTATTCAGAAGCTATGAAACTGGTATGAGGACTATGGCATTTTTCAGAGTCCACTGCGCAGCATTAATGAATGAGATTGAGCTCTATAATTTGCATCCAAATTTTAACTTCTTTTGAAAGAAGAAAGAGAGCCAACTTTGGTGTGGTTCTAAAAGAAAATTTATTTCATAAGGTGAATTCAGTAAAATTATGCTGCCTGCCAATGGGTCTACTAAGAGTCTTGTCTGTTTTTAAAGTGAAGTAAATTAACTGTTTTTAATATTATAATCAATGTCATATGAGATTTCTAGTCAAGATTAAAAACTACTGTATTTTATTACTAAAGAGTTTAAAGTTTAAGTATAGAAATGTAATATACATTTTATTATTACAAAATGTGTGTTAAGGTAGGGATAGGTGACTTTATATATTATTTATCCTTTTGAGTAGGACTTGGAAAGATTTTATAGCTTATTCCTGCCTTTTTTTTTCCAAGTTAAAAGCAAAAAGAGGTTTATTTAAGTGAAACAAGGCAGGCACAGAAAGTCAAATATCTCATGTTCTTACTCATAAGTGGTTGCTTAAAAAATGTGTACACATGGATGTAGAGAGTGGAACGACAGCAAATGGAGACTTGGAAGGGTGAGGGAATGGGAAAGGGGATGGATGATAAGGAATTAGTTAATGGGTACAATGTACATTAATTGGATGGTGAATACTCTAAAAGCCCTGACTTGACCACACCACCATCTATGCATGTAACCAAATTGCACATGTACCCCATAAATTTGTGCAAATAAAAAAAACTTAGTTTCCAAAGAGGGTTGGGGTGGGGGTGTAGGTTAAAATATTCTTACTGTAATACTTTAGGTTATGAGTGGATTTGTAAGGGTAAAGGAAGTAGGGAGTTAGGTTCCAGCTTTTTTTCTTTTTCTAACATCTGTGGTAGTTGAAGTCACAGCAGGAACTCTGAAAAGCAAAAGCAATGTTAAAAACTATTGAGGTTGAAGCAAGGTGTGATGGTGTGCACCAGTAAGACCCAGCTACTCGGGAGGATGCGGCAGGAGGGTTGCTTGAACTCAATCAGGAGTGCTAGGCCAGCCTGGACAACATAATGAGACCTTGTCTCAAAAAACAAAACCGAAGAACCAAAACTGTTGAGGTTGAATAAGAGAAGGACCAAAATGTGTTCCTTGGACTCAGCTATAATAAAGTTGTTGGTAACTTTGAAGAGACTAGTTTCAGTGTTGTGGAAGTTAAAGCCAGTTTGGTGTGAATAAAGGAGAAAAAGGGAGATAAGGCAGTAGAGTTGGTGTCTGTGGACTTTATTTTCAAGAAGTTTGGCTCTGAAAAGGTGCAAAGAGGATTATGACCTCTTTAAACCCTGCCCACAAGTATACAAGAAGTATACTACAATTAATAATATCTCATAAAGGCCAATCAACTTTATGTGAGTGTGTGGCTAGTATGAGAAACACTTGTCACATTTTACTTTTTGGAACCAAGTCTAATCAGTAGTCTAGATAAGTTCTCTAAAAGCATGATGGGGTATCTGTTTTTGTGATTTAACAAGTTTATATACAGTTCAGGCACCCTATACGTGCTCAGGTGATTAAGTTATCAATTACATAGAGATGGTTGCTTTTTAGTTTTTTATTTGGGGAAACCTTTTCACTTAGTCACTAAATATTTATTGAGTGCCAGCTATGTACCAGGCACAGACATAGGTACTGAGTTCACAGTGGGGAACAATTCAGACCTAGTCCCTGTCCTTGTGCAAATAGACTAAGGAAGAGAGACATTGAACATATCATTTTAAGTTTGAACAATGTTACAGAAAGAATGGGTGGAGGGTGTTTGGGAGAGTATATGAAAGAGAGATTTAATCTAGTTAGGAGGCTGGAAAACACTGAAAGGATATCTGTGAAATTATTTTGTAAATTGAGGTGCTTTAAACTATTGTTATTGCATGATAAAGTAATACATAAAGGTGAAGAATTTTCTTTAGATAAAAACATCACTTCATTTTTGAGTTTTGTCCATTTTAAATCACTTGTTTATCATTTTAATTCTGTTCATATCATATGCCTTATTGGCTCTGTGTTTTGCTTTTTTAATATGGCATTATTTTCAGGGTTAAACTAGAAACAGAAATGAAAGCATCAGTCACATTTGTTTGATGATTCACAATTAAAAAGCAAAGTTAAGAGTCCATGTGGATTCTGCCTAAAGTATGATGAAACATGCTGAAGGGGCCCTGGAAATTAAGAAAAACTAATTCTGTGTAACTGGACACAATGTGTAAAGGAAGATCTATAGCCCCCTTATTTTAATTCCTGACAATTCTGAAGGGCCAGCTCCAGGGCTCCCTTGGGATCAGCTGAGATCTTTGTTGTGGCTGTATTGCAGTTCAGCTTCTCTCATTGCCCAGTCCTACTCCTTGATCTTTTCACTGTTTCCATAGCTTTGCCTTTTCCAGAATGTCATATAGTTGGAATCACACAGCATGTAGCCTTTTCAGACTGGTTTCTTTCACTAAGTAATATGCATTTAAGGTTCTTCCATGTTTTTTCATGGCTTGATAGCTCATTTCTTTTTACTGCTGAAAAATATTTCTTTGTATGGATATTTATCTATTCACACACTGAAAGACATTTTGGTTGCTTCCAGGTTTTGGCAATTAATGAATTAAGTTGTCATAGACAGGTTTTTACGTGGACATAAGTTTTCAGCTCATTTGGGTACATGGAAAGGAGTGCAATTACTGGATTGTATGGTAAGAGTATGTTTAGTTTTGTAAGAAACTGCCAAACTGTCTTCCACGTGACCATACCATTTTGCATTCTCACCAGCAGTGAATGTTGTTCTACTTCCTTACTAGCATTTGGTATTATGTTTTGCTTTTTGGCCATTTTAATAGGTGGGTAGTCATTGTTTTACTTTGCAGTTCCCTGCATATGATGTTGAACACTTTTTCATATGCTTATTGGCCATCCAGTAGTTTCCTTGGTGAGGAGTCTGTTCAGAGCCTCTCCATTTTTTGATCAGGTTGTTCATTTCTTATTGTTGAGTTTTAAGAATTCATCATGTATTTTAGATAACAGTGTTTTATCAGATATGTATTTTGCAAATATTTTTTCTCAGTTATGGCTTGACTTCTCATTCTTTTGATGAAGAGGTTTTTTAAAAAGAATGTTCAGTTCATTTATTGGACATCTGCTCTGTGCTAGTTACTAAAGTAGAGGCTGGGGTTCTAGTGGTAAAAAAAAAAAAAAGTGGCTTCTGTATTCAATATCAAGTGGGGAAGACAAGCCAATCAAGTGCTAGAATGATAAGTGCTAGAATGAAGGCGATTACAGGGTACCATATTGGTGCTAGCAAAGCTAACTAGTCCAAGGAGATCCAAAAAAGGCTTTCACATGTAGGTAAGGTTTCTTGAGCATTTAATATGTTCTAGGCACTATTTCAAGAGTTTTACATTTGCTAATTTAATCTTCACAACAACTCTATGAGAGTATTATTGTCATCCCCACTTTATGATCAGAGAGCTGAGGTACACAGAAGTTATGTTGGGGGTGGGATTCAAACCCAGGCATGGTGGCTCCAGAGCTTGTACTCTCTACCACTGCAACTGCACTAAGGCTTTTTGGGGGAATTGGCCTTTAAGCAGAAAGCCTAAGGATGATTAATGGGAAGTTAATTGGGTAACGGGAAGAGAGCTTCTAGGCAGAGGGAACAATATGTGGGAAAGCTGGAAGTCTGAGAGAGCAGGGGAAGTTGAAGTATCTGAAAATAAGGTATAAATGGAGTGGGGGATATATGGTTAGGGAGGTAGATCAGGCCGTAAAGTAAATGCCTGGTAAACCAACATAAGGAATCTAGTTTACCATATCCAAAGGGGGCAGGAAGCAATTGAAATGTTTTAAGCAGGGGAATGTTAGATGTTAGATGTGTGTCATGGAAAGATCACTGAGAGAAATGGATTGGAGGGAAGCAAAATTGTAGGTAGAGACAAGTTGGGTTGAGTGTTAGGGTGGAAAGCTTAGTAGGTGCTCACAGCCAGGGTGGAGAAAGATTTCTCGCAAAGAGATTAGGATCTATAAAAGTAAAATCATTTATTTTACCTTCTTAGAGGGGAGAGAGTGAGAGAGTGAAGGGAGGTGGGGAGAGCAGGGAGACGGTGTGGCATCCTAAAGAAGGAGAAGGGAGGTGCTGGCACTGAGGCCAAGTGGCTTGCTGATTTTAAGGGGGATGAAGAGAAAAAAATAATGATGGCTGTCAGTTTGATGGGAAAAGTGGCAACAGGATGTCAAAGTCCAAGAGTTGATTTCCCCACCTTTCCTTGGAGATGTGACTCTGCCCTCGAGACAGCTTGGGTTGGGAGACTGTTGGAGTGATATACAAGGGTAATGGCCTGCACTGGGATATTGATATTGTTGATGGAGAGAAGTGAATGGATTTGGGAGAAGCTCTATTTAGAAGGAAGAATTCAAAAAAGATGGCGGAGTGGTGGTGACGGCCTGAATCTGCGCTCCCGGGAAGGAAGGCATCGATCCGGACCTGCCACAACGCTAGAAGACCGCTCCCACACAGGAACAGCGGTGTGAATCCACGGAGAATCAGCGTGGGACAAACAGAGCGAGTGAGGTCTGAGGTGAACGAAAATTGGGAACGCGGGACAGACACTAGCCAGCGGAGCGCGGGTCGGATACACCCGCCCCCAGCCGGGGCGGGTGCAGCCTCTCGGGAAAGCGGCTAGCCCTCCGCTCCCAATTGAACAGAGCCCTGACCCAGGCCAGCACAGAATCACTGAGGGATACGTGGCGCATTGCAGACAGGAGGCTTTTTTTGAGAAATTACCTTAGAACCTGGGGGATCTCAGCTGAGACAGCGCTTGGCGAGAAGGGACGGATCTGCCCCAGGGCGGAAAAACACAAAAGACTCCCGGACAGCAAATAGCGTCGTACCCCGTGCTGCCTTTTTCGGCAGTTCTCCAGCCGGTCACCCCCGGTGCGTGTCCTTGCTGGCCAGCCCCTGGGCAGTGGCGGTCTCTGCCTGCCTGGGAGCCGGTCCCCTCCAGCCCCGGAGCTCGGCAGGCGCCATCTTGAAAGCGAGAGCGAAACGGCTCGGGAGCCAAAAAGTGCCCAGCGGCTCTTTCTGTCCGTGCTACCTTTTTCGGCAGTTCTCCAGCCGGTCACCCCCGGTGCGCGTCCTTGCTGGCCAGCCCCTGGGCAGTGGCGGTCTCTGCCTGCCGGGGAGCCGGTCCCCTCCAGCCCCGGAGCTCGGCAGGCGCCATCTTGAAAGCGAAGGCAAAACCGCTCGGGAGCCAAAAAGTGCCCAGCGGCTCTTTCTGCCCGTGCTGCCTTTTTCGGCGGTTCTCCAGCCGGTGACCCCTTGGTGCGCGTCCTTGCTCGCCAGCCCCCAGGCAGTGGTGGTCTCTGCCTGCCGAGGAGCCGGTCTCCTCCAGCCCCGGAGCTCTGCAGGCGCCATCTTGAAAGCGAGGGCGAAACCGTTCGGGAGCCATAAAGTGCTGAGCGGCTCTCTTTGCCCGGCGCCCTCCGCTGGTCTCTGAACCAACGCCAGGAGTGCGGGATATGCCGGGGCCGCGCTTGGGGTGAAGGGGCAGAGCTGCGCTAAGGCAAAAAAAAAAAAAAAAAACAACACGAACAAGAAGAATAGGCTCGCTGAACTGTATATTTTATTCTTGGTAAATTTCTTCTGGGTTTTGTTTGTTTGTGTTTGTGTTTGTTTTTGTTTTTTTTTGGGTTTTTTCTTTTTTTTCTTTCCTTTTTCTTTTTTTTTCCGGCGGCGGACAGCCTCAGCGGGCACCTTTGCCCTCTGGGCCTCTGGCTGCCGCGCCTTTTTGAGCGCGGAGGTTGGATCCCCACCACCCTCGGAGCTGTGCGGGCGCGCAGACGTCATCTTGAAATCCACTGCGAAACCGCCCGGGACCCAGCCGGGCAGGCGTGAAGGGGCGGAGCTGTGCTAAGGCGTAAAACAAACAAACAAACAAAAAAACATTGAGTCGCTGAATTATATACTTCAGATTTGTGTATCTTTCTGCCTTGCGGTGTGGTGAAGTGCTATGTAGTTTGTTTTTGTTCATTTTTGTTGGCGTTTTTGGTGTTTTTTGGTTTGGCTTTTTGCGTTTCTTTTCTTTTCTTTTTTTTTTTTTCCTTTTTTTTTTTTCTTTCTTTCTTTTTCTTCTTTTTTTTTCTTTTCTCTTTCGTTTTCTCCTCTTTCTTTTCTTTCTTTCCTTTTCTTTTTTCTTTTTTCTTTTTTTTTTTCTCTTCTCTTTCTCCTCTCTTTTCGCCTTCTAACTGGGGACCCACGGTGAGCTTCGGAACCGGCCAGGTCACTGGCTCTGGTACATACCGGATCCTGAGTAGTCACCCCCAGGGCCGGAGATCTGCGGGCACGCAATTGCCACTCTAGGGCCCACAGCCAAGTCACTGCGGAGCAATAGGGTACCAAGAGGCTCCCTGGACGGCCCTCTCCCCTGGTCCACGGACCTTATATAGGATCCCTGCCCAAGTGTAAACACTGAATACTTCTCCAGAAGCGAGAGTGTGGAACCTGATCCCTGGGGACATTGGGCCAAGACAGACTTTTGCCCGTGGGAGCTACAGCAACTGGGGCGCTGAGCAAGCAAAGTCACCGTCCTCTCCCCATAGCTAGTATCTTGCTGGCAGATAGAGTCAGAAACCTCCCCTATAGAGGAAGAACCAAAGGGAAACAAACAAACAAAGAGAATTTTGGTCTACTATTAGTGTGGACCCTGCCTGCCTTCTGAAAGACCACAACACAGTGTCCTAACTCACCAAAGCGGTCCTGGATCACTCCAATCCTCTAGGATTGGACCCATCGGAAGTAGTCCCCCAACGGAAACAGAAAAATCTCTGAACAATACACAACAGTCTCCCCCTCTTGCCAAAAGAAGCAACATACCTAGACTGTTTCACAGCCTAAGAATAGAGCACAAAGAGTCCTGTTAACCAGACTAAACCTATAAGTAAAGATCCAACGACAAATCTAGATGGGAAGGGCCCAGCGAAAAAACACGGAGAGCAAAAAGAATCAAATGGAAAGCTCATCCCCAAAGAGAAATACCAGCTCCCAACCATTTGACACAAACCAGACTCAAAACACCAATATGTCACAGGAAGAATTCCAATTATGGATTATAAACAAGCTGAATAATATACAAGAATCAATGGATAAACAACACAAGGAAAACACAAAAAAAATACAGGATTTGGAGGAAAAATTCACTAAAGAAATTGAAATATTGAAGAAAAACCAAACTGAACTCCTAGAAGTAAAGAATTCACTCAGAGAGCTACAAAACACTGTGGAAAGTCTCAAGAGCAGGGTAGATCAAACAGAGGAAAGAATCTCAGAAATTGAAGATAACTCCTTCCAACTAAATAAGTCAGTCACAGAGATAGATCGAAAAAGTAAGAGAAATGATCTGAGTCTTCAAGAAATGTGGGATTATGTGAAGAAACCTAATTTGAGAGTTATTGGCATTCCTGAGGGTGAGGAAGATAACAAGCAAGGGTTGGACAAGCTATTTGAAGACATAATCGAGGAAAATTTTCCAGGCCTTGCCAATACTCTAGACATACAGATTCAAGAAGCTCAAAGGACCCCTGGGAGATTCATAGCAAATAGGAAAACACCACGCCACATAGTCATCAGGCTGACCAAAATATCCACTAAAGACTCACTTCTCCGAGCTGTAAGGAGAAAGAAACAAGTAACTTACAAAGGAAAACCCATCAGAATTACGCCAGATTTCTCAGCTGAAACCTTACAAGCAAGAAGAGGTTGGGGCCCCATTTTCACGCTTCTGAAACAGAATAATGCCCAGCCTAGAATCTTGTACCCAGCTAAGCTAAGTTTTCTATACGAAGGAGAAATCAAGACATTCTCAGATAAACAAAGGTTGAGGGAATTCACCAAGACAAGACCAGCCCTCCAAGAAGTAGTCAAAAGAGAATTACACACGGATCAGCACAAGAAAGATCCACGAATGTAAAACTACTCAAGAGCTAAAGATGAAATTCCAGATACCACAATGGCCCAGGAGAGAAAACATCACAATGAAGTTCTACCCAACAAGCTGAACAAAAAACTGTCTCACCTATCAGTTTTCTCAATAAATGTGAATGGCTTGAACTCCCCGCTCAAGAGACATAGACTGGCCCAATGGATAAAAAAATACAATCCAAGTATCTGCTGTCTTCAAGAAACTCACCTAACCTGCAAAGATGCATTTAGACTGAAAATAAAAGGATGGAAATCGATATTTCAAGCAAATGGTAACCAAAAGAAAGCTAGTGTGGCAATCTTAATTTCCAATAACTTAGCTTTCAAACCAACAAAAATAATAAAAGACAAAGATGGCTACTACATACTGATTAAAGGCACAATTCATCAAGAAGCCATGACTATACTCAATATATATGCACCCAACCTAGGTGCACCTAGATTCATAAAGCAATCCCTACTAGATCTGAACCAAATGATAGATAACAATACTGTAATAGCTGGAGACTTTAACACCCCACTGACAGTACAGGACAGATCCTCTAAACAGAAAATAAACAAAGACATAATGGACCTCAATAGAATGCTAGAACAAATGGGCATGGCTGACATCTATAGGACATTCTACCCAAAGTCCACAGAATATACATTCTTCTCATCAGCTCACGGGACATTCTCTAAGATTGACCATGTCCTAGGACATAAATCATGTCTTCAAAAATTCAAAAAAATAGAAATTATACCATGCATCTTCTCAGATCACAGCGGAATAAAAGTAACAATGATCACAAACAGAAACCCTCACTCTTACTCAAAGTCATGGAAGCTAAATAACCTTCTCCTGAATAATTATTCTATAAAAGAAGAAATCAAGATGGAAATCAAAAATTTCTTTGAATTAAATGACAATGGAGATACAACTTATCAAAATCTATGGGATGCAGCTAAAGCAGTCCTGAGAGGAAAATTCATATCCATAAATGCCTATATCAAAAAGACAGAAAACATGCAAATAGACAACCTAACGAATAGACTCAAAGAGCTGGAGAAAGAAGAACAGAACGATCCCAAACCCAGCAGAAGGCGAGAAATTACTAAGATCAAATCAGAACTAAATGAAAAGGACAACAAAGAAACTATAAGGGAAATTAATAAAACAAAAAGTTGGTTCTTTGAAAAGATAAACAAAATAGACACACCTCTGGCTAGACTAACCAAGAGCACAAAAGTAAAATCTCTAATAACCTCCATTAGGAACATGAAAGGAGAAATCACAACCGATGCTACAGAGATACAAGATATCATCTATGAATTCTACAAAAATCTTTATGCACACAAACTGGAGAACGTGGAGGAAATGGACAAATTTTTAGAAACACATAGTCTTCCCAGGCTCAACCAGGAAGAAATAGAGTACCTGAACAGACCAATATCAAGAACTGAAATCGAAACAGCAATAAAAAACCTTCCCAAAAAGAAAAGCCCTGGTCCAGATGGGTTCACACCTGAATTTTACCATACATACAAAGAAGAACTGGTGCCCATCCTACATAAACTATTCTCCAATATTGAGAAGGATGGAGTTCTCCCCAACACGTTCTACCAAGCCAATATAACATTAATACCAAAACCTGGAAAGGACACAACAAAAATAGAGAACTACAGACCAATTTCCCTCATGAATATAGATGCAAAAATTTTCAATAAAATACTAGCAAATCGAATCCAAGTACTTATCAAAAAAGTAATCCACCACGACCAAGTGGGCTTCATCCCCGAGATGCAGGGGTGGTTCAACATACGTAAATCTATAAATGTAATTCACCACATAAATAGAAGCAAAAACAAAAACCATATGATACTCTCATTAGATGCAGAAAAAGCATTTGACAAAATTCAACACCCTTTTATGATAAAAACGCTTAACAAAATAGGCATTGATGGAACCTACCTAAAAATGATACAAGCCATATATGACAAACCCACAGCCAACATCATACTGAATGGGGAAAAACTGAAAGCACTCCCACTTAGAACTGGAACCAGACAGGGCTGTCCATTGTCTCCATTACTTTTCACCATAGTATTGGAAGTCCTTGCGAGAGCTATCAGGCAAGAGAGCAGAATCAAGGGAGTCCAAATAGGGAAGGAAGAGATCAAACTCTCACTTTTTGCTGATGATATGATGTTATATCTGGAAAACCCCCAGGATTCAACCATGAGACTCCTGGAATTGATTAACGAATACAGCAAAGTCTCAGGCTACAAAATTAATATACACAAATCAGAGGCATTTATATATGCCAATAACAGTCAATCGGAAAACCAAATTAAAGACTCAATACCCTTCAAAATAGCAACAAAGAAAATAAAATATCTAGGTATATATCTAACTAAAGAGGTAAAGGACCTCTATAAGGAAAACTATGAAACACTGAGAAAAGAAATAGCAGAACTTGCAAATAGATGGAAAAATATACCATGCTCGTGGATCGGAAGAATCAACATTGTTAAAATGTCTATACTACCCAAAGTGATCTACAGATTCAATGCAATCCCTATTAAATTACCAACATCATTCTTTACAGACATAGAGAAAATAATTATACACTTTGTATGGAATCAAAGAAGACCCCGTATAGCAAAAGCAATTTTAAGCAACAAAAACAAAATGGGAGGTATTAACTTGCCAGACCTCAAACTATACTACAAGGCCGTGGTTCTTAAAACAGCCTGGTATTGGCACAAGTGCAGGGACACAGACCAGTGGAACACAACAGAAAATCCAAATATAGAACCATCCTCATATAGTCACCTAATTTTTGACAAAGCGGGAAAGAATATACTCTGGGGACAAGAATCCCTATTCAACAAATGGTGCTGGGAGAATTGGTTAGCCACTTGTAGAAGACTGAAACAGGACCCACAGCTTTCACCTCTCACAAAAATCAAATCACGGTGGATAACAGACTTAAACCTTAGGCGTGATACAATCAGAATTCTAGAAGAAAATGTAGGAAAGACTCTTACAGACATTGGCCTAGGCAAAGAATTTATGAAGAAGACCCCCAAGGCAATCACAGCAGCAACAAAAATAAATGAATGGGACATGATTAAATTAAAAAGCTTCTGCACAGCCAAAGAAACAGTCCAGAGAATAAACAGACCACCTACAGAATGGGAAAAAATTTTTGCATACTACACATCAGATAAAGGACTGATAACAAGAATCTATTTAGAACTCAGGAAAATCAGCAAGAAAAAATCAAGCAACCCTATCAAAAAGTGGGCAAAGGACATGAATAGAAATTTTTCAAAAGAAGATATAAAAATGGCTAACAAACATATGAAAAAGTGTTCAACATCTCTAATCATCAGGGAAATGCAAATCAAAACCACAATGAGATATCACTTAACCCCAGTGAGAATGGCCTTTATCAAAAAAACCCAAAACAACACATGTTGGCGTGGATGTGGAGAGACAGGAACACTAATACACTGCTGGTGGGACTGCAAACTAGTGCAACCTCTGTGGAAAGCATTATGGAGGTATCTTAAACAGATTCAAGTAGACCTGCCATTTGACCCAGCAATCCCATTACTGGGCATATACCCAAAGGAAAAAAGGTCATTCTGTAACAAAGGCACGTGTACCCAAATGTTTATAGCAGCACAATTCACAATAGCAAAGATGTGGAAACAACCCAAATGCCCATCAATACATGATTGGATTAGTAAACTGTGGTATATGTATACCATGGAATACTACTCAGCTATAAGGAATGATGAAGATACAACATCTCTATGGTTCTCCTGGAGAGAGTTGGAACCCATTATATTAAGTGAAGTATCCCAAGAATGGAAAAACAAACATCACATGTACTCACCAGAAAATTGGTTTCCTTGATCATCACCTAAATACAAATCTGGAAAGGACACCAATTGGACATCAGACTGAGGTGGGGGGTGGGGGAGGGGATGGGGGTATGCCTACACAATGAGTGCATTGCGCACCGTTTGGGGAGTGGTAACACTTGAAGGTGCTGACTCGGGAAAGGGGGGGTGGGGAAAAAAATATGAAACTATTGTTTTTAACTTGCACTATTCACTTAATAATTTATCATGAATATTTCCCATATTATTTCATATCATTGTACAAGAAATAATGTATACATTATGAGGACATACTGTATCTAACAAGATATACTGTTAGACTCTTTGATTCTGTAAAAAAAAAAAAAAAAAAAAAAAGATTGTAGAAAAAAAAAAGAAAAAAAAAAAAAGAAGCCTTCTGTATAATAAGAGGATTAAGCCACTGGTGTGTGAGAAGATAATTTAACAAGCCAGTATAATTAAGTGATGAAAGCAATAAATACTGGGAGATCTGGAAAAAAAAAAAAAAAAAAAGAAGGAAGAATTGTGACGACTTTAGTGATTGGGTGGATTTGGGGGTTGAGAGAAAACCCAGAGATGACTCTCAGATCATGGTCTGGGCAGCTTGGTAGAGAGTGGTGCATCCCCTGAAGACGTCTAGAGGAAAAGCAGTATGGGAACGGATGGGAGGAACAGAGGGGAAAGATGATTAAGGTTTGAATTTGCTGAGTTGGAAAGTGTTTGATGAGATAGGCAAGTTAAACACTTAAATATGCAGATGTAACCTCATTATAAGTCTAGCACTTAGAAGAAAGAAATATGTATTGGAATATATATACACAATATATAAAATATATTTCAGGTGTGTGTGTGTGTGTGTGTGTGTGTGTGTGTATATGAATAAAATTTGTGCATGATTCTTATATATGGAGTAAATTAAGCTGTGGAAGTCAGAAGGGAAAGTCAATAATTTTAAACATCCCTGAGAGAACAATAAGGTAAAGCCTGAATAGTTCTGTTGGTAATTTTGGTGAGGGCAGAAACCAGATGCAAGTAATTGAGGCATGAATGGGAGATGAGGAATTAGAGAAGGTGGTAGCTGGAGAGGAATGTGAGGTAGCTTTTAATTTGGGGATTGTTGAAAATTGGGAGAACTTCAAACATGTTTAAATATTAAGGAGAAGGAACCAGGGGACAGGGAGAGGTTGGAGACATTACTGAGTGGGGATTACAGAAAGAGTGTACGAGTAGATTTGAGAGGGTGGAATCTAGAGCCCAGGTGAGGGGATCAGACCCAGGAGGAAGGAGCCCACAGCAGCTTTGGCTTCCATTGTGATTGGGCAGAGACAGGAATTTCTATGTTGCATATCAGGAAGGGGAAGCAGGTCCCCACTGATGGCTTCAGTTGTCATTGTGAAGTAGGAAGTGAGGCTGTCTTCTGAGAGGGGCAGAATGTGTTGGCAGTTTGAAAAAGGTCAGGGGAGGATATTTGAAGTGGTTGCTATTGGAGAGTGACAGTGCCAACAAGGAAGCCATAGGAGCATTGCTAGGCAGTTTTGAGGGTTCAGGTAAGGCTGGTGACCAAGAATTTATGCATGGCACTGGCCTGCATTAATTAATTTTTATTTAAGTAGCAATGTTTGAAGAAGATTCCTTTCTGGGCAGTTACCGTATTAAGTATTTCAATAGTTATGTTTAAATGTTGAAGAATTTGGCTCCTTTTCCTCCCATAACTATTGTTAAAAGAGGGTCCTAAAGTGTAGAGAGGCAATGGGTCATAAGGTAATAAAATGCAAAATTTTTTCCTTTAAAACCTTGTCAGTACTAGACATGTACTTTTTGACTCTCTAGTCATATTCTGTACCACTCTTCTACTTAAAATAGGATTTTACGGTTACAAAACTTTTAGAGCTGGAAAAGAGGCCTTTGAATCATATTTTTCTTTTCTTTTTGACCAGTGCTATTTTTTTTTAAAGTAAGAGAGTATTTGCCAAATGAAATCTTACGGGAATGATCCATATATAAAATAGCTAAAAATGATGGTGCTTTGATGTGAGCTGGTAATTAAGAACTCAGATGCTGGAGTCAGACTACCTGGACTTAGAATAACCTGGCTCTGCTCCGTACCTGTGTAGCCGCGGAGCTCTTCCTCATCTGTAAAGTCAGGGTAATAGTATCCTCATCGTAGGATTTTTATGAGTTTTAAATAAGATACTATGTATAAGACTGCTTAGTACAGTGGGGGGGGGGAGCATTCTAGCTGCCCTACAGGGCTGGTCCCCACCTTATCCTGTGTGGTGACTCCTGCAACCATTCTGTGGAGTATAATTTGAAAGCCTCCCATCTAGTTCATCCCCCTCAATTTGCGAATGAAGAAACTGGGCTCTAAACTGAGGAATAACATTTTAAAGGTCACAGACTAATTTATTCTGCTCTAGGCTCCATACAACCTTTGGTGCTGAATTAAGCTGCATAACCATGCCTAAATGCTCTAGCTTCTCTCTAGGTAGTATCTGAGAAATGGAAGGTAGAACACTGAGTTAGAAGGGAGCTTACTATTTTAAAAATTATAAAGGAGTCAATAAAATAATATAGAGTGCCTTTATGATGTATACAATGCTTAGTAAAAATTGATATCTGAGTGGGTCCTTAAATATGTTCTTTTGCTGTTTACTCTTACAAATCTAATTTTAAGCAGTCTTCTAAAAAGAATATACAGTCTCCCACTGAAGTTCTAAAAAGCTTGACAGTTCCTTAGAACTACTCAATTTATCTTTCGATAGAACTGTAATTTACAGCAAATATGGGCCTTCTGCCACCAAATCTTGGATTTATTCTTCAACTGGTGATGGGAATCTCATAATTTTTATGGTAAATGATTTGTGAAACATAATCAAAAATATGGTGTCTGATATATATTGGTAATAAATAGTTTGTTACTGGCAATTCTTGTGAAATGTGATTTAAATCATAAATTATGCCATGGGGTCTTAATTACAAAGTCCTTTACAAGATATGGTGCTCTTCTGATTAAAAAAGAAAAAAGTACCATGTAATTAATTCTATTAATAGTGAAATATATTAGAAAAGAAACATTGTGTTAGATTCTGGGGATACAAAAATGAATAGGTGTGATATTTGCTTTCTAAGAACTTTCATTCTACCCCAGGAATTGTGAATTGTTGTAAATTGCTACAACTTTTCTGAAGAACAGTGTGTTAGTCATTATTAGAGTCCTTAAAAGTATGCCTGGTCTCTTGATCTAACACTTCTACTTCTAGGACTTTGTCATGGGAAAAGAATCTTAAGATGTGCATAAAGATTTCTACCCTTAACTTTACCTCCTTTTTTGAGAAAATTTTTATTTGTAAAGAAGAAAAAGTTATACAAATAGGTACATGATTTGGCAGCAACAAAAGTCTCATTTTCTCTCCTGTCCTTGCTACCTTTGAGTAAAAAAAGGGAGGAAAAGGACAAGAAATGTCATCCATTGCTACATAATGCAGTGATTCCTTTCTCTGGCATATCCTACGATGGTGTTCTCCTTTTCCTCCTCCCACCCTCAAGGTGGTATGGGTCTGGAGGTGTTCCTACTCCTGGGAGTCTCTGTAGGATTGGGTTCCTTGGGAGTAGAGGGGGTTTAGAGAGCTGGCTAGAAAGTTGGGGATAAAGTAGAGGTAGATAGTCTAGGGGAAGGAGGGTTTCTATCTTGTTGAGGGTTGCATAGATTCTGGCTTTGTTTCCTATGGAAGAGAGCAGCCTGAGTAAAGTCTGGCCAGGTTCCAATCAGAAGACCAGAAGGACCTCTCATCTGTTGTGGGTGAGTGTGAAGATGTGGCTATAAGGATGATCTCTCATTGTTGTTGTGTGGTGTTTTTTGTTTTTTTTTTTTTTTTTTTGAGACAGAGTCTCACTCTGTTGCCCGGGCTAGAGTGAGTACCGTGGCGTCAGCCTAGCTCACAACAACCTCAAACTCCTGGGCTCAAGCAATCCTTCTGCCTCAGCCTCCCAAGTAGCTGGGACTACAGGCATGTGCCACCATGCCCAGCTAATTTTTTCTATCTATATTTTTAGTTGGCCAGATAATTTCTTTCTATTTTTAGTAGAAACGGGGTCTTGCTCTTGCTCAGGCTGGTCTCGAACTCCTGACCTCGAGCGATCCACCCACCTCGGCCTCCCAGAGTGCTAGGATGACAGGTGTGAGCCACCGCGCCTGGCCTTCTCATTGTTTATAATAAAAAAGTTGCTAGTAACCCCAATGTCTGCGGAGACTTATTAAACTGATATGCCCATTTACTATGCAGAGAAAAAGGTAAAGAATATTAAAATATAGCAGTTGATATTTATAATTGAAAAAAAACATAATTTATAAAAACTGTATAGTAATTGTATAACCAGCACCATTGTCTTGTACTAGGCTTCCTTTCATTCATACCCTTCCTTGTAAGTTTCTAGCTCTGGGTAAATTTCATACTGTGCTCTCTTCACTCCAACTCTGGAGTTTAAGATTATACCGAATTAAGCCACACGACCATGCCATTTGATCCACAGTGCCTCTTTTTCTCATTTTTATTTTCCAGAAGGGTAATTCCAAAATTTCTTCTTTCCTCATGCCTGTGGTGCCATTTCTCATCTTTTCACATGACAGGAACATCTAAACTTCCTTCCTTTCCTCCACTTGACTCTGTACTTCATGATCTGTAGCCTTCAACAGTTTGGATCTCTTCACTATTTGAAAAACTGTTCTATCTTATAACTGTTTATGACCAAGTCTTATTTCCTGTGGAATCTTTGAACATAGGGACCGTTTCTTGTTCATCCTTTGTGTTTCTGGTGTTTGAAATTATTCCTGATGACCATGAATGATTGGTGGTCTCTTGGTACTCTGCAGTAGATAGGGCTGGATACTAGTTGGCTCCAAGAGATTGTCTGCAAGTTTCCTTTCTTTTTTTTTTTTTTAATTTAGTAGTATATTTGAACAGTTGAAAAACCCCAGCAAAATTGCTGTTTAGTGTCATATTTTAAAAACAGATTTTCATTATCAATTATTTTGGTATTGATTGCATTTTGCCTGAAGCAATAGAAATCAACTTCAGTAATTTATTTCAGACCCATTGCTTCTGGATATACTGTACTCCTTAGTAGGAGTGTAGTATGTAACTGAATGTTATTGGGAGTAGAATTTGACCAATTCCTATTTAGGTAATTAATATGTTCTCTCTAAGGCTTTTAAGTTTAGCTATATAGCAGTTTCTCATTAGATATAGATTAGTGGGAAAGTTGTTGTGGAATAATTAAATTATTTTTTAGCACTAGATAGCTAATTTGCATTTTCAGTTTTTATTAGGTGAGAGTATTAGTATCATCATAGACATAAATAGCTCGGTTTTTGCTATTATTTTAATATATAAATTTATAGAATTGAGTATTGTGTACAGAATAGTTTTCTTTAAAGCACACATGCTTAACAATTAGAGGAAAAAACCTAAGATTAAAAAAAACCTAAGATATTCTTTTCCTTTTTTTTTCCCTTTTCTCTTTTTAGGCTTCGTTGCTACGATTTCAGAGTACCCTGGTAATAGCTGAGCATGCAGATGATTCCCTAGCACCCATTACTTTAAATACCATCACTGCGGCCAAAAGTCTTGGAGGTGAAGTGTCCTGCTTAGTAGCTGGAACCAAATGTGACAAGGTGAGAAATTTTTAAGGTCAGCCATAGCAAATATAATCTCCATCAAAAGACAGGGAAAGATGGCAACAAAGAATTATGCTGAGGACTATAACCCAAACTGGGCTCTAATCCTCATTAAATGGCCAGTGTCACAACTATTACTATGTGTGAAAAAGGAACTAAAAGGTTTGCTCACTAAGCATTTTATCTTTTGAAATGAGGTAGAATAGTTGATTTAGTTCCACTGGCACCATCATGTGCCATCAGGTACCAAGTAAAATGATAGTATTTGAGTCCTCTTAGAGGTTAATAGCTGATCCCATTTTTGTATTGATGAATATACTTGCTAATTGCTTCTAATTCCTGAAAGTGGTAAATCTGGACAAAGTATTATGGGTGTTAATTTTTAATTGGTAGAAGAATTCAAATGTAAGTATTAACCTTTCCAAACTATAGCTGGTACTAAAAGATATTCTTGGTTTTTGTTGTTGTTGTTGTTGAAGTAAGACAATGACAGCTTTGGAAACTAACCCCCTGGAAAGGTGCTATGATATGATTTGCAGGGTCAGTGCCGCTGGGCTGAAGTATATAGTAGGTGATTGCTTCAGTGAAGCTCGCACAACTTGAGCCACCAGTTCCCTCTCACACAAGTATGTAGCTGGGGGCTTAAACCTCACAGAGGAATAAATTTGGAGAGAGTATGTTTCCTTTTTAGAGGATTTTATTTATTTTTTATTGAATAATCGATGCAGAACATGTAATAATGTAGGTTCAGAATGCTGGTGTTGCTTCTGTCTAATTTCTTAAATGAAAATCCGTTATCTTAAAAGAATGTTTTCTAGCAGGTTTAGGATTAGTTATGTGGATTTCCTTACCTAATTCCTGCTAACAACTACTGAATCTTTTACAGTTAATATTAACCACAACATATGATGGTATGGCTAAACTATCTTTTTTAGTTGTTTTCAGATATATACAAATTCTGGATTTGTTTGGTTTGCTGTGATTTTAAATAATTATTGTAATATTAGTTTAAAAATATTTGAAATGATAATACTATTTTGAGAAAAAACAGAAATCATCTCTGCTCAGTTACAGTCTTATCATGTCACATTCTAATTTTAAAGAAAAACAACTAGTACCTGTATAAAGAGACTGTTAATAGCCTAGGCAGAGTTCAGTTTTATATACTGTTTTCTTTAGCTATTCTAAACAGCAAGTAAGTCTTCTGTGGAGTACAAGAAGTTTTTGCCAATAAAGGAAAAGATAGTTTCAATGGGATAATTCTGTCCCGTTTTATATCCCAGGCTGCTGTACAACTACTTTGCAGTTAACTGAGTTTTTTAAATTGGAAATTCTCTTAAAGTTAGAGAAAGTAAATGTAGATGTATCCTCTGTGGTGTAAGATGGTGTGCTGGGGAATGCTTGTTTCAGCAGAGGTACTTTCGCATTGTATCTTTTCTTCAATGAATGTTTTTGCAACCTTACAGTCCTTTGCGGAGGGCAGGAGGCACAGCCTTTTATGCCCACTTATCAATGAATCAGTGTGGAGGTAAACAAGGGGACAGAAGATAATATGACTGGCATGACTCTGCTAAAGCAGAAACCATTCATGCTGTATTAGAGCTACTTAAAAGGGGGAATCTAATTGCCTTCTGTATACAGAAAGAAAATCTGAGTAGTCAGAAAGTGTTCTCAGAACCCCATCCTGATTCCGAACGGAAAAATGAGGAATTAAAATAGAAAATATTTTGCTTTGTCATAGATAAATATATGTATATGGGCAGGAATTCAATGGTTGACAATGGGCTGTTAAATAAGATTTTCTCTATTGACCAGGGTTACTAATTTTAATATCATCAGAAATTATTGCCAAGTCAAGTCCAATAGACTGTAAACTAGGATGGTTAAGTCCTGTTCTTTACCTCTAGGAAACCCTAAGTCTAAAATGTATTGCTGTGTTATTATTGTAGGAGAGAGAACCCCATTTTCACTATTTCTAAAATGATGAACCTACACTTGCATTGAACCAAAAGTAAAAAGCACAGTTTACAACTACATTTGAATAAAGAGCCATGTTGATTTGGTTTGTCAGTTAGTACTTTTCTTTTTCAAAGCAGGAATTTTTGTTGAAATTCATGTAGTAGGACTATGTAAGGTCAATTGGAAGTAAGATCTATTGGCATAAGATATTCTTTGTCAGGAAATACTTTTTAATTTCTAAGTAGCCCTTTTGCTAATAAGAGTGATTTTTATAGTTAGTCATTAAGATCATACTTTTTGTGTGGCCCTTGGTGCTATTCCATCAGGTTGCTGGATTTGTGACCGTTGTCAGCGAGCCCCCCACCCCCCAACACCCAGGAAAGTGGGCAGAAGGGGAAGAACAG
Source organism: Eulemur rufifrons (assembly GCF_041146395.1). Classification (NCBI taxonomy): domain Eukaryota; kingdom Metazoa; phylum Chordata; class Mammalia; order Primates; family Lemuridae; genus Eulemur; species Eulemur rufifrons. The sequence goes on along the minus strand of NC_090984.1, from coordinate 20,227,903 downwards.
CAAAGAGGGATAAAATAGGTTTTTGACCCTAATATATATGCATTTAAGTGAAGTATTTTTTGCCAGTTTATTTACATTTTCATTTTTATGTCAATAAAAGAACTTTGAAATTAAAAAAAAAGATTTCATGCTCTGTTGAAATTTGTAGTGGTGGCTCTATTTGCATGTATCTGATAGATGGATAACTAGGAATTTATCTTTTAATCACAGGTGACACAAGATCTCTGTAAAGTAGCAGGTGTAGCAAAAGTTCTGGTGGCTCAACATGATGCGTACAAAGGCCTCCTTCCAGGTAAGGTTTTCCAGGGGAAAAAATGCAGTGTCTAAATTATGCTTGAATATAAGAACATGAAACTATTATGAAATATGTTTTATCAATTGTGTTTAATTCTCAGAGGAACTGACGCCATTGATTCTGGCAACTCAGAAGCAGTTCAATTACACACACATCTGTGCTGGAGCATCTGCCTTTGGAAAGGTGAGAAGACTGAGAATGTGGAATCTGATGTCACCACTTTGAAGGGTTAGATTTCATTGTGCCGAAAATGTACAACACACTTTGTTTAGATAGCCAAACCTGATTTCTCTGAATTAATGTGGTAGTTTTTCTAAAATTCTTTCAAGATTTTATCATAATCTCTGTTAAAACACCATTTTCAGGTTTTTAAATTTTGTTGTGGAGAAAACTCTATTTAGGCTATTTTAAATTATCTTTGTTTACAAACAATGTTGAGTTCTGTGTGCCTGTGTGTGTGTGAGATTGTCATTCGTACTTGTAGCCTATCTTAAGAGATGGTTTATTTGGGTGACTGCTGCATATTTAGGAAGGTCAGATTCTGTCTACTTGAGGGGTTTGGAAAGGGCTGTATGGTCGTTGAAGATATTCTTAGGGTAAAGAAAGCTGTAATCAATCATGTGCACCGTGGTGTGTCTGAAGAAAGGCTGTCTATCAGATGGGTAGTGGCCTACATGAAGTTAAAAAGGAGGGGTAAGGGGAGCGCAAGATGAGCAATTCGTCAGTGGACCTTTCTTGCTTTCTGTGTGGCCACAGGTGCTATCCTAGCTCCATTTTCTTTTATCTCATTTTTAATAAGCTACAGTTGTTAGTCTTTATTTTTGCTTTGAAAAACTGTAAGTTGTACACAAATATGTCCATATTAGAAAGGGTGCATACAGTACGGCAGTATGTAGAGCAGGGTATCAAAGTCCTACCTTCTGATTTCCATCTCGCTCTTCCCTTTACAGGAGTACAGCTGTTAACAATTGGAAGTTCTGTTATGCTTCTTTCTATGGATTTTAAAATTGTAATGCATGTACAAATATATATTTGTTACTTCTAAAATAGGATAATATGGCATGAATTGTTTTGTGACTAGTGGCTTTTATTTAAGAGTATGAGTTGAAAATATTAGCTTGTAATATGTCTATCTCTTTACATTTATATTTTATTTTTAACTTAGTAAATTTAGTTTTATCTATCTATTTATTTTCAGAGATGGGGTCTTGCTATGTTGCCTAGGCTAGCCTTGGAACTCCTGGGCTCAAGTGATCGTATGGCCTCAGCCTCCCAAGTAGCTGGGACTACAGGCATGCACCACTATGCCTTGTCTCTTTTTTTATGGATGCATAATAGTCTATATTTAGCCAAGGACGGTTAGCTTGTTTCTGATTTTTTGCATTTATAAATTTTGCAGCAGGGAAACAACTCTGTGCATATATGTTTGTGTCCATGTGCTGGGATTTATTTAGAATAGAGTTCTAGAAATGAATTTGCTAAATCAAAGGCTATATGGTTTAAAAATTTTGGTACATATTGCTAAATTGCCAACACTTGCTATTATACATATTAATACTTTTTCCCCTAATCTGATGGGTGAAAAGATCTTTGTGGACCATGCCATCTCTGAGAGTTTTGATTCTATGTTGGAGGATTTAAAATATTTCGTGGGTCTTGAGCTTCTGTGGTGGCAGTTCACTTAAAAGATTGTTAGACCAAGAAAGGGTGTGTGTTGTGACTTATTATTATAGATTTTAGTACTCTGGACTTGACTGCTGTGTTATAACAGATGGGAATTTTCAGAATAAGGGTCACATAATAGTAGCTGATCCTGCAGCCTTTGAATGGGTTTGGAATGAGAAAGAGTCCATCAGAAGAAGCTAAACAATTTGCTCTATGATAGTCCTTTACCAGCTGTGGTTTTCGGATAACACACTTTTATACTGGTATGCTAGAATTTTAAAATCTGTCATTTTTTTGTTCATGAAAAGAACACAATAGTTACTGCTTCTCTGCCCAGAAGCCATGTGGTCAAGCCTATTGGGTAGTATATATTTTTTAAAAGATAAATATCTGTGTACCATCCACCCTCTCAGAACATTTATCTGGAAGATGAGATCCAGAAAAAATATGCCTTTCAGCACCATGGCAAATTATTTTCAAGATATGCTAAAATAAAACAAAGCATAATGAAAGTACAAAAGACATTAAATTTTAATCTATTTAGGAAGTTCTAGAACTTTAAAAATAGGCACAGTCTGTATAACATAGAATTTGTAAGAGAATCTGCTCATCCAGATAATAATATTAAAGTAGTAATTCCTTAACAGTTAAAGAAGGTGGTTCAGGAAAGAGTTACTTACTGAAGCAGGCTTTAAATACTGACAAATCTGTTCTTAAAAGTAGATATCTTCTAAACCTCTTATTTACCAAGTTAGAGCTATATTTAATGGATTTTTTTTTTTTTTTTTTTTTTTTTTGAGACAGAGCCTCGCTCTGTTGCCTGGGCTAGAGTGAGTGCCATGGCGTCAGCCTACCTTACAGCAACCTCAAACTCCTGGGCTCAAGCCATCCTCCTGCCTCAGCCTCCTGAGTAGCTGGGACTACAGGCATGAGCCACCATGCCCAGCTTATTTTTTGTTTCTATTTTTAGTTGACGAGCTAATTTCTTTCTATTTTTTTTTTTTTTTTTTTTTTTCAGTAGAGACGGGAGTCTCTCTCTTGCTCAGGCTGGTCTTGAACTCCTGAGTTCAAGCGATCCACCCACCTCGGCCTCCCAGAGTGCCAGGATTACAGGCATTAGCCACTGTGCCTGGTTGGATTTTTTTTTTTTGAGATAGAGTTTTGCTCTGTTGCCCAGGCTAAAGTGCGGTGTCAAGATCATAGCTCACTGCAACCTCAAACTCCTGGGCTCAAATGGTCCTCCTGGCTCAGCCTTCCAAGTAGGTAGGACTCGTGCACTACCACACCCAGCTAATTTTTAAATTTTTTGTAAAGATGGGGTCTTGCTGTTGCCCATGCTGGTCTTGAACTCCTGGCCTCAAACAATCATTTCTCCTTGGCCTCCCAAAATGCTATAATTACAGGCATGAGCCACCACACCCAGCCTGTTTAATGGAATTTTAATTGTTTACCCAAACCTTTTATTTTGTGTGGGATCTTAACTTTTTCTAATTGTGGTTTTACAAAGTATAGCACTTTTCAGAAATCCTTTTGTCATGGTTGAAAGAGAATTACTATATAATGTAGGTAATGATAAAGTGAAAATTAGAAAACCTTTCCTGTTGGCAATATAGCAGGAGGGAAATTGACTCAGGCTGTCAACAGTCGTTAGCATCAACTTATATAGAAGTACTTATTAGATAGAGGGTTAGGGACAGGAGAGAAACAGAAGAAACAAAACCTCTGCTCTTGGGGGTGCTTATAAATCCAGAAGGTTGTATAGTATGTATATTAAAATTATTTTAAAACAAAACACATATTAGTGCTAATTAATATAGTATAATTGTATACACACGTGGGAGGATACAGAATAAAGGAGTAATTACAGGATAATACTGAGAGCAGTGTTAGAGAGCAGAGAGAGTTTGGGTGCAGAATGGGGAGAGGAACTTGAATAATGTTATATTAAGAGTGTGCCAGCAAGGGGCACTTCTGTCACCTCAAGTTCAGGAGGCGCCATGGAGTAAACTGTGTAGAAAGCAGTATAGAATTCAGTTTTTCTGTTTGTGTAGTAAAAAGCAACATTTTACTTCTCAAAACACATTTACATTATCTGAAAGAACCTTGAGTCCAGAAAGTATGGTTATTCAGTCTTCACTAACTGACCCTCCTCTGTTTTAGAGCCTGGGTTCATAGAACTTTAGCCTAGAAGTGTAGGGATTCTCTTGCCATCATTGCCATATGAAGTAACTGAGACCTGGGAATTGTGACTTTCCCCAGGATCCCTGCTAGTGAGAACAAAGTTAGCACATGTGTCTATTTCAGAGATGTTATATGCATATACAGGTAAAAGCATATCTATTTATTTTTGTTGCTCTTTTTATACATACTACACAGCTTGTTCTTCAGATTAGCGTTGATCTTTTTTTGTGCACCATCAATTTAAACAACAGGTGAAATGTCTGCTTTGAAATTTTTTCTTTTGTATACAATTAAGTAAATATATACAAGTATCTTTTTCAGGATTTCAGGATTTCACCACTCTTCTAAATTTTTTTCTCTTTTGTTACCTAAATTCAATAATCTAAAACCATCACACTTTGTAATTGATGTTTATTGAAGTAACTATCACATCACATAACTCAACATATTGAGTTAAAATGGCTTATTACCATAAAACTCATAAAACTTAACATAGAGTAATGGTAGGCACTCACTTAATCTCAAGGACTTTTCAAAACGCTGTGCTTGAAGTTGCCGTATGTCTAAAGATGCATGTGAAATATAAAATATTTGAATTATGATTTCTATAGAATATGCATTTGGAAGATGTCATTGCTAATAGTTTATAGCCATCCCTCAGTGTGTATGTGTGTAACTCACTGCTTATTTTGCTTTTTAGAACCTTTTGCCCAGAGTAGCAGCCAAACTTGATGTTGCCCCAGTTTCTGATATCATTGCAATCAAGTCACCTGACACATTTGTGAGAACTATTTATGCAGGTGAGTACCCAAGGAAATTAATTAATCAACATGTTAAATTTTAGTAAAAAGCAGAAATTAATCTTGTAGATAGAATTTTATTTATTTATTTATTTTTAATTTTTTTAAGACAGGAGGTCTCACTCTTGCTCAGGCTGGTCTCAAACTCCTGAGCTCAAGTGATCCTCCTGCCTTGGCCTCCCAGAGTGCTAGGATTACAGGCATGAGCCACCACACCCAGCCCATAGTCTTGTAGATAGAATTTTAAAACAAGCCATATAGTTGCTTTAAATGAACCATCTTAAAGGTTTCTGAGAAAAATCTCAGTCTAGGCCCATGACATGGCATTCTCTGTGATAGATCCTGAACACAGTTCTTTCCTGCCTGGTCATTCAGTTTGCAGAGTGAGATTTTTCCAGTGGTCAATAAAAATTAGATTTACTATTCAATATATATTTTTAAGTGGCATCTAGAAAAGTAAAACTTTTTTTCTTTTTAATTGTATTCTCAGTCTCCTTTGCTTCTCCTACTCCATTTCTGTTTGCATTAAGAAATTCATTTCACTGTTTCTTTAGCTGATTGATCTATTGCTAAGCACACTGGTCTCTGGTGGGGTTGGAGAAGGCAATGAACTCTTTGTTCTTCCTGATTAAAGTTGTGTGTTTCAGTATAGATGGTCAGTTCTCGAATCAGACCTTTCATCTTCAGTAATGTTTGGGGGGAAATATTTGGTCATAGTTTAGTTCACTCTTAATGTGATTGCTAATTCATGAGAAATGTCTCAAATCCTTTAAAAATCTTGGCACATCTGTACTTGTTCTTAATGCCCTATCATGTTTTCACATATATCTTCTTTAGCATGCATAGTTGCTATATATATATATATATATATTTTTTTTTTTTTTTTTTTTTTGAGACAATGTCTCGCTCTGTTACTCAGTCTAGAGCAGCAGTCCCCAACCTTTTTGGCACCAGGGGCCAGTTTCATGGAAGACAATTTTTCCGTGGACCCAGGGGTGGGGGGTGGGTGTCGGGGGTGGAGGAGGGTGGTGCAGAGCTCAGGCAGTGATGCATGGCCCATTTCCTAACAGGCCACACACCAGTACTGGGCCATGCCCAGGTGTTGGGGACTGCAGGTCTAGAGTACAGTGGCATGTGTCATCATAGCTCACAGCAACCTCAAAATCATGGGCTCAAGTGATCCTCCTGCCTCAGCCTCCAGAGTAGCTGGGACTACAGGCATGCGCCACCATGCCTGGCTAATTTTTTTATTTTTGTGGAGATGAGGTATCACTGTGTTGCCCAGGGCTGGTCTCAAACTCATGGCCTCAAGTGATCCTCACATCTTGACTTCCCAAAGTGCTAGGATTACAGGCCTGAACTACCATGCCTGGCCATAGCTATATTCTTATTAAGTTGTGGCAGCTCATATTTTTGAGTTACTTATTATATTGTTTTTGGAGAAGGAAGCTTTGCTCATATTCCTTTTAGAAAGAGTGTACCTTCTTAGTGTGGCTGCCTGTTCCAGTTTCTTGCTTCCTGGCATATCAGCACCTGTCCTGTATTTAAAGACATCCAGGATTAAAATTAACTACTGATATATTTCTTTACCATTATGGTCCTCTTTTTCCTATACTTAGTAGAGTTATAAAAACAATCAGTTCACAGTTATTTCTTGCCTTGTCTTTGTGAAGTAAATTCAAAGCCTCTGTTTTGTTGCTTTTTAAAAATAAATTGTATCTTCCAGGAAATGCTTTGTGCACAGTGAAGTGTGATGAGAAAGTGAAGGTGTTTTCTGTTCGAGGAACATCTTTTGAAGCTGCGGCAACAAGTGGAGGTAGTGCCGGTTCAGAAAAGGGTGAGTGTTCATTTGGAGTTTTTTGTTTTTGTTTCTTATTTTTTTAGTTCATAGATTGTATTATAACAAGAGATGACCTCTGCTTAAATTCGTAATGCAGAGTATTTGAAATGAAAGTTCAATCTAAATGATATTCCCAAACTTATACAAAAATAAGAAATGCTTATAATTTATGTCTTTTTCACATCATCTTTGGTACTTGGATAGCTGCTTTGGTAGATCAAGGGGGTGGAAGAGAGAGGATCCATTAAGATTAATATGTGATATTGACATTAAGGTTTTTTACTCTCGTCACTTTTCCTATTACAGGAATTCAGTATAATAGAATGTAATGATAGTAAATGTATAGAGGGTTTTATGCTTTAACACATACAGTATCTTATCTGAACCTAATAGAAATAGCGGTATTTAGTTTTTACAGATAGACTGAGAGAATTAAATAACTTCTCAAAAGTCATACAGCTAATGAGGTGAAGACTGGACTCTAGTTCCCTTAAGTCTTTCCACAGAGATAACGAGATTAGGAGCACAGAAAATTCACAAAAATTAACAAACTTAAATTTCATGAAATTATGTATTTGTGTGTTTCTGTTAAAAATAATCACTGTAGAACTTGAAATCATAGTCATTGTTTCATTATATGTATCAATGTATGCAGCATCAAGTACTTCACCAGTGGGAATATCAGAGTGGCTTGACCAGAAATTAACGAAAAGCGATCGACCAGAGCTAACAGGTGCCAACGTGGTGGTATCTGGTGGTAAGTGGAATATTAATTTTAAAAGATTATGGAAACTTAAAATACTTTGATTTTTTTAAAATAAATATTTGTATTTATTTTAGAGGAGCACAGATTTTTTTCTAAATGTAAGAAGTTGGAAAGTTGCGAGTATTATTTCTGTTTTACCAATCAGGAAAATGAAATTATGAGCATAATACACAATTTGGGCTTTCCATTGCACATCTAGTCACTGGCACCAGGGGGAGCATAGTATAAAATCTCTTGCATAGCTTTGCCACTGGTGTCATTTTATTATTGTTGGACTTCCACGTTATTCTGTAGAGTATGGTTGGCTTCTGAATTATGGAAAGAAATGGTTCAAATCTGAGGGCCATCTTGTGTATAATTCCCACACTTCCTTCTGCTTTGAAAGATTCCCATGGTTTTCCAGGTCTCTATGGATAACTCTTTGAACTGTTCGTATTGCATAAGACATGCTTCTTTTTGTATATTATACTCCTTATTAAAAAATAAATAAAATACCTTTTTTAGCCTCCTTACTTTTGAAAAAATAAAGACTGCTGTGATTTTGAAATCTTCCCAAATTAAATATCAAACAAAATATTTAAGCTTTCAAACAGCAAATGGCATTGAGAAGAAAAAATTTATTATTTTGAAAACATATATCTGACTCATTTATTCTAAGAAATGTTTACTGGTTATCTGTTCTATGACAGGCCTGTTGCAAAGTGCTAGAGAAACAAAGATGAAAGGCAGAATGATCTTACTCTCAAGGAGTTTAAAGTCTGATGGGATGACTTCCATTCAAATAATAACTTTATTCAGTCATCCAGAGAATATTTATTGAGCATCTACTATCTATAGAGTTTTGCTTAATACTGCAGATAATAGCAGTGACCAAGATAGAGATGAATCCTGCAATTAAAGAGTTTTTATTCTAGTGAAGAAACCTGACATTAAAGATTAGTTACACCATTAGTTAACTAATTAATTACAGTAGGGTTGAATGCTTTGTAGGAGAAGTATAGGAACATAGTAGAAGTCAGAAAAGGTTTTATAGAGGAGGTGGCGTGCTTAATGTGGCAGTTATGTAATTTGAAAATTTACTCAACTATACAACATAGCAAAATTTTTATAGAATGGAATTTATGCTTGCTTAATTTGTTTTTTTTCATCTTTTTAAATGAGGTCGGGGTTTGAAGAGTGGAGACAACTTCAAGTTGTTATATGACTTGGCAGATCAACTGCATGCTGCAGGTAAAGTTCTTTTCCTTGGTAGAAAGCTGTTCCCTTTTTGTTGGAAGTATTTTTTCCTTCATTGTTTCATTTATGTATAAGTCACTCCAGGACACAAATTATTTTGCTTTCTGTGGTTTTCAGTTTTTCTCTCTGGAACGGTTTTTCTCAGGCCTCCAAGTAAGTGGGATAGCATTCAGTGAGGGAAAGGTTTCCTAGGACTTTTTTAGTTATTTATGTGACACTCTTCTATATGCCAAATCCTAGTCGTTTTTTTGATTTTTGCTCATTTTTAAAATAATATCAGCTTCGGTGCTTACTTCAGATTCAGGAATACCCTGGTTTTTCCTCTTTTATGGTGTCTAATATAAATCTCTCCTATAAATAGAAATACATTTAAAGCTATTTTAAGGCCCGTCCAAGTGCAGTGTTTATAATTAATTGATCGTCACTAGTTACAGATTCCTTTGTTCCTTTTCCATTCCCACTGTTTCGCTTGACTGGCCTTAAAAATATATATATATGAAAAATTTCTTTAAAGGTATTTTAAAATTTTAGTTAACCATATATAGAAAAGATAGAACTTATTAAAAGTGCATTGATAAGAATGGAGATGTTTTTTGAAAAATAAAAATTAAGATAATTGATTGGTTTTTAATTATACAACTACTACATTCTTCTTTTTACAAAAATGTCCCAATTCTTTTATCTCTCTCTCCTTTTTGAGAGTTTTGTATATAGGTTTTTTTATACTTTTCTATTACATAATATGTATACTCATAGAAATAGTAATAGTTTTGTCTGATTAAAGCTATGGTATTGACTCTTTATGATCAGATGTTGATATTTCACAATTTTTTTCATTGACTCATTCATTCACTGAACAAATATTTATCAAGTGTCTTATTATATATAGGAGGCACTATTTTAGGTGCTAAGAAAATAGCAGTGAACAAAATAAATAAAAATCTCTGTCCTTGTGGAAATTATAATACATTTCTATTTGGATGAAGCAGACACCTCATATTAGTTTCTTTTGGCTACTGTAATAAATTACCACAATCTTGGTGGCTTAAAGCAACAGGAAGTTTTTCTCTCTCGGTTCTGGAGGCCAGAAAGTGTTCAAATCAGTGTTGGCAAGGCCATACTCCCTCCGGGGGCTCTAGGAGGTAGTTTGTTCTTTTGCTCATCCAGCTTCTGGTGGCTGCCCCAGTACTCCTGGGCTTGTGGCCATGTCACTCCAATCTCTGCCTCTGTCTTCACGTCACCTTCTTTGTGTGTGGACTTCAAATCTCCCTCTGCATTCCTCTTATAAGGGTACATGTAAAGGCATTTAGGGCCCACTTAGCTAATCCAGGTTAAGCTCCTTCTCGAGATCCTTACCTTTGTATCATATCCACTGCCACATAGTAATACTCACAGGTGCTAGGGATTAGGAAGTGACTATATCTTTGGAGGGGCCATTTTCCTGCCTACTACAGGTACTAAACGCAATAAATTAGTAAATAATGTTGGAGAGTGATAAATGCTACAGAGACTAATAGAATAGGAGGTGTATTGGAGGGGAAGCATTACAGTTTAAAATAAGGCAGTCAGAGTAGGCCTTAACGAGGAGACATCCAAACAAAGGTTTGAAGAGATGAGGAAGTGAGCGGTGAGGATATCTGAGGGGGGATGTTTCAGGCAGGGGAACCAGTAAAGTGCAAAGAGCCTGTCTAAGACAGGAATGTGTCTTGCCTATTTGCTGAATAGCAAGGAGGCCAGTGTTGGAATGGAAAGTGCAAAAGAGAAAGTAGCAAGAGGTAAAATTGGGAGGTAACAGGGAACCGTATCACACAGGGCCTTGTAGCATATTGTAAGGAGATGGCTTTTCTCTGAGTGAAACAGGGAACCACTGGAAGGTTTGAACAGAAGAATGACATGATCTAACACATTTTCAAAGGATCACTTTGGCTGCAGTTTTGGGAATAAGCTGTAGGCTGAAAAGTACAGTAACAGGGAGATCAATTAGAAGGCTATTTCAGTCACCCAGGTGAGAGATACTGGTAGTTTGGTCCGAGGTAGTAACAGATGTGGAGAGAAGTGGTCAGTTTGGGGATACCTGTTTGAAGGTAGAGTCATCAGGATTTCCTGGCAGACTGGATTTGGATTATGAGAGAAAATACTTGTCCTGGCAACTGGTAGGATAGAGTTGCCCCTAGCCGAGATGGGGAAGATCTCCGGTGGAGCAGTTTCCATAGTGAGATCAAGAGTTCAGTTCTGGGAATATTAAGTTTTGAGATTTCTAATGACAGACATCCAAATAGAGATGTCAGTTAAGCAGTTGGTATAGGAACATGGAGTTCATTGGAGAAGTTTGGGTTGGAGATATAAATTTGGGAATTGCATTTGGTTGGCATTTGAAGTCATGAGACTGGATGAAATCACCAAGGGAATGAGTGTAGATTAAAAAAAGAGGTCCCAGGCTGGGTGTGGTGGCACATGCCTATAGTCCCAGCTACTCAAGTGCCTGAGGCAGGAGGATCGCTTGAGCCCAGGAGTTTGAGTCTGTAGTGTGCCATGATCGTGCCTGTGAATAGCCACTGTACTCTAGCCTGTGCAGCATAGCAAGACCCTGTCTCTATAAAGAAAAAAATAAAAGGTCCCAGGACTAAGCCATAAACACTCTATGATTAAGAGCTAAGGGAGAAAAGGATATGGAGGACTAAAAATGAGTGATAAGTTACACAAGAAAACCAGGACAGCGACTGTGTTTTGGAACCCAAGTGAAGTGTTTCACTGAGGGAAAGAGGGATCAGCTATGTCAAATGCTGCTAATAGGTCAAGGCCAATTAAGTGACTATTGGATTTAACTACTTAGAGGTCATTGGTGACTTTGAGCAGTTTCAGTGGAATAGTGGAGTGGGTTCAAAAGAATGGTCCTAGGTAGTGGTTACATGGCTGTGTTCACTGTGATAAGCTATTGAGCAGCACATTTCTGTGTGTGTATTATATTTTAATAAGATTTTTAGAAAACAGAATGAGAGGGCTGGAATTGGAGATAGTGAATATAGACAACTCTTTTGAGGGATTTTGCTATATAGGGGAACAGAGAAATGGACAAGCAGCTAGAAGGGGAGTGGGACCAACAGACGCATTTTTTTAAAGATGGGACAGTTAATAGATAGCATGCTTGTATGCTGACGAGAATGCTCCGGTAGAGAGGGAAAAATGAGTCATACAGGAGAGAGAAGGAAGAACTAGTGGAGCGATGTCCTAGGGTAGACAGGACAGAATGTGGATATGGCTACAGGTAGTGGGTAGATGTGTTGGTTGAAGAATGTGGAAGTTCTCTTGATTCTTTCAGTTTTTTTCAATGAATAAAAAGCAAAGTCATCTGCCAAGAGAAAGAATGATAAAGAGGTATAGGAAATTTGAAGAGAGAAGAGAAGATATGAAATTATAGTTTGGAAAGAGTGAGATAATGAAAGGACGAGGAGAATTTAGAATGATTGCCGGGAAGCATTAAGGCCTATTTATTTAAAGTAAAACACAGTTAACATGGCTGGTGTTTGGGTGGTTTTCTCCAGTCGTGCTGAACTACAGGAGGAGAGGTATGGAAAAAGTGGAGAGATTGCTTAATTAGTTAGCCAAAGATGGAGGTTTTTCCTCTGTGAGTGTGACGATGTAAGACGAAGGCAGGGAAACTGAGGTATATACAAAGGAGTGATTACAATGATTGATCATAGAATTTAAGGTGAGTAAAGAAAGAAGAGGAGACACGAGGAGAGAGAGGACAATGAATAGAATTGTAGATCATAGCAGGATCAGAGGATTGTTGCAGTTGGGTACTAAAGGGAGTAGCTGGAAAGAGGAGGTCAGAGAGAGGTTGGAAATTGAGACTTTCAAGGGATATTGGTAATGGAAAGGTCTGGGATATGACTGTGGGCAAGGCTGTGGTAGGGTGGCAGGCAAGCTCACTGGAGGAGAGTTAGAACTGAGAAGCTAGGGTGTTGAAATCGCCAAGAATTAAGACAAGACTAGAGTATAGGACTTTTGGTTTCTGGTCTGGCATATAAGAAGCTTGGAAGTCGCCATTTTGTCCTAACAAGTAAAAAGCTGAACAAATTAATGAATCAGCTTTTCTTAGATCTGTAAGAGAAGTGAGGTCACATGGCAAACCACTGTCCCCTAAATAGGAGAGACTAACAGGCAAAAACAGAAAATCACAACTTATTGGGAGTGGAAACGAAACAGTAGCAACCTCCATAGGCACCAGTGCTGGGGTAAGGAAACTTGAACTGTAATTGACGAATTTATGGAGGCTCTGTATTTAAAAGCTCCAGGGGAATCCAGCAAAACCCCCATGCTTTTTTGAATTTTACCTTCAGGGGCTCAACCAAGTTCTCATAGTGAAAATTAAAAAAAAATCACCCTGCGCTTCCAGTATGGTGAAAAAGAACCATTTTGAAATATGCCAGTGCATTCTGTTCTTCTTATCAAGGTTGCCCTCACGAGGAACTATTTAACCAGAGCCTAACTTGCTGTGGTTTTATTTGAGCCTAACTGACCTAGGGAAAGGGAAATTCCCAACTCCAGCCCCCTCAAGCCTTCTGCAAGGGAGAAAGGAAATATCCAACTTCAATCCACTCTAGGCATCCTGTCCCACCCAAGGGGAAGCATGTATAAAGTTTACAGTTGAGAGGTACAGTCTCAATAAAACACCAAGGCCTAATCATAGGTCTGTGGAATGCTTCCCCTCTCCCACTCCTCGTCACCATGATACTAAAGGCTTATTTACAGCACTTCCTTTTACCCAGTATATCTGGCTATCAAGAAAAAATAAGGCATGCTGAAAGGCAATAGACAGCTTGAAGAGACAGAGCAAACATCAGAACCAGACGCAGTAGGAATTATCAGACTGGAAATTTCAAACAATTCTAATTAATATGCTAAGGACTCTAATGATAAAGTAGATAGCATACCACATGGGCAATGTAAGCAGACAGGTGAAAGTTTTAAGGAAGAACCAAAATGACATGCTAGAGATAATATGGTATCAGAAACAAAATGGTAATAGAAACAAAAAATGCCTTTTAAGGTCTTCTTAGTAGACTGGACATGGCTGAGGAGAGACTCTCTGAGCTCTATGATATCTCAGTAGAAATGTCCAAACTCAAAAGCAAAGAGAGAAAAGACTGGAAAAAGAAAAAAAAAAAGCAGAACAGAACATACAAGAATCATGGGACAACTACAAAAAGTATAATATACGTGTGACAGGAACACCACAAGGAAAAGAGAAAGGAACAGAAGCAATATCTGAAACAATGACTGAGAATTTCCGCAAATTAATGTCAGATACCAAACTACAGGTCCAGGAAGCCCAGAGAACACCAAGCAGGATAAATGCCAGAAAAATGAAAAACTACAACTTGGCATAAAATTTTCAAAGTGCAGAAAATCAAAGATTCTGAAAAAAGCCAGAGGAAAATAACACCTTACCTATAGAAAAAAGCAAAGATGAGAATTCCAACTTACCTCTCTTTAGAGACCATGCAGGCAAGAAGAGAGTAGAGTAAAATGTTTAAAGTGTTTAGAGGAAGCACCTACAAATCTAGCATTTTGTACCCTGTGAAATTATCCTTTAAAAGTGAAAGAGAAATAAAGACTTTCTCAGACAAATAAAAATTGAAGGAATTTGTTGTAGGGTTACCTTACAAGAATGTTAAAAGAACCTTTTCCTTCATTTATAGACAAGGAAATGATACAGGTCAAAAACTGATGTGCATAAAACAAGGAAGAGCTTTGGAGAAGGAATAAGTAAAAGTAAAATAAAAACTTTTATTTTTCTTAGTCTTAATTGATCTAACAGGCAGTAGTTTGTTCAAAATAATAATAGCAAGAATGTATTCTACCACATATACTCACACATATATTTATGTATATGTGAAATGAATGACAGCAATATACAGGAACAGGAGATAGAAATTAGGATTATCTTGCTATGTGGTAGTTGTACCACTCGTGAAATGGTATAATGTTGTTTGAAAGTGAACTTGGATTAGTTGTAAGTGTATATTGCAAACTCTAGGACAACCACTAAAAAAAGTAAAAAAAAAAAAAAAAAAAAGAAGTACAACTGATAGCTAAGAAAAGAGAGAAAATGGAATCATAAAATGCTCAGTTGGTGGAAGACAAAAATAGGAACAAAGAACAAAGGCAACAAATAGAAAACAGTTTCAAAATGGCAGATTTTAATCCAACTGTGTCAGTTATTACTATGAACATCAGTGGTCTAAATGCACCAATTAAAAGATAGAGATTAGCAGAGGGGATGAAAAAATAAGACCCGACTACATGTCGTCTACAAGAAACCCACTTTAAATATAAAAACTTCATATAGATTAAAAGTAAATGGGTAGAGAGAGATAAACCATGCTAACACTAAACAAATGCAGGAGTAGCTATATTAATTTCAGACAGAGCCAACTTAAGTTTTAATCAACTTAAAGTTTTAAACTTCAGTTTTAATAAAACTTAATATAAGTTGAGTTTTGCCAGTATTGGTCTCTGTGTTCCAGAAATCATGGGGTAGGTGCTCAGGAATTGAGGAGGAGTAGATGAGTGCAGATTAGGGAGCACACAGCGCATATGGGCATCAGCGTGTGGATTATGAAGAGTAACCTTTGAGTCTAGGGCTTCTTTTAGTGACTGGCGCATGTGAAGGGCAACATGTCCTGGCTGATTCAAGACAGATAGTTGTGGTGAGGCTGTGAGTGTTCAGAGGTAGCAAGTTGTCTTGTCGATGGCTCCCTCTTGTCCTCTCTAGCTGGAGATGAGGCCTGAGGCTCATTCTTGACTCCTGCTGGGGAAAGGGTGGTTTTATTCCAAAGTAGAGGGCTCCTTGTTGACTCCTATTGAATGAGAATAGAAAAAAACAGTAAAATTTTATTTATGTATCAATTAGATGGCAAATATTGGTTAAACCTTTGTCTTGTTATATATAACTCTTTTCTTTATCTGGTCACAAGAGGTAATGTTGTTATAGTACCTTTCTTCAAAAGTTATGAAGTTATTACACAAAAAAGCATTATATAATGACATCTTAAACAGATTATAGTGTAGATTTTATGAATGCCTTTTTGATAAAGCAAGTAGAGGAGTTCAGCCCAATTTAAAATCTGAAATATTTGGGTACAAATAAAAATTACTTATTAAAGCTTTCTATGTAAAATGCATTGGTACTTAGTATTTAGAATTCACAATCAGTAATGGGGATTTTTTAAAAAGTAAGTCTTTTATAATATAGGGTTTTTTTTGTTTTAGAGACAGGGTCTCGCTCTATTGTCGTGGCTGGAGTGTGGTAGCACGATTATAGTTTACTGCAGCCTTGAAATCTTGGCTCAAGCAGTCCTCCTGCCTCAGCTTTCCGAATAGGTGGGGACTACAGGCATGTGCCACCACCGCCGGCTAATTTTTAAAAAATATTTTGGAGAGACAGGGTCTCACTGTCTTGCCTAGGCTGGTCTCAAACTCCTGGGCTCAAGTGATCCCCCCACTTCAACCTCCCAAAGTGCTGGGATTACAGGCATGAGCCACTGTGCCCACCCTTATAAAATAAATTTCGAACTGTATTATATTAGTATCTTCATTTATAGTTTTAGTAAATATCCCAAGTAACTGAATAATAGAGCTTGAAAAAAATGACAAATATTTTTTTCTTCTTAGTTGGTGCTTCCCGTGCTGCTGTTGATGCTGGCTTTGTTCCCAATGATATGCAAGTTGGACAGACAGGAAAAATAGTAGCACCAGTAAGTACTGCAGTAAAATATGCCATACAAAATTCTATGGGGATAAGCACTGTATGTATTTGTTG
Organism: Eulemur rufifrons; assembly: GCF_041146395.1. Taxonomy (NCBI): domain Eukaryota; kingdom Metazoa; phylum Chordata; class Mammalia; order Primates; family Lemuridae; genus Eulemur; species Eulemur rufifrons. Next base: position 20,211,292 of record NC_090984.1, on the reverse strand, counting down.
AACTATAGTCTCAGTGATTTATGTTTTATTCAGTGTTCCTGAGCTGTTAGCTATTACCAAAGTGAATGTGTCCTCAAAAGGTCTGTGGAGTTATTAGTCTTAGTAAAATGCTTAGCAGTTCTTAAATCCAGCTTATTTTTCAGGTACCTTAAAGCAGTAGAACACTTTGTCAGATTAAGTCATGTCACAACATCAAATATAAAACTTATAAAAGTAGCTTTTTATTATTGTTGATTTTGTAAGTTTACACTGATAACAGTTATTTGCCATAAGACTTCAGAGTATAAAATCAATTGGTGAGAACAATGAACCTATTTAATGAACACAGAATTTTAAAATTGGGAATGACAGTTTTAGTTTTATATCTGCCTGAACACCTAGATTAGTTCTGTATTTTGTCTAGTAGTGTGAATTTCAGAAAATGCTGATCCACATAGGTAAGTGATACTACAATATTCTTTAGTTAAACCTATCCAAAACATGAAAAGGAGGAGCAGGAAATGTTGTTTCAAAGTTGAGTCACTAACAATTTATAATGACTGTCCACATTTCTTAGGTGATAAAAGTTTTTTGTGGATAGGATTTTCAGCCAGTTTAAACCTATGTTATGTGGAGAAAAATGTGTTTTTCATGTATTTCAAAACAAAATGTGTTTTTGTTATTTCAAAACAATATTAAGTCATGTCCATTTAAAAAAAATCTCGTATCTCAATGCTCTATTTCATGAGATGGTCACTCAGTTTCAAAATACTGTAGTCACATTTTTTAAGGCTTGTCATTGAAGTTTGTTTTGAAGTATCTGTTCAAGGCTTTTGCCCATTTAAAACTTGAGTTATTTGTCTTTCTATTGTCTTTGTAGTTCTTTATATAACCTACATACAAATTCTTTGTCAGATAAGTACTGTGAGTATTTTTTCCCATGCTAGGCCTTCCTATTCATTTTCTTTTGATGAGCAGAAACTTTTAATTTTGATAAAGTCCAATATATCTGTCATTTTTCTTATGATTAATACTTTTGTTGTTATTCAGCTTATTTGAAGTTAGATAAGAAATCTCAAAGCTTAAAATAGGTATTATAGCTATTCATAAATTAAGTCACAATACCATTTGACCAGTTTGCTTGTCATACCATATTAGTCAGGCTGTGAGAATAGATTTATTGAGCAGCTGAGCTTGAGCTCTATGGCATTTAATTAGGTCTGGCATGCGTGTACGTACACACACACACACACACACACACACTTATTTTAAAGAGACGGGGTCTTGCTATTAATACGTTGCCCAGCCTGGAGTGCAGCGGCTATTCACAGGTATGGACACAGCACACTGCATAGGCCTTGAACTCCTGGCCTCAAGAGGTCCTTCCGCCTTGGCCTCCTGAGTGGCTGGAAGTACAGCCACCACATGTGGCCGGCACACATATTTTTTTCGTGGAAGTCTTGTCCAATTTTACATGAGTAGACATCTTTAGGGCTAAATTCGTAAAAGGTTAGCAGACTTATGACCTTCCTCATCAAAAATACTTCTATAAGAAATTCAGAGATGTATATAAAACGGCAGAGAGACTTATTTATTTTGACTGAAGGGGAAACTGGTTATTAAATAGAATAGCAGAGTGGCAGGGAGGAAATGTGACTGGCGGCATCCTTTCCTATATTGGAAATAAATGTCATATAATCAGCTTTATTCAACATTACTCTTATGAATATAGAGCTATTAAAATTTTTTCATAAGGAAATTAAATACATTAAATGCTTTGAAGACTTTATTTAACACAAACTATACAGCCCCCCAGAGAATTCTGATTCATTAATTTGGGAGTTAGGCATGGATGTGTATATATGTATGCATTTGTTTGTGTATTTTTTAAGGCTCTAAAACTTTGGAAACAATCTGAAATTTATAGAAAACTTATAAATGCAGAACAAACGCCTTTATTTTTGTGGACTATTTGAGAGTAATTTGCTGATATGATTCCCCATCATCCCCAGATATATTATATAGGACATTCACTTAATAACCACAATGTAACTTTTAAAATTAGGACATTAACATTGATACATAATGTTACTTTTTTTTTTTTTTTTTGAGACAGAGTCTCGCTTTGTTGCCCAGGCTAGAGTGAGTGCCATGGTGTCAGCCTAGCTCACAGCAACCTTAAACTCCTGGGCTCAAGCAAACCTCGTGCCTCAGCCTCCTGAGTAGCTGGGACTACAGGCATGAGCCACCATGCTTGGCTAATTTTTTGTTTCTATTTTTAGTTGACTGGCTACTTTTTTCTATTTTTAGTAGAGACGGGGTCTCGCTCTTGTTCAGGCTGGTCTCGAACTCCTGACCTCAAGCGATCCCCAACCCCCCCCACCCCCGCCTCGGCTTCCCAGAGTGCCAGGATTACAGGCGTGAGCCACTGCACCTGGCTGGTTATATATCTTTAATAGGAATATCACAGAATTGATAGCTTATCAGGTGGTACACAATTTCATTTGGTTTTTTTACTTTGATCCTTCAATTAAAATGATATCTGCCAGCTTCTCCAGTATAAAATTACTTTTCCCTTTGTAATTCATAAATATTTCATAAGAAGATACTTTGAAATGATGTAAATATTCCAATTTTCCTCAAACTTTCGATTTATTTATATCAGTATGGACTCATGGTTCCTGTTTTAGTCGATGGGTGAAAATCTGTTGTAATCATTATTATTACTGATGTACAAATTGTCTCACATTTGGCTAGTGAGAGGCCCTTCAGGGTGGCTTCTGTGTCTTTTTCACATGTTCCCATCATTCTTTGGACCCTTTCCTACTTTCTGATAGGACAAAATGTTCCAGGCTCATTTTGTACTTTTTCTGTCCCAGCCCTGGAATCAGTCACTGATCCAGGGAGTCCTGGTTCCCTCAGTCTCCAACATCCTGCACTAAGCAGCCTTCCTACGTAGATACCCTGCTCACCCTGCTTGGATGCTGATACCTATGTCTGGGTAGTATTTTCCTAGGGTGGTTGTACAGTTTTACAACTCCCACCAACTATGTATGTGGGTTCCAGTTCCTCCTCGTTTTCACCATCTGGTGTTTTAGCTATTCTGGTGGATGTGTAATGGTACGTTTTTGTGGTTTTAATTTGCATTTCCCTGATATCTAATGACAATGGGCACTGTTGTATTGTTGGCCATTCAGATATCTTCCTTATGAAGTGTCTGTTCAAATCTTTTGCCCTTCTTAAAATTGAATTGCTTGTTATTATTGAGTTATAAAAGTTTTTTATATATTCTGGTTTTTTGTTAGGTGTTTTACAAATATTTTCTCCCTATCTGTGGCTTTCCTATTTATTTTCTATTGGTATCAAATTGAGAAAGTTCCCTTCTGTTCCTAATTTGCTGAGAGTTTTTGAATCATGAATATGTGTTGAATTTTGTCATATGTTTTCTGCATCTGTTGAAATGATTGTATGGTTTTTCTTTATTCTGTTAATATGGTGAGTTACATTGATTTTTTTGAATGTTAAAAATCAACCACCTTGAATTACTACATTAAACTCTAGTTTATAATTATATGTTATTCTTTTAACATATTACTGGTTTGAGTCACTGATACTTTGTCAATAATTTTTGGGTCTGTGTTTATCAGGATATTCTGTAATTTTCTTTTTCTTTTTTTAAAAAACATCTGTGTAGTTTTGATGTCAACATTATACTGTCTTCATAAAATGGTTGGAAGATGTTTCTTCCTGGTCTATTTTCTGAATGAGTTTGTATAAGCTTGGTGTTTTTATTTTTATTTTTTCCTTAAATGTTTGATGTAATTCATTAGTGCAGCCATTTTGGTGTAGTGTTTTCTTTGTTGGAGTATTTGATAGTCAACTCAGTTTCTTTAATAGATTTAGGGGTATTCAGATTTTCTGTTTTATTTTGAGTCAGTTTTGCTAAGTGGTGGGTTTTGAGGAATTGATTCATTTCTTCCAGAAATGAAGAAGAAATGAAGTTGTCAGAAATATATTAGATAAAGTTTACAACATTGCCTTATTTTTCTTTTATTGTATATAAGATCTGAAGTGATAGACCTTACATTTCTTATATTGTTAGTCTGTGTCTTCTCTCTTCGTTCTTTCCTCTTCATTAGTCTAGTTAGGAGTTTATAAAAATTTTTAAAAATATTTTCAACGATCCAACTTTAAGAAATAACAGCTTTATTGAGATATAATTCGCATACTATACAATTCACTCATTTATAGTGTTTAATTCAGTGGCTTTTAGTGTATTCACAGAGTTGTATAATTATCATAAAGTCAGTTTTAGAACATATTCATCACTCCTGAAAGAAGAAACCCCAAACTTTTTTTCTTCCCAACTCCTCTTGTCCTAGGCAACTGTTAGTATACTTTCTGTCTGTTGATTTGCCTATTCTAGACATTTTATATAAATGAAATCATATAATATTTGGCCTTTTGTGGCTAGCTTCTTTCATTTGTCATGATGTTTTCGAGGTTCATTTATGTCATGGCATTTCTTTTTATTGCTGAATAATATTCCATTGTGTGGTTATACCACATTTTATTTACCCATTCATGGTGGACATTTGAGTTCTTTTCACTTCTTAGCTATTACAAATAATGATGCTATGAACATTCATGTACAAGTTTTTGTGTAGACATATGTTTTCATTTCTCTTGTGCATCTACCTAAGATTGGAATTGCTAGTCATATTGTAGCTCTTTGTTCAACCTTTAGAGGAATTGCCAAACTGTTTTCCAGAGTAGCTCTGAGCCAACTTTTAGCTTTGTTAATTTTTCTATTGTTTGTCTGTTTTTTATTTTATTGATTTTTGCTCTTTATTTCTTTTCTTCTAATCACCTTGGGTTTGCCTTGCCTTTAAGGTACAATTTTATTAATTTTATATTTTTCTTGTTTTTAAATTCAAATATTAAAGCTATAAATTTTCCATTAAGCACTCCTTTGGCTACAGCCCACAGATACTGATATATTGTAGCTTTATCATTCATTTCAAAGTATTTTCTAATTTAGAAATGTTTGATTTCTAGAAATTTATAGTTCTTTCCTAGATATCTTTCTGTTACTGATTTCTCATTTAGTTTTATTGTGGTCAGAGAATATCTCTTATAATAGTTCAGTTTAATTTATTGAGACGTTTTATGGCTTACTGTATACTCTATCCTGGTGAACACACCATGTGCACTTGAAAAGAATGTGTATTCTGCGGTTGTTGGGTTGTTGGGTGTAATGTTCTATAAACATTAGATCAAAAGGCGAAATCCGGACTGCCGCCTGTTTTTGTACATAAAGTTTTATTGGAATACAGCTATTCTCATTCATATATTTATTTGTCTATGTCTGCTTTTGCTTTATAACAGAAGAATTGAGTAGTTACAACAGAGACTCTATGGCCCACAAAACTGAAAATTTTTACTATCTAACCCTTTACAGATAAATTTGCTGACCCCTACTCTACATCTTTTATGCCCTTACTGAATTTTTTGGTCTTGTAGTTCTGTCAGTTACTGGGAGAAGGTGTTAAAAACTAGGCCGGGCGTGGTGGCTCACGCCTGTAATCCTAGCACTCTGGGAGGCCGAGGTGGGCGGATCCTTTGAGCTCAGGAGTTCGAGACCAGCCTGAGCAAGAGAGAGACCCCACCTCTACTAAAAATAGAAAGAAATTATATGGACAGCTAAAAATATATATAGAAAAAATTAGCCGGGCATGGTGGTGCATGCCTGTAGTCCCAGCTACTCGGGAGGCTGAGACACGGGATCGCTTGAGCTCAGGAGTTTGAGGTTGCTGTGAGCTAGGCTGACGCCACGGCACTCACTCTAGCCTAGGCAACAGAGTGAGACTCTGTCTCAAAAAAAAAAAAAAAACTATATGGGCTGGGCGTGGTGGTTCATGCCTGTAATCCTAGCACTTTGGGAGGCCAAAGCAGAAGGACTGCTTGAGGCCAGGAGTTTGAGACCAGCCTGGACAAATACAAGTAAAGCAACAAACCCAACCATGTCTGTAGATGTGTCTGTTAGACAAAAGTACAGTCTTGCAGATGATATATTAATTTAGTATTCATGTTTACAGCTAAATCTTTTATTCAGCAAGTTACTGTACCATTGGAATGTGGCAGTGCCATAGTTTCTTTCACTGATTTTCATCTAGCAGGCATTCGGCAACATCACCTTTATTAGTCTCTCAGCAACTATACTTCTGATAACTTAGGATGCTTCAGTGACTTTCTTTTCTAGTTTGGAAAGCTGAAATAAATAGCTTTTGGCTTTTAAGCTCATTACATCTATGATAAAATAAAATCCAATGTAGTTTTCTCTGAACTCTGAATGTTTATTTTCAAAATGACCATAATTTCTGTTTCATAAGATATAGTAAGGTAAATTATTAACATCCCTCCCCATGACATCCCATCCACCTCAAGATAATTTGATTTCTTATTTATAATTTTACACAGTAATTTTTAGTGTAGATTTCTCTTTTCCATAAGTTAGAGAACTCTTATCAATTTCACTTTTTTCAGCATCTTGATACCTAGATGTTGCAGCCGTGGGTTGAGAAATAAGTCTTCTATTTTAGTTAGTATAAATATTATCAAAATCTAAAGTAATAGTCTTAGGGAAATTTAAAAGTATATAGAAGTTTTAAAAAATTTTTTAAATGTTATTGCCATGTAAGACAACAAAGTACACTTCTTGATGCATTTCCTTACAGGCACAAGGAAATCTTTGGGATTTCATATATTAATTTATTGGATGATAATGAGGTTATAACTAAGAGCACAAACTGCTATACTGTACTGAGAACAAATTAAGTTAATCTCTGTGTACACACATATTTATATCTAAAACATACTACCTTAAAAATTTTAGGAAATATAAAAATCCAGATGCATACATTCTATTAGCCATCAGAGTGATGGTTTCCTCAAAAGTCCTGTAGCGTCTGGAAAACTCCACTGTACACTGTGAGAAAATGAGAGAAAAAAGGGCAAATAACATCTTAGTCTTACTGTGACAATAGTTTTGACCTTGAAGAACCCCTGAAAGGATCTTGAGACTCTCAGAGTTATCTAGACCATATTTTGAGAATCATTGGTTATCTAATACTTTTGGAATATATTGTAGAGACATCGAATAACATGTAGTAGAGATTGTGGATTTGTTATATGCCTATTAAGAATATTTTTTGTTTTAGTAGGCAGTTAAATTGGCTGAACTGAAACTCCAAACTCTTTCTCCGCTGTTCTGTTCTTTCAGTGTTAGCCAGGCAGCTTCGAGTCCACCTCATACATGCCTGAGAGGCTAGCCAGAGTTTTGAGCGGAGTTTATGTGCAGAGTCTGTGGTTCTCCCTCTGTGGTTCTTTGCTCCCTGGAATTTTATTTTCAGTTTCCAGCTGGTGTGGGGCCACAAATACTTTTGTGTGTTTCCTCAACCCTTAAGACTGCAGGTTTCTATCCAGAGTGCCTGATTTCTGATTGGATTTTATCCCTGTGGGGAATCTGCACATGCCCCAAGGGAAAAAGTGAAGGTATGTGCTGGGCTCATCTCAGTGTGCCTCCCTCCCCTACAGAATTCTGGCTCCTCAAATGCTTCCTGTCCAGATTGGTCTCCGATGTACTTAAACAGTTGCTATCTGTATTTAACCAGGTTTTCTAGTTGTTCTCAGCAGGATTAGTCTGATAGAAGCTATTCCTTCAGGGCCATACACAGGAGTCCTGAGGCCCAGAACTGAATGTATTACTTCACATGTGCTCTGACTCAAGCACACTTGGATTATTATCTCCCTAAATAATATCTTAATTAATGCTACTTAATATTGCATTAGGTTTTTGGCAGCTGTGTCCCACTATTGGCAAGACTTGTGGCCATCCAAAATCTCCCCTTCCCCTCACTTGAATTGCTTGCTGTTAAACCACATCTCCCTTGTCTAGTAATAATGCAATATTTCTTTGTTTTTGAAGCTGAGCATAGTACTTTCATTTATCCTTATTTAATTTAGATCTTTTTTTCCTACCATTGAAGCCTCTTGAATCTTTTATAGCTTGATTTAGTTTTCCATTCACTTTCCTTTCAACTTTATAATTATTTGAACTTCCTATGTTTTGTTTTTTTCCTATTTTGTAATAATTATGGAAAGTCTTACCACTGTTCTTTCTGATAAGTAATAAAAAGTTCCCTACTTCTTCAAGTAAGGAGAAACAATGTCAAATTTGGTTATCCTCACAGAATAGTTTTTTTACTTTTATGATCAATTATTTGAGAAAATATGTAATACCCAGAGGATGCTATGAATTTTGTTATACAGGGTGTCCCAAGGTTCTCCTCTCCATACAAAGGAAAAATTCTGTAATGGATATTTTGTAAATCTACATTTAGCTACAATTTCCCATTTTCCCTGTATATGGTGACTTTTGGGACACCCTGTACTTTTAAATGCCTTTTTTGCTGTTCACAATAATTTACACATGCGTATGAAAGATTATGGAACAATTCCTGCTGTGCTTATGGATTCATGCTCCCTGCAAGAATTCAGACCCAGTGATGAGAAACCATTAGTCAATCTAGCTTACTGTTGTAACAAAGACTTCTACTCCTCTTTATTTTTTAATTGACTTTTTATTTGGAAATAATTTCAAGCTTACAAAAAGTTGAAAATTAATGCCAGGTACAGTGGCATATGCCTATAGTTCTGGTTACTTGGGAGGCTGAGGACAGGAGGATTGCTTGAGGCCAGGAGTTTGAGGCTGTAGTACACTATGATCGTGTCAGGGAATAGCTACCGCACTCCAGCCTGGGCAACATAGTGAGACCCCATCTCTTAAAGTATGATCCATATATTTTTTCCTGAACTATTTGACAGTAACATCATGACCCTTTACCCCTAAATACCTCAGTGTGTATTTCCTAAGAATAGAATAAATATTGTCTTATATAACCAAAGTACAGTTATATACCATATCCTAATTTTGTCAGTTCATATTCTAATGGAATATTTCAATTTTATCAGTTAGTCTAATAATGTTCATTATAATATTTTCCCCTCTTAATACAGAATCCAGTTTAGGGTTAGGTATTACATTTAGTCATCAATGTCTTTGGCCTTTAGCTTCATGGTTGTGATAAGAGGTGGTTCCCAGTTTTTATTTATTCTCAGTCTTAGGCACCTCTGCTCCTGGACATCAGATTGGGGCTTTCTCGGTGCTCTGGCTTCTACTGTCGCCCTCTACCTATGGCAGCCAAATTCTGCCTCATGTTTCTTGGTGGTGCGTGGCAGTTTGGGTGATCTTAAGAAAATTCAGGTGGAAGGTAAATAAAGTTGGAAAGGTATGTTGAAACTAGGAGAGAAATTTTAAATAAAAAAGATTCTATTGGGTCCTGTTCATTTGCTAGATGTGGGCTGCAAATTTGGCGTTAGGTTTTCTAGAAGCCAATTCATATTGGGAAACAAGAACCCTGATTTACAGTGTCTCTAAGGTAAAAACAAACTAATTGCACATAGGAAGTATCATTTGGCCTGGTATCAAGATCAGAGAGATATATATCCCTTGAGTCCTTATAAAGAGGACACTATTGATTGACATCTTCAACAGTACCTTTACTATAAATAGGACAGTGGTTTCACTGGACTGTTTTTTAGAATGTCCCTCAATATAGGCTAATTGCTTAAATTAAGTGCATTTCCATGAGAAGCAGAAATTATTTGATTTTGTGTCTACTGTTCAGAATTATTCTAGGGTAAAATTTAAGACCAGTGATTTAGTTGTAGAACTCTTCTTCAAATGAAATTTTATCAGGAAGCACCATACCTAATATAGGAAAATGTGGAGTTAAAGTGGGGTGGTGTACCTAGAGTGCTACTAGCTTGGCTCTCTCCCTTTCTCATTTTTGTGAAAGAGTCTCTATTGCACCTCTGCAACATGATTAGAGCCTTGAGCACATTATAAAAACTACTGCAGAGAAAATTGGTGCAGTGCATAGCCCCAAATAGTTCTCTACAAATGTATCTACCTAATTTCTGATTTTGTCCTCTGTTAGTATTTCAACTACATTATTTTAAATTGTCACCCGTTTTTAAAATTCCTTATTTAGTATCATTCCCTTATTCCCAAACACTGACTTTTCCTTCCACTTCACAAGTAAATTTATTGTACTTTTTTTTTTTTTTTTTTTTTCAAAGACAGTCTCACTCTGTCGCCCCAGCTAGAGTGCCGTGGTGTCAACCTAGCTCACAGCAACCTCAAACTCCTGGTCTCAAGCAATCCTTCTGCCTCAGCCTCCCAAGTAGCTGGGACTACAGGCATGCGCCACCATGCCCGGCTCATTTTTTCTATATATATTTTTAGTTGTCCAGCTAATTTCTTTCTATTTTTAATAGAAACGGGGTCTCACTCTTACTCAGGCTGGTCTTGGAACTCCTGAGCTCAAGCAATCCTTCCACCTCGGTCTCCCAGAGTGCTAGGATTACAGGCATGAGCCACCTCGCCCGGCCAAATTTATTGTACTTTCTACAAAAGCAAAACAATACAAAAATCTGGCTTTTCTACATGTGTTAAAGAGATGAGCCTTTTCTTATTTAATGCTAATGTGTCTAATCAGTTACCTCAGCACTATTTATTACACATTCCTTCCCTCCCCACTGATCTATAGCATCACATCTTCCATATCAGATTTACATATTAATATATGTGTGGGTCTATTCCTAGGCTTTCTATTCTGTCCTATTGGGTAGTCATTTAGCACTGTACCAATATTACACTTAACGCTTTATAATAAAGTTATCTGGCTGGGCAATGCCCACCTTCCCAATTCTTTCCCAAAATTGTCTTAGCTATTCTAAGTCCTCTATTCTACTCTGCAGTTTTAGAATTCTCTTATCAAGCTCCACAGTTGGGATTTTGATTGGAAATGTAGGTATAACTCATTATCCAAGTTTAGTCTGTTCTTGCAGTTGTGTAGATACTGAAGCTTTAGAGAACCTGTCTATATTTTATTATCCTAAAAGGGAGAATTAATAACTGGTTTCCAGTCTTTCCAAAACCTCAAATAATTTCCCCGCATTATAAAATCTTCTTAAACACCTATATAAGATTTCTGTATAATATGAAGCTTTTAAAAATACCAGTTACTTAGTTATTTAACACTGAGCTCATTGGTTGATATGTTTTTGGATAGAATGCAGTGATAATTGTACAGTATTAGACATTTCTTCTATACTGCTCCAAACATATACCATAATGTAAATAAACAATGAGAAAATATGTTAGGTATGTGATTAATGCAGATAACTCTTGGCTAATAACTAAGGCCATTTAAAAATGACAATTTATTGATTGAAAAGTTGCCTGAGTGAGATTTGGTGGTGAATCAAGGTGTGTGGAAGGGATCTAGCAAAGGGGCTTACTGTGAGATCCAGAGAAGTGGTGGACAGTTTTCTCTTGTCAGCTCCTGAGATTCCAGAAATAGATGGCTGTGAACCATTGTCTGAAGCCTTAGATCAAGCAGTGAGATGAAAAATATCTCAAATTGCACGTCTCTTTGTATTCCCTTTGCTTGCGGTTATAGAATGTGAGCACAAAATGCGATTCTGTCAGGAAAATAGCTGAAATACCACTGCTGAGTAGACTGGACAGTCTCTCAGATTCATAAGCACCTTAAATGTGCACTCACGAACATTTCCTGGTAGTTTCTTTATTTGAATATGACTCCTGGGTTGAAATACTATGTATTGTAACAAATATTCAGGTATCAAAAATTCTTCAAGTGAGGAACGTTGGATGTATAGATTAATTTGGAGAGAGTTGACATATTTGCAGTGTTTGGTCCTCTCTCTATAACCATGATTTTATTTCTCCATTTATTTAGATAGTTTTATAATTTTTGATATAAAGACATATGGGAATATAATTGATATTTTTATATTGCTCTTATTAATTTATCTGTAGATTCTCTTGGGTATTGTACAAACATAGTCATGTTTTCTGGAAATAATAAAATTTTATTTCATCCTATTGTTTAATTTCGTTTTTATTGTGTGTAAGATATGGCTTCCTAGACATTATTGAAGATAAATGGTGATAATAAACATCCCTATCTCTAATTTTCAAGGAAATTCTTCCAATGTTTTACCATAAGTATAATGTTTTCTGTCTGTTTTTGGTGGATATCCTTTATCAGATTTAAAAAATTTCCCTACAATAGGCAGTATCCTATAGTGGTTAAAAATGGGTAAGAGTCCAGCCGTGTTGCCTGGATTCAGCTCTTAACATTACCACTTGCTTGCTCTGTGACTTCAGACAAATCACTTAACCTCTTTGTGCCACAGTTTTCTCAACTGTCTAATGGTGGTAATGATTGTCCATACTTCATACTGTAGTTTTAAAGATTAAGTTAGTTAATATATGTAAAACAGGGTTAAATGGGTTAATACATATAAAACACTTAAAACTGCACCTGGCATGTAGTAAGTGCTGTGTGTTAGCTATTTTTATAGTTACTGTCATAAATCCTTGTTTGCTAAGAGGTTTTTTGTTTTGAAATTGTGAACAGATCTTGAATTCTTCTTTAATGTTTGACAGACTCATTGGATTTTGATAGTGCATTAATATTAATATTTGTTGAGCTTCATAGAGTTTCAGATTTATGCTATGACTAGGATTTAATTAGTATGTCCTTTTAAGGCTTGGCATGTTTGGTGGTAATTCCCATTTTATATTTATTTCTGGATTGCCTTCTATTAGTTATGTTGATGATGCCGACCTTTACCTTCCTAACCATCCAAACATATAAGCATACTGCAGTCATTAAAGAATCTGTTATCTAATGCCAGGGAAATGTGTTCTTATACTTAGTGCAACTTCTTAGTTTGGCTGTATTTTGGTATTTTACTTACAGACCAGTTGTCCATTTATAATTCTGAGACTGTGAGTAGAAGTCAGTTTACCAGATGAATAAGCAGTTTGGGGAGAACTTACCAACATAATAAATTTTTTTTCTCAGCTTTCTTTTGAAAATTCACTATTGTTGAAAAGTCTGTGCAGGAACAAACTTTATAGAGTTATTTGTATACTGCTGGGACTGAATTTATGGGCTGCCCTTCTAACTTGCTAAAAAGCTGAAGATTGACAACTGCTTTCATACTGCATTATCTAGCTTGGCTTTTAACTCCAAGAGAACTATGCTCACAAATTGATGCTCTGTTCCTTTGGGGTTGGTATAGAAGCATTAAATTGTACTAAAATATTCATATGTGAGTGCATTTAGCTGAAAGCAATTGATGTTCTATTCCCAAGAGGACAAAAAGAAATGCTGTATGGACCTGAGGTCCAGAAAACACCCTGAGCATGCTTCTTAAAGGTAGTTCCATGGCCTGGATGATCAAAGCCCTAACAGTGAAGCTTAAAATGACAAAGGAGAAGTTGTAGAATTTATAAACTGTGGTTTGGATATATAAATTGTTTGGTTGTGTAGTAGTTAAAAAGTTAATTTCCAAAAATTAAGAGTTCTAATTATATCTTTGATTTGTTTTCTCAGCTAGTTTTTATTAGACTGATTAAACATTTATTCCAGAGGACCAATATCAGTGAAGTTTTTTATCTATTATAATTTTATTATATAAAGTTAAAAATTTTAAGTTTCAGAGAGTCCATTGAATTCTTTTTTACATGTATACTATAACTTTAAAAGCATGCCACTGATAATGATACTTGATATGCCTTGTAGATAGTGAATCTAATTTAATAGCTGGCATGAAAATCAATGAGAGTAGACAGCAAATCTTTGTTGAAGCTATCTTGGTGTGGTAACTTGAAAGGAATAAAACTATTCTGAATTTCTCTTCTTATTCTAACTGTGTAGTTTTGGTTCTTTCATCTAAAAACTAATTTCTCATGTATGGCTTCGCATGTGTAAATACACACATGAATGTCAAAGAACAGAAGACAGTGTACAAGAAGGAAATGTTAATTCAATAGATAATTGCTTATTTAGCATATGTAATTTAATAGTTGTGTTTACTTCAGGCCAAAGATATGAGTACTAAGATGTGCAGAAGGACATTTTAATAACTTAGTTTAGTTATATAGTGATATTAGCCAGTCTTAGTCTGAAAGGGAATTTGGGAAATGGCATTTGGGGCAGGAGGAATATATTCCATTTACTTAAAGTGAGATTGCTTTAGAGGATCTCTAGTTAGTTTGGATGCATAGTAAATTTATTATTTTCTCACTGGCATTACTTTTTCCCCATGTTATTAGCTCTACTCCAATTCTTAGAACTTTAGAAGGTGCTTCAAGAAATCTTTGTGTAACTTGGGCTGAACTTCACAATTCAGGTTGCTTTTTTTTTAAAGAAAATAACTTTTTTAGAACAATTTTAGATTTAAAGAAAAATTGTGAAGATAGTGCAGCAAATTCCTATAAATCTTGTACCCAATTTCCCTTGTTATTATTATTTTTTTAATATATGTTAACTATTTTTTATAATTATCAAAACCACAAGATTTTAGAATTAAGTTTTTTGAAGATGGGAAATTATGTGAAGATTTCTGTCAAGGTGATAACTTTCTAATGACTTTTTTGTTATATACCATAAAATTTGACATTTTAACCATTTTTAAGTGTACTATTAAGTGACAGTAATTATATTCACAATGTTGTGCAAACATCTGGAAACCAACTGTTTCCAAAAGTTTTCATCACCACAGACCGACACTCTGTACCCATTAAGTAATAATTCCTCATTACCCCCTACCTCAGTCCCTGGTAATTGCTAATCTACTTTCTGTCATTAGGAATTTGCCTATTCTAGATATTTTACACAAGTAGAATCAAACAATATTTGTCTTTTGTAACTGACTTATTTAATTTAGCACGTTTTCAAATTTCATCTATGTTGTAGCATGTATCAGAACTTCATTCCTTTTTATGGATGAATAATATTCCAATAATCTGTAAACGTTTTATTTATCCATTCATGTGTTGAGGAACACTTGGGTTGTTTTAGTTTCACCTTTTGGCTACTGTAAATGATGCTGCTATGAACATTCACATACAAGTATCCCTTTGAGTCCCTCTTGTCAATTCTTTGTGGTATATACATAGGATTGGAATTAGTGGGTCATATGGTAATTTTATGTATAACTTTTTGAAGAACCTTCAAATTGTTTTCCTCTGGTTGCTTTGTAGCTGTCATAGACTTCTTGACATAGAAGTTATCTTAATAATGTTAGATTAAACATCAAGAAAGGCTATGTGTAAGCGTTGACCTACTAGCTCTTAGTAATTTGGGAAATAGGTAGCTTGATGAGTACAAAGAATACTACTTAGAAGTCAGTAGACATAAGTTTTAGTGCCAGCTTCGTTCCCTGGGGTCTTGATTTTTTTCATTGATAAAGAGATTGCATGTATAATTTCAAAGATTTCCTACAACTCCAAAATTCTAGATAGATATGTAGAATTAGTAAGTTTGACTTGGATCAGTTAAAGAACCTTACTGGTAGAAATTTTGATAGATAAACTTTTTATTTGATCTGCTAAAATGCAAAGCTTTATAATAGACTTGATTATATATCCAAGTATTTTGATGTCACATACATAAATATTTCAATATGAATTAACCATCTGAATAATTTTAGATGGAATAAAATAATTTCCATCATTTCTGGTATACTTGAAGTATATTTTCCCACAATGAAAAATCTGTGAATTAGTATTGAAGCTGATTAGGTAAATGCAAAGCATTTAGTTACAAAATAGTTAAATATTAAAATTATATTTTAATGTGGAAATATTAAGAAAAACTTGTTTCAGGTCTTATATATCATATGTAATCAAAATCTGCAGTTAAAAAACAGTACTAAAAGGGCAAGAGCTGAAATTTCACTTTTTCTAGTTTACATTTAAATTTTTGAATTGCATGTCACAATATAATGTCCTTGTTTTAAAGTCTCTTGACTTTGTATTTGAGCAACTGGGTTATTAAATTTACATTCTGAACAAAAAAATGTGAGTTATATAATGAAGCATATGCTGGTGATATGAATTGCCATTTGCTTTGGGCATGTTTTAACTAGGCTAGTTGTGAAGAGGTCATTAGCTTGGGACCCTGTGCCTCTTGGGAGAAAAGGTGGGCTGGTAAAGAGAACATGGAGGAACTTACCTCTAAGAATGAATTTAAAATTTCAAGGAATCTTTGACTACATATTCTTTGACTAAAAAGAACCATGTCCATCTACTGAGCCATAGGATGTCCATTCTTGAGAAAAATCTTAAGAAGGTAGATAAGGACTGCTGTTTTTTCTTCCAAATTCATTTTTTGGCTTTGCTTCTAGACATTTCCCTTTAACAGTTATTTGGAACAAGATACTGACTTCATTGAAAACCAGGTCAAAATCTTTAGTTGAAAAGTTTTCAGTGCAGGTTACATAAATTAAACAAACATCAAAAATAAGAAATAATTTCAGAGTCCTGCCTCTTCTATGTCAGCCTCTCTGATGTCTTTACAGCTGGTGCATGTGAGTGGAGGTCTGCACTGGAGGCGTCCTAATGGACATGCGGTGGTTGACAGAGCACTCAGTCTAAAGGGTGTAGCTTATGTCATTATTCACGATAAGGAAACTCAGAGCTAATGTGCAAACTGATACTTCTAGTAACATGGGTTAAAAGCCAATGTTAGCTAAAGTTGACAATGCTTTCTTTAACATGCAAACTTAATTGGCTATTCATCTGATCTAATCTTGTTTTAGAGATTTTTCTCTAAAATAAATATATTTACTGGAGTTTTAACAGACTGGTAACTTCAGTTAAAGCATATTACCAGTACTATAACAATACTGAGTCATAATGTGATATAGAATCAAAGGACTTAGGTTAAGAAGCCTGCCTTTTAAGGGAGTAGAATGGTGGTTGCCCAGGCCTGGGAGGTGGGGGAAATGGGGAGATGTTGGTCAGAGGGTACAAAGTTTCAGTTATGCAAGAGGAATGTTCTCAGGATCTATTGTACAGAATGGTGACTATAGTTAGTAATACTGGATTGTATACTTGAAATTTGTTAAGAGAGTAAGTCTTAAGTATTCTCACTACCCAAAAAAAGGTAACTATCTGAGGTGATGAATATGTTAATTAGCTTGATTGTGGTAATCATTTCACAATGTATATGTATGTCAAAACATCCAGTTATACATCTTAAATATATACAATTTTTGTCAAATATACCTCAATGAGGCTGGAGTCGGGGAAGCCTACTTTTTACTAGATGTGTATAACCTTGGACAACACAGCAAGCCTGCCTGAGCCTCTGCTTTCTCGTCTATAAAATGGGAGTAATTGCCACTCTATAGAGTTTTTGCCATAGTTAAATGAGAAAATGTGTTTAAAATAGAGTGTAGTTACTGGCATATCATAGATAGTTTTATACACGTGACTGTGATGATTAGTATGCTGTCTTGAATTCTGATAAACCAGAAGCTAGTCTTAGTTACAGGGGCATTGTCTGACAGATGGGATGTAAAGCTTCAAACCAAGAGTGTGGGTAAAATCTTCCATTCATGTAATACTCAGTTTAGCCAGAATTCTGCCTGAGAATTCTATAGCACAGGCAGAGAGCTGTTTGAGGAAAGAGCCACAGATAGTTGTGCTTTGCGCTTTGGGGATTCTTCAAAAAAGAGAAGAGACTTAAACACAATTTGGCAAACAGAGGAAATAGTTTGGCCGTTTATATGAGCTGCAAGATGAAATATAGCAATATTAATGCACAGGAGGCTTGCAGTAATTAGAAAATACAGTCAGTTAATCTATTTCTCAAAGACACATTCGTTATTTGCTATGATAAATTCATTTAACTCCTAACCTGGCCATTTGTCCTGTGTGTGTGTATTATGTTTTAGCCGTGATAGTTGCTGTTAAGGTTATGCCTTTATAGGCTGTTGAGTAAAGAAGGTTGAGAAAGCATTTACCCTTCTGTA
The DNA here is from genome assembly GCF_041146395.1 of Eulemur rufifrons. NCBI lineage: Eukaryota > Metazoa > Chordata > Mammalia > Primates > Lemuridae > Eulemur > Eulemur rufifrons. Next base: position 20,193,328 of record NC_090984.1, on the reverse strand, counting down.
AAACTCTTGTCCTGGCTGAGGCAGTCATAGGAGTATTGTTTTCGAGCACATAACATGGATCTCTGAACTCTAGTTTAATTAGAACTACTTACCTGATGTGTTTAAAAGTTTTTTTCAATGTAGTTTTTCACGTTCCTCCCCCACCTCCATCTAGAAAAAGGAAACATTTGATAGAAAAGAAATTTAAAACATTTTTTTTTTTTTTAGAGAGGAAGTGATATTGGCTTGGTTTTTCTGCTCTGAATGCTCCAGATTTAACTACTCCACTCATATTCATATTTCATATAAACAAAAGAGTAAATGTTTAAATCTCTCCATTCTACTTTGTTTAAAGTAAAGCAGATCTGAAGTTGCTGCAGGCAGAATACTGTTCCAATTCCAGAAAAAAGTGAATTTGTGAGTTTATATCATAAACTCATGTAATTTCAACTTCATGTGTATTTTTTTATGTGGCCAACTTGATATGTCTTGGTACCTGCATCTGGGATATGTATCCCTGCACTAAGATTATGTTAGAAATTTATTAAGAAATGTACCCCAACTTCGTAAGCAAACACTGTCTAGAAAGTTGGGCAGAAATTTTGATAGTACTAAATGCAAAGAAGATACTAAAGTTATGAGTGAAAAGAAATTTTCCCAATACATTACCCCAGAAAAATTATATCATTAGTAACAACTTGACTGTAGGTATAGTTCACAGTGAAATTTATTATAATTGGCTGTCTTCTGTTCTATTGAGAACTATAACACATTAAAAATGGCTTCTAGTTTAAAGATTTAGTAGTAATTTTAGAAATAATGATAGCATTATAGTAATATCGAACATATTTTGAGCAATTTGCATGCATTTTGTTATTTAATTCATCACAGCAGTCCTATTCGCTGCAGGTATGCATCCCCATTTTACAGACGAGGAGACTGAGCCTTTGAGAAGTTGAATAACTTGCCCAAAAGCACAGATTGATAAGTGGGAGAGTCAAGATCTGAGCCCTGCTCTTTCTGGTTTTATTTTTTTTAGTTATAATTGTGATTAAATAAAGATAATGATTGTTTTTTTGCTGATTTTCAACTTTCTTGAGTTGAGATCTTAGTTTGCTAATTTTCTATCCTTGTTTTCTAATGTGCATTTAAGGTTATAGATGTCTTTCTAAGTATCACTTTAGCTGTACCCTACATGTTCTGATATACCTGCCTTTCTTGGCATTTTGTTCCAAGTATTTTTAAATTTCCATTTTAATTTTTTGATTCATATTTTAGGTATTTTTTTGAGAATTGTGAGTTTTTAAGGATAGATTTTTTTTCAGGTCTGTCTAGAGTTTAAAGAAAAAAATATAACTTACTAGAGAACAAAATGTGATAGTTGTGGAGAGTTGCTTTTTAGAGTATAAGCTTATTACATTAAACCAGTAGTTTTCATGTGCTTTTGGTTTTCCTAGAGTGGGCCACACTACCTGAAGATTGATGGACTTTCGTCCTCTGTTTGTGGCTCTTTCTACTGTCTACTCTCTTGTTTAATCTTGCTGCCTCTAATGTTAGTCTTTGGCTCTGCCACACTGCTGACTTTCCTTTTTGGTTCACTCACTGAGTTTAAAACAACCTATAAATGGTCTTGTTCTGAGCCAATACGGCAAAGCAGACACACTAGACTAATGCCATTCTATCTCTAGATCTGTTGTCAAACCATGACAATAGTTTGACCATGGTACCCTAGTAGAGCTTATGAGAAAGCTCTTCTTTAGTTTGTTCTATGGTAATTTTGGATTTGTACTGTCCAACATGATAACCACTAAGCTATACGTGGCTATTGGATACTTGAAATGGTATTAATCTGAAATGAGATATATTATTAAAGTTAGTTTTACCTGTTTCTTTTTAATGTGGCTACTAGAAAATTTAAAATTAAATATGTGGCTTACAAGGTATAGGAATATATTGAATGAATGTCTCTGTTTTGTACTTAACAACAGTGTAGGCTAAAATGCAACATGTGGGTAGGGGGCAGCTTTCCCCTTGGCTTCTGCACTAAACTCATATAGCAGTCTTAGAATTCCAGATTTTCAGCACAAGGTTTGGGTAAAGCGGGAGTAATGTTAGTATATACTTACTTTCTGAAGAAGGCAGCTAAAACATAATCATCCATGAGAGAACACTCTTACCATGCTGAATCTGCAGATTGGTTAGATTTCTGTAAAAGTATGAGGATTTCATTCCAGTCATCCCTTTGATTCTCAGACATGCAGTTTTAGCAGCAAGCTAGAACCATTAAACCCTGCTTTAAAAAGCTTGTTTTGTCTGAAGGACTAAGGGAATAGGAACAGATGGGGATAGATTGCAAAAGTGGGCCCCTGCCTGGCAGAGGGTAAAGATATTCCCTGGTCTGCTTTCTGCTCATGAAGCCCTTTCCATTTCTCAGTAGCAGGGACAGAAAGTGAGGGATTGCATGAGAGATCAGAGCTCTCTCACGCTTCTTTGCCGTTTTCCTTTATTTGATTACAGATTTTTATGACTTTGCCCTTAGCCTGTATTGTTAGACTGTGAGCTTCTTGAGGACAGGGGACAGAATTAGTTACCTTTATTTTACCTGTAAGGTCCAACAACAATATCAACACCAGTAAAATCAGTTAACCAGTGCTGCTCAACTCTTTCCTGTTATGGTACACTTAGAAAAGTATAATATTTGTACCACAGGGGATTCTGACCACCCACACTTCCACTCGTCTGTACAACTCTTTTGTATGAATTATAAAGTACCCTCTTTTTGAGTTATTTTACTGCCATCTGTTGGAAAATTATTGTAATAAGAAAGCAGGTCTGTAGTGACTATGATACGAATGGTCCCTCCTTCCAGAGTTGTTCAGTGTACAGCCTGTTCAGCTGTACATGGTAATCCTGAGACCACCCCAGGAGCCCACCTGGCCAGCCAGTGGGCTGAAGGAATCAATATTTAAACAAACCTCAACCAATGTGTACCAGATACTATGCTAAGGACTAAAGCCTTTGTAGTAAGTACCCTATGAAGTAGGAGTTCTTAAAATCCCAGTTTTTCAGATGAGCAAAACTGAAGGATAGAGAGGTTAAATAACTGACCCACAGTCATGTGTCTATCAGATGGCAGAGCTGGGATTTGAACCCAGGCAGTGAGTCTTCAGAGCCTAAGTTCTTAACCACAGCAATATATTCCCCGGATAAATCTCTGTTAAATCGTATCAGATGCAGCAGTTTCTGAGTGCTGTTGCTGTTTCCATCTCAGCCCACTGTGAAGTGGTTTAGACCTCAGCCCCCAAGTTCTTTAGATGACTCTATAGCTATAGGGTTTTTTTTAGGTTTTGGCAAAGAAAAAGTGTTTTCTTTTGCCAGTCCTTGTTTGTGTTAAGGTCAGTGCGCTTTATATTTCAGAATAACCTCTAGTCTTCTTCCTGTCCTGTGGCTTCACTTCTTCCCACAGTCCCCATTCTTGCATCACAGAGTGACCAACCTAAACTGCTACCAGCCTTGTGGGTTGATCTGTTCTTTCACTCTTCTAGATTGTAAAGTTTCTAGAACTATCTATCCCTCCTTTCTGTGTCTGTTCTTTTCTTTAATCCCACCTCTTTTTGAGCACTTAATTGCTGTTCTCCCTTCCAACATCTCTCATTTTCTCTCCAAATTATCTTATATCTGATTTAAAAGGAAAGTGCCTCAGGGCAGGGATTGTCTCGTTTTGTTGTGAAGCCGTATCTGAAGTGCTCCATAAATTAGCATCTGTGACGAGTTTTGTATATAGTAATTATTATTTTTGAAATACAAAAATGCTTTCTGAACCGTGAGGAATTAGACTAGAATATTAGTCTAATTGCCTGTACATGTTTTTTAAAAAGGAAGAAAAAAGCCTCTCTTCCTGCCTGAGAAAGCTATCTGAGCCTCAGAACAGCAGCCAAAATCCCTGGACTCCTTTGGGGCTGTTGTTTCAATGCTTTTATATTTACTCAGAGAACCATGTTTGCAAGACAGTAGAATAAAGTCCTTTTGGTCATGTTGATCCATTTGGATTATTGATGCTGATCAGAAAGGTAGAAATGGCCCTGGAGCACTTGCCTTCGATTTGTTCTGGCCCAGAATGTTACTTCCTCAGTGACATTTATGGTTAAAGTCAATGGAATTCATTTTGGGAGAGGCAGGGGTTTTAAAGTAAATTTCATTTATATTATGTTTATATTTACTGCCAGAGTGAATCAACATTTTTATTAGCATTTTATGATACAAATGGAGCTTTTAAGACTTGTTGAATTTTAATGTAGGCATGTATGTCAGAGAGACTCATTTATAGGACTATTGATCTTTTCCAGTGCTTGCTTTGAGAGTACACCTAGAAGAGTGGTTAGGAAGAGTGCTTAGTGGGACAGTTTGTCTGTTTGCCTGGCTAAAAAACTTGCTTTAACAATCTTTACATCAGAATTTGTTGGCCTGGTTTTCCTGAATGTGAGCTTTAATAAGTATATGTTGATTAACAGTTTAATGAATGTCCCTTTATAAATGAAATGCTAGCCAGAATAAACTGAAATAACCTTAATATTATCACTTGAAGTTACCTTTAAATCTTAAATAGAAAATAGTTGTGCTTTTTCAAAGAAAAGAAGGTTGTTTATCACTCTTGTGAGTGTCCACATCTGAGGAGACAGTATAATGCCGGGGCCTTATTGCATTGTCCAACTGTGTATGGTCATAATTGACACACTGGATACTTTCAAGGTAGGATCATGGAGCAATTGCTTTTTTATCCTTACTCATACAGTTTGCCTTCTGCAGTGTGCTTCACCACCCTAAGGCACGGTCTCTCTAAGCCAAATTGCTCTTACTTATCTTTAGACGTTCGATAACTATAGAGCAAGTTGAATCAGAAAACAAACTCAGCTCATTTTTAGATAATTAACTCACTTTGAGGACTAGATTGTTTCCTTTTCCAGGTTACCCAGTGGTATCCTGCTGCTTTGGAAGCAGTTGGCCACTTTATGCCTTTAAAGATAAGGTCTAGGGATAGACCACCAACGTGCTGGACAGTTAAAGGATTCGGACTGCCGGAGGGCTGAGGGATCGCCTGTCATAGTGGTTTTCAGCTGTGGCTGTACATTAGTTTTTTTAAACAAGCACCAATGCTGGGGCTGTACCTCTTCTGTTTATAGTTAGAGAAAGTGAGGCCCCAAGAAGGGAATTGACTTGTATGTGGCCATGTACACTTAGGTGCTATGAAAAATCGTAATATTAGGAGGCAATAACATTATTCCTAGGCCCTAGTTGAAAAATCCTCATATTTTAGAGTGAACAGTTGTTAAGTTAGATCATAAGCAGTGCAGAAAACAGGGTGGGCCCCCCTGCCACTGTCATTGCCTTTGAAGTATCTGCCATGTAATAAAACTACGTGTGACAGAGCCACCTTCAGTGGCTTCCATGTATTATTCATATTGAGGAAAGACTTTACTGTCAGTCGTGACAAAACTGTAGTGTCAGTCTGGTTGCATGGTGGGTGCACCTCCTACCCAAGCCAGGACTTGTTAGTTCAGTTTACGTGTGGGAAAAGGTTTTCAGTTGAAGCTTTAATTATGCCTAGTGGACAGAATGAAGCAGCTAAGCTCTTTTAATTAAACACTTACTAAATCAGTTTTCCATGATGATAGTTTTAATTTTCAAACATGGGTTCTTTAAAAATTATAGATAAGGGGACAGAACAGTAGTCAGTCATCATTCCCTTTGTAATTATTGAGGGCAGAGACGCAAGAAGAGGTGCATATATCATCTTCAGCATTTACTGAGAAACTACAGTATGGAGGCCTTTTTATTAGGTGCTGGAAATACAAAGGTTCAGCCTGTGCCTTATAAGAAGTTTGTTACGGCAGGGTGCAGTGGCTCACACCTGTAATCCTAGCACTCAGGGAGGCTGAGGCGGGAGGATCGCTTGAGCTCAGGAGTTCAAGACCAGCCTGAGCAATAGTGAAAGCCCGTCTCTACTAAAAATGGAAAAATTAGCCGGGCATGGTGGTGTGCACCTGTAGTCCCAGCTACTCGGGAGGCTGAGGCAGGAGGATCGCTTGAGCCCAGGAGTTGGAGGTTGCAGTGAGCTATGATGATGCCACTGTACTCTAGCCAGGGCAATAGTGTGAGACTGTGTCTCAAAAAAAAAAAAATTAGTTTGTTATTTTTTTATTCAGGGAAATTGTGTATGTGTTTAGAACCACTGAATTATATTACTGGTTTTTCAAAATGCTAAGCTTAATAAATGTATCCTAATTACCATTTTAACAAATATCCCTTTGTGAAAAGACAAACAACTAAGTCAAAATCTGTTTTAATATGTTTGGGTATATGTGTTCATATGTTAATATACAATGTGTGTACCTTGTGAAGGGGTATATACTATGTGTATGAGTTGTGCAGTGATATTCAAATGAGTGCCACAGATGAAAAGTGCTACGTCAGAGGTAATTGTGAGATTAAGATACTTGACATAAAATGGTTAACACAGTGTCTGGCACATAGTAAATGCTCAGTAATCCTCATTATCTAATATTTATCAATATACCACCACTATTATAGGAATTCATAGGAAAAAGAGAAATGTAGATTAAGATGATCAGAGAAAAGGGAAAGCATAGTTTAAGTGATATGTGTTGCATCTATTTTATTTAACATATCTTTTGCCTAGGACTTAAATTGCGAATAGCGAACACTTTGGAAAGTATTATATGAGTACATATCAATAATGTGATCTCTTTTATTTCAGGAACTTTATATTGCTGTTGGGATATCTGGAGCCATCCAACATTTAGCTGGGATGAAAGACAGCAAGGTAATTGTACACAGCAATCATGCTAAGAGGAAAAGTTCTCACATTTTAAAATTTGAGTTTCACGGTATATTTCCATGTACTTACAGTGGAACCATTCATATTAACGTAGATCTGGGAGCTGAAAGAAGTATAAGCAACCGTTCGCTGCCTTAAGATGTGCTGTTGGTCAGAGAGGCAGTGCTGGGCCGTGGAAAGAGGCCCAAACCCGAGTGGCAGCTCCACTGCTAGCTGAATGCGTAGTGTGTCCTGTCTGCACCTCAGTTTCTTTGTTTGCCAAACGTGGGTGTTGGGTGATGATCACTAGTGTCCCTTTCAGCTCTGATGACAATCTTCGGGTAGAAAATGCAAGGCTTAAACAACTTGATGAGGTTCTAATCACCTAACTTGTTTATGAGGTTCTGATCCCTGATTCCCTCTTCATCTGCTTCACCCTGGTCTCCTAATGGTCCCACCCCACCCTCAGTAGAGCCCTTCTTCCCGAGTTGTTCCCAAAGTGTGACCGACACATTTTTGGTTGGAGCATTGGGCCATCTTAATGCCTCAGGAATTGTCAAAAATGCAGTGAGTAAAGGAAACCCTTAATTTCAACTTGCTACTTGGACTACATCTGGAAGTCCTGTGTAATGACTCTGTGAACATATATTTCAGAATATGACACATTTATTCATGCATAACAATGTACAGTTTGAATTATGAACTTATCTTTCATGAAGTCTGAGATGCCTCTGACATTCCTGCATTTATCCATTCAGACGGAAGCTTGATATAAAAGATAATAAAACTTTTAACAGGCTTAACTTCTAACTTGAAGAAATGCATGCACTGCCTCTTTGTAGGCTCTAAATGAATTGGTCCAAAACCAGTCATATTTTACAGTTGGATGGCAGCTTTCTTTACTGAGCTATGAAAAGAGCAATGCCAGTGGGGAAAAGGTGATTGCTACATTAATAATAAAAAAAAAAAAACCAACATTCCAACACTAGCAGCATTAAAATACATTTTTAGCCAGACCAGTTCAGATGTACACAGAATTCTGCCTCTCTAAAATAAAAGATTCTGCTTGTCAAGAAGATCCTGGTGGAAATTCTCATCCCATGCCAATAGAGCTGGACCATGAGAGACAGACTAGATAGCGTATGTCAAAGGAAATAGGGAGCAGGTGAAACAAGGAGACCAGTGTTGGGGGCAGTCCATGAAAATAAACTTCAACTAAGCCTTTGTCTCTCCATCTAGTCAACAAATATTTATTAAGCACCTTTCTTGTCCTAGATGTTGGGGATGCTTAAATGAAAGACATAACCCCTGTTGTCACTGTCTTGTGTAGGAGGCAGGCGATCTTTAGTTGTAATTTTGGTTAAGTTCTAAAATGGGATATTAGAATAGTTGCATTGGCTACAAGCTGCAATTTTAATTAGCATCATGACATAGTTGAATGAATACAAGATTGGGTTGTTATTTCAAATGAATTAATGTAACGAAAGTACTTTTTGAACTATATACATAATAATACAGTTGAATACAATCTGTATATTTCAGAACTCTGTAAGGAGGAAGAGCTTCAATTTATAAGGAGCTGTTAAGAGAGTTCGGGGATAAGCAAGACTTTATCATCGTTATTTACAGTTGATAATTCAGGAATATTATTTTGGTAATCTGAAAAACTATAACCAACCCACATCTTTTTTCTTAAATACTGTACTGGTTCCTTGCCCACAGTTGTGCTCTTTCTTTAAAAATAACTTTTATATAGTGGGATGAAAAAGCTTTCAGATGATTGAACTGTCAGATGTTTGACTAGGTGGCCTTCAGGAGAATCATCAACCATCATGAATTAAATAAATCTCTGCTATAGCTGTGAAGCAGGCTATACATTCCCAGAAGAGAAATACCTCAATGCAAATCAATGCCTGTGATTTAAAATGTTTGTCCTTGTGCCTTTAGATTTGAGGCTTATATTTGGAACTTGTTTATTGTCTCTGACCATGTATCTTAATATACGTGGCATGTTTCCCTGGATTGGCAGTTACCTGGATTATACTGTGCTGCAGTCTCAGATATTCTGGCATATTCTGCCCACCTCTTCTAGGAGCCCTTGTAAGGGAATTATACAGATGTTATAGTATTTTAAGTCAGGCTATGTCAAAATACTTAATATATTTTTTAATACCCGCTGTTTTCATACGATACAGTAACAGGCAGGTAGAAACTTACTTCTAGAAGTTTGAATTACCATAATCTACTGTCTATTAAAATGATACCACATTAGAGTCAAACTCTAATTTTACTTTAATTACAATGGTGTTAGAAGCATCTGTGGGGAATGCCAAGCTATTTTTGATATATAAATAAATCTGATATTAATAAAAGAATGATTTTGAGTGACCATTTCTCCTTATTCTCTTAATAATCTCTTTACTGTTCACATTTCAGAATATTTTTAGGCTGGGCATGGTGGGTCATGCCTGTAATTGTAACACTCTTGGAGGCTGAGGCAGGAGGATCACTTGAGCTCAGAAGTTCCAGACCAGCTTGAGCAAGAGCAAGACACCCATCTCTACTAAAAATAGAAAAAAAAAACCCATCCGGGCCTGGTGGCATGTGCCTGTAGTCCCAGCTACTCGGGAGGCTAAGGCAGGAGGATCGCTTGAGCCCAGGAGTTTGAGGTTGCTGTGAGCTATGATGATGCCACTGCACTCTAGCCAGGGTGACAGAGCAAGACTCTATCTCAAAAAAAAAAAAAAAAGTTTATAGGAGATAAGAGAAACATTTGATAGTTTATAACAGACATAGTAATTTGCTTATTACATATATTTGCTGCATACAAAAGGACTTAAAATTTTTTGTTTTAAAGTTCTCCGTTAATAACATGTTGGTAAGATAATTGGTTTTTATATTTTCAGACAGACCCAGGATAATAATTTTAAAATAATAAAAAGAATGGAGAATATAGAGGATAAAATAATTGAGGGATAAAGGCTGTGAATTTGGGTATACATTTGTTTTTTTCCATAAGTCAAAAGAAATTTAAAAAAATAATAATTTTATTTCTTTTTTTTTTCCCTTTTTCCTTGAGACAGAGTTTTGCTCTGTTGCCCAGCCTGAAGTGCAGTGGTATGATCGTAGCTCACTGCAACCTCCAATTCCTGGACTCAAGCGATCCTCCTGGCTCAGCCTCCCAAGGAGCTGGAACTATAGGCACTCGCCACCACACCCAGCTGATTTTTAAATTTTTTTTGTAGAGATGGAGATCTCAATATGTTACTCAGGCTGGTTGCCAACTCCTGGCCTCATGCAATCTTCCCATCTCCGCCTCCCAGAGTACTGGGATTACAGGTGTGAGCCACCATGCTCAGCTGATTTTAAATTTGTAATACTGAGATGGGCTAGTGATGGGTAAGAGATAATTTTATTACCTTCCAACCCAGTAAATTTCTAATAAATTTACAATATTGGCACAGATGTATCAAATTAATCTTATTTGGTCAACATCTTAAGATTATTAATATGTTATAAGAGGAGTTAAAATAGAACTATCAATCTATGTGATATGTTTCCATTATAAAAGTCAAACTCTGTGTTTTTGTTTCACAGACAATTGTGGCTATTAATAAAGACCCAGAAGCTCCAATTTTCCAAGTGGCAGACTATGGAATAGTTGCAGATTTATTTAAGGTAAACTGGCCTTGAGAGCAATTGCAGTTATCTAGATTGTCATCCAAGAACCTCTTAGAGTCGGTCAAGGATGAAGCTATTAAAAGAAAACATTGTGTGTTTATGTATCTGACTGTATATGTGCTATTAATATACGTATACAATTTTGACCTAAAGTTAAGTTGCCCTAATGAATATGTATTGTTTATATAGAGTATTATAACTTTCCCCTTAAGAAGGAGTCCAAATTGTCTTTAAAATATCCATATGGCTCTTGGCATCTCACTTGCAAAGGTAACACACAACGTGAAATGACTCAGGTAACCTAGAATCATATTTGGCAGGTACCCTAAAGAAATTAACGTCAAACCTCCTTATTTGAGGATTTGCTGAGGCCACTAGAGCTTTTCAGGAGAGTGAGGACTCCAGACCAGCTCCTGGACTCAGCAAGAAGACTCCGCTGGCTGTGTCGAGGGTTACAGGCCTCCTCACGTGACAGGCACAGGGAGGACACTGACTCCCACTCCTCGCACCCTTCACTTTCTTTTTTTTTTTTTTTGTTGAGACAGAGTCTCACTTTGTTGCCCAGGCTAGAGTGAGTGCCGTGGCGTCAGCTTAGCTCACAGCAACCTCAGACTCCTCAGCTTAAGCGATCCTGCTGCCTCAGCCTCCCGAGTAGCTGGGACTACAGGCATACGCCACCATGCCCGGCTAATTTTTTCTATATAGATTTTTAGTTGTCCATATAATGTCTTTCTATTTTTAGTAGAGACGGGGTCTCGCTCAGGCTGGTCTCAAACTCCTGACCTTGAGCGATCCACCCGCCTCGGCCTCCCAGAGTGCTAGGATTACAGGCGTGAGCCACCGCGCCCGGCCACCCTTCACTTTCGAATGTGCTTTCTGCCCCGCCATCACCCCCATATTTGCCCTTCCCACGAGAAAAATTACTTTAATGATACTAATTAATTAAGTGAATTATAGGTGATGAGCCCGTGATACTCATAGCACATTTGAAAGTCATGACCTTTAAGGTCATGACTTATGCATGGCCTGGCTTCTTCTTCCCCCGCCCCCAGACCTGCCTACCAGCTTCTAGGTTACCTTGTGCAGGAATCACATGTGCAATCCATTGACACCCTGGAAGTAGCGTCCGACCCTAGGAGAAGTGGGTTTGCTGGAGTGAGGAACCCCTCACATCGACCCCCTGGAAGAGGCTGTGGGCTGTAGCCTGATAACAGAGCCAGGATGGTCCCTGCAGCAAGAGGATTGACCCATTACCATAACTTCACCAGCACTGCATGTGATCTGGATGAACTAGTGAGTGCCCGTTGAGAGTGCATTTGTACCCGGAAGTATATGTGTGTTTGCTCAGTGAAGATGGATGTGAGCTCTTGTAGCTGCTCGGTGATTCCTGAGTAATGGCTCAGACTCCATGTGGAGACCGGGTTGGGCTGTTACTCCAGTTCAGTGCAGGGCATTCTTGCCCCCAGGAAGCCCCCAAAGAGCCTAGATCTTGCTTGGGAAGAATATGTACCCCCGCCAGTGACCCTGTATCTGAAATTTGGGGTTCAGGTAGGTCAGCTGCTCCTGTTGCCTGGCCCAGGTATGTACGAACAAACAGTAAATGGCAGTCATTTGGCCACTAAGGTGGCCCAATGGGAAGGGGAGCTAGCTTGAAAAAGAAAAATTTTTTGTTTATGCGATGATAACTTTGTTCAAGTAGCAAGAATTTAGGTAGGTGTGGATAGAGAGGTAAATGTTCCTTTTATTTAAAAGCTAAATTAAACACTTTCTGAACCCCAGCCATGTACCATATTGACATGTTTGCAGATAGTCATGTACTGTAGTTGGCTTTTATTTTTCCTCAAGAGAATATGTTAATAAACTTATAAGTAATTTTGTTTATTTTACATTGTTTTTCTGTCTGCTTACATAGTAGTTATTACAAGTCACATGATAAAAAGATGAAGCACTGAACAGTTGAAAATTTTCAGTGTTCCTCCAGTGTGGACGCTCGTCTTGGAGCCAGAGCTTCTGTATCACAGTTATTGATAGAGTCATGTCACACGCACTGTGCCTCTTGCATTAAGGGCAGCTCCTAGGTTTGGCAAGAAAGAGTGTGTGTGTGAACCCAAAGAGGTAGCTCACTGAGGGGGAGTCCTCAGATACTGAGGTGGAAAGGGACCTCAAAAATCATCCAGTCAGCTGACTTCCAACCTCCGTTTCTCAAGCTATTTTTGGTGTTGTAAGAAGCCCACATTTGACTCTAGAGAGACTGTTTGGACCAAGATCATCATGTTTATTGCTTTGGCTAGAATTTTATTAGGGCAGTGATATCATGCAGCTCCGAAGTTCTGAAGTACAGTTACATATGTCTTTGATTAATATAAAGGGAGAGAAATTAATCAGTCCTTTAAAATAGAGTTTGGGGAAAAACTTATAATTAAAGGTTATGAAAATATTAAAAATAATGCAGAGTCCCGTTTGTTACTACATGAGTAACACAAGCCAGGTACCCTCTTTTTAAGTTGCCTGTCCCAGAGAGATGTGTTCTGGGATAGTCACTCAGCAGGCGATTGGCACAGCTAAGCCAGCCTCCTGCTTCTGTTCTCTCCGGCTCATCAGGCACCACAGCGGGTGGGTCACCCCTGCTGCTCTACCTTGGCTAAGTGGCGGTGAGAAGTAGCACACGTTCGACAGACTCGAGGAACCTAGACAGTACCCAGCAAACCATTTTCTCAGCTGAAACAGAAAGACCGTATCGCAGATGAAGAGTAGAGTAATTCTGACAGAAGAGCAGACAAGGCGGTTTGGTAAATATACTCCTCACTGGCACCACCCCCTGTTTTTTAAAAAATCAAATATTTAATGGTATAACTTTTTTTTTTTTTTTGAGACAGAGTCTCACTTTGTTGCCCAGGCTAGAGTGAGTGCCGTGGCGTCAGCCTAGCTCACAGCAACCTCAAACTCCTGGGCTCAAGCGATCCTACTGCCTCAGCCTCCCGAGTATCAGGGACTACAGGCATACGCCACCATGCCCAGCTAATTTTTTTCTATAAATATTTTTAGCTGTCCAGATCATTTCTTTGTATTTTTAGTAGAGATGGGGTCTCGCTCTTGCTCAGGCTGGTCTTGAACTCCTGACCTCGAGTGATCCGGCTTCAGTCTCCCAGAGTGATAGGATTACAGGCGTGAGCCACCATGCCCAGCCTGGTATAACTTTTAAAAATACAATTATACAAATTGTGAATGAGAATTAGCATTATCTATTTTAGATTAAGATCTAAAGAAAATATAAATCAGATAACAGCTATACAAAAAGGACTTTTTTAGACTACACTGTTGTATAAAAATTTTAAGTTGCAAACTGTACCATGCATACAGCTGTTAGACTAATAATTCCCTAGGTGATATTTTGTTCACCAAATGTAACCATGTCTGGAGTAGAGATGTATATGCATAACATTTGATTCTCTTATATTTACGGTTTCACTTCTCCTTCAACAATCATAAGTTATTATAGAAAGGACAAGTCTTTTTTCTCCTCATAAAACAAATAATACAGTACAGGGATTAAGAGCTTTAATTCAAATTCTGTCTTGGCCACATACTAGTTAAATTATCTTGGCCAAATTATTTAATCTCTCTGAACGTCAGCTTCTTTATCAGTAATATAAATATTGCACTACCCTCCTTAAAGGCTCTGATGAAGATTAAATGAGATTATATTGGACCTAGTACAGTCTGTGATAAATATTAGCCTACCTGTTTGTATTTCCTTACATCCAGGTACATAGTAGGTGCTCAATAAATGGTAAATATTAATATTGTAAATCAGAGTTAAAGGGACAGGGCATAGGGCACCACTTGAGTGTGGCTTTTTTTTTTTAATATAACAGTTTTACTGAGATAAAATTCATATACCGTAAAACTCACCATCTTAAAATGTGCAATTCAGTGAGTTTTAATATCTTCACCAAGTTATGCAGCCACTATCTAATTCCAGAACATTTTCATCACACCAGAAAGAAACCCCACACCTATTAGCATTCACTCCCTTCCTGCCGCCAGCTCCTGTCTCTGTAGATTTGCCAATCCTGGACATTTCATAGCAATGGAATCATGTAACATGTGGTGTTTTGTGACTGGCTTCTTGCACTCAGCATAAGGTTTTCAAGGTTCATCCATGTTGTAGCATCTGTCAGTACTTTATTTCTTTTTCTTGCCACATAATATCAATTGAATGGATATGCCACATTTTGTCCATTTATCATCAGATGGACATTTTGTTGTTTTTTTTTTTTTTTTTTTTTTTTTTTTTTGAGACAGAGTCTCACTCTGTTGCCCAGGCTAGAGTGAGTGCCGTGGCGTCAGCCTAGCTCACAGCAACCTCAAACTCCTGAGCTCAAGGGATCCTCCTGTCTCAGCCTCCCGAGTAGTTGGGACTACAGGCATGCACCACCATGCCCGGCTAATTTTTTCTATATATATTTTTAGCTGTCCATATAATTTCTTTCTATTTTTAGTAGAGATGAGGTCTCACTCTTGCTCAGGCTGGTCTCGAACTCCTGAGCTCAAACGATCCACCCACCTCGGCCTCCCAGAGTGCTAGGATTACAGGCGTGAGCCACCGCGCCCGGCCGACATTTTGATTTTTTCCCCTTTTTGGCTATCATTTATAATACTGCTGTGAACATTCATGTAGAAGGTTTTCTGCAGACATGTGTTTTAATTTCTTTTGGGTATATGTCTAGGAATGGAATTGCTGGGTCACATGGTAAGTCTATATTTAACATTTTGAAGACTTGTCAGGCAGTTTTGAAAGTGGCTGTCTTGGCTGCGCGTGGTGGCTCACACCTGTAATCCTAGCACTTTGGGAAGTCAGGAGTTTGAGGCTGCCATGAGCTCTGATTGGGCCACTGCACTCCAGCCTGGGCAACAGAGCAAGATCCCGTCTCAAAAAGAAAGTGGCTGTCACATTTTACATTCTCACCAAAAATGTGTGAGGGCTCCAGTTTCTCCATATGCTCACTAGCACTTGCTACTGTGTCTTTTTGACTGTAGCCACCCTATTGGGTGTGAAGTGGTATCTCCTGGTGGTTTTGATTTGCATTTCCCTGAGGGCTCATGATGTTGAACATCTTTTCATGTGCTTATTGGCAATCTGTATATCTTCTTTGGAGACATGTCTATCCAAGTCCTTTGCCCATGTTTTAGCTGGTTTATCTGTCTTTTGGGTTGACTTGAAGGAGTTCATTATATATTCTGGATACTAAACACTTCTCAGATAGATGATTTCCAAATATTTTCTCCTATAGGTTATCTTTTCACCTTCTTGGTATAATAATATCCTTTGATGCACAAAGTTTTAAATTTTGATGAAGTCCAATTTATCTTTTTGTTGTTGTTGCTTGTGCTTTGGGTGTCATATCTAAAAATTCATTGCCAAATCTAAGGTCATGAAGATTCACCATTATGTTTTCTGCTAAGAGTTTTATGGAGTTTTAGCTCAGCTATTTAGGCTGTTGATGCATTTTGAGTTAATTTTTATAGATGGTATGAGGTAGAGGTCCAGCTTCTTTTGCATGTGGTATCTATTTGTCGCAGCACCATCTGTTGAAGAGACTATTTATTCTGTCCCCACTGAATGTACTTGGCATACCACCTATCTTTGAAACCTCTTTTTCTCTTCTCCCAAGCACAGCTATTCATGATGACGGTCATCATAATCTGTTTCCTCTCTCTGGAACCTTGCAGGGTTCATCTCTGTCTGCCTTCTCATTTCTTTCCCAGAATCCTTTTCTTCTCTAGGTTGATGATCTGGATTTTCCTGATCCACATTCTCCTCCATTCCAGCATACGATGAGCACTTCTCTGACTGGGCGGTTCATAGGCTTCTGTCTGTTCTCACCAGCTGGGAGGCGGGACTCTGTCTGTCTCCCTTAGCTCTGCCCCGAGGAAGTACTAAGTGAATGAGTGGAACATACTTATACTGCGACTTATATCTTTCTTTAAACTTAAATTTCCTCTTATTTGGTCTTACCGGAAGGGAGCTGCCTCTGCAATATCTAAGAGAGAATAGAAACAAGAATCCAGATCTTTCAGGATGTTCAGGCCCAAGTTAGCGTTTTCTTTTCCCTAAATAAAGTAGTGTGTGATAAGCTCGGAAAGTCTGCGGTTGGTCTAATAAAAAAGATTTAGACGATGGGGAGAAAAAAATCCTCTCAGCCATTTTGTGGGGAATGTGGTAGGAGGACATCCCGTAAGGTTTTTAAAAATTGTATATTCTAAATCAAATTAATATTTTGCTTCCTGGGGAAAGAAGCTGGGCTCCAGCCTAGTTTTCATGAAGCACACAGGTCCCACGCGAGGTTCAGTTAGCGTGGCATCTGTGTGACAGGCATGAGCTCATAGTCTCTCCGCTGGGGAGAGCTGGGAGAAATGGTGCCAGCACTTAATGCCGCCCTGAGCGATTGCCTGCTGGCTCCATGGTAAACATGGGCCTTTTAATAGGCTGGAGACAAAGTGACATTCGGAAGAAACAACATGTCGACAATTTCCTTAATAAATTTTGTACGAACACATTATTTCCACCTAATGGAAATGTAGCTCTCTTAAATAATTGAGAGGCTATATTCATCAGTGGCGAGTTCAGCTGGGATCTTTGTGAGCTAGGGCAGCCGACAGCCCCTTGGAAGGCTGGGTAATTGATATTTTACACAAGTGGCTGGGCTACTTTTCAGAAGGTCTGTGTGACATTCCCTGCAGCCCCCACCTACAGCTCTCTCCTGTTGTCCAGGCGGTTGCAAAGTGGTTCTACACTGGAGGCTCCAGCTGCAGCCTCTGAACTGCCAAGACTAAGGGTTAATGATTAATCCTTTTTAAAATGGGAGCCAACTCGGGCAGTTTCCCCTGCTATGATTCCTCACTGCGTCTGCTGACCGGCACCACCGCATTAGCACAAGGTCTTGATTTTAATAAAGAGCGAGAATACTGAATGTTCAGCGTGCAGCACATTTTTATGTGCCAAATGATAGTAACGTGCTGAGAAAGCAACCAAAATGTAAAAGGAACGATGAATGAACAATGAGAGAACAAGCACTAGCAGAGGGTGACTGGAGTCGTGACTAAGCTAGAGACTTCGGTGTGGACTCCAGGGACGCAGTGAGGGTGGGAAGATGCCAGGGAAAACACGAAGGTAAAAAATACACACTGCTCAGCCCAGACAAGAAAAAACGGACTTCCCGTTTTCCATGGTGCCTTCTTGACATTTGTGGTTGTGTCACAGGCTCCTGGGCAGTGAGTGGGCTCGGGCCCCGCCAGCCTTGTGTGGGACAGTCTGGCCCTCCCCGGGGGGCAGTCCGGGAGAGCAGGGGGCTCCTGGGTGGGGCAGAAGGGACACTTTGTGCCTCAACAGTGATTTGCATTGTTCTTTTGGCCTCCGTGTACCGCTGAAGGAGCTGTGACCATATCACGGTGAAGGCTCAAGTTGCTTAATTACGTTTTTTTAAAATTTGCAGGTAGTTCCTGAAATGACTGAGATATTGAAGAAAAAATGAATCATGATCACATCTTAAGAAGAAAAACTATGTCAGAGTAATCAGCTGGAATTATGGAACTTCAGGGATGTCATAACAATCATTGGAAAGCATGGAAGAGCTACATTTCAGAATTTGAGGAAAAATTTCTAGAAGATGCCAGAATGCTTTTTTATGGGACTATTATTATGTTTCTTTTTAATTATTTGTGGTTCTAAACAATTATTTTTTGAAATTTTCTAATTATCTAGCAAATCGATAATAAAGCCTTTCCATAAATCTGTAATAAAGCCTTAAACACTATCGGAAATATGCCTAGCCTCTGAAAGAAAGAGAAAATTGAAGAGAGGGAATAAAAATTCATCTATTATTTTTTCTTTGCCTGTCTTGTTCATGGAGAGCTCTAAGTTTTAGGCAAGATTGTAAACATGAATGTTCCCACCAGCCTGATCAACCTAACGTAATTGCTGAAGGGCAAAGGCAGAGTGAAAAGCGCAGCTACAAAGCGTGGCCTTCAGAAAGCCACAGCTAGTGTGACAAACGCAGACCCGACTGAGCCTGACCCTGCTGAATGTATTTAGTTGGCTTAAATTAAGTTTAATTTTCTGTTTCATTTTCAGGTTTTGTCAGTTTATAGCACTTTGTGTCTGTAAAGAAGGGAGAGTGGAGAAGAAGGAGCCACTTTGAGACACAGTATGGCCTCTTATGCAAAGTTTGATATTATTATAAAGTATTTAAAATCCTGCTCAGAGAATTCTCCGTCCATTCATTTGCCCTCCTAATAGCTTCCTTTGGGCTCTCTTAGAACTCAGGCAGCCCCACGAGTTGGCAGAACGTGTGGTCACCTCTGGCACTCTCTCAGCTGCCCCAGCTCTAGCCGAGATCCAGACTGTCACCAGGGCGGCAGGCTTGTGTGGGTGCAGGCCCAAGCACAGAGGCTGGTGAGGCTTTTAACAGGCCCGCAGGAAAGCGTGGGTAGGTAGGGGAGTAAATGGAGTGAACTGCCCTGGAGCAGTCAGCAGGAGTAGGAGTCGTGACCTGCATCGGTGATAAATGAAGGGCGGGCCAGGGACCCCAGACAGTCCCTTTGTGTGGCCAGCCTGGGGCCCTTCCTCAACTGACTAGTTGGTCCTTTTTGGATTTGGGTCATAATCACTTGCTGTGAAACACTTTTTTTTTTTTTGGTGCTAGCTAGTTCATGCACACCACAGAAGAAACACTTTGAAAAGTTACCGTTTCCAGCCTGAGCAAGAGTGAGACCCCCATCACTACTAAAAATAAAAAATTAGGCATCATGGTGCACACCTGTACTCCCAACTACTCGGGAGGCTGAGGCAGGAGGATCACTTGAGCCCAGGAGTGAGATTTCAGTGAGCTGCAATGACACCACCACACTCTAGCCCAGGCAACAGAGGAAGACTCTGTCACACACACACAAAAAAGTTGTCTTTGGGCTGTGCGTGGTGGCTCCCACCTCTAATTCCAGCACTTTGGGAGGCCGAGGCTGGAGGATCACTTGAGGTCAGAAGTTCAAGACCAGCCTGAGCAAAAGCAAGACCCCCGTCTCTTCAAAAAACAGAAAAATTAACTTGGTGTGATGGTGCACACCTGTAGTCTCAGCTACTCGGGAGGCTGAGGCAGGAAGATCACTTGAGCCCAGGAGTTAGAGGTTGAATATGATCACACCCCTCCACTCTAGCCTGGGTGACAGGGAGAGACCCTATCTCAAAAAAAAATAAAAAGATTGTCTTGGCGTTTCAACCTTCTTTTAATGGGATGAGAGGAAAGCAGTAAAATGATGCCTCTTTGCAAAGTAATGTCTGTTAGAATCCTAGAACCCTAGGATGTCAGAGCCCATCGATCTGTACAACAGCCCCTTGTTGTACAGATGGGGTTACTGAGGCACAGATAAGAAGGTACTGTGACTTGCCCAAGGCCACGTGGCTTGAATCACCCTTGTGAAAGTAATTTTTATATCTTGTTGCTATCTTTGAGGCTCTTCCCAAGGGGGCTAACCTTGCTCAGGGACTTCTCCATTTACTCCTCGTCTCTATTGGGTGCTGTAATTGGGAGGCAGGAGAGATGGCAGAGCTGGAGCTGCAGAGGACCCCCAGCAGAAGGTATGCTCTGGAGGGGTGTCCCAGGTGGCGCCTTTGCGTGATGCCTTGCCTCAGAGCTGAACTGGTTGGTCTTGCTGCCTTTTGTTCCCTCCTGTCATGGCTGTCTCGCCCCAGCTCCAAGCAGCTGTTCACTTAACCAGTACTTGCTGGGTAGAAGTGGTCATCATGATACCATGAAGTAATTACATTTACTGTATGTACACCAGGCACTGGCCTAGCACTTTACCCGTATTAAACCCCTTCAGTCCTCACAATACCCCATAAGTTAAATGCTATTATTAACATTACCCCTCTTTTACAGATGAAGAAACTGAGGCTCAAAGAGGTTGTATGACTTGCCCAAATTCAGGCAGCTTATAAATGAGAGTCAGGATTTGAAACCAGGCAATCTGGCTCCAGAGCAGTGACCTCACTAGGATTGATTCCCCCTCACCTTGGCTCAAGGGACAGGAATTCACTGCACAGTAACCTCAGGTAAAGAGCGCTAAGTGCTTCGTGATGGTGGGCAGGGAATGTGAACAGATTCCAAAGTGAACAGACAATGGCAAGTTGATATTAACAAAGGAGGTTGCAGCCACTGACCCTCCAGAGCTTTTGTTTTGTGGATATATGGTGTGATTTTGCTGAATACATAAAAATACTTTCCGCTAGCTGTTAATTGTTTCTTGTTTGTATGGTAGAACTAAATGTGCCACTGTGTTAAGAGTGTTCCACAAAGAGCTGTGTGACATCCTGAGGCCCTGCTACCTGAACAGTCCTAAGCAGCCCTCCCGGCAGTGGGAGCCATTGGCAGTTTTTGAGGCAGGCTCATATCCTAACCTGGAGGAGTAACCTGACCTGGTGGTGTATCCACACGGACGGAGGGAGGAGAAGACGGAGATGATTAGGGGAGGAATCCTCTGGCCTTATGCCTCGGATGGGTTTGGCTGAAAGCTCTTTAGCTGCAGAATGGGCCCCTGGGGACTGTGAAAATGGGTCCAGTGCTGTGGGCGAGGCTGGCAGAGAGTGGGGCTCTTCCTCCCAGGCTGGCAGGGCAGCCCCGCTGCTGCCAGAGTCTGGGTGTGTCTGCGAGGCTGCAGGGCTGCAAACGCCAGCCCTAAGTGCACTTTTTACTCTCTTTCTGAAAGGGATGGTCAGCCTGGTCGCATTTCACGCTGTCTCTCGGGGTTTTTGTTTGGGTCTACATAAGAGTGGGCTGAGGAGGCTGGAACGTCCAGAGAGCACACTGATCGTAACAGATGGGTTTGGTTAGCTGCTGCTGAGCTAAAGGAGGCTTGACTAATAACTGTGTAAGAAGTCCGTGTGGGGTGACACGCTGCCACAATTCCATCTAGCCCTAGGGTTTTTAGTCTTCGTGGGGAGCCCAAATGAAGAAGAGCTGCTTAGATCCTCAGCTTATAAAGAACTTTCATGTACGTTACCCATCCGTGGGGAAAGAGTAGGGAAGAGTCAAGAATTCAGACTCGGCCGGGCGCGGTGGCTCACGCCTGTAATCCTAGCACTCTGGGAGGCCGAGGCGGGTGGATCACTCGAGGTCAGGAGTTCAAGACCAGCCTGAGCAAGAGTGAGACCCCGTCTCTACTAAAAATAGAAAGAAATTATATGGACAACTAAAATATATATATACAAAAAATTAGCCAGGCATGGTGGCGCATGCCTGTAGTCCCAGCTACTCGGGAGGCTGAGGCAGTAGGATCGCTTGAGCCCAGGAGTTTGAGGTTGCTGTGAGCTAGACTGACGCCATGGCACTCACTCTAGCCCGGGCAACAGAGTGAGACTCTGTCTCAAAAAAAAAAAAAAAAAAAAAAGAATTCAGACTCTCGGGAGGCAGTTCACGCAAGGTCACACAGCAAGTAGTAGAACTGGAACAAAATGAAACAGAATTTTTGGCAAATAAATTACTTACTAAGAACGTATTATGTGTCAGGTGCATTATATATCCTTGACTAATCCAACGTGTCCAAAGTGGGCATCGTTACTCCTGCCTTCTGGATGAAGAAATGGGACAGGGACATGACCAGAGAGGCAGTCAGTGAGCTGTGGAGCCCCAGCTGGACTCAGGCCTGGAGAGCTTGGCCTTCCCCTGTCCCAGCTGCCTCCCACATCTTCCAGCTTCCCCGGGACTCCCCCTTCATTTTCATCTATAAAGTGGCAACTTGAAATAGGTAATCTTTCAAGATACCTTTAAGCTTTAACCTGTGAATGTGTTGGCAGATCTTATACAAAGTATGTAAATAGAGACAAAAATAACTGTTTTTGAGGGCCTTTTATACCCAAGATGCTGTGCTGAGCCCTTTACATACATTGTCTGAATCAAGTCTTAAAAGGTGATCTTACTAATAACCTATCAAACAGAGGGAAATGATCTATCTAACAGAAAGTAGGGGAAATAAACTCACAGCACAGCTATGCTTTGTTTTAATTAAAACATCCGTGACCTAACTTGCTCTCTCTGAGAGTTCTTTCTCAGTCTTGAAGAGCCCCAGCAGGCAGTAGGGTGCGAGCTCCCTGCTCCAGCTCTCTGCCTCAGTTCCTGCCAAAAAACCAGATTCCAAGGACTCAGATAACCTGGCCTCACAGAGAAAGAAAAAGAAATAAATAACTCCCTGACCTCTCTCAGCCACTTCTGTTATCAGTCTGCTGAAACAGGGAAAATAAAATAAGCCATTTTTACCCTTTAAAAGAGCAAGCAACTTCCCCTCAGCTGCCAGGCACTTCCTTCCTTCCTCTGTGTGCCGCGGCCATTCCCCGCTTGTCTCTCTCTTTCTCTTTCTATCTCTCTCCTTCTTTCTCGGGAAAATGAATAAACTTCTATATATTCTAAGCACTGTGTGAGAATTCTTTCTCATCCCATGTACGCCTTCCCCACCCTTACACGTCTCACAACCTTACAAGGTGTAGTGTTCCCCACCGAACAGGTGAGAAAACTAAAGCCTACAGAGCGTAAAACACTTGCCCAAGGACTCACAGCTGGTAAAGGGTGACCTTAGGCCAGAGTCTATTCCCAGCCACATGCCATATCCCGAGTTCCTCTATGGTTGCCTGGCTGGGGTGAGTGAGGGGAGGGGAGCAGGGTGCAACGGCCTCGCTGAGTTCAGAAGGAGCAGTCAGAATCAGCCGATGGGGACGTGCATCCCAGGCAGAAGGCCCAGCATGGAATAAGCACGGGAGTACCCAAGAACGCGACAAACTCAGTTTTATTCTCTGGAAAATACAGGGGTTGGACCCCAGTGCCTGAGTCTCCTAGCCTGACGTTCCTCTGTTCTAAGCCACTCTTTGCTCAGGGAAGCAGTGGTCTCTGTACTGCAGTGTAGACCCAGTGAGCCAGCACATTGGCTTTCTTGTGTGGCATTTGGCATAGCCCAGGTCCTAGGAGCCCACGCCCCTCCTTTGAGCAGTGGAGGCGGAGGGGGGCCCCCCTAGTTACGAGGCCTAATTGATGTTGGGGAGGCTCCTGGAGCACTTGCTGAAAGGTACCCCGTAAATCTCAGACACTAAAGAGCGCTGCCACATCCATCACAGTGTTTAATGTCCTGATTGATCTCCAGGGTAGTCAATTCCATTTGCTTGTCCGGGATGAATAGGCAGCCTGCTCCCCTATGGTGCAGCCTGGGGCTCTGCGTAAAATTATGCTGGCACTATCTCTCTGGTAGCTTGCAATAAATTTTAGCGGCAAATGTTCCATCATTTTCTTTGGAAAATTAAATTAACTATTCACCAGAAGACAATACTGAACTTTTCGGCGGTAGAGCCAAAAAAAAAAAAAGAAAGAAAGAAAAGAAAAAGAAAATCAGAATAGTTATGAATTCCTCACTTGGTGCACGTGGGGGAAATGTGGGGCTTTGGCCGCTGCTTGGCAGAGGGAGAGGAAGGCGGGTAAGTTGCCTCTCGCCTGAGGAACAGCAGACCCTTTTCCCTGACTGGAGGTGACTCCAGGGCGTGTTTACAAGGGAACGAAGGGGGACGGGA
Source organism: Eulemur rufifrons (assembly GCF_041146395.1). Taxonomy (NCBI): domain Eukaryota; kingdom Metazoa; phylum Chordata; class Mammalia; order Primates; family Lemuridae; genus Eulemur; species Eulemur rufifrons. Next base: position 20,169,230 of record NC_090984.1, on the reverse strand, counting down.
GAACAGGGGCAAACTCAGGAGAGGAGCCCACAGTTGGCGGGAGGCTGGGGGCAGAGCCCACTGCCACCCCCACACCAGACTATCAGTGGCAGCCAATGAAATAACCGAGTGTCTCCCGGGCAGCTCCCCGCCCCCCCCCCCCCCCCCCCCCCCCGCAAAATGCTGAACGTCTGCTGGCAGCAAAACACCCCAGGCATCTAATATTAATAAGGATGCCTTCTGTTTGTGTTTCCCCTGACGCGTTCTCGAAGGGCATTCCCTTCCACTATGTCATCAGCTCTCCCGGCAACCGTCCCAGGGTGGGAGGCACAGGAGTTATCGTTCCTATCGTACAGGGGGCGGAAGCAGGGCCAAGGATTTGCTTGGAGCCACACAGCAAACCAGAAACGGGGCTCGGCTTTGACACACCTGAATGCAGGTGCCCAGGCTTTGACACCGCTGTATGCAGGTACAGCAGCACCTGAGGTGGGTGGGCATGGGGCGAACAGGCTTCTCTCCAGCACTGAGATGTCGGTTCAAAACCTGGGTCTGGCCGTTTCAGCCCTCAGAGTTGGGTGCCCTTAAGCAGATCTGCACAGGTGTTGGGTGGGGCTCATTAGTAAAAGGGAGGCTTCCTTGGACCTCGCTCATTGGAGGCTCTCAGCAGTTCCCAGAGTAGGGCCGCAGCTCTGTGTTTTCTCTTCAGAGATAAGCAAATAGCACCCAAGAGGAGCTTGGCGGCAGCTCCAGGACAGGAGGAGCCTTGGTCTCTTGACTCTGGCTTCAGTCAATAGCTGTCTTGGAGCGAGAACGGGGTTCCTGAGTTGAGGGTCAGATGAACGTTCACCATACTGAAGAGAATTCCAGGCCGCTGTTGGGGTAGTTTAGAAATGTTAGGGTGACCTAGGTTACCCTAACATTTCTAAACTACCCCAACAGCCACTAGTCCCTAACAGGATCCCTATACAGGATCTGTGACCCCCACCACCCCCTAATCTGTAGGACTTGACCTGAAAAGCCAAGTCTTGCCCAGGGCTGGCTGGAGAGGGACCAGTGGTGCCCCTCTGGGAAGGTCTTACAGCTCCCCTGGGTGGGCTTCTTGTCTTTTTCCTTTTTTTTTTTTTTGAGACAGAGTCTCGCTCTGTTGCCCTGGCTAGAGTGCTGTGGCGTCAGCCTAGCTCACAGCAACCTCAAACTCCTAGGCTCAAGCAATCCTCCTGCCTCAGCCTCCCGAGTAGCTGGGACTACAGGCATGTGCCACCATGCCCGGCTAATTTTTTTCTATATATATTTTTAGCTGTCCAGATCATTTCTTTGTATTTTTAGTAGAGACGGGATCTCGCTCTTGCTCAGGCTGGTCTCGAACTCCTGACCTTGAGCTAGCCACCCGCCTCGGCCTCCCAGAGTGCTAGGATTACAGGCGTGAGCCACCGTGCCCGGCCCTAGGTGGGCTTCTGACCAGAGCTTCAGGGCTCTGGCTTAACCCCCTGTGGGCCAGCCACCAGCACCGCTGGCTCTGAGTCTTGCTGTCCTTGCTGCCAGGTTTGGCACGCCGGGCTGGCACCTCTGGCAGGAGCTGCAGCAAGGCCGAGCAGCAGGGCCACAGGGCTGCAGAGCCCCAAGGGGCCATGGGGCTGGAGTCCTGGTTTCTATCTCTGGCTCTCCTCGTGGCACCTGGTTTGATTCCGGGCAGCTCATGTCACCATACAAGGCACGGCCTATAATCCACACAGACCTAGGTTTGAATCCTGCCACTACAGTTTGCTAGTTAGCCGCGTGCCCTTGGGCAGGTCGTGTCATCAGTCATCCTGTGCCTCTGTTTTCTCTTGGGGAATTGGGGAAGATGGAGCCACTTTGGGGTGCTGTGGTAGATAGGGAAGCCTGGGAAGAGCAGCTGAGTAGATGGAGCCATGGTTGCCATTAGCCTCTCTTGTTAGCTAGCTGGTCGCAGCGGCTGTTACCAGACCCTCCTCCCTTCTGGGAGAGGCCCAGACGGCTCCCCTGGGCCACCAGAGTGGGCTCTCCGAAAGGGCGGGAGAGCAGGGGGCCGTCTCCCAGAGCTGCAGACCTCCTGAGCACCGGCTCCCCCTCCAGGGCCCCAGCTGCCGCCATAACGCCGGGCTGCAGCGCCCTGGGGAGCCATGAAAGCTGGAGCTTTTACCTCCATCTCCTGCACTCCAGGCCTGAGGACCCGCCCCAGGGACCTGCGGTGGGATGGGGTGTGACTGAGGCCTCCGCCCTCCACCCGGAGGAAGGGCACTGGGTGGAGGAAAGAACCGCCATGCTCTCCACCCCGCGTCCGTGCTCTTGGTGCCAGGCACAGCCACCTGGCATCCCACCGTGTCTCAGGCGCCCAGACTGGACTTGGCAGCCTCTCTTCCCTCCGATGCTCCCCTCCCCTTCACTCCACATCCAGGGGGTGCCAAGTCCCGCCAGGTCTCCCGAGTGGCTCAGCCACCTGCCGCCTTCATCCTGTCCCCTGTGGGCAGCCTTGTTCCTTCTCCTCTGGACACAGGCCCTCCCCCTGGTCATTCCTCTGCAACTGCTAGAAGGTTCTCCCGAGAGCCCTTCCATAGCGCCTTCTCTCTTCAAGGACGAATGACCCCGCTCGACCTGGCAGTGCCCAGCCCCACCTGTCTTTTTCTGGGTTGCCCCCAAGGTGACCTCCCCCAGCCCCCGCCATCCTCTTCCTAACACCGAACTCCCTGTTCCCAAACAGGCCTCCTTCTCACCCTGCTGTTCCTCTGCTCGCACTGTTGTCCTGCCACCTCCACCTGACACTCCTGTTTGCTTCTGAGCAATGGTTTAACAGCTGACTTGACGTCAAGGAAAGGATAATCTAAAATTCCCTGCTCACACTTTCCAGGAGCGGGTCAATTTTGTAGCTCAGTGTTGAAACCACCCCATAAGAACCGCTCTCTTCTCCCACACAGCAAACAGAGGGGCTGATTCTGGTATACTTTTTCTTTTTAAATCCCCTGTAAAGGTTTCCTCCGCTGTGAGGCCTTCAGGTGTCCCCAGGCAGGTAAGCAGCTTCCCCTGTCTGTGTGCACCTCTCTCGCGTGACCATGGTGGACTCCACTCGGAGAGGCAGGGACTGCCTGTTACCTCCGTGCCCACGGCCACCTCCGCGCGCGGCAGTCCTGACACAGCATGTAGGCAACAGTGAGTGCTCAGGCAGGATTTCGCCTCACAGCCATTTGGAAATACTCTAATTCATTTAAAAGTGGACCAAAACAAAACGAACAAACAAAAAGAAGCAGAGCTCTTCTGTAGACCCATTTTCCAGAGGGGGAAACCAAGGCAGAGAGTAGGAGCCACTTGCCTGGCGTCTTACCCCATTGCTTTCCTCCCTGTCCTGACCCTGTCCCTGTCTCTTCCCCAGCAGACATGAGTGCTGACCAGTGCATCATTGTAGCTTCCCTGTGGCACCGGCCAGGCTCATCCGCCTATCGAGGTAGCAGCAGCAGCCCAAGAGTGGGGGCCACGGGATCTCAGTGGACGGGGCCAGGCAGTCAGCTGGCTGGGCCTGGCTGAGGACGGTGGCTGTTTCCAGTCCAGTGGGTGGAGATCACTAGTTACTGACCCCACCGGCTCCTGCCCTGCAGATTACAACCCATGTAACACCCTCCAGCCCATCAAGTGGCAAAAGCCAAGTGACCACTTTGCTTCCAAAAGCTCTAAACCCTGGAAGCCCAGTGCCCGGCACGGAGCGGGGAGGGTCTGGGCTCCAGTTCCAGGGCCTCTCCTGTTAGTGTTTGACCTCGGGGCTTCTCCAACCTCTCTGAGCCTCAGGTTCTCCACCTACAAAACGGGGCTGCTGCTACCTGCCTCACAGCATCACTGGGAGGATTAATGGTGCCCAAGTGTGTAGGGGCCTTCCCAGAGTGCTCAGTGACAGAAGCTGTGACCCAGGACACCCGAGCATGGCTGCTCTTGTTCTTTACACACCAGGCCTCCCCTTGGCGGGTGTTCCGATTACACATCAACTGGGTTCTGCTGCCCCTAACACCCTTTGACCACCGCCCTTCTCCCCATGAATCAGGAGGGTGCTCTTGGCCTGCACATGGTCATTTCTCTCCCCTTCTTCCATTCAGCCATCTTTCCCGAGAGGCTCTGCGCTCAGGCCTGTGCCCTGTGCAGGACTCTGGGGTCCTAGTGCTCTTGAGGACCGGCAGAGGAGGCGGGCCGGGAAGCTGACGCGGGCCCAGCGTGGGACTGCTGCACTGTCAGGGCAAGACCAAGGGGCCACAGGACCCCCGAGGACCCCTGGCCTCCCGGTGAGGGCAGGCAGGACCCCCGCACAGTGAGAGGAACCCGGACCAGGAGGGAGGAAGGACGGGCAGGAAAGGAGCCGCGGGGGGTGGAGAGGGGCTGTCAGCCACCCTCAGTTCTCTTGAGGCAGCAGGAGCCCTTAAAACATAAAGTCTGCCCTTCCCCCATACCAAAGAAAACATGAAGGTCACAAACACAAAACCCACTGAAGGATTCTGAGCAAGGGGGACCAGGCTTAGTGGCCTGGGAAGAGGCCCGTAGGGGAGCAGGGTGAAACCGAGGTCGGGCCAAAGAGGAGGCCACCGCGGCCCAGGGGCCTGGGCCTTAGCGAGGCTGTGACAGGGGCGGGGACAGGCGATTTGGAGGGTACGTTCATAACGGGGTGGGTGGTGGTGCCCTGGCTGGAAACCCGGGAGGAAGAGCAGGCCGTGGGCGAGGGGCTGAACTCGGCTTTGGACCTGCAGAGTTTGAGGTCCCTGCGGGATGGGGCTCCGGGTCAGGGAGGAAGGCAGAATTATGAGCGCCATTTTGGTGGGGAGATTGGGGAGGGGAACAGACCAGTCCAGGGTCACACAGCCGGGCGTGTGAGAGCTTCCTGCCCTGGGGCCGGGGCTCCTTCCACTCTGTAAAGGCCCTGGGCCGCCAGAGAGGGGTCCGGGCTACCTGGGTGGGCACGTACCAGGCCAGCTGAGACCCCAGCGAGCCACTTCCCCTGGCCTAGCAACCAAAGGAAAACCTCTGCCAACTGAAGTCTCGGTGCAGCTGGGTTTTATTATTAAAGCTACGGTTGGAAAATGGTTGTCCCCCTGCCCACCCCGCCCCCCGCCCCCCGCAACCCACCCCCCAGATCCATCCCTTTAGATCCCGTGAAGGTGAAAACTAGATTTGTCTTGAAAAGACAGAAACACCCATGCGGAAATGAGAGAATGAGGACAAGTGAAGTAGGCTCAGATGGTGGTCTCCGTGTGAGTGTCGGCTCCACCCAGGATTCCTGGGAAAGGCGGCTTGGGTGGGGCCGCACGGCCCCTGCTCACAGTGCTGTTCCCGAGGGTCCGGGGTGGGCGTCAGGAACGAAGGCAACGGAAGAGGCTGAGCGGGCCCCCACGCTCTACCCTGCTGAAGCTGGGCCACAGGCTGGTTTTTGTAAAAATGGTTAAAAAGGAAATGCAGCCACAAGCACCACCCTCCACTGCGCAGGGCGAGAGGAGGCGCCAGCTCTGGGCTTTGAGGTCTGAGGCGTGTGGCCTCCTGGCCCGGCGTCACCTCCCTGGAGGCAGGCAGCACCCTGAGGGAGGCCAGATAGGCTCCTGGGCCCCGCGTGTGGCCCTTGGTGGCCTCCAGGGACCCAGGAGAGCTTTGAGATGGCTGTCTCCCTCCTCCCACCCCTCCCACCGGAGGCTCTAGGCCTCAGGGACCCTGTGCAACTTTTGCTCTTTGGATTCCAAAGATCTGAACTTCTCCTCCCGCGAGGGAGGAGCGGGCTGGAAGTGGATGGCGGGCCTGGTCTGAAAGACGGGGAAGCCCTCCTGGCTCTTCTGGCTGAACACACTCACCCTGTGCTCCAGCTCGGGGCTGGTTTGGGCCGAGCCCGCTGGGCTGGGCCGGGCGAGGGGGGCTGGGTCCAAGGCCCTCTGGGAGGGGCAGGGGTCCTCTGACAGGGAGGACAGCAGGTCCTGGACTGTGGCCCCCGCCATCTGCTGCTGGGGTGGCAGCAGCAGGGGCAGGGGCGAGGGGCCGGGCTCAGAGGAAGGCTCCCCGTGGGCAGTGCTGCAGTCCGTGGAGGAGCCCAGTGTCTGGCTGCTGTCGCTCTGCGCCCGGGTGGCCGAGCTGTGGGTGGAGCGCGAGGCGCTCTCCGAGGTGGCACTAGCACAGGTGCCATTGCCACCAAGCTTCAGGGGCACGTCAAGTGAGAAGAGGTCCGAGGAGATGTTGGGCTGGTGGACGTCTATGGCAGCCGTGGTGACCACGCACACAGCTGGCTCTGGGACACCGCTGTCTGAAAGAAGAAGGGGTCCTGGTCACACGTCACCCTCTGCCACGGCTTGTCGGACCCTGAAGAGGGCGGGTCTGAACCCAACCAGGTGTGGGAGGCGGGCTGGGTGGTGGCAGGGGGTGGGCACGGGCTGTGGGAGGGGACGCCTGGTGGAGGGGCCTTGGTCCCAGTTCCCCAATACCCACCACCCTGCCCACAGGGAGGACCGTGTGTCCCCATCGTGTTGAACTCAAGTGTGGACCTGTGACATGCTTTGGCCAGTCACCCATGAGAAGTGACCTGTGGCACTTCTGCATGGAAGCTTTATGAGCCAGCTGGTGCCTTGCCCTGGTAGCCAACCATGTTCCAGAAGAGATGGCGGCTGCTCTGTCCACGGGTGCTGGAGTGACATGACGACCCAGGAGCAGAGACCCCAGCCGACCTGCCTTGGGCTCTGTGGCTGTTTAAACCACAGAGGTGCAGGGCTATTTGCCAGGGGGGCTACCCTAGCCCACCCTAACTTAGGAAGCACCACGTTTCTTGCCAAGACAAGGATTTCATGGTCTGAGGAGTTTCTTGGTGGGTCTCATGGTCCGAGGAGTTCTTCAGAGTTCTAGACGGGCAAGCGTGGGAATGGGGCAGAGTGACCAGAGCCTGGCTCTCACAAGACTGAGTAGCCTCTTAGGATGCATCTCGGGGCAGACAGAGGACATCTCTAGGTGAGATGTACCAGGAGCCTGAACTACAGTGGGTGCAGTGTGGGGGAGGGGACTGGGACAGAGGCCGGGGCTGGACATGCTGGTCTTTGAAACCAGCAGATTGGACAAGGCTTGGGGAGAAGAGAGAAGGGGGCTTAGGGGGCAGAACTGCGGGAAAGGAAAAGTTCAAATACGTTATACATGTCGCCCAACATCATTCTCTAGCCTTACAATGGAGCATGAAAGGATTTGGGGGCTGTGAAATCCAAACTCGAGGCTTAAGACATCCGCTACTGAGAAACAGGATCCTGAAGGACCAGGTGTTATTTTAAAATTCTGTATTTCCTATAAGTAAAAGCCACCAGGCTTCCCTGAGACTTTGTCAAATGTGAGAACGAAATAGCAGGCAAGGACCTGCCCGACCCTGCCGCTGCTCAAGCCCAGGGGTGCTGCTGCCACCTCAGCCTCAGGCTCGGGGCACTGAGGCCACTTTGAGCTCTGGATTCCAAGCTGCTTCCCGTTTCAGGGTGCCACGTGCAGCTCTTACCGACGACCACAGAGGGTCCCTGCAGGCCCCCATAGGCTTGGCCCCCCAGTGTCCCCAGCTCCAGAGCTGGCGTTTGCATCTCAGCCTCAGCTCTGCTCGCAGCTGTGGTTCACGGGCACCAGGAAATGAGCATGCCGTGCTCTCTGAAGCCAGGCTGAGGAGCCCCTACCCTTGGATTTAGGGGTGGCTGGGGTCGTGTGTATCGTGGGGCTGCACAGAGGTTCTGGTCCCTGCAGAACAGCCTCTGGCCCAGACTTACCACTGCTGGGCCCATTGTAGTACTGACTGATGTAGCTGTTCATGTCGTCTTTGACCGCGGCTTCTACAGAGGTGGGGACAGAGAAGGGTGAGTGAGTCCAAGGGGCAGGAGCTGTGGCAAGTTCATGCTCCACCCCCAATACTCCAGTCCCTGCCCCCATAGCCATGAGAAGAGGCACCTGTCTCATGGAAGTCCTCTAGATCTCCCTGGGGACCAGGCCTCATCTGCCCCAGGGCCTGCTGGGACAGCACTGGGTACCAGGGAATCCACGTTCTGATGACGCTTCTGCCTCCACACCTGAGCTAGACAGGGCCCCTTCCTTCTCTGTGCTCAGCTTCCCGGCTCTGAGATGAGGGGTGCGGAACAGGTCTGAGTGTGAATCCACCTGAGGTTCTCAAGGTCACGGGAAACACTGCCCCCCTGCCCCCACGTGCGGGAACACACAGCCAGCCACAGGCTGAGGCACCAGTCAAGGACAGCAGCCCCGTCTTCCGTGCAGCACAGGGGCGGGTGGGGGCTGGGGATCCCTGCCGCCTGCACACAGTGGGTGCTCGGAGCGTAGTTACCAAATAAATGACAGAGCAGGAGGTGCAGAGCTGTCCGGATCAAGGGGACAACACAGGAACAGGGTCCTAAGGAAACATTGGTTCATCGCCCTGAGGGGAGTGGGGGGGGGGAGATGTTCAGAGTGATCAGAGAGTGGGAGGAAACGCAGGTGACAGGAGACCCCAGAAACCATCCTAAGGAGCTTGGCCTTGACTTAAGGGCAGTGAGGAGCCACAGGAAGGTCTGACCGTGGTCAGGTGTGATTGGGAGAGGTCACTTCCAAGGTCGTGGGGAGAGTGGTTTGGGAGGGGCCAGACTTCAGGCAGGAGGCCAGAGACTGCCCAGGCCCGGAGCGGGTGGGAGGCGCGGGTGGGGAAAGAGGGAGGGACGGGGCAGGTAATAACTAGAAGGGTCCTGGCATGGCTGGGACAGTGACAGGATGAGGGCGCTCAGCTCAGTTCGCCAGCATGTCAGGCTGGGTCCCAGGGTCATGGCAGGTAGTGGAATCAGACCTGACTTCAAACCCCAGCCACATCACATATTAGCTAAGTGGCCCCTCTGAGCCTCCATCCCCTTGTCTGTAAAATGGGGAGAAGGATACCCACTCCCCAGGGTTGTGATGGAGACTGAACAAGCTAATGCGTGTCCGATTCCTGCAGCAGGGTCAGCCACACAGAAGGCCTGCAACGCACCAGGGCCGGCTGTCCTCTCGTGGGAGTCTGGGGAGGTGCTTCAGGGCTGTCCTCAGAGCCTGCACCCCCCGGGGGCTTCTCTGAGGAGCCTGGGTCTGCAGGTGACCAGGCCCAGGGTTCTGAGGCCCCTTGGGACACACCTGGGAGCGGCAGAAGCCAACCTGCCCTGACACTGGGAGGCTGAGTGGCAGCATTCACAGAGGCCCGGCTCTTAAAAGCTTTTTTGGCCTCTTCTGATCTTTAACTGCCTGCGGTCAGAGGCGTGTTGTGCACTAATGCTGGAGCTCGGGGAGGGGCCGGGCTGGCTCCAGGCCCTGCTCCTCCATCAGCCCGTAACATGCATCTCCATGGCCTCCATGGCCCTGCCAACGCTGGGAAGCTGGGGGTGGCTGCGCCCTGCAAGTTGAAGGCACAGGACCACTGGGAGGAAGGCTCTGGTCCCTTATCTCGGTTATTCCTGAGACCACACCTTCAGGGCCTCAAGACGTGGGCAGGAGCATGAGCTCAGCTGAAGTGTCCACAGAGCCATGAACCTTTATCCCAAACTGCCACTCACAGGAGGGGGCTGGGTGAATAAGAAAGTCCCAGGCCCTCGGTTCTTGTCCTAGTGCTGCCACTGGCCTGCAAAGGGAGCCTGAGCAGGCCACATCCCTTCTCTGGGCCTCAGTTTCCTCATCTGTCTCAGGAGGGCGCCGGCAAGGCTCTTACAGATCATGACGTGGCCAGACTGGATGGCTCTGAAGTTCCAAGAGGTGACAGAGTTGCAGTGGAGTGAGAAGGGACAGAGGCATCTGGACCATCCCCCAGCACCTGTGCAGGAGCTGGGGGCCCTGTCCACATACCAGCACACCCCTGGGGAAGGGGGCTCTGGCCAGCCGCTGCTGGGCAGCTCCCCACTCACATGTGCTCAGGAGGGTCACAGCGTGTCTAACCCTCTGCGAGCACTGAGCCAGGAGTCCCTGCCCCCAGGGAGCACAGGCTGGGCCTTGATCAAACAGCCAATCTCCATTGAATCAAGAAGTGCCTACTATGTGCGAGGTACCAAGGAGAGGCCCATTTCTACTCACAGGCTACAGGACAGACCTTCCAACACTCCCAAAGGCCCTCACATCCCTCCTGAGAAGTCTCCCGAGTCCTGTCCCTTCCCTACCCCTCCTGGTCTCAGCCCTCTGTCAAAGCTCCAGACCAAGGTGTCGGCACTTCACACACGGATCTCCTTCAGTCCCCACCGCTGCCCCGCAAGGCCGTCATCATCTAACAGACAGGTTCTCCCCGGTCAGGTGTGATCATGCCCCTCATGCGGCCTAACATCCTCCGCGTGTGCTGCACACCTGGCCCTCGCTGCTGCCACCAAGCCTATGGCCAGCGCGGACGCCCAGGTCTTCTCTGCAGGAGCCAGGGCCAGGACAGGCTTCCACCACCCTGTACTCTGGTAACCCCCAAGGAGGGCCCATGATCCTGGGCAAAGGTCAGCTTGTTGGTTTCGGCCCGGGGGTGCAGGCTGCTGCATTCTGCACCCTGTTTCTGTCTGCTAAGGTGTTAGCTGTCTCTCCTATCTCTGTGTTGGCGTATCTGAGGATGCGCACATCTTCATCCAAGCTGTTGATAAAAATTACCTAAGCCAGGTGACCTTCAGCCCAGACAGCTCTCCGAGCTTCTGGCCGGTCTGGCCGACCACCCCGACTCCTCCTGGATAGACTCCGGCCCCTCGGACTCGACATGTCCAGAACAGAGCCCAGCGTCTCTGTCCTCCGCCCACATCCTCCACCGTGGTGGCTGGTTCTCCTGCCCACCTAGGCAGGGACACTGTCACTTCTCGGTGCCTCTCTCTTTCTTGCCAACAACCTGACTTCACCAAGTCTGTGACCAGGCAAGGGACCGCTGACCCCTCTGCCGTGGCCCTGCATCCAGCCTTAGGGTGGGCCTCGTGGTTTCTCCTTCAGACTCTCGTCCTGCCTGTGGGTTTAGGGAACGGGAGCGCTTACTCCAGGATGTGCCTGACACAGACCTGAGGTCCCCAGGTGGCCACGGGCAGCCTGGCCAGTCTGCACTTGCTCCCTCTGTTCCGGACCTGGACCCACACGGGCCTCAGAGTGAGCTCTGCGGTGCAGATCTGACGGTGGGGCCTGCAGTGTCGACACGGCCGCCGGCTCTCTGGCTGGCGCAGGCCCGGGACCCTCTTCCAGAACTGACCCCTTGGGCTGGGGTTCTGTCCCCACCCACAGAGGGGCTCACCAGCCCTTGAGGGCAGGAGCCACATTTTGCTCACTGAGTCTCCCTGGTACTTGGTCTTGGCATATGCCAGGTGCCATGTGGGGGGACTGGACAGTAGACCATGGCTGGGTCAGGGGTCTGTGGGACCTCTCAGCCTCCACCCCTCCCTGGGGAGCCACAGGGCAGACACGTGATGCTCTGTGCCGCTCAGCATGCGGTTTCACTCCCCTCCTGGCTACTTCCCACAGACAGACTGGTGCCTGCTTGGTGTCTGGGAGCTAGGGGGTGGCTGGGAATAGGCCACCGGTTGACCTCACACAGGGCTGCCCACTTTCCACCTACGAATAACCGCCTGCCCCTGGGGTTTGTTTTGTTTCAGCCCCAAGGAGCCCTAGGGACGTGTAGGAAGCAACCCAGAGGGGACTGACCCGTGCAGCCATGGAGGGGCAGAACAAAGAATGGGCACAGACGAAGGCCCCGATCCCAGCTCTGCAGGCCACTTGCTGTGTGGTCTTAGGCAAATCCCTTAGCCACTCTGAGCTTCAGCTTCCTCACCCATAAAGTAGGGATAACAAACACCTACTCTGCAGTGAGCTGTAAAGATTCGCTGAGATAATGCATGTCTAGCCCGGGGCCATCCCTCCATCCCTCACCTCTCTGAACCCCTGGCCCCGGTGTCTTGGGTGGTTTCCATGGCAGCTGCTCTCTGCTGCCCTGTGCCTTTCTTCCCGGGTGTGAGCACTTTGCAAACTCAACCTGACTAATCCTCCTAAAGCCCTTCAAGTGCAGCAGTGGCAACACTCATTATGTGGGTTTTGCCCCTTAGGCGAGCCCCCGATCTGCCCAGGAGGCAGAGGCGGAGAGAGGGGGCAGGGAGTCGGCAGGGCCGGGCCAGGATGGGGGGTGAGGAGACCCAACCCCACATCCCATACAGACCCAGGCCCCAATGCCCCTGGGGGGTCCTGATTCCTAGATTGGGGCTTTTGCTCCCAAAGCCCAACTTCCTGCTCCACAGCTTGGCAGCCCTCATCAAGGGAGGATGCTAATCTTCACTGAGCACCTACTGTATACCAGGCACGAGAGCTGAGCATACGACTGAATGCCCAATCCTTTGCAGTGAAGAACTCTGCTACTGTTATCATTTTGGGAACACTGGGGCTCAGGGACAGGACCAGCTACATAATTTATAGGCCCCTTGTTCAAAAGTATTAAGAATTTCAAGAGGGTGACAGCAGAGATTGACCCAAGCTCAGAGCTTCTGAGACCACACAGGTCAGGCGTCAGTGAAGCCAGCGCTGATCAGAGAGGTTAAGTAACTTGTGTAAGGTCAAGTTGAGATTGAAACATAGACCTGAGTCCTAAACCCTCTGGTTGCTTCAAATGCTACTTTGCATGAGGCTCTTGCAGGTCTTGTCCTACAGCCCTGGGGCTTCTGGGGCCCCTAGCACCCCGGTCAGGCACACACATCTGGAAGCCAGTGGAGGTGCCTTGCCTGCAAGAGCACCCAGGCACTTTCCTCTCCAAGGGCAAACCCCGGTGCCAGCTCTGCTCCCACCCCCACTGCTGCTTGGCAGAGGGAAGGTACAGAGCAGGCTGGCTGGGAGCACCTCTGTGGCAGTGTCTCTGGATGCTGCAGCAGCGTGGGGGGACACTTAGGTTCCCTGTGATATATGGTGAAATCCATGGCACTCCCACCAGGGGCTGTAATTCATAAGTTATGGGCGAGCTTCAAGACTAATAAATTCGGGAGAGAAGTATTAATGACTACACAGGGGCACCGTGAACTTGGCAGGCCCCAAAGCCTGGAACTTTGCAGCCCAGGTTTTAAAAATGATTTGTGCTAGAGCAAGTCTAAACAGAAGCCAGTTGGCGTTGTCTGTGACCCGCTGGCAACTGTTGAGACTGCAGCTTCCTCCTTGTGGGGCTGGGGCTGGCACCCCCGCCCTCGAGGCCACCCTCCCCCCACTCAGCCAGACGCTGCCCCTCCCTCGTGACTCATCGCTCCTGTCTGCAGGTTAATCCTGGGATTTTCTGTGCCCTACTGCGCACGAGGGGGGCCTGAGGCCCCGCTGGCCTGAAGGTCATAGTTAGCAACAAACGCTGCCCTTTCTTAATCTCCAGAGTGGCCCAGAGTAGCCCTAGCTTGTTCAGCCATAATTTCTAATGTCATGACAATCCCTCCCTGGACACAGCTCCTGGTCAAGGAGAGATGGGCTGGGGGAAGCTCTGTGTCCCTGGACCACTCGAGGCTGTGAATCACGTGTGCCCCTCGTGGCGCTCATGCTCTGCTCTCTGCCCTGGAGCACTGGCCTTGCTGTTGATGTCTGGGGCTGGCTGTGACATGCTGTGCTGTGCGTGGGTGGCTACATAGGCTGGGGCAGGCGGCACCCAGAGAGCTGGGAGGTACCAGGGAATGTCCCAGAGGAGACAGTAGGGCAGGTGGGACTCCAGGGCTGCACGGACGGACATTTGCAGCTGCTCCCAGGAGGCATGTTTGGCACCTCTATGAGAGGCCTGAGCCTGCCTTGTTCACACACGCCTTCCCCTAGTTTCCAGGAGGGTGAGTGGGGACAGTTAGGCCCCCATGACACCCTAGCTGGTAATGCATGGCTGACAGAGTTTCCCGACTGGCCTTTGGCTCTGCCCCAGCTTTTTCCCTTCTGCCCCCTCTGTCCTCTCCTTCTGGAGTTGCCCATACTGGGGATAGATACAGAGAGAGGAGGAGCAGCAGGGACAGGCAGGGACTCAGAGCTTCACAGCACTCCTAGAGTGTGTGGGATTATTTTAAAGGCTTGGTTTGGTTGTGGATCCTCCAAACCCAGATCTCGGCTCCCTGTGGGCCCAAATGTGGCATCTGGTGTCCAGGGTCTGTAGGTCATTGGCTGAGAGCAAGGGCCATGCTGTCATCTCTAGAGCTCAGGACCCTGATGGGAGAGACAGGGGGTGCTGCAGAGTGCGGTGGTGCTGGAAGGGCTCAGAGCTGCAGAAAGAAAGGCACTGGGCAGGCGCGAGCCCTGGGGCACAGCGTGGAGCTCCTCGGTGCTGCAGGCAGAGCCAGGCGCCTCATGCAGGGACAGCTGAGCAGCAGCACCTGGAGCTCACAGAGCTCCATCGAGGACGGGCCACGAGACTGTAAACCAGCTCCTCCCATCCTTGGAAGGCAAGGGTTAGTGGGCAAAAGCGGCTCTGACCTTCCAGAAGAACTTCCAAAAAGAATAAGACGACAGATTCCATAAGCCTGGGCCTAGAGAGCTGAAAGCCAAGAGCGGGTTTCTGGAGAGGGCTGTTGCCAGGTGGCCTCTGAGCTCTGAGAGAGGACCCGGGGCGCAGGGACCCACGCGGGAATGAGTGGTATCTGGAAGCCTCATTTGTTCTGGGGAGAACCGCTGACATCAACACACAAACGGCCCGGCAGCTGGGCAGGACCGGGGCCTGCGGGAGTTCACGCGAGGTTGTGGGGAAGGGTGTGGTGACCTGGGCGCTCACCCTGCGATGCACCCAGCGGGGACAGCGGACAGCACAGGAAGGGCTCAGAGACTGGGGCACTCACAGAACAGGCTGCTCCGCTCTACCGCAGTGACAGCCAAGACGGGTGGGAGGAACGAGGCCAGGGAGGCAGCTGGGGGCAGGACTGTCAGGGGTCCTATATGCCACCTGCTATGGGTTGAATAATTGTGTCCCCACCCCCATCCATATATTGAAGCCTGAAGCCCCAGTGCCTCAGAATGCGACCTTATCTGGAAGTGAGGTGGTTGCGGACGTATCAGTGAAGATGAAGTCATGCTGGAGCAGGGGAACCCCTAATCCAATGTGACTGGGGCCCTTATAACTAGCAGACTAATATGCCACCCTAAGGGGCGTGGGCTTTTTCCCGAGGGACACAGGAACCAGCAACGGCAGTAAGACAAAGAGTGACGTGAAAGATTTTGGAAAGAGCCTTGTGTAGTGGGAGGGGGGAGATGGCAGAGGGCACCTATGGGGGCAGCGCTGAGCAGGAGCCCGTGAGGTCCAGAGACAACTGAGGCTGAGCAATGGCGATGAAGAAGGGGACGTTTCAGGCACACACAGGAAGCAAAACCAGCAGGAACTGAAGATGGGTCATGAACCAGGACTTACCAAACCCGGGACCAAGGCAGGAATCACGCTATAGCTGAACACACATGAAAGTAAAGGTCTGCACGGGGCACAGAAGCCAACTGCCCGGGAAGGGGTCGCCAGTGCAGGTGGCCTCTGAGGTGTGAGCTCAGGCCAAGCGGCCAGGACAAGGCTCAGGAACCTTCCGAATGCATCGTGGGGTTCCAGGGGAGAACAAAAGAGCAGGCGTGGGCCCTCAGCACTTTGCTCCAGGCTTGCAGCTCCCCAGTAACTGCATTCAGTGCTGGGTGTCACTCTGAGAGGGGCACCGGACAGCTCAGGGAGGCAGCGGCAGTACAGCAAGGACCTGGGGGGCTCATCCCCTGAGGGCTGGCTGTGGGAATCTAGGTGACAGTCCCTGGAGAAGAAAACAGTCTCTGGAAGGAAGTCTCAGCTGAGAGGGCACCCACCTGTGCATGGAAACTGCGGCCAGGGAAAGGATGTAGGGTGAGGGCAGGCCCACCCAGTCTGAGGAAGAACTTTCTCACAGCAGAGCCGGGGGACCGTGGGGGAGGCGTTACGTGCCACTCTTAGAGGAAGGTGAGCTGAGGCCACACAGACTCTTGGCAGGAAAATACAGATGAGGTTCTTGTATCAGCTGAAGTCGCTTCTAGTCCCCAAATTCTATGATCCTAAGATCTGAAGATCTCTCAAAAGATCTAATACCAGCCACCTCATCCCCCAAAACCTGTTTTGCAGTGTCTTACAGCCTGCAGAGCTTTCGCACACCCATCGGCTCCTCACATTGCCTGTGAGCCAGACACAGCTGGCGCTGTGAGTCCATTTTACAGAAGGGAACACCGAAGCCTCAAGTCGAAGAGCCTGGAGTGCAGGCCTCTTGCCTCCCGACTGGCTCAGCCTGCCTGGCCTGTCCTCACTGCCCTGGCCGGGGACATGGCAGGCTATGGTGAAGTATCCCCTTGATCAAGCTGGGGATTGCGGTTCCACAGCCCAGGTTCCAAGCCCAGCACCGTCATTTCCTGGCTGTGTGGCCCCATGCAATTCTCTTAACCTCTAAGCCACCAACCACCCTGTGAGGAAGGCTCAGTGCTTTCCTTCCCTTGATAGCTAGCAAACCCAGGCCCAGAAAGCTTCATCCCCCGTCCAAGCGGGCGGACAGAAGAGCGGGGGTTTGAATCTAGAAACACCACCACAGTCCCTGCCCGCGGTTGTGGCCGGTGCCCACATCTCCACCAACAGCATCGTCCCATCAACTCGCTACTGTCTGAAAGGCCTGGACTTGTCTGGGTAGGTGACAATCCAGCAGGAAAGCACCAGACCTCGGCTTGAAGCCTGGCTCTGTCATTTGTTAGCCACGTGCCTTTGGACGGCCTGCCTAGGTCTGTTTCTTCATCCATAAAGTAGGAGTCACAGCTCCTCCGCCCGGTGCTCTGAGGTCAGGGAAGGTGAGGTACACGAGGCGCGAAATGGGTACACGTCATTTCTAGTCTGTGCCGGGGCACATGCGCCCTCCCGGGCCGGAACGGCAGGCCCGAGGGCTGACTCTGAGCGTGCTCCCCAGCACGGGAGAGGGGCGCGGTCCTGCCGGGAGCCGCTACACCGCGGGAGGGAACCCCGAGTCGCAGCCCCTCTGCTTGGAGCTCCCCGCCCCCCCGGGGAGCGGTTGGACAGGAGGCGCGGGGCGCCTCCGTCGGTGGGCGCCGGGCTCACCTTGCGAGGGCCGCAGCTCCTCCACGACGCTCCCGGCCGCCGTCTCTTCGTCCCACGCGCCGGCCTCCACCACCTTGTAGCGGCTGCGCGGCTGGCTGAGCACGTGCGGGGTTCGCAGCGCCGCCTCCCGCTCGGCCGCCAGGTCCAGGTCCTGCTGCGCCAGGTGCGCGCGCAGCTGCCGGATCTCGAACTGCGGGCAGAGGGGACCGTCAGCCGCTGGGGCCATTCGCCGGTGCCGCGGGGCCAGGCCGGGGCGCGTCTGGCGCTCAGCTCCTGGCGCGGCACGTCGGGGCGGGAACGTGCTCCCCAGAAACCTCCCAGCGCAGGAACCCCGCGGGCTTCACGTTGCGGGGCCTCCCCCAGTTTCCCAGTAACAAAGCATGAGCCTGGGCCTCGGTACCTCGCAGTGTGGCCCCGTCCCGCGGAGGGCGGTGGGGGGGACGCAGCCGTGGTGCGCGGCAAGGCCCGGAGTGCGATCCCAGGGGTGCGTGACAGAATGAAAGCTCTTTAGGCGCTGTACGCTGGTGACTGACAGGGGACAGGAACCCCGGAGCCCTGGGCCCGCGCCACCAGCCTGGGGAGACCGTCTGGCGTCGCCGGCTGTCCTGGCTCATGTGTCTCCTAGCGACACCCACTTGTCCCCCACGCGGACTGGAGGACGGTGCCGGCCCTGCGGGTTGCTGGCCCTGTGGCCTGGGTAAGTCCCTTCACCGCCCCGGGCCGCGGTCTCCTTATCTGCGAAATGGGGTTTGCTTCATAAGGGCTTTGTAAGCATTGCACACGTGTTCATTTTGGTGTACGCTGCTGGGGAAAGCGTCGTGGAAAGGCTTCCAGACGCCTCTTGGGCTAGCGGGTGAGATGGCGGTTCGGAAGCTTTGCTGGGACGTGGGCCGGGGGAGTACGCGGGACGGCACGGAGGCCTGCCCCGCCACCTAGCGTCCCGGGCACGCGTCGCTCTGACCGGAGCGGGGACCGGCCCAAGTGGGTCCGCCGCCCAGGCGCCCCACCCAGGAGGTTGCCCGCTTGCTTACGACCCGCATCTAGAGCCCGGACCCCTCCCCGGAAAGTCAGACTGCCCCAACTCCCTACGTGGCGGCACCAGGTAGTTGGTTCGTGGGAGCTGCAAACGCAACTCGGTCAAAACAGGACTCCTCACCATCTCTCCAAACCTGCTTCTCAGGCGCTTTCATCTCACTTTGGCTGCAGCCAAAAAATGTAATCACCTTCCTGCTTCCTCTCTTTCCCTCACCCCAACATCCCATCTGCCCCCCAAGTCCAGCCTCACCTCAAGTCCTATCCCACTTCCCTTCTCCTCCACTGCCAGCTCCCACCCCAACAGCCAGAGCTTCACTCTGCCATGGGGGCCCAGCAGGAGTCACAGGGACTCTCTGAAACCAAAATCAACCCCTGTCCATACACCTCAGTGCTTTACCACCTCCAGTGGGAGACAGCCCCAACCCCTTACCCTTGGCTTAGCAAGCAGGGGCACACTCTGGTCCTGCTCTCCCTGCCCTCGTGACACGAGCTTTCTCAGTTCTCCTTAAAGACGCCAAGTGTGTGCTGGTCTCAGGGCCACTTTGCAGCTGCTCCCTCGGTCCCAGCTCACAGGGTGACTCCTCCTCAGAGGGCCCCTCCCTGACTCCCCACCTAAGGCAGCCCCCCAGGCACTCAGTTGCATTGACCTGTTTGAATTCTCTGCATCACACTCACCGCCTTCTGATATTTTTGTGTATTTATTTTAATGCTTTATTAATTTTATTTTTATGAAAGTAAAAGACACACAGCTAAAAGCATTCACTAACACTAGTGTGGCCAGGCAGCCACCTAGCACTGGAAACCTCCCAATGTCAGTGTTAACCTCCCAAAGTGTGTGTCTCTGGGTCCATATAGGTTTGCCAGAGAGTCCTTCAGCTTCCTGCCTGGTTTCCTCTGTACTGGGAGCCGAGCAGGGGAATAGGGCAGAGAGTCTCATCTTTAGGGAGAAGGACTTTCACTTAATCCTCATTTTCAGTTCAGCCCTGCACCCTTGCCCAGGCCTCCCCAACCCAGCGCCCACATGCAGAGCTCTAGGGTTTAGTCTGTCCAGAGGACAAGCCTCTGGACGCTTGCAGGGTCCTTGCAGGGTCGGGCTTGGTCTCCTGGCTGTGCAGGATTTGGAAGCTGGGCTGGGGATTTCAAATATCACGTGTGCAGACTTTTAGCCAACCCCCGTTCCCACAGTCAGCTGCATACTACAGCCCCTTCCTCCCAGACTCTCGGGGCTCCAAGGGGAGAGTTAGCCCGTTTCCTTCACTGTCCTCCTCTGCAAGCACTTTAGTTATAAATTGCCCACTCTGCTGATCAGTGACCACTTTCTCATCTGGTCTCCAAGTATGAGAGATTTCATTGAAATCTCTGTCCTCTTTGTCCTGATGGACAAGACTTAAAGAGACAGTTTCTTAATTCTTATGCATTTAGGATTTTTGTCTAATATTTGAGTGGAGTTTGGGGAAGATCAGATGACTGTCTATGGTCTCCACTATTTTCCTGGTGGCCTGCGTATCAGTTTACCTCTCATTCACCCCCAGTGGTGTGCTGGTGAAAACGAAAAGAACAGACAAGGCCTGATTTGTAGTGTATGCTAATCTCTGTGGTGTACATATTCCCACCATGGCTGACTTCAAGCCACCAACAAGACGTTATGGGGAACTGAAAAGAAATGTGCAGTGGGCTCTCACGGGCCAGGGTGGGCTCCAGTGTACCACTGCCACCCTTCTCCCCAACAGCATATAATCTCCATAAGAGCAGGGACCTTGTCTGTTTTGTTGCCTGGTACACAAGAGTTACTCAGTAAATGTTGTTGAATAAATGAATAAATAAATGCATAAAACTAGTTAGTTTTGTTCAACTCTGTGGTCTCAGACTGAGCCATAACTGAGCCGAAACCCTAGGCCAAAGACTGAGACTATGCGCTAATCCCGACCCTGGTCACAGGCTCAGCCCTAATGCCGAGCTCAGACGGGGCTTGTACCCTGTACCTTGACAACCCAGCACTCAAATGGGACTGGTGGTCTTACAAGGTGAAAAAGTGAGGCTGGTCATTATAGGGTGGCTTTCTGTGCGGGGGGAGGGGTGCGAGCCACCCCTCTGGCAGCAAGGTCTCAGAGGTCTCTGAGGACCATGAAGCAACCCTCCCAAGCTCTGCTGATCTAAACCTCCCATGGGCACGCCCAGCCACTTTCTCCAAGGCCACTCTTCTGGACCTGCAGGCCCAGCTAATGGCTTCCCAGGCCACTCGGAAGGGATGCATTATTGATGGCTGGTAATTGATACGGAGTTGCCCAAGAGCGTCCCACTGGAATTCAGGCCAGACAGCTGGAGGCCAGGGCTTGCCCAGCCCCAAGCCCACATGTGCAGACATAGGCTCATACAAACAAATAAGTTTTAAAGTAAAGATATGAACTCCAAATGTGTGGTAGTTCTCCCACTCATTCATTCATTAATTCAGGAGGAAGTCAGGTAAAGCATGGTGGGGGCTATGTTAAAATTCTATCATATGTTTGGGCATGAAAATGGAAATTAGATAACAGCAAGGGGGGCCGGCTGCTGCACCACAGGGAACAAGTCCCCTCTGAGAGAGGCTAACCCTGGGTGGTACCTGTGGAGGAGGGGGCAAGGTGTGTACAAGAGACAGAGGACTGGGGAAGTCAGCAGGAGCCCCCCCCAGGCAGAACATTGTAGCCATCATCAGATGTTTTAAGGTTGTTGGCCTTTATTTAAAGAGCAAAAGAGGCCGGGCGCAGTGGCTCACGCCTGTAATCCTAGCACTCTGGGAAGCTGAGGCAGGTGGATCATTTCAGCTCAGGAGTTCGAGACCAGCCTGAGCAAGAGCGAGACCCTGTCTCTACTAAAAATAGAAAGAAATTATATGGACAGCTAAAAACATATATAGAAAAACAATTAGCCGGGCATGGTGGCGCATGCCTGTAGTCCCAGCTACTCGGGAGGCTGAGGCAGAAAGATTGCTTAAGCTCAGGAGTTTGAGGTTGCTGTGAGCTAGGCTGATGCCACGGCACTCTAGCCTGGCAACAGAGTGAGACTCTGTCTCAAAAAAAAAAAAAAAGAGCAAAAGAAACCATTAAATGTTTCAAACAGAAGGGTGGCGTGGTGGACGTGGCAGTATGGTGATCCAGGTGAGCATTTTAAAAGGACCGTGCTGACTGCAGAATGGAGGACGGACTGGTCGGGGCCAGGGTGGATGGGGAATACCAGCTGAGAGGCTACTGCAGCAGTCCATGCCAGCCAGAGAGGACCAGCTATGGACTAGGGTGGAGACAGTGGAGATGGAGATAAGAGGATAAGAGATGCATTAGGAGGTGAGAGTGTGAGCACATGGCAGGGATTGGAATGGGGGTGAGGAAGAGCGCAACCTGCTTTGAGGACAGATTTTGGCAAGCTTCATACCCACAGGGTGTGAGGTGCCTAGATGCCCTCTGCGAATTAATGAGAAGGAATGACTAACTCCTCAGAGGGAAACTGCAGACGGGCTGAATGACTCTCAGCCCTGTCACTGGCTGTGACAGCCCAGGGGCTTCTCAGGAAGGGCCAGAGAGACCCTCGGAGCCCAGCTCTTGATTCCTTCTGTACTTAACACGGCCACACATGCTTCCTTCAGTAGACTGGAGGGCTGTCAAGGGTCCTAGCACAGCAGGGCCTTATTAATTAGATGGGTGAACTGAGGCCTGGAGGCAGGAAGGAGCTTTCTGTGCTGGGGGAGGGGGAGGGAAGAGT
Source organism: Eulemur rufifrons (assembly GCF_041146395.1). NCBI lineage: Eukaryota > Metazoa > Chordata > Mammalia > Primates > Lemuridae > Eulemur > Eulemur rufifrons. The sequence goes on along the minus strand of NC_090984.1, from coordinate 20,147,473 downwards.
AGGACCACTTCGTGTGTCAGAAGCAAAGCAGGGCCTGAGCCTGCGCCTCTGGCTTCCAGCCCCCAGGACGTCATGGCAGGGAACTTGCAGCCCTATGGGCAAGATGGAAGGGACTCGGCCCAACAGAATACAGGGCAGCTTGATGGTAGCAGGGGCCAGGAGAGAGCAGGAGGTCCCCATGGGGGAACACACAAGGGCTGGAGGCCCATCACCCCTCCCTCACTCTGACTTTGGGTAGGTCCCTTTTCCTCTCTGGGCCTTGGTTTCACTGTGTGTCCAATAAGCCAAATGGACTAGCTGAGTTCTGAGTCTATGACGAGCCCTGTGCTGGCTTTGGAACCCTAGCTGGGAGGGAACAAAGTACAAGTGCTAGTTCACGCTTGGGGCTGTCTTGAGGGCCATCCCCGGCTCCCTGCTAAAATGCCCCATTCCCAGAGGACCAACTCTTTAGAGAAAGATAACATAATCCAGAATCTTTAAAATGTGTCATCAACAATGTGTAGCATATGATGAGAATTATTAGTTATGTAAATAAGCAGGAAAAAGTGATCAATTATCAAGACATAAAGCAGTTAATAGAAGCTGACCTATGAAAATATTTGAGTTAATAAATATAAGGACTTCAAAAAATAACTATGATTAATATGTTAGAGAAAGGGGGAAAGATGGACAAAATGAATGTATTAATAGTATTTCAGCAGATAAAACCTATGAAAGGAATCAAATCAAACTTTTAGAACCTTTAATATACAGTGTCTAAAATTGAGCACTTGGATGGGTTTCACAGCAGGCTGGACACAGCAGAAATAGGGTTGTTAAACTTGAAGATAGATCTATAGAAAAATACCAAAACTTATAGCCAGAAAGAGAAAGGGGGTCGGGGGTACAGATTAGGATGTTGGGGAGACAAGAGGCATGATCAGTGCACGTGCACCAGAAGGAGAATGGAAGAATGGGACAAAAGCATAAATAAGGAAATCACGGCCAAGAACTTTCCAAATCTAACGAAAAACATCAACCCACAAATTCAAGAAACTTAGAAACTCCTAAGCAGGATAACAAACAAAAAATCCCCCACACCTAGACGCCCCGAGGTCACGCTGCAGAAGACAGTAGGAAGAAAGGCTGCAGCATTCGGGCTCTCCGGGACGTGGGCCTCTGGGAGAGAGGGTGCACGTGGCTTTGATGAAGCAGATTTTCCACTGGCAAGCTGGCCCAGCGGAAAAAAATACCATCCCCAGGCTTGGGGAGAATTAAAGTGCATTCACAGCCCCATTTAGTGCACGTCATTAGCTAAGTATTTCTAATCAGATGGCCTGGCCAATCAGCTGGGATCCACAGGGAAGCCCTCAGCATGCATTACTGGAGTGAGTCAGGCCCCTTCCCTCAGGGCTGGGCTTTTAATGCATGCCCAGGCAGGGCAGGCCCACCGGGGCAGCAGGGCAGGCACACCCAGCGCTTCTCTGCCTTTAATGGTCTGGTTGTGGAGTCCAATTGACACAGGCCTTGGCCTGATCAATGCACACTTTGGCCAGAAGCTCGATGGATCTAATGCAACAGCAATAACTTTGCCCCATCCTATTAGTGCTGTCTGCACAGACTGCCCTGCCTTCAAACCCATCTGCTGTTGGGATGGCATCCAATGTTTATTTCCATTAGTTTTGCCATTGTTGGTAACAATAAAAATCAGGAGATAGTTGCAAACTAATGATTTAGGAGCAGGGTAAAGCTGAGATCGACCTTGGCTCCTTTCCATCCACTGTGAAGAGGACTGGTAGTTGGCCATAAATTTAAATTATGGCAAAAGGATAACATAAGTTATTCTTCTGATGGCTAATTTTATCAGCTAAATAGGCTTGTCATTAAAGCTATCGGCTGTTTTACAAATCACTTCCCATGGTTAAAAAAACTTCACTTCCCAGAGTGGAGATGGGGAAGAATCCAGGTAACAAAGGCTATTGCGCCGAATGGGGGGCTTGTGGCCTCCGCAGGAAGCAAAGGACTCTGGAATAAGCCGGCCTCAAGCCCCACCCTGGGAGCCAGGGTAGGACCCCGGTCCTCTAGTTTCCCGCAATTCCTGCCCTTCAGCCCCTTCTCTGAGCTTCTAGCCCCGTCTTAAACGTGAGTGCCCTCTGCAGAGCCGTCAGCATTCTCTCAGCGCGCTGAGCACCCGGGAGCAACAGGGTCCAGGGCAAGGCCCAGATGGGGAGATGGGCCTGGCTCCCAGCCAGGCGACCCACCACCTCCCAAGCCTGCTCTGGCTCCTGCACCTGAAAGCAGGAGGGCACATGGGGGCGGTGACAACCCCCTTCTCCCCATGCCTCCCTCCATCAGAAACGCCTATAGTTTGGCGGGTCAAGATTATCATCTTGTTTGTTCAGGAAACAGGCCAGGGAGCCACGCATTCCTCCTGGGAGGACTGTGTAAGTGTGGCCGTGCCTCCTGCTGTGTTGGAAGTGGGGAAGGGTGGGGAGTGTTGTGAGCCCACCGGCCTTGTTTTATGGTGACCGTGCAGGCAACCGTTTTCTTTTCTTCTTGGGCTCACAGACCACTTCTGACAGCATCTGGTGGTGTCTTTAGCTGGGACTGTGTAAGAATCTTGCCAACGAAATGGGGCAGAAGCAGTGTCACCACTTCTAGACCTGGCTGATGAAAACCTGCTGTGCCTCATTCTCCACTCTCCTTTCTCATCCCCTGGCTGATTGGTTAAGACTCACAGTACTTAGAGAAAGCAGCAGCCACAAAATGGAAGAAGCCTGGAGGCTAAAGTGACTGTGTGGAACAGAAGGTCCCTCCACCAGCTATCTATTGCACTGGGCTGTGATGGGTGTGACAAATATTAATATGTTCCTCTTGCGTTAGGCCACTAAGATTTCTGGATTTGATGCAGCAGCTAGTTACTCACCCTAACTAATGTGAGCTGTGCAGATGCCCTGTTTCTGGTGTGTGGAAACGGACACTGAAGCCCTGGGGTCCATTCCTAGCCCTTCCGTGACAAACTGCAGGCCCTGGGCAAGGAACAGCCTCTCTGAGCTCAGACTTCCCACCTGTGAAGGGGTGACTAGGACCTGGCCTACGGACTTCCACCATCAAAGTCAAAATGAGCTAAAGCATGACTGTGTATTGGTGAATGATCCCTATAATGCAAATGCATTTAGTATTATTTTTATTCTCTCTCCCTCTCTCTTTTTCACACTTACAGAGAGCCTCCAGTGGGACAGACTTTATATATATTACTTCATTTAATTTGATCCTCACAGCGTGCACGTGTGACATGAGCTCCGTTGCCTCCATTTTTACAGTGAGAAGCCGGGCTCTTGGACTAAGGGGAGACAGCTAGTTGCTGGTGGAGCTAGGGTTTGAACCCAGCCTGCCGGGTCCCTGTGCCAGAGGGTTGTTTCCACCCACCACGCTGCCCACAAGTGACCTGTCTTTCAGGAACTGACGCTTGCCCGAGCTCTAAGGCTGTCTGTCCTAAGCGGCTCCCAGGCTCCACTGGCCTCCTTGGAGGCTGGACCTCGAGTCACGATAGACTGAATCTCCTATCGATCAGTATTTTGCCAACAATCTCAGGGCGAATGGTGCCAAGGATGGAGACTTAACTTCCCTCTGTGCTTCCTGTAGGACCCAGCAGAGAAGAGAAACCAACTTCGACAGTGGGCAAGGTCGGAGTGTACTGTTTTGTGCCAAAAGCTATTGTAAAGCTTAAAAGGCAAAAGGAAGATATAAGACGGACTTCAGAATATGGTTTGGAATTAGAGCAAGATCCTAGGCATGGACGTACATGAAATCTCAGAAGTGGTTTTGTGAGAGGAGTCAGAAGAATGTATCATTGCACTGATGTAACCGCTGCATCTGAAACAGCTTTGATTTCTGAAGCAGCCAGTACAAAGAGAGAGACAGAAGCTCACACGGTCCCTCTGAAGGACAGACACTGGCGTCCACCTCTGGAATTCATCTGGGTACCAGTGAGACTAACTCTTAAGAAAATTCTGGCCATGATCCAGAAAGAAAAAAATGAAAGTGAATGGAAAGGATTTCCCAGCTGAAGGATGTTGGGCCTGGGGGTCTGAGGCTCCGTGCGTCCCTCACAGCAGGGGCAGGTGGGAGCAACTGCAGCAGGCCAGCCAGGGCTCGGGAGGGGTACGACTGACCGACGGAGCGTCTTCCCTTCTCCCAGGACCCTCGGGGCTCCCTTCCTGGGTAGGGCTCTGTGGAGAATGAGGTGTGCCCTGTGGTCAGAAGAAATAGCAGCAGTGAGGAAAGCAGGGAATCCCACCTCCCCGTCGTAACCAGAGGGCCGGTGCGGCCCGGGAGGGAAAACACTGGAGCGAGCCCTGAGACCTCTGTCTTCATCCTCACCCCAACCGCCGTGCAGGGCTGGACACACCTGTCTCCTCCTCCGGGCCTCGCACCCCCCATCTGCCAAACCCTGGACTGGGCCAGCTGCTCTCAAAGGGACCTTCCATCTGTACTAGAAGGTGGCTCTGGGTGAGGAAGGAGCTGCCCTGGGGCACTGAAGATCAAGGTACCAGGTACCAAGAGACCGGCAAGCAAGGTCATCTGGGAGTCTCCTCAGGGTCACGGTAAGAAGTAATTTAGTCTTTTTAAAAAAGCTAAGATGAAAAAGCAAGAAAGTAACTTTATAGTGGAGAAAGAAGCTGACGAACACTCCCTCAGCCCGGTGACGGAGGTCCACACGGACAGCGAGAAGCCGTGTTGACGGTCACCGTCCCAATGTGACATGACGGGCACTTCACCTCTGTGATCCTCCTGCCCGGCGCCCGGCGCCCAGGCTCACACGCGGAAGGCGCCAGACTTTCCCCACAGAGGCGTCCTGTAACATTCCTGAGCACTGCCCCTCCAGACCCTCACGGTCATCCAAAGCCAAGCAAGCTCCGGGACGTGTTCAAGCCGAGAGGAGCCCGGGGAGACCTGGCGATAAACGTAACGTGGTGTCTCAGGCGGATCCCAGAGCGAAAAAGGACATAAAAGATGAAAACGAAAGAATCTGAATAGTGACATTGGTGCATTCAAGGCAACAAATGGTGACACTGACGTCAGACGTTAGTGACACGTTAGTGACGGGAACGGAGTGAAGGTGTGCAGGGAACTGCACTCTCCTCACAGCTTTTTTAGGAATCTAAAACCGGTCTAAACAAATGTTATTTTTAAAAAAGAGCTAAGAGGAGTGAAGTCTTGGCAAATAGTCAGACAAGCACATCCGGGGGAGAGAGCAGGCGGACGCAAAGTAGGTGTTGTGTTTAAGACGGGCCCCCACACATTTCACTGGAACTCTGGTGACTGTCAGGTTTTTAGGCAGCATGTATGAATTCGGTTTGCACACTGCCCCATTAAACTCTGAGAAGTCAAGCAAGGAGAGAGAGCAAGAGTTTGTGACAAAGGTGACTAGAAGAGCCTGCAATGGGGTGACAGGGAGCCCGTGCATAACCCGATCAACGTTTTCCCTGCGGGCTGAGAAGTGCCACAAGGAGAAGAAAGGAGAAAGCGAGGTAGAGCGCGACAGGCTGGGAAAGAACAGTATCCTCGGTCGGGGCGCCGGGATCTGCACCCGCTGGAAGGACCCTGTGACCGCTGAGCGCACCTGGGAGACAGTTCTTACTCCTGAAATGGGGGTGGGGGCAGGCGGGGCGGGACGGGGTGGGGGTGGGGTGGATTGGCGGTGGTTACTGTGCCACTATTTGTCCCGCGCCAGGCTCTAGGCAAAGCAGTCTCACAACCGTTCTGCAAGGATTTTATTACTGTCCCTGTTTCCCACGTTAGGAAAACCAGGGCCCATAGAGGTCCTCTAAGTGCCCAGAGCCACACGAGGGCCAGTCAGTGGCTGAGCTGGCTTTGAGCCCTGGGCAAACCTGGGTTCAAAGGCAGCTCGAAGAATATTTAGAACGAAGTCTACTCTCAATCATCCCACGTGCTGCTCTGTCCAAGGGCGCGACCGTCCCTGGCATTCCATGGGCCCACACTCTTGTGTTGTTAAGGGTATTTGTTGCCCAGCTAAATCTCAGACCTGGTCTCAAAATATAGCTGCAAATGCGGTGCCTGTCTGCTCTGCCCCGTGGAGTGGGCACCCCTGAGCTTTGGGACAGCAGCCTTCCCCGTCTCTCTGCGCGTGGGCCAGGCACCCGCCCCACACTCCCTGGCGGCCCCGCTGGGATTCCAGCCTGTCTGGCCGTTTTTGCTGTCCTCACTAAGATGACAGGCTTCAGGTGCTTTTTAAATTAAAATGGTTTGTTTCTGTTCATCTCTTTTCCAGATGTCACTACCTAGAGGGAATCTGTCTTTATTTATTGGCTCTTTCCTGTGCAGAATCCAAGGGAGTCTCCCTCCAGCTGAGACCCCCGGCAAGGAGGCCACATGTGGGGAGTGACTTGAACCGGGACGGCAGGAACCGGGCGTCTCTGGGGGGCTCAGGACAGAGGTCAGGTGGAGATCATGGAAGGGGGTTTGCCACGAGGATTTTCTCCTGGCCACGTGGCACATGTGCTGCTGAGGTGAGGCGTGTGGCAGGGTCAGCGTGTCCCCGCTGGGCTGGGAGGCTGTAAATTTATGAGGGGCAGATGCTCCCCTGTGCTGATGCCTTTCACGTTGCCAACTGCAGTGAAGCAGAGTGTTTATTTTCCTATTAGACAGTAGACTCAGAACTACCTGATCAGCCTCCAGCCAGTTTCTGGGTGACACCCTGAAGTGTCCCCTCCTCCCTTGCCCTGCCCAAACCCAGGCTTCTGTCACCTGGGTGGTTGCTGCAGCCCCCCTACCCTGTCTTCAGTCTCCACCCCACCCTCTCCCATCTGTCCTCCAGCCGCAGCCAGATCCCTCCCGCTCCTGCTTCTACCACGCCGGGTTTCCTCTCTCCCCACGGGATAAAGTCCCAACTCCCTGGTCAGGCACAGAGCCCTTCCCAAGCCTGCCTCCAAGTCCTCCCCACCTCCCTCTGCTCCCACCAAACAGCCCTGAGCTCCCCCAGCACCGCCCCCTCGCCGCACTCCGCCTGGCGCCCTTCTCCAAGTGGCCCTGCTCAGCATCAGCTCCCCGGGGAAGGCTTCCCCACCAGACACGCCCTGGCGAAACAGGCGTTGCAATGCCAGACTGCCAGACTCGCTGAGTCACCCAGAGCCCCGTGAGGGTGGGGGCCTGACCAGGGTGGCGTCCTCAGTGCCCAGCACAAGTCCAGCACCGCGCAGGCCTTCGACGGTGCTGGCTGACCAGATGGAGAGGTGAGACAATGAATGAGGCTGAGGCCGGCTGCACAGGGGCTGGGACGTCTATGTTCCCAGCCTAGGATTCCGTATGGACGGCCTGCACTCAGGACCCTCGGACAGTGTGCTCTGCTCCTGAGGGCTGTGTCCTCTGACAGGCCCTCTTGTGACACATAAGCATCTGTGCTGAAATGAAAGGTCATGGTGTTCCCGAAGAAGATAAAAAGATTTGGTTCCCTGGCAGACATTCCAAGGGGATGATTTTTAAGATGCTGCACGCATGTTCCCGCAGGGACACTTCCTGGGGTTGCTTTGTGGTGACATTCCATCGACTCCCCCCCACCAGCTATGAGAGGTTGGGGTTGAGAAGCTCAGAGATGCACTGAACAGATGTTTACCAAGACCCTCGAGGTGCGGGCGCGGGGCTGGGGCAGGAAGGTGAGTTGGGCGGGGCTCGCCCTCGGGGAGCGACCAGTTCAGTGGGAGAAGCTGCCCTGGCTGTCCGTGACCTCTGCCCAGGCAGTGAGTGCCCAGTGCCCTGTGAGCGCTGCCAGTGAGGGCTGCAGAGCTGGGGCATCGCAGAGGCTGCCGGGGGAGGGGGCGCCATGCTCTGCAGAGAAGCCAGGGCTTGAATCAGCTAGGCAGAGCTTGTGAGGGGCAGCAATTCAGGTAAGGAGCGCAGCGCGACCAGAACCCACGAAGAGAGAAGGCATGGGGTTTGTTAGAATGACAGGTGACTGCACTTGGCACAATCAGAGTGTTTATGCCCCAGACACATGCGACATGAGGTTGACAGGACAGCAGACACAATGCAGGCCCATATGACAGGTGAGATTTCAGCTCTGAGACCACCTTGGGGAGCACCTGACCCCCAGGGTGCCCATCCTCACTGCACCGCAAGCCAGAAGGGCTCGGCGCCCACAGGGATCGGAGCTTCAGGCACTCCACACCAGGGCTGGCCCTGAGAGCTGCGGGCTTGGCTTCTCTGGCTTCTTCTCTGGAGTAAGGGGCAGTGGCCCTGTCCTCTCCCAGAACCCAAGGGGCAGAATAGCAGCGACCACACATGTCATTTGGTCCACACCCCACCCCGCCACATTCCCCCACCTTGCTAGTCCCCTCAGTGGCATTCCCACCTTACAGCCTGGCTCTGGAAGCTTCCCTGCTCCCAAGGCTGTGTTTCTACAAAGCTTTGCAGCCTTGCTACGGGATCCAGCTGCCACCACCTCCCGAGCACCCCAGTCCCCTCCTCCAATCTCCTCTGTCCCGCTCACATGGGAGCAGCCCCCTCAAGCTACAGGTGAAGGAGCTGAGGGCAGAGGGGTGGCAGGACTTGGCTGGAGTCCTGCGGGGTGGGAGCGGCGGAACTGGCAGAACTGGACCTTGCGTTCAGGCCTCTGCTTCCCAGACGGGGCCCCTCCCTTGGCTCTGCTAGGCCCACCCTTGCAGGGCCCACTGCCTGTCTCTGAGCCCCTGTCATGGCTCCTGGAGGGCAGAGAACACTGCTAACATCTCTTTGGAGTATCTGGGTATCCTGAGTGGCAACAAGCCCACAGTGGTGCCCAGCAACCCGCAGCAGACAGAATCAGTCCCCTGCTTCAGAGACCATTGCTCCGAGGAGACTGATGTATGGAGTGGGCGACTCGGTAGGCTCAGGTTGGGAAGCTACAGGGTCACCGTGGGGCCATGAAAAGAACCCGGCCTGGGGGTATGGTCCAGGCCTGGCTGGGCTGGCACCAGTGACCTTGGAGATGTGTTCCCCTCTCTGGGCTTCAGGTTCCCATGGGTCCAAGGGGCTGGAGGAGCTCCCTGATCTCTGGGGCCCCTGCAGCTCTGGTATCCTGTGACTTTAAGCACTACCAGTGTCCCTAGCAAGGCTCTGAACAGAAATGGACAGAACTGAAAGTGGCCATGTGTTACCCCTTGCTCCTGACAGATCTGTGTCAGTCTCTCCAGCTGCTCGTCTTGGATGACCTTGGCTTTCTCGTACTGCTGGATAACCATCTCCATCTCCACTTTCACTGGCAAGACATAGGCTGGAAGACAAAGATAGCCCTGTGAAGATCTCAGCAGTGGCAGGGCTCAGCCTGGCATTCGGCCAGCAGCAGGTTCGAGGCCTGTCCCCTGAGGACGGGGTGGGGGCGGGGGGCGGGGGCGGGTGGCGCACGGCCAGGCACCCAACAGCATCCAGAAAGTACAAGAGGGCTACAGCCTTGACTCACAGGTCCAAGACAGCTGTGTCTTTCCTTTCCATAGTGACAGAGGCCTCACTTTTGGGCTGCGTGCACAGCTGCCTGGAATAAACACTATTCTCCAGCCTCCCTGGCAGCTGTGGGTGGCCATAGACCACCTCGGGACAACAGGATGCTACCGGAGGTAGAATGCAGTGGCTTCCAGAAGCCTTCCTTTAAAAGCAGCGCAACGACTTTGGAAAATGATTTGGCATATGTTAAGCAAAGATTCACCCTGTGACCTAGCTACCTAAAGGGAAATGGAAACATACCTCTACACAAACACTTGTACGTGACTGTTCGTAGCGGCATCACTCTTAATAGCCAAAAAGTGGCAACAACAGAAATGTTCATCGACAGATGAACAGATAAATAAAATGCAGTCTGCCCATACCATGGAACACTACTTGACATTCAAAAGACTGAGGTGCTTGTACGTGCTACAATGCAGGTGAACCTTGGAAACATCACATTAACTGAAAGAAGCCAGACACAAAAGACTGCATATCATATAATTCCATCATATGACTTGTCGAGAATAGGCAAATGTACAGAGATGGCAAATAGGTTAGTATTTGCCTCCGTCTGAGCGGGGAATGGGAAGTGACTGCTGGTGAGGATGGAGTTTCTTTCTGGAGTGATGAAAATGCTCTAAACTTAGATTTCGGTGATGGTTGCACAACTCTATAAATACACTAAAAACCAATGAATTGTGCATTTTAAATGGGTGGATTTAATTATGAATTATATCTTAATAAAGATGTTTAACAAGAAAAGGCAGCTGGGGCTTTATCTTCTTCCTCCCTGCCTCCTTCCTATTGGCTATAATGAGGACGTGATGGCTGGCACTGCAGCCGCCATCTTGGACCAGGAGATGACTCTGAAAAGTAGGCTAAGTGCATAGAGCAACAACATAGAAGGAACCTGGGATCCTGACTACAGGGAGTGAGTGCCATATCAGCTTTGGACCACCCACCTGCGGACTTTTGTGTGAAAGAAAGAAGCTTCTGTTTTGCTTAAGACATGTTATCTAGGTCTCTGTCACTCAGATGATCCTATTTATAATTGACACACACAGTGAAACCCAGAGGAGAAAAGCTGGACTCTGAGTATGAGATGCCCCAGCAGTCCCGTGGACCCCTCCCTTGGTTGTACTCTAGGCTCCTCGGAAGTCTCAGCATCAACTCCCGACTTTGACCTGGGCTTGCCCTTCACACTCTTCTCACACATCTCAGAATCCAGCCCTTCCTGACTGTTTAGAAACCTCTGTCACATACCTCCTGCCACTGCGTTCTAGAGCCCTTCCCATCCCAGCCTCCAGGTCCCCTCTCCACCCACAGCCTCCCCACCTCCAGATGTCCTCTGGCTATTGCAGGAATCATGCAGAAAACGGCAATCAGGAATTTTCTGTTTGCTTCCAGATCTGAGGGCAGGCCATGTGTCCCTAAGACCCATCTCCAGGCTCAGGGGCTGCCCCAAGCTGCTGCCACCTCAGATCTCTGCTGAAGGCCAGCTCACACCAGGGCCAGAGTAGCAAATTAACACCCATCTGTTCACCAGCGGGTCTCTGTCATGAGGCTCCTGGTGGCACGACAATGCCTGACGTGTCAGGAAAAAGGGGGGACAGCTGGGAAGAGCCTTCACAATGGGGGCCATCAACCCCATTACTGTGAGAGTGTACAGCTGTCCGCAGCTGGCAGGAAGAGCCAGAAGGCGCCGTTCCTGCCCAAGGGGAGCGGATGTTCTCATTGTCAGAGCCAAGAACAGGGCCCCGAGCAGATGGGGAGGCGTGAACAGCCAAAGAGCATGGGTGGGTCTCAGGGGTCCTGGGCTCCCCTCTCCTCTTCGGGTTCCGAGCCTGATTCACTGTGTGACCCTCATCCCTCTTGACCTCAGTTTCCCCATGTGCCAATTGAGGGGAGTGGACTAGATGATCTCCCAGAGCCTTCCTAGCCCCCAAAGGCTTCCAAAGTTGGACCCAAACACATTCCAGTTTGATGAAGATTCTGTCTCAGGGGCTCCCTGCTGAGACATCAGTGTGGACACCAGGACCAAAGCCCAGTGTTCACAAGGTGGGATGTGGGGGTGGGAGCCAGGGAGGGGGTGCCCACCCCAGGACTGGAGACCCTGGAGGACACCCTATCTGCCTTCTACTGGCTGGGCAAACGCTGCTGGAGTCTTCTCATGGCCACAATTTCTATCATTTGTAACCAAAATTCAGGGCTGGAAAAGACCTTGGCATGTATCCGGGTGGTTTGAAAGCTGTGTTCCAGAAGGCCTGGCAGGTCCTTAGAGGGGCCTCGGGGACAAGGCGAGGGCAAGGAGGTGGGCTCAGGCCCCTCACTCTGAGTCAACCAAACAGCTCCATTCTTGGTCTACTTTACACACTGGGCAAGATTTTGCAGAAGGAAAAAAAAGCTTTGGAACCATCGTCTGTGTGCCCTCCTGGTCTCTCTGGGGGCCTCTCTCAGAGAGGTCAACCAGCCATCGGCGAGTGGCTCTGGGCCGAGTCAGGCTGACGTGCAGTGGGCCTCCTAGTCACGGCCAAGGACCACCCTCTGGAGCCCAGTGACTTGCATCTTCCCTCTTCCCTAAGACGACTTCAGTGCCCTCCCTGTGATCGTCCTCCCGGCCACCCCACTCTGGGACTCTAAACCATTCTTCAGGGATGGGGTTTCCTTCCATCCCTCTCCACCCAGGCCTCCCTCCTCTGGGGGACACTCTCTGGGCTGGAAACATAAGGGCCTCCTGGGTCAGGACACAGGTCCCTAGGCGAGGGTGGCGAGTGGCTAAGGAGCAGGTCACACTGTCTCCGGGAAGGAGACCCCGAGGTAGAAGTGCATGTCGCTAAAGGCGAGCAGAACACGGGCCGGGACCCAGCCTCGCCAACAGTGATGTTCTCTCCTAGTGCGCGCAGGCCAACAGGCCGGGGGCACCGCCTTGTCCTTGGTGGACACAAGGTGGGACAGACAGGCAAGGACAGACAAGATGACCTGGACAGAGCCAGTGGGGGTCTGTGGCCATCAGGAGCCAGGGGCAGGTGCACGTCAGGACACCGGGGCGTAAAGAGCTGCTCTTCTCCCGGACGGCAGGCCCTGCTGTGAGCTCTCGAGTGGAGGCCGGCTGTCCGGGCACCATCCAGGCTGCGTCAGGACGAACATGTGACCTCTGAGTGTGCACACACTCCAGTGTGTGCCCGTGACACCTGAGTGGTGTGAGTGCAGAACAGGATGGCGAATGAGCAGAACAGGCTTAGTTCCCTCCACACTGACAGTCTCACCCTCCACCGTGCTGCGCGGGGCTGTCCCCATATCACACGGTCTCTCTCCTCTCGGTGAATGGCTCCAGTTTCCAGAGCAGCCCCTGCCGCCCCACCAGCCCCACTGATCCCTTTCGGGCCACTCACCATCAATGACCCTCTTCACTCGCCAGATCCGGAGCATGATGATGAGGCTGATGGCGTCCCAGGGGCTCCTGGGCCCGTTGGCCACGGTAGATGCCACCATCGGGGCCAAGGACAGGATGATCACAGCCCCGTCAAACACCTGTGGGAGGAGGCATATCTCAGCACTCAGGGCCAGGGACCAGGCAAAGCAGCTTCTCCAGGGGCCTGGGCTCCCATAGAAGGTCACCCCATACCTGGCCAGCCCTCCTGACCCTCCTCAGTCTTTAGGGGTCTCCCCACTCCTAAATGTGCTTCTGAGCACCCTCTATCCTCCAAGTGACCTCAGCCTATCTCCAGCCCTTAGTTCAGACAGGCTTGGGCTGTCTCACCCCTTCTCAGGATGGGGCTGGATGCTGTGTCCCAGGCCCTGGGCAGAGCTGGGATGAACCCCACACTGGCAGGGTAGAGGCTGAGGGCAGGCACGGGATGTTCCCTTCCCTGAGGGAGTAGGACCTGGGGCCCACATCTCATCTTTGTCCAGCACAGAGTCCCTGACCCTGCAGGGGCGGGGCTAGGTGAGGAGGCGTGCAGCCTGCACGATTTATTAAACCCTGGGCCCTGACCTCCCTCTGCCTGCCCCAGCCGGGCCTCCATCCGAGCCTCTCATGGGCCAGGGCCTCTGTGTCAGCTCCCAGCTTGAGCCCAAAGAGGCCAAGATATGGATGGAGAGGAGAGGGAGGAGTGGGCGGCAGCGCTGACCGCCTTGGCATGTGCACAAAAGCCAGCAGCAGCCAGGGCTCCCCCACATGCCTCCCCACCCTCCACACCCCACCCCTGGGGACGGGGAGCAGAGTGGAAACCCAGGCTGAGAAGCGCTTTTACAGTTTCCTGCCCAGCTGTCCGTCTAGGGTGGATTTATTTGTTTTAAAACACATCTCAAAAGCTTTTCAAAGTGATTCAAAAATAAATTTTAAAAGTTTGCAGAACTTCAAGGAGATTGAGAGCGTCTCTTTGCTGGAAACTATCCAGTCGGCTCTCCCCAGCCTCCACCCCTTCCCTGCTCCACCCTGGTGCACAGAGCAAGAAGCTGCCCCATCAAGTGTGGGAAGGAGCCAGACTTTTTTGATGGCTCCCACCCTGGAATGGATGGGACAGTGACATTTTCCAGCTTCCAGGCTGGTTGGGTCGGGGTCTGGGGGTGGACGCTGTTCTGTTTACCTCTATTTTGTTCTCGATGTAATCCCAGATCCCAAGCACCACGATCCGCAGAACAGTCTGAGGAGAGAAAGAGAAAAGAGGCGACTGTTCTCCAGCCCCTGCCCCAGCAGCGAAGACTCCAGAGCTCAGCATGCAGAGCTCTGCTTCCTTGCTCAGTGATGCGGGAAAGCCTCCACCATCTCCCGAGCATTCTCGCCCACGTGCCCTCTCCAGCCCTAGTGCCAGTGCCTAGCTCCAGAGCCTCCTGCTGGCTCTCAGCCTGCAGGGTCTGCCCCTCCAGCCCTCTGTGTGCCATCCTTGGGCACCCCCAGCACCATCTGTGCCAGCCCTCGCTCAGAACCCTTCAGAACTCCCGGTACCTAGAGAATACACTCCAAATCCCTTGGAATGATACTCAGAACCCTGCCTCCCTCTCCTGCATCGTCTTTTCCCACTCCCTTCATGCCCCAAGCCACTTAGAAATATTCAAACATGCAAGTTCTCTCTCCTACTGCCTTGTCTTTGCATGAGGCTACAGTGGACTCTCCTTCCAACCCAAAATCTCTTCTCTCCTTCTACAATGATGGAAGCCTCAGCAGGGCCACCCAGCTAAAGACTACATTTCCCAGCCTTCCTTGAGTCCAGGAGTAGCCATGTGACTGTATTCTGGCCAATGGCTGGTGAGCAGAAACACTGACTACAACTTCTGCGCTGTGGGCTTAAATGGATTCGGCTCTTCCTCCCCTTTCCCTCTTCCCAAAGACTGGAATGTGGGTGTGTAGGTGTGATAGTGAGCCATCTTCAACTAAGGAGGGCCAGACAACAAGACGGAAGCCTGCCAGGTCCCCACCAGCCCAAGCCACCACGTCAGCCTTACCTGCTTACCCAATGGGTTCTTCCTTGAATGAACAAATGCATGCATGAATTAATAATTCCTAAATGCTGCTGCCTTTGGGAGTGATCTCCTCACCAACACTGCATCTTTCTCCAAAGAAGCTTCTTAAAAGCTGGTCTTACATGATCCTGGCACATTCCTCTGTAGGCTATTCCTTGAGCCAAGACGACTTTAATTCATAGTAATTCACACCAGGTGCCCCTCTCCTACCTGCCTGTAGTGCAAGACCAGCCTGCTGAACTCAGCAAGGCTGCCCCAGTCCGTGGATCATCACCCATATTGGTTATGCCACGGAAAGGCTGGCTGGTAAAATCTATCTCTTCGTGTAAAGGATGATCCTGACTTCTGTGAAGGATGAGAAGGTGTGATGCTGGTGGTGGCCAGTCATGTCACCTTCTTTGAGTACAGAGAGGAACATGTGGCAGCCTGATGTCTACTCCTTTATGGCTCCCCAATCTCTGGGCTGGTGGACCCATGCTAGACTGCAAGGCAGGTCCCAGGGGTGGGAAGAGAGCTGGTTGGGGGTCCAAGATATCTTGAGGTTACAGCTCAATAATGGGCTGTTTCTGTGGCCTTGGGAAAGTCAACTCGCCTCCCTGGGCCCCAGTGTCTCCTTCTGCCAGAGAGATGCACGATACAATTCCTCCCATTATTTATGAGAATAACATCTACCTTCTAGTAGATGCCAGTAAGTGCCAGACCCTGGGACAGCCTTCCTCGCTTGTGATTCTCATCTTACAGAGAGGGTCAGAGAGGTTAAGAAAGCTGCCTAACGTCACACAGGCAATTGGAGAAGAAGTCAGTATTTGGACCCAGAGGTTTCTGGCTCTGCATCATGTGCTCAAGCTGTGTAAGAACACCACATATCATCCTGGTTTCTTACGTTGCTGTCCAATCCCTCTAATTGTGCTGAAGCTGAAACTCGGTGTTTGTCTCCTCTGAAATGCTTCAATAGCCACATGCACCCCCACGCTCCCAATTCTGGGGCTCCCAAAGCAAAAAGCCCAGGCTAGGACAGATGGGAACAGGGCCAGGTCCAAATATGATTTCTGCTGCTGCTCCTCCTCATTCTTTTAAAATTGTGGTAAAATGCACATAGCACAAAATACAGCATCTTAACCATTTTGACGTATACAGCTCAGCGGCATTTAGTACATTGACACTGTCGTGCAACCATCACCACCATCCACCTTCACAACTTTTTTCTCTTCCCAAACAGAAGCTCTGCACCCATAAAACAGTAACTCCCAGTCTCCCCTCCGCCCAGCCCTGGCAAACGCCATTCTACTTTCTGCCTCTGTGGACTTGACTCCTCTAGGGATCTCACCTAAGAGGAATCATTATGCTTCTTTAAAAACAACACTCTTCTTAGCTGAAAAGGCAGTGGCCCAGGAGGCGCGGGCTGGGGAATGGGAAAAGAGGTGGCCAGGTGGAAGACTCAGCCAGCAACCGCCCACAGGATGGAGAAGGCGGCATGCACGGAGCCACTGTGCTCCAGGAGGGGACGGAAGTTTAATGGTTTTACGGGCCAAAGTGGGGGCAGGGGAGCACGCAGAACAGCCGGAATGCTGGCCACCCGCCTGCCCTCCTTGCTGGCCTGTCCACAGGGGGCCTGTCCGCTGAGGCCTGGCTCAAGCCCACCTCCTCTGGGAGTCTTTCTTTCCTCGCCCAGCCCACACGACCAGAGTGGCAGAAGGCAGCTGTCGATGGGCTCTGGAAACACCTTTCCCATCTATAGGGAAAGGGTGGCTCCCAGTCAGGGTCAAAGCCGGAGTGAGAGCCCAGCCCTGAGACGCCCACCTGGGCGTTGGGGGCGTGGGGTGGTGCATGGTGCAGGGGAGCCAGTTGGCCTTGGGAACACCCACTGTGGGTACCAGGCACTGGGGCTGACCCTGCTGCTTCCTCCAGAAGGATCTGCTCTTGGGCAAGTTTTCCCTGGGGCTAAACTAGAACAGCAAGAGGAAGCCGTTGATTCCAGGATCCAACTACAGGGCAAGACTGAGACATGTGAGAAATCTATGCAGGAGCTGAAAACTGTCACCGGTCTTGAACTGGTGAGTAAAAGAAAGGTTTGCCAGGTGACAAGCGCCAGTGGAGGGTGATTGCAGGGCTTCACAGGAGCGCCCCCTGGGGGTGGATGTTGATAAAACAGGAGCGGACCCATCAGCCTCTTTCGCACCTTGACGCTCACTCCCTCCAAATCCCTGGGGACGGTGGCTGGTGACCCAAAGGGACTGCCTCCTCCCAGTGTGGCACCAGGCGAGATAGGGGCCGATGATAGGAGCTGTTCTCAAGTTTGTAAGGAGCAGGGAAACCCCGAGGCCGTCACCTGACTTCCCAGGCTCCGCCACTGTGCATGGCAGCCAGTTCCATGCAGGTGCACTTCCTGTTGGTCTCGTTTCCCTGGAGAACACAGCCTCATCCGGGAACTTTATACCCACCATCTTGTCTGTCACAAAAATCCCTCTAAGATGGGTATTTGTAACTTCCTCTCACAGATGAGAAAACCTGATGCTCAGAGAGGAGAAGTGACTTTCCCAGGACCACACAGCAGTGAGAGGCTGAACCCGGAGGCACAGGGCCCGGGCATGGCTCTGCAGGCTAGGCCTGTCCCCGCTCTGCACCACCCGTCCACATGAGTAAACTGGCTCCTTGGGTGAGAGGAGAGGCCGCGACAACTGGTGACAGCAGAAGTGGTGCCAGGTGAGGGCAGAGGTGGTGCGGACTGTGGGCATGTGAGGAGCAGGCGGGGTGGGAGTCACCGACAGCTTCCCTGAGGAGGCAGGGGATGGGACGACTGCTGTGACCTGTGGGCTACAGGAACACCTGTAAGTTTGGCGGAGAATCCATTTTCCTTCCTGCTTCTAGGGAACCGCTTTTAAATCCATGCTGGGGTTGCTGGGACGGGTGAGTCTTCAGGGCTGATGCTGTTTATTAGCAGAAAACTGGAGACCTCCTAAAAGTCCAAGATGAGGGGTAAACTAGAGACATCCATGCAATGGATGCCACCATCAAAAATGGGGCAGACTGCCAAAGTGATACGGCTGGACAAAGCAGGGGGCAGGAACGCAGGTGTGCGTTAGATGATTCGTTATGTTTTCAGCATGCCTGAGCTATTTCCCGATGAGAAATAACCAGGTAGGATGCTCCTAAATATGTTATTGTAAAAGTATATGCAATTGGCCCTCCATATCCGTGGGTTTCTCATCCATGGATTCAAGTAACTGCAGATCAAAAATATTCGGGAAATAAAATCCACAGAGGTCCAAAAAGCATAACTTGAATTTGTCGCGTGCCGCGTAGTACATTGAGTCCATGGGAATGAAGGGACGTGTAGGCATTGCATGAGGTATCTCAAGCAGCCGAGAGATGATTTAAAGTGTATGGGAGGTGGCCGGGCGCGGTGGCTCACGCCTGTAATCCTAGCACTCTGGGAGGCCGAGGTGGGCGGATCGTTTGAGCTCAGGAGTTCGAGACCAGCCTGAGCAAGAGCGAGACCCCATCTCTACTAAAAATAGAAAGAAATTATATGGACAGCTAAAAATATATATAGAAAAAATTAGCCGGGCATGGTGGTGCATGCCTGTAGTCCCAGCTACTCGGGAGGCTGAGACAGGAGGATCGCTTGAGCTCAGGAGTTTGAGGTTGCTGTGAGCTAGGCTGACGCCACGGCACTCACTCTAGCCTGGGCAACAGAGTGAGACTGTGTCTCAAAAAAAAAATAAATAAATAAATAAAGTGTATGGGAGGATGTGGGTGGGTTATGTGCAAATACTGCACCATTTCATATCAGGGACCTGAGCCTCCGCAGATTTTGGTGTCTGTGAGGGGTCCTGGGTCCAATCCCCTATGGACACCAAGGGACAACTGTATAATAACATGGAAAAACATTTACAAAATATTAATGGACAAAAAGAAAAGCAAGTTCTAGAATATCAGGTCCACTATGATCCCATCTTTCTCAAGGAAAAAGTGTGTATACACATAGGCACTGTAGAAGCCTCATTGGACATAAACCAAATTAATAGTGGTTATCTGTAGGTGACGTGAATATGGTGATTTTTTTTTCTTATTCTGGCTTGTTTATTTTCTAAACTTTCTACAATGGGCAAAATTATTCTAGTAAACATTAGGACTATTTTTTTCTACATCAGGGTGATCAGATGGAGCCTCAGGGCTTCCCCTCGCGTAGATCAGGCATGAAAAGTCACCAAGACTGTCTGCTTGGTGGCCTCCCAGCCACTCTCAGTGTGACCCAGGTGGCCAGCATCAGGTTCGTCTGCTTCTGAGACCAAGGCTGGTGAGGACGTGCTTTCCTTCTAGTGGGCCCCTTCTCCGGGAATCCAAAGTGTTAATTAACCCAGCTCTTCTCACTTGCCAGAGCAGTTGTTCCCAAGAATGCTGTGTTAGGTAGAACATTCTGGGTCTGGGATTATTACTAGAATCTCAGAGCTGGAGGGAGGACCTTAAATGTTATGCTGCATGGCCCAACCCTTTCCAGTGCTTAAATCCCTGGCCTAGTAGCCCAAAGAGTTGGCCATCCAGCCTGCACTTGCAGACTTCTACTGACAGTGAGCGTGATACTGTCTAAAGCATCATTCCAACTCGTTCAGAAAATGCCTTTATATCTGACCTGCAAGCTCTGTAAGATCCTTAAGGTCATGGCAAATGAAAAAGTAGAAATGAGATTTTGAAGAATAACTTCTCGCAAACATATTGCATTTATTCACTTCTTCCATGGTTGGCGCCATTGGTCTGCCAGGTGTTAAGAGGAGACACGAATGCGCTAAGGCTCTGTCCCCTGCGCATAGCTGAGCTGGGACAAAACCTGTGCCCCAGAGCTGAGAGTAGGGGAGGTCCATGTGGACGGGGCTGGTCAGGACAGGCTGCCTGGAGGAGGAGAGGGGAGGAACTGAGCTGACCCTTGGAGGAAGGGAAGGACTGCGGTGGCGGCAGCAGTGGGACAGTCCTTCCAGGCAGAAAGCACCAGCCTGAACATTTCCAGAAAAAGATCAGAGATCAACAGGGCCGCCGCTAGCTCGTGTGGCACCTTTGTGCAAATGAGAAAAAGGTATTTCTACACTAGGACACTTCTTCCTATGGAAAACTGCTATACTATTAAAAATAGTGGTGATGTACTAAGTGCCACTGAACTGTACCCTTTAAAAGGGTTATATTATGAGAATTTCCCCTCGGTAGAAGGAGGAAGAGGAGGAGGAAAGAGTGGAGGAGGAAGAAGAGGAGGAGGAGGAAGAAAGCGGAAGAAGAATCAGCAGCAGCCACCACCGCCTGAGGCTCGCGTCTGGAAGGCCAGCCGTGGCTCAGCTTTCTCCTCTTCCAGGGAAAGAGCTGGGACTGCCTGGGCCTTTCCGTACTCCAGGGAAGGGGCCAACACCCCACAGCCTGCACAGGCCCTGCTGTGGGGGTGGCCAGACCTTGGCCAGGAGGCCCTGAGAACTCGTGCAGTCTCAGGAAGAGGAGCAGTGGGCTCCGTGGTTCCAAGTGGCCAGCTGGGCCTGGTCTCAGCCAAGGGTGGGGCTGCACTTTGGAAAAACTGTTTGCACAATGCTCTATCTGGATTCCAAAGGTTCTGCTTGTTCTTAGTGCTGCCGGGACACACGGAAGTGCACTGACCCTGCCTGACCTAGGACATCAGGGCCCAGGAAGCCTCGTGGTTACCCACTCTTGTAACAGACGGACTGGCCTAAGAGAAATGGCAAAACTATTTCCTGTCTCTTTAAAACATCCTCCACCCCTTTTTGAGAACTAAAACCTGCATCTCTGCCCTAGGCCAGTGGTTGGGAGAAGCAGGGTCAGTCTTTTGTTGCTTGTGCTGCAGGACAAGGCTCAGCCCAGGCCTGGTAAAGGGAGGTCCTGGGTGGAGGTTGAGGGACTGTGCTCAGTGGAGACGGGACGATCAGAATCATCAACTGCAGCTGAACAGCAATTGCCTAAGCTGAGAACCCAGCCTTTAAAAGCTCTGTATTTCTGCTTATTATTAAGAAAGTAATAAACTTCTCTTTCCTTCTCTTCAAACCACTTGTTCCGGTTCTTTTGATGTGGCCTTGAGGACAAGTGCCGAGCTCCGGGCAGCACTCCCACCTTGGCCCCCTGCATGGTCTACCTGACCACGGGGGCCACACTCTCACCACCGTGAGAATCATGTCTCACTGTCGAACAGCAGGGCCCGTTTGAACAGGTGTCCTCAAACTGAGCCCAATCCAGCCTCACAGTCCCCTCCTCTGGGCCTAGCTCTGTGCTCTGGGCCCTGCACAGAACAAAGGTACCTGTCTTCCCGAAGCAGCCCGCGGGGCTCTGGGACGGGCGGAGGCTGGGGCAGAGGACGGCTCACCCACCCAGAGGCCTGTGCATGGGCCCTGGGCAGGTTTTCTCACCTTTCATAAAATGTTCTGCCCTTCTCCTGCCCAGGGCTGTCTAAGGCTTAGTTGAGAGGAGGGTAGAACCTTGCTTAGGACAAGATACAGGGCTCCAGGGCAGCCAGGGCCGTTGGGGTCTGACCTTCGTGGAATTGGCCTGTGAACTAGGCCCACTCACTAAGTCCCAGGAGGCTTAGAGTGACACCCCATCCTCTGCCCAAGCCACGTCCCTTTACCAAGAAAGAAGGGGCCAGACCTGCAGGGAGCCACGCTCACTTCTTCCAGACGAGGGAGTGTGGTTCCTTCCGGGCCTGTGGCCAGCTCCTGGCCTTGATCTTTCCCCCTGATTCCTAGTCCCTTCCCAACCTGCCAGCACCAGGGCCACACAGGGATGCAGTCAGTGGCCAGGGACCAGATTAGGAGCCCAGAGCCCTGGGCCCAGTTTCGGCCACAGCTGGCTGTGTGACCCCAGGCTGCTCTTCTCATCTGTGTAGTGTTTTTTTTTTTTGAGACAGAGTCTCACTTTGCTGGCTGGGCTAGAGTGCCATGGCGTCAGCCTACCTCACAGCAACCTCAAACTCCTGGGCTCAAGCGATCCTCCTACCTCAGCCTCCCGAGTAGCTGGGACTATAGGTATGTGCCACCATGACCGGCTAATTTTTTCTATATATATTTTTAGTTGTCTGTATAATTTCTTTCTACTTTAGTAGAGATGGGGTCTCGCTCTTGCTCAGGCTGGTCTCGAACTCCTGAGGTCAAACGATCCACCCGCTTCAGCCTCCCAGAGTGCTAGGATTACAGGCGTGAGCCACCGCGCCCGGCCCTGTGTAGTGTTTTTAAAAGAACACTGCTGGTGTTGGTGGGCAAATCCCAGTAAAACACCCAGGCCTGGCCCACTCCTGAGGGACATGGGGCTCCCCTGGCCCTTCCTATTAGGCAAGCCAGTCATGGTGAAGGGCACAAATACCCTCACGTGTTCCCAAACCCTCTGGGGCAGGGAGCCTCTGTGAGCCCATTCTGGTAACCAGTTCTAACACGTGGTTCTCCAGGGCACTCTTAGAGCCTGGAAAACGTGCGCGCTAGCCGGGCTGTGTGGTCTCCACATCCCCGAGCACCAGCCCTCTGTCCACCCAGGGACGGGTGCCCAGAGTGGAGGCCGGGCTCCCTGCTACTCCACTGCCCAGCTCCACCCCTCACCATCTTTGAGAAGGTCAAGGTGAGGGAACGAGTCCTCCTCCCCCAGGACCCAGCAGACCCAGCTCTCCCCGCCCCGTCCCCTCCTGCTTTGGGGGGGTGGACGTGGAGGGACTCCGAGGCTGTGATTTCTGCGCACGGGGCCTTGTCTGTTTCAGGTGGTTCATCTCCGGCAGTGACAGGAAGGGAATGCCAAATTAACGCTGGGTAATAAATTCTGCAAAAGCCAATAAAACCAAAGCAGAGGGATAGAGGGGAAGAACCGCAGCAACTGATTAAACATTTTTGTTGGCAGTCACAGACACATGGCACATTTTCCAAGGTTTGCATCAAGGAGACATCTGGCCACGGCCCATGCGTTTGTGGAAGGGAATCCCGGCGAACAGAGACAGGGGCCCAGGGAGGGCAGGACCCTCACGGAGGCAATAAGCTGGGGAGCAGGGACTCTGCTTTTGGGGGGCTGAGGCACGTGGTCTCCGTGAGCTGGTTGGGACTCTCCCCGGGACGGCAGTGCTGGGATCTGCCCCTGCGGGCTGAGCCTCAGGCCCGGGCTCACCAGCCAACCCCACGGGCTGCAGGAGCTGAGGCCTGAGGAAGAGAACGTTCTGTGCCTGGAATCCCTGCTGCCCAGCCTTCCACACCCACACCCAGACTCACGACTGGACTCAAGGCCAAGGCCCAGCCCTCCTTGCTTTTCAGGGAGAGAGACAGCAGGGTCATTAGGCAAGAGCCCGCCCACAGGAGGACCCTGGGACTCCTGCTCTGTGGGTTCCCTGATCACACCTCAAAATACTCTACGGCTGTGCCTCTGCCCACACTGTTCCTCTCTGCAGCTCCACCGTGCCGTGGGTGCCGAGCCCTGCATGCGTGTGTGCCCGCAGGCCCTGCGCCTCACTCATTGCTGCCTCTCCCCCCATGTCTGCTGGACCCTGCTAAAAGGCCCCACCGCGCTCTGCTTGGGCTAATGTGTGCCTGTGGTGGGGGGTGGGTGGGCCCACAGGTGGAGCGAGACAGCGGCCAGCTGACCGGAGCCAGTCCTCAGCCCTGTTAGGAGAAACCAGTTTTCCAGACGAAACTCTCCTATCCTTCGGTAAACCCCCCACTGCCCACTGAACAGGAAAAAGCCTGCCCGCAGCAGCCCCAAATGCAGGCCAAAGTATCACTGTGACAGCCTGGGAACTGTGCAAAAGAAGTATCACTTGCCCCCATGTAAGGACAGAGGAATGTGCTGGGATCCTGGTTTCCCAGACACTTCAGTGCCCATACCGGGCTGTTCAGCTCCTGCACCCAGCCCAGTGCCCGGGGCCGCAGTCGGCTCTGTCTTCCTTCCAGCGTGGAGACAGCGACTTGGTCTTTACCAACTGCCTCTAGCAACGCTGACAGGCGCCTGTTCTACCCGACCCACCACTTCAGAAACATACCTCTTTGCTCACACGGAGGGGGCGCAACTCTTGGCCCAGTCAGGCCCCATGCACCCTGCAGGACTGGCTCAAGTTCAATGCCAGCCCTGTGACCCTGTCCTCTCTGCCCTCTGCAAGCCTCAGCCACAAAGGTCGGGCCAGCTGTGGGCCCAGGGCCACGGCCATGGCGTCCACCCTGCTCCCCACCTCCGGGCTCCCTGGCCTCAGCCTCACCTCCTGCCTGCTCTTCTCCGGCCACACCAACAGCTTGCTGTCCCTCAGCTATGTCACGCTCAGTCTCACCTACACAGATGTCGTCACCCACGCCTGACCTGGAGAACACCTGCTCATCCTCTGGGATTCCACTCGGGGGCCACCTGCTCCAGCCAAGCCTCCCTGGCTGGGTGGGCGGCTCCTCCCTGTGCCATCTCCGACGGCGGGCCCAGCCCTCTGTATGGCGCCTCCGCCCTGCAGCCTCAAGGGCTAGCAGAGGACCCGACACCAGGAAATATTTCGAGAAGTGAACCTTGGTTTCCCTGGCATGGGAATCGCCCTGCAGAAGAGGTTATAGGGCCCAAGTCTTCACCTACCTCTGAGAAGAACACAGAGAGAATGACCAGACTGATCCAGTGAATTACGCCAGCAAACTGGAATGCACTGGAAACTGCAAGGAACACAATGAGGGCCGATTTTAGGAGCAAGGAATCATGTGCATCCGTAGAGGGGGCTTCACAGCATTGAGGCAGACCTCTGGGACCCTGGGGCTGCTTGCACGGGCAGTTAGATCTGGTAGAAGTCAGGTCAGAGAACAAGGGCAGCTCACACTGGTGCCTGCAGGGGAGGTGGTGGGAGGTCGGGGGCCAGCGGTGCTGTTCTTTCCTCCAGCCCAAGGGGGCTGCCTCCTTCCCCACGGGCCGCTTGGTCTGAGTTCCTGCTTGGTCTTTGGCTGGCTTTTTGCTGTAGCCAGACTCCAGGAAAGGAGCCCTCCCGAGGGGGCTTATGAGGACATCCACGGCTTTTGGGCCTGGGTAGGCAGCTTCAGTCACGGCAGGATGGTCTTTCAGAAATCCAGCCCGCAGTCCACCCCTAAAGCACCATGCACGGTTGGTGGGACTCAAGGCCAGCTCACTTTCACGTTTCATTCTGAAAACTCAGGGCGGCAGAGATGGTGGCGTCGGCCAGGGTGTTCCGGAGAGAGAAGGCGGGAGCAGGACTGGGAGAGGGAGCTGGACGTGGGGCGGGGGTGTCAGCCGTCCCCCAAAAGCAGCAGAGCCAGCGGGCTGGGGTCTTCCACATTGCTCCGGTCGCCTTCCAGGTTGCAGAATGTGAGTGGGGAGAGTCGCCAGCCACTGAACATTCCCGCCCCACCTTCCCACAGTCACTGCTTGGGGGGAAGGTTTTGTCCCTGGAAGGCCCTTTGGAAACACAGGAAGCCCTGCCCAGCCTCCGAACCCCAGCATGGCCTAGTTTATCAACCAGCAGGCCAGGAGCAGGGTGCTGGGGCCACGACAAAGATCGGGTGAGCTTTGATGGAGAGTGGGGGGAGGGATGCTTCCCAGAGGGCAGGCCTAAAAGAAATACTGGCTGCTGGCGGGACATCCTGGGACAGTGGGGCAGGGCTGAGGCGGGACAGGGGCAGGAATGCTGCGGAGAACACGCCTGCTCTGCCTCCCCAGCAGGCTGCTGCTCGGCCTGCTTGGCGCCCTGCTCAGAATCCCCTAGGCCGACGGAAGACGCCCAGTGCCCGCCACGGGGAGGGCCGGCCGGAGAGACAGCAGCCCACAGCCTCTCCTGACACTCTGGCATCTGTGGGCTGGGAAACCAGGTCCCAGAGCACATCCAAGGGGAAGAAGGCTGCAAAACCAGGTTCCAGGTGGGAGACTCTGGGGTCCCCTGGCTCTGGGCCAGGATGACCCATGGAAGATGAGCCCCGACACGGGTGACACGCATACCAGTGGAGACCAAGAGGCTGAGGCCCATGTGACTCTGAAGAGACCTCCAGATGATTCTGAAAACATAAAATCTCTCCCCATTATCTCTCAAATGAATTCCTGTGCCTTTTTTTACGGTTTGCTTTAGAAGAGCAATAAATCTCTGATTGTGCGTTTTATGGAATTTAAGATGCCTTTTATGAGCTGCTATTGGATCTCCCACCAAAATCAATCTCCTGGATACTTAATTTTAAGCAAAATTCCAGTGTCGGCTGGGTTCTCAGTTCTACTCAATGCCTTGTCACAACCTGAGCAGCCGAGGGCCCCGAGGACAAGCCACCACAGGGAAAGAAAGACTCCGTTATGGTCAGATCTCATAAAAAGCAGACAGTATGGATGAGTGGGAGGGAAAGAATACAACATGGTTTAATTGAAGACAGGTTGAGTGTAAAACCAGTACCGGTCACTTTATGCTGGAAGATACTTTAATTGGAACCAAGGGGCCACCAGCTGCATAAAACCCAACTAGGCTTATCAGACAAAAGCAATCCTGTGCTCACGGTCATCGTCTTTTAGGGAGCAGGAAGGCTCACTTGGGGGGAGGTTCGGCAGAGCCTGCGTATAGAGGATCCAGGAAAGCATTGGGGGAGGTTTGAGAAAACAAGCCCAGATGACTAAATGGGCTGGGGGGGCCGAATGTAGTCCTGGATTTTGCCAGGGGCAGGAAAGGAAATCTCTCTGAGGCCGACAGTCTCGCCTCTTTTTTAATCGTACTTGAATGGTCCACCTTCTGAGCCGGGGGAACCTGGAGAACCAGGAGCTCTCCCAGAAGCCACGCGCTCATCCAAGCCAAGAGTCGGAACGCCTGGCCTCTGTCCCTCTGGTGTACCAGACATGGGTCTACAGGGGAGGGGGGCAGGAAGCGGGCCTCCACCCTGACAGCCACGTTGCTACGGGACACCCAGGTCAGAAGAGGGACGAGCCACGCGCATCAGGCTTAATGGGGAACTAGGACAAACACCAAGAGGACCGAAGAGGGAAGAGAACTGGCCACGCAGTTAACTGGCCTGGTGGCTTGAAATGCCAGCCCCAATACTTCTCACCGAGGGCAAGTCTCTGACGTCTCCAAATCGTAACTGCCCACTCTGTGACATGGGGTCGGACCAGCCTGGCCCGCCTCACAGGGCTGCTGTTAGGGTCCAATGCATGAGAAACAGCTTTCAAAACGAACACAGTGTATATAAACAACACTGCCAACTTATGGCTGGGTAAAAATACGAGGACTCTTATCGCCATCATGGTTGCTGTCATTAGCAGTTACTACAGGGTGAGAGGCCTCCATAAACGGGAACTCTCTAACCTACAGAAAATTCCAACCTGGAAAATTCCAAATGGGAACAATAAGAAAAAAAAATGCATACAGGGGTCCCCAACATTTTTTATTTCATCAGTTTCTGATCATGGACTGCTGGGGAGGGGACTGCAGAGGCCACATTGGTGGGAAAGGGCAAAGTCGTGCTGGGCAGATGGAGACAGGATCTGCCAGGAGCACGTCCTCCCCAGCGGGGGTCCCTGTGAGCCATGGGGCCAGAGCGTGGCAGCGGCGTCAGCTGGGGGCAGATCACAATCTGCTGGTTGGGGACCCCTGATGGCTGCAGATGCACATTGAATATTGACATCATATGTATTTGCATATGTATCTCTCTTGCTACTCACACTGGAGGAGCTTTATATCTATTAGAAGTTCCAGAGTCAGGAGAATCACCACCAATATTACACAGGCTACCAGGAAACTGTTGAGACTTGCACTGAGCAAAAATACCTGCCACACGGCTGCTCTCTTCCCGCAGCACGGCTTCAGCCAGTTAGACCTGCGAGGACAAAAGTGGGGAGAAGGGAGGCTGAGAGTGGGGTGGGACAAGGCCAGAGACCCCCACCACACCCTGCTCCCAAACCGACCCGCGTCACTCCTGGGTTCCACTTGGCTCTGGGCTTCTCTTATCCAAGAGGCCACTGGGTAGAACTGCAAAGGGCAGACATCTCATTACGAGACGGAGCTGGGTTTACATGCTGATCTTGGCAACTCACAGCCTCTCTCTGTGCTTCAGTCTCCTGGTCTTCAAAATGGGCATGAAACCAACAGCTCGTAGATTAGCAGAGAGTCTGTCTGTGCAGCAAGTGCTACATGAAAGTGAGCTGCTGCTATTGTATTGCTGTGGGTTCCAGAAACTGACACAGGCTCTGGCATTTCGGAGAGCCTCAATTTGCCTTTAATAAATGCTCAATGAATTAGCAAATGGATTTTCCATTTTCTGCTGTAAAAAGGAAAGAGTTGAACAAAATCCCTGTTTTTCAAAGTAGGTTGCATGGAACACTAGTTCTATAGAATGTTAATAGTTGTTACTTAATATAAAAGTTTCCATCGTTGAGTAAGTTTCAGAAAATTTGGATCAAAGTGAAATGGACATTTCTCTCTGCAGGACATTTCGGTGCCTTTGATATGCTACTAAGCCTCATGATGCTTCAAAGGGGATTATGGTATCAATGTCTCCCAAACTTGTTGGACCTTGGCAGCCTTTTGTCACAGAGCAAGAATTTGGTGAGACTAGTGTTCCATAGACCGTCTTTTGGGAAACCCTTGACTATATGATCTGGAACGTTCACAGGTGGAAATGAAGCCACTGAGGACAGAATCCTTCCTGCATAGGCGTGGAACTGGGGAGGGGCCCCAGGCTCTCAGAGCTGGGTGGACCCCTCAGGATATTGCATTCACTCTGCTCAGGAGCACAGAGGGGTGCCTCTGAGGGGGATGGGAGCACAGGGCTGGGGTGCTGAGGTCCAACCTCAACTGGTGTGGCAGTTCAGTGACGAGGGGACCTGCCTGCCCTCCCTTGCTGAGGAAGAGCCAGGCACCTTGAAGTGGCTGAGACAGCACTAGCCAGGGAGTCCTTACTTCCGACTCTGCCCTCAGCCACCCTGGGACCATGTACAAAGGCCCTTACCACTCTGGGCCTCCACCTCCTCATCTGCAAAATGGAGATAATACGTTGAACTCATGGGGTTATTGAAAGAGAAGTGGGAGAATGGATCTGGCCTGTGAGGTACAACGCAGCTGAAATGGATGGACGATGCTGATGGCAAAGTGTGTGATGGCCCCAACACTTGGCTGTCACCCCATCCTTCTCGCCCAGACGGAGTCACTCTGCTGGAGCTCGCTGCAGGGAGGTCCCCGGGGTGAAACTGGGCTGGGAGGGGAGCCCTGCCTGGAGGTGTTCCCTTGTCCCCGGAGGAGTAACATGAACGTGAAAGCTTCGAGGCAGAGCCTTCTTCCTCCCAGTCCACCCAGGGAAAGCTTGAAGGAGTCCCCCGCCCCCTGGAAGGTGGGACAAAGCTCACAGCTCTTCGAGAAAGCTGGCCGCAAATGGGCTTATTCAAGTCTTTCTGGATAGTTCTAACAGCTGTGGGAACGGTAGGCCCTGTCCTGGGCTCTGCGGGGAAAGGAAAGACTGGTGTTCAGCCCTGGGACTCGTGGAGCTGGTCCTGGAAAAAGAGGTAGCATTTCAGCTGGCGACGGAGGGAGTGGGGAGGTGGGGAGTGGAGACGGCGAATGTGAACCCCATGTGGTTCAAGAGTGTGGGGCGAAGGATGAGGAAGCCACCAGTCAGAAGACAGGGTTTCTCATTAAGGGACAAGCAGAAAACAGGAGGAGAAAGGTCCGTGGGGGCCAGATGGCGAGGCCTTCACCGCCCACTGCAGAACCACTTCTTCCCACTTGCTGACAGGCCCCTGTTGCCAACACACAAGCAAGAGGTGACAGGTGAGCCTCAAACTGAAACCATGTGGGGCTCAGGAGGGTTGCCCGATCAAATACAGATGTGCAGCTAAATTCAAACTTCAGATAAACAAAGAGTAATTTTCTAATATAAGTATATCCCAAACATTGCACAGGATATACTCACACTAAAAAAATCACCTGTCATTTATCTGAAACTCAAATGTAACTGGATGTCTTGTATTCTTGTTTGCTAAATCTGACAGCCCCAAACTCAGAGCCAAGGGGCCTTAAGGAGATTTGCTCAGAGAGAGGCACGAGAGTCCTGGGATGCAAGCGAGGAGCCTGGCGGAGCTGGAGGGGCGGCAGGGAAGGACTTGGTGGGGAAGCCGCCCCATGTGCTCAGAAGGACGCCTTGGCCCCCTGCTCGGAGGCCCATGGGAGCGGCCAGCTGCATAGTGCTTCTGTGTGTTAAAGACCCTTTGCATTTTCAAACATCACCCTGTGGCCGCCCTCACCTTCTGGTCCACCCTGCCTGGCTCCCCTCCACCCCTGTGCAAGGTGACACTCCTGCCCTTTTCCCACAATGTGACGTTCCTGCCTCCCCTTCTGCTCCCGTCTATTTTCATTCTTCACACCCCTGCCCCTACACCGTTCCTTTAGCACCTGGCCTCTGAGCTGCCTCGGCTCCTCTGGAAGTTTTGTCCCCAGCCTGCCCTCCATGCCCCTGTTCTCACCTGTTCTCGCCTTCCCCGGGCTGCAGCACGGACTTCCCCAGGGCCCGAAGTGACCCTGTTCCGATTCCACATCCTCCCTAAAACCCAGTCCAACATCTGTGGCCCCTAAAGCTGATGTCACTTCATTGCCATTTGAAATCTGAGCCTGGCACCTTCTGGCAGTTATAAAGGGCCGCTGTGAGGCCTGCGCCTGGGATGGCGTCGAACTGGGAGCTGCGCCTTCACATCCACTGGGGAGCTGGGCGTTTGCTCACCTCTGTGCCTTGCACATGGGAAGCATGTGGGGTGTGCCCCTAAGAGATTGCTGCTACCTGGAGGAGAGTCCCCAAGGGGCAGGGGGACGAAACAGAGCGTTTCACTCAGGAGCAGTGTTTCTGTGTATTCAGCTCCCTGTAAACCGGAGACTCGAATCTTGACCTGCCTCCAAAGGAGGAAAATGCTACTTTCCATTGCTGTTTAAACAAAGAGGCAAAAATCCCTGCTTTGGGGCAGTTCACGCTCTCTCTCGTGGGAGACAAAGAGTGAAATGATAAATATAACAAGTTATGGTATGAAACAAGGTGATAAGTACCATGGAGGGGAAAACACAGAGATGGTGGCAGGATTGGGATGGTCAAGGGTGAGCTGACACTTTCAGTAAGGTGGTCAAGAGGCCTCACTGGGAAAGTGACCTTTGAGAAAGTTGAGGGGAGGGAGGCCTGTGGCTGTCCGGGGGGAGAGCGCTGCAGGCGTGGCTGAAGTGTGCACTGGATGGGAACTGTTTATGGTAAAATTCCCTTCAGCCCCCAAAGTACGCCCAGCACAAGAAACACCAGAATGACGGGAGCCAGGCGGAGGACAGGGCTTCCCCCTTCCGAGGCGGGTCTAGCTCACCAACCTCTTACCGCCTAGGGCAGATGCTGCTGCTACTTGGCACAGCCAACACAGCACCCAAGGAGCCCCAGGCAGCTACACAGCTGAGCCTTGCGCCTCACTGCTCTGGGCCTGTTCTTCCACTCCTGTGCCAGCTCAACTGTCCCCATCCACACTCTGCCTTCAGCTACCAGCCCCTGCACCACGCCAGTCTGGGAGTGAGTTCGGGCAGCCCCCTGGCTGTACATCTTCAAGGGAGGGGCATTTGTATCATGCTCTGTGTGACTCCCCCATGGCCCCAGGGCAATGCACGTGGGGTGGACTAAAGCGGAAGGAGGGAAGACCACCGGTCAAGGAAGCGGTGGGAGCCAGAGGACACGCAGCTGGTGAGGACTGGCTGTCATGGGGCAGGGAGGCGGGGGTGGGCGTGGGGTGGGATCTGCATCCGGGTCAGTGGTTCTCAACCCAGGCTGTGCACTAGAACTGCCGAGAGAGCACCAGTGCCCAGGCCACACACCAGACCACCTGAACCACAGCCTCCGGGGCAGGACTGCGGCCTCAGCGTTTTTAAATCTTTTCTGATGACTCCAATGCACAATCAAGACTGAGAACCACTTTCCTAGGTCCTTGATGCTCTGTGGACTTTGGGGACCAGCAGCGTCAGCGTCACCTGGGAGCTTGTTAGAAGTACAGACTCTCAGCTCTTCCCCAGCCCCACTGAATGGGAGTCTGCGTGCCACTGAGACCCCAGGTGATCTGGCTGAGAGCCGTTGCTTCAGGTGGCTCAGCAGAGGTCACAGGCATCTCAGAAGGTGAAGGGGGCATGGCAAAGGGAGTCTGGGAGCTGGAGAGGCGAGTCAGCCCTGGGGCACCCAGGGGACTGTGAAGCAGACAGGCTGTGCGTGTGTGTGTGGGGGGGGTGTCCATGTAGTCCCTGGGCTTTGGGCTCCTTTGTAAAGAGCAGAGACGGGGCAGGACTGCACCGCCGCTGTCAGACCATGGACCCCAGAGCTCCAGAACAGAGCCCTCGAGGGTTGGGGGCTGGGAGGCTGGGCTGAAGCTGCAAGCTTCCTGCTGACCTCGGGTTTGGGTCCCAAGCTGCTAATAAAATTTCCCCCGTAATTCAAATGACGCAGACATTCCTAGGAGACTGTGTTTGAGCAGCAAAATAGAATGTGTCAATTTTCAAAAGCTCCCTGAGTGGTTAAGTAGTGATTCAAGGGGCCTAGTGGGCCAGAGGGGATACCAGCACCCACTCGTTCATTACAGAAGGAGCTTCCATCCTCCCTGGCACCCCGCCGTCAAGGCCCTGGGGCTGGTTCTCAGGGCGCTGTTGTCCCCGGAATCGCCACTAGAGGGCAAGCGTCTCCCAATGTCCTGTCTTGGCTCAGCAGCACGGTGGGGGCAGCTCCAGGGGGCGCTTGGGCTGCCAGAGTCTGCAAATACCAACAAGCAGATGGCATTTCCTGGCATGCGAGTGAGATTCGGCCATGAGGCAGTCACTCCCGAGGCCGCAGAGAAATCCTGGGGTGGGAGGGGAGGCTGGGTCCCTTTGCTGTTTCTCTTTGTATTCTTAGGTGTTTAGATAGAAGTCTGAGAGAATGAATTCTAGAGTATGAAAATGAGCTTTGGCAAATTCTCCAGGGATCCTTTGTGTGAGGTAAGGCCATGGGGGAGGCCTGGAAGGAGGTGGCTCCGGTCACTGCTCCCTCGGGCAGCGTTCCCAAGCCTGGCGCTGCAGCAGCCCCGTTCTGGAAGGCGGAGCAGAGCTCGTGGCGCTTGGATGGCGAGGGCTGTGCTTGCTCCCCGGGCCCGGCCCCTCCCACCCCGCAGCCCGCAGCATGATCAGGCCGCTGTGGCTGCCAGGCTGGCTGTGGACACACGGTGGAGGCAGGGAGAGGCCAGGCCGCACTGATCCTCCTGGGGTGTAAGCAGGTGAGTGGCTAGAGTATGGGGACCGTGGGGACCCTCAAGCTGTCCTGAGAGGTGCTCACGGCGGTGGAGCAGCATGGCATGCCCAGAGGAGGCAGTAGACCACAGAAAGCCTATTTCCCTGGAGGCAGTTGGACCAGGTGACCCTGTCAACCCTACACTGAGATTTTCAACCACGTCCCCAAGGCAGGGAGCTGTGGGAGGGCGTCAGAATGAGCCTGGAAGACTTCTGGTAGCAGGAGCTGGAATGAAGCCCGGGGCACTGGGCTTCCCCACCTGCTCGCACTCTGCCCTTGGGGAGGCACTGCTAGACAAGTGGCCCAGAGCCTTTCTGGGCTCCAGAGCTCTCCAACAACGGATAAAAACTACAGTCCTACCCCTGAAAAATGCACAAAACCACAATACTGTGTATAAAGTTTCAAGGGATACAAGGACTCCTTAAATTTCACTGATGGATCATCTAAGGATACCCAGGCTCTAGGTTAAAACCCCAGGATTGGGTGTTTGAGGCCCTGCCTGGCTCCAATTCTAGGATGAGGAACACCTGTGAGCTGGGCATCACAGATGAACCTGGTGATGGTTTTAATGGTCAGCAGAATATCCTGGGATTTACTGTATTTATTCCAGATGATGAAAATATTGTCAGAGAAAGCCATGAGGCTGACTAAATCTAACTTCTCTCATTGACATGGGCTTTATTTTTATTTAAAAAACACTTACACATACTGTGCAACAAGAGCTGTTCCGAGCACTTTACAAATGTTAACTCATGCAGTTGTTTTAAAAGGCAAGTCCCTTTCTCTCTGTTGTCGTGGTGGGGAAGCCAGACTCTTCCAGCTGTTTGGCTTTTGGTGGCATCTAGTGTGTCCAAATCACAGTCCCGCCACTGGCTGAATTGAGTGCAGTCTTTCAGCCTTAGTTCCCTAATCCCCCAAATGGAGATATCTGCCTTTGCAGGGTTGTTGTGAAGATTTAAAATATTAAAAATGACATATGTAAAGCCCATAATACAGTGCTTACCATGTGTACCTACTATGATGAGGAGTTACATACATGGTCATTAGAAAGGGGATGAATTATCTAAATATGGGGTGTTTCGACATTCATTCCATTCCACACATAGTAATTATGTGCCCACTGAATGCCAGGCACTGTACTGGGTGCTGGGCACACGAGGGTGGAGCCTGTAGCCTTAGAAGTGAACTCTGGTGATGCAATGAGCTCCTAGTCCTAGACAACTCTAAAAAGCAAAATAAAGGGAGAAAAAAAATCAGGAGAGGGAAATGAGCTCACATGTGTACGGCTTCTCCAAAGAGACACATAATCTCGTCCTGTGAGAACTGTCAACACAGTGCCCAGGGACACCCTGTCCCTGCGTATCTCAAATGGTGAACGGGCTCCTTTCCCACTCTCCCAGGGAGAACCCGCACAGGAGCAGCACTGCCAAGCTTCCCCTTTGTTCCCTGTGCCCAGTTCCGAGAGGCAAGCCACAACAGTGACACAGACTCAGACATACGAGCACACAAACACACTTTCTGAAACAAGAACCCTCAGGTTGGAGGTGAGAGGTGACACTCGCAGCCCTTTGGGGAACTAAATGAAGTTTCCATGCAGGCAGCGTCAGTTCTGCAATCACAGCTAAAGGTTATCCCTGCTGCCTTGGGGAGAAGAGAGGAAAAAGGGCCATGTGTAGCTGGGGTCACCAGAGTCTGACATTTGCTTGTCCCAGATCTCAGATTTCTTGCATCCTCGGAAATGTCAACTCTGGGAAACAGCAGGGTGTGGTAGCAGGAGCTCAGGGCCAGGAGTAAGAAGCTGCCACTACACTTGGCAAGCCACAAAGTCCCTCTGCAGGTACCATGAGCAATACACACTGTGAACTGGCTGCCCCTACTTAGGGGGACCGAGGGCATTGTCCACACATCTCGGAAGTGCTGCTGTGTAGGTAGGTTGTGGTCAAGGAGTGGCTTCCCAGGTCCTTGGCAAGGGGCTCAAGCTTGACTTCAGGGAGGGAGTGGGGTGCTCTTGGATCAAGTGCCCGTAAGAACCCCTCCCACCCTGAAGTCCTCCATTCTGGGAACTGGCCACAAGTCTGAGAATGTCCTTTGTGCTGTGCTGTGAGGGCAGGGGTGCCTGGATGAGGTCAGCTTCCTAACCGAGTGGGACCCCATCATCTACAGTTTTCAGGCACATCCCACTTCTCCTCCGTCCCGCTCTCCCTGGGTTTGCTGTGGTTTGGCAAATCCTGGGTCGGCCATGCTCCCCCTCCCTCTATTTGGCCAAAGTCCAAATCCCAGGTGCCTCCATAGATGATTGCGGGGGGGGGGCCCCACTCCATCCCAGATGCCATAATTTCCGCTCTCTTTCCTTGGTGGTCCTGGCCTTGGATTTCAGCTTTCCTCTCCTGCTCCAGGCAGTGCTCCCGCCACCCCACCCCACCCCGGGTGGTCAGAGGCACTCTGCCGCCATCTAGTGGTCACCCGCGCCCTGTGAGTAGGTGGGGATGGGTGGCTACTTTGCTGAGAAATAATATATCTGAATTTATTGCCTTCTTAATGACAATTCTTTGGGGTTCCTGCGCTATAGGGAACACGGCTAATCTGTGCATATCAGGAAAAATGTTTTGATCTGAATTAAACCTTTATTCTCTGGTTGGGGCATCAAGAACCTTCCTGGAAGCCTGAGCCTACTACTATAAATACAAAGGAGCTTGGGGGTCACAGGGTCAGCTTGGGGTCCAGGGACAGCTGGTATGCTACAGGAAGGGGTGGTGTTTATTTTGGACAATTATTACTGGCATGAAGAAAGTGGATTAATAAAGCTCCTTTTTTTTCTCTTTCGGAGAGAAATGATGCAAAAGACTTCACGAGATGCAGCATTTCCAGACTCCATACTTGCGTGGTCACGCAGGGATGAATCTGCCTTGTAACCCTGAAAGGACCTCAAAAGCCTTTTCCTTCTCCTAACAAAATGCTAAAATCTTACTAAGTGAAATCGGCATGTCCTGGGGCGAATCTGATTTCTTCCATTTAGGATGACTTTGTGGAGCGGGCATGGAATTGGCAGGGACACTCGGAGGTGGGCCAGCCACCGACCACAGGCTTCACTTCCAAGGCAAAAGAAGCCATCTCCTCTCTTGTGGCTCTTTCTCAACTCCACAGAGATCTGGGGGCCAGCTCCCAACTCTCCTCAAACAGAACTGGGCTTCCCCTTCTTTTCTAATCCTTATCTTAACACAGCCCCACCCACCCCCACCCACTCACTCGTTCAGACTCATTGCTGCAGCAGGCGCACCCTCTGTTCCAGGCACAGGCCATCGGAGCCCTGCCCTGAGGGAGCACCCGGCCCAGTACTGGAGACAGACTCCTAAAGAGAGTAGAGCTCAGCCTCACTCCTGGGCGTGGTGACAGACATGGGCAATGGGCTATGGGTACACTAAGGTGAGGTCCTGACCTGGGTGGGGTAGGGGACAGAAGACTTCCTACAGGATGTGGCCCCCAAGCTAGATAGTACGGAAAGAGAGAAGGGTATTTTGGGCTATGGCTTAATAGGTCCCTACCCCTCCCTTTTCTTTGTCCACAGCCTTTGCTTGCTGGCATATCTAAAATTATTTCTGTCCTTATTTAGAGATGTTTGCTATATTGGGTGTCTTATTTTTCCAACCTGACATCTCAAAAAATATCCCTGTGCCCCCATTATGTTTTTTTCCTCTGAGTGTGAAGTTCCGGCAGAAATGTGCCTGTGGTCTCATCTCCAAGTAATAACGACCCTTTTGCCTACCCAAGACCCAAACTTTCTCCAGGCTTCTCCTGCCTGGGAGTCCAGCCCTGACCTCTTGGAAATAATTACCTTACTAAACACTGAATATCTTTAACTTCTTATTTTTGTTTTTAACACAGATTATCCCATCTGCTCTCCCATGACCCCCTCTGCGTCCTCTTTTCACCAGAAACATGGGCAGCACTGTCTCTCTCTGTGACCACAGTCTCATTTGTAAAACGCGGAGGGTGACCCTTGCCTTGCACTGCCTTCAAATCACGTACTGTCACCATCGTCTCCTACGGGACTGCAGGCCTCACTAGGGTGGAAACTCTGGGCTTCTTGGAATTTTTTTTTTTTTTGTCATTTGTGCCCTCTTGTCTTGCCCACACCCTGAAAACCAACCAGGTATTTAATGTACTGTAGTTGGTTAAGAGGAAACAGAACTTCCAGTATGAGCCACGAGTTATCTTCCTGCAAACTCAACATCCCTCTTCCAAAGGTGGACGATTCGTTCACTGGGAGGCAGTTCTGTCCCTCACTCTCCCATTGTTGAATGGGGTGATGTCCAGTGCCAAAGAATGAGAACAAGAAATAAGGGGCGGCCAGGCGCGGGGGCTCACGCCTGTAATCCTAGCACTCTGGGAGGCTGAGGCGGGAGGATCGCTCGAGGTCAGGAGTTCAAGACCAGCCTGAGCAAGAGCGAGACCCCGTCTCTACTAAAAATAGAAAAAACTAGCCGGGCATGGTGGCACATGCCTGTAGTCCCAGCTACTCGGGAGGCTGAGGCAGAAGGATCGCTTAAGCCCAGGAGTTTGAGGTTGCTGTGAGCGAGGCTGATGCCACGGCACTCACTCTAGCCCGGGCAACAGAGCGAGACTCTGTCTCAAAAAATAAATAAATAAATAAATAAAAATAAAAATAAGGGGCTCTGGTCACATTCAAACACAAAGTCCCAGCATTTTCCACTAGGACAATGGACACAGGTCAAATGGCATCGGAATGAAAGTATCAACTGACAAGGTTATTGAAAAAATAGTCTAAGAGGGCAGATCTTTCCCAAACCAAACAACATCTAGAAAAGCTGAAGGAAATTAAGATCTAATTCTAGATTGAAGGCTAGATTCTAGATTGAGCTGTGGTGCACTGTGAATGCTTCTCTAATATCTACAATACCCTTGTCCCACCGGGGTAACAGCAGTGCATTCTGGGAAATCATACAGTTCAAGGGGTGGGTCTGATTGGCGTACGGACTTTCCCGTGTACCTTGCCATGTGACCCAGTTCTAGCCAATGAGACATGAGGAGAGAGCTGCTCGAGGCTTCTGGGAAAGTTCTTTTTTGCTCTCAAAAGAGAATGACGGGCAGCCATTCTTACTCGCCGGACGTGAACGAGGAGGGATGTGGCCTGGTGACCCCAGGCAGCTCTCCCACAAGCTGTGAGGGGAACCTAACGGTGTAGGATGAAGCCAACACTGTTGACAGCAGGTGGAGAGATGGAAGGAATCTGGTCCTTGCCGACACTGGTGAGTTTCTAGACCAAGCTCAGAGCTGCCCTAGCTCTGGACTCCACGTTACGTGGGCCGGTGAGTTTGGGATGGGTTTTCTGTCTCACACGGTTCAAAGCAACTGGCTGACAGACGTACTTATCCCCTTTGTGAGAAGAATGGCGTGGGGAAGGGATATTAAAGCAGTAGAAATTCACAGGACTTGGAGAAGACAGAACATGAGGCATGAGGGAGAAGAAACTGGGCTGGTCCCTCAGGTTATCCACGTAGTAGGACAATGTGGCCAGCTCAGCTGGGGCCCAGACATGCGCAGCCACCCGCCCCGCCCCCTTCTCCCCGTCCCTTGAGTGTCTGTTCCCTCTGTGGACACACACGGAAGGCCAGAAGGAGCACATCGACAGCGTGGCACAGCGTCGGGGGGCGGGAGGGGGTGGCTTTTCTTCCTCACCCTACATGGCGCCCGCACATGGACGTGGTGCTAGCTGTTCCGTAATGGACACCACCGGCGTCCATAGCTCATGGGCACCGGACGTGGACAAGAGGGAACCAGAGCGAGGGAGGAGGAGGAACACAGACTCCAGTGGTGACTCTGACTGACAGGCTTCACGTAGCTCTGGGTGTCTCGGAAACGCTGGTTCCTGTCGCGGCAGGAGGGAGCCTTAGGGTGATTGTACACAAGGTGAAATGCCCGTGTGGCTCTGTTGCGAGTAACGGGCTGGGGAGGCCGGGTTCCACCGGTCGGGGCCATAGAAAATACATTTTGAGAGAAGACCGTTCAGTTTGGGGCATGCTGGGTTTGAGATGGCCGAGATGGGCAGGTCACGGTTCCTCGGGCGGGATTTGAGTGCTGTCACTGAAAAGGCTATTTTTAGCAACGACTTGGGTGGAGACAAGAACATTTCTCCTCTCAAATATGCAGCCAACTCAGAGGCAGAAGAATAGATAATTCCAGACACTCGTCAGGATTCTGA
Organism: Eulemur rufifrons; assembly: GCF_041146395.1. Taxonomy (NCBI): domain Eukaryota; kingdom Metazoa; phylum Chordata; class Mammalia; order Primates; family Lemuridae; genus Eulemur; species Eulemur rufifrons. Next base: position 20,108,119 of record NC_090984.1, on the reverse strand, counting down.
AGTGTGTCTGGGATTCCTGTGAAGTGGTCGAGGAAGTAGTTGGATATGAGCCGGGAGTCTGAGAGAGAGATTTGGGCTAGAGACGTGACTTTGCATGTTACCAGTTGAAGGACATTAATTTCAGTGATGGGAATGGATGATATTACCCAGTGTGTAGAATTAGTAGAGAGAAAGAAAATGAAGAACCCCAACATTTAAAGAACAAGCAGAGGAGAAACAATTTTTAAAAGGCCTTGAAGGAACAGCCAGAGGAGAGTGGTGTCACGGCAGACATGGGGGGCCTGGCGAAGGACGGAGTAGCCATGGCTTTCCGGTGGTGGCGGGGGATGGTGTGAGGGTCCTAGCAACAAGGCAGTCACTGATGCCTTTGAGGAGAGCCATTTCTGCGTGTGGATGAGGCTGGAGCTAGACTGCAGTGGGTTGGGAAATGAGTGGGAGCGGGCAGAGGGGACATGGCAAGCGTGGGTGAGGCTTTCAAGAAGTAAGACTACAGGCCAGGTGCGGTGGCTCACACCTGTGATCCTAGCCCCATGGGAGGTCGAGGCGGGAGGATCGCTTGAGGTTAGGAGTTCGAGACCAGCCTGAGCAAGAAAGAGACCCCCATCTCTATTAAAAATAGAAAAAATTAGCCAGGCATGGTGGTGCACGCCTGTAGTCCCAGCTACTCGGGAGGCTGAAGCAGGAGGATCGCTTGAGCCCAGGAGTGTGAGGTTGCTGTGAGCTAGGCTGATGCCACAGCACTCTAGCCCAGGAAACAGAGTAAGACTGAAAAAAAAAAGTCTGACTGCAAAGTCAAAGGGAGAGATAGTGGTAGCCAATGACACATGGGATGAGACAGGGTGAGGACGTGACTGTGAAGTGAGGTTCCTGAGAAGGCGGGAGGGAGGGAGTCAGTGCTCAGGGGACAGGGTGGGCCCTGGAAGGGAGGGGTGCGGTGCAGCGCAGCCAGGACTGTTCCCACTTTCTGAAGGAAGGAGGAGAGGTTGTCATCTGCTGAGGGCAAGAGGGATTTGGGGAAAATGGGTCCAGAACTGGCCACCTGGGGACTAGCCAGGACCACAGAGGATGGCGGTCAGAAAAACTGAAACTCAAGTTGAGGCAGGAGGCAGGTGTCTGACTTTCCTCCCCGAGCCCTCAGCAGCCTGAGTGTAGAGGCAACGAGGGGAGACGGCAGACAGCGCTGCAGTCTGGGCTCCGCGAGGCAGGGATGTCAGGAGGACAGAGGGCTCCTGGGCCAAGTGAGGGTCTCGGCCAAGCGGGGCTCTTCCACCTGCACCTGCAGGCTTCCTGCAAGTTGATGTGACTGCTCCTGCTTACTGCTCTCATGGGGCTTTCGTGGACAAAAGGAGAGATGGAAACGGACTTAAAAGCATACCAAACTACCTCACACCTGCAAGGATGGCTGCTACCAAAAAAATGGAAAATAACAAGTGTTGTTGAAGATATGGAGACATTAGAACCCTTGTGCACAGTTGGAGGGAAGGTGAAATGGGGTAGTCTCTATGGAAAACAGTACGGCAGTTCCTCAAAAAGTTATTATAAAACTAGAATTACCATATGATCTAGTAAATCCACTTCTGGGTATATACCCAAAAGCATTGAATGCAGGGTCTTGAAGAGGTATTTGGACATCTGTGTTCATAGAAGCAGTATTCACAATAGCTAAAATGTGGAAGCAAACGTATCCATTGACAGATGAATGGATAAGCAAAATGTGATGTAGTCATACAATGGAATGTTATTCAGACTTAAAAAAGAGAGAAATTCTGGGCCGGGTGTGGTGGCTCACACTTGTAATCCTAGCTCTCTGGGAGGCAGAGGTGGGCGGATTGTTTGAGCTCAGGAGTTTGAGACCAGCCTGAGCAAGAGCAAGAGCAAGAGCAAGACCCCATCTCTACTAAAAAAAAAAATAGAAAGAAATTATCTGGACAACTAAAAATATATATAGAAAAATTAGCCAGGCATGGTGGCATATGCCTGTAGTCCCAGCAACTCGGGAGGCTGAGGCAGGAGGATTGCTTGAGCCTGGGAGTTGGAGGCTGCAGTGAGCTGGGCTGACGCCACGGCACTCTAGCCCGGGCAACAGAGTGAGACTCTGTCTCAAAAAAAAAAAAAAAAGAAAGAAAGAAAGAAATTAATTCTGACATATGCTACAACATGGGTGAACCTGGAGGATATTATGGAAAGTGAAATAAGCCAGTCATAAAAGGACAAATACTATATGATTTCATTTATATGAGGTACCCAGAAATTCAGAAAGACAAATTCAAATTCAGAAAGACACAAAGTGGAATGGCGGTTGCCAGGGGCTGGAGGGAGGGACAATGGGCAGTTACTGTTATAAAGTTTCTATTTTGCAAGATGAAGAGTTCTGGAGATGGATGGTAGTGAAAGTCACATAACAATGTGAATGTACTTCATGCCACTGATGTGCACACTTAAAAATGGTTACAGTGATAAATTTTGTTACATCTATTTTACCACACTTAAAAAATATATTTTTAAAAAAGCCTGTTGAGAAGCGAAAGGCATTCAGTTGGGTGGCTGGCAGTGACATCACATGTGCAATGTATGTGATCCGATCCACTGTCTCAATCCTGACATTGTAAAGGGAGCGGCAACAAAGGGAAGCCCAGTGGAGCTAGCTGGGATGAAGAGCAAGGAGATGGGGCTCTGTTCCTGTCTCTGTCACTCTGTGACCTTGAGCAAGTTCCTTCCACTGTCTGGGTGCTGGTGTTCTATAAGAATATTTAGAATTAGCTGCCTTCTAAAGTCTGTCCCAGCTCCAATAGTCTCTGATTCTGGGAAGCTGAAAAGCACTGAAACATCACTGAGCTCAAGAGTGTTGGTGGTAGGCAGCTAAGCCCCTGGCACTTGCTCACTGGGGTCCCTGAGGTCTCTTCCTTTCCTACAGAAAAGATTCATCCCTTTAAATAACACTGCCCTTAGTAGGAAGAGGTGTTTTTGACAAGGCTTAAACCAAGCTCAGAACTGTAGTAAGGCCTCCTTCCCTTGCTTTATATGGCTTCAGAAAGGGCCAGGTTGGAGATTTTGGGACAGACCCAGGAAGTGCAGCAGGAGCCAAGAAGCCTTGTGAAGAGAGGCTCCTCCCCCTTTGCAGCGAGTCTCTTTGGCTTCATTTTCCCTGGCTTCGGTCTGGTGCCTGCTCCTCCTTCCTCCAGGAAGCCCTCAGCTGCCAACCGGCCCCCAGCTGAGCTCCGGCAGTGAGGCAAATCCCTTCAGCCGGCTGCTTCCTGTTTGCCCAACAGGCACAGCTTTCCTGGGCACACCTGGAGACACACCAAACCAGGAGCCTCTCTGCCTGGCAGGCACTTCATGTGTTTGCATTTGTATCAGAAGAGACCTTGCCAAGGCCGGATTCAGAAGCAAATTAAATGATAAAGCAAGGTCTCAGGCAGCTTTCTCCTGGGAGTCCCAGCTGGGGAGTGGTACCAGGGAGAGGGGTCTGTTCATAGCATGGTGTACCTGAGAGGGGTGCACTGCAATGTGTGCACCTGGAGGGGGTACCCCATAGCATGATCCACCCGTGGCGCCATAACCCACAGGAGCAGATGTGGATAAGAATCCCTGGAGGTTTTTCCTGCTTTTCTCCATGCTGTCCGACTGTAAATTTGAAAAAGGCCAGGAAAGGAGTCCTTGGGAACAGCCCAGGCCTGTTAGGAGGCTGTACTACTGCTTTTGACCACCAGAGAGCAGTGACACAGTGGCTTACTGGGTGCTCAGAAAAGGACCCACCAGCTATAGGATTCATAGAGCCCAGTGACAATGCCGGCTGCTTAAGAACTTCAAGACACAGCAGCAGAGCCTCGAACCAAGCCTTGGGCCCTTCTAAGCACCAGGCCCTGTGCTACTGCACAGGTCACACGTGCATGACGCTGGCTGTGGCTCAGGGGCCTCAGGATTTAGCCCTGCCTTCAAGTAGCTTCTCTGCCTCGACAGAGCTCAGGACAGTGCTGCTACGGCAGGTGTCCCTTAGCTACCTCCTACCTCCTTGCCTATCCTTTTTTCCCCAATGCCCTGCTGACTCTACGCACAAAACTTGGGAAATGGTATTTTCAGAGAAAGCCACTGGGGTGTAGTTTCTGCAAAAGAAGGTGTTTGGTTTCACGTTTGTTCGGCAATTTATCTTGGGAATTGGGGAGTCCCTTCAAGAAACAAGCACATCTAAAGCAAACATCCCACAGTAAAAAAAAAAGCACAAAGAATCCAAGCTCTGCAAATTTAGCTTTAGTTAAGTCTCCTCATTTGCTTCTGAAATACCTAGCCGGCAACCCTTTATTTTTTATTTTATTTTGTTTTATTTTCAGAGATGAGGTCTTGCTCTGTCACCAGGCCGGAGTGCAGTGGCGTGATCATAGCTCACTGCAGCCTCTAGCTCCTGTACTCCAGCGATCCTCATGCCACCGCCTCCCAAAGCGCTGGGATTATGGGACTATAGGCATGAGCCACTGCGCCTCAGCCTCCATTTTTATATTCAAAGCAGACAGCATGTTCCAAAATGTTTATAGGCACCTGGAAAAGGAAAGTAGCCCAGAACTGGCTCCTAAGGTCCTGTCCAATGTTTATAATTCTGTGTCTAAGAGCACAGGGTGGGGCCGGGGAGCAGCCTGGTGGGAGTCTGAAGTCTGACCTGCTGTGTGACCCAAGGACCTGTCCTTGCCCCTCTCTGGCCTTCAGCTCCCCCTGCCATAAAACCAGGACATGAAACTGGTCCGTCCCCTCTGCCCCACCCAGCTCTAACTCTCTACCATTCACCTTGAGAAAGTCTGTTTATAAGCCAGACCAGGCTAAAGTGAAGGCAATTGGGAAACAAAGCTGTCTAATCTGATTGACAAGCTAAATAGAAGGAGATAATTCTTTTGAATTAGAGGCTCACATATTCCACATGTCCCCACTGGAAAAAAGGGCGCTCATGTCTGCAAAGCTCCTCGCTGAATCCTACTCGATCCCCTTGCATGCTAAGCATGTTACTGCACGCGGAGTGCGCTCTTTCTGGTCCCTTCCCGCCGAGAGTCAGCTTATAAAGGGAAAGTGCAGTTCCAGTCCGTGCCTTATGGGCTTTGTGACCTTGGGCAAGTCCCTAATCCCAGTGGCTCTCCTGTTTCCCAAGCACACAGAGGGGGTGGGATGGGCCACTAAGGAGCACTTCAGTCCTAAAAAAACCACTTTTTTGGTTCTCTGAGTGTCCAGCAAATGTCATATAAGAGGTTATTTAGCAGTGACAGGTATTTTCTGTGCCCAATGCCTCGTTCTGCGGAAATAATGTCTGAAGAGGAAAAGGGTCTGAAAGGCTGATGGGAGCTTGTAGTCTCTCACTACTTAGCATCTCTGATCGCCGCCTCTGCTGCTTTCGAGGCACACGCAGAGACCCGGGGAGTTACGCCAGAGACCTCCTGGCTAGCTCAGCGGTCCCAGCACCTACCCTTCTCTTTGGTAATCTTCGTCCAGGTTTGACAGGAGCTGCGAGCCCGCCGTGGAGAGGTCGGCAGCAGCCAGGGGTAAGTCCCGGTAGGCAAAGTGCACCAGCTGCACGGGAGCAATGCTCTTGGTTTCCTCGTCGACTTGCTGGGAGATGATCTCAACTTCAGAAATCCCTCCTTCTATGGCAGGCCTGAGTGGGAGAGGGCAACGACAGGGAAGAGTTACCCTAAGACCAAACAAATTCTTCCGCTGCTCGGGAAAGGAGGCTCCGTAGCAGTCTATGCTGTGCTGGTGGAGGGCTGGGAAGCTTGCAGTTGCTGCTCTTCCCCGCTGGCCGCCCGGACAGGACTGAGGCCCTAACCAGTCCCGTCTCCTTCTCTAGTTGGGAAAATGGAAGAATGGGAAGAGAAATTGCTCAGGTCTAAAATAGGAGCTTTAGGGGCAGGGTCCTTCATTAAGGAGAAGAAAAGACCAGCTCTGCCAACCAGCAAAACCATGGCTTAGACTTTTAGGAGCTGGGTCACTAAACTTTATGTTGAGTAATACAGTCTTTTAAATTGTCTCCTGGGTTTCTTTGTAAAGGTGCTTTGAAAGAGGTTTTTGTTCACAATTGGATGTACCGTGGAGCCGACCTGGAGACCTGGAGAGACTTGGTGGGCTTGGGGGTAGTGAGGACAGGGGGGCCAGCTGTCCCTGGTTGTCACTCCCTTCCTCTTTGAGCTCGTCCTCCCATATCTGCCTTTTTAAAGTTGGGAGTAGGAAACGGGGGTCACTTGATGAAATGTCTGAGGAGTTGTGGGTCTCTTCCTACATTACTGTCAGGCTCACCCCGGCCACTGCAAATAACTGACAACTCCACTGGCATCACTGGGCGTCTCGGCCAGGGCAGTGCCACCTCTCAACCCACCAGCGGGTATCTGGCAATTTCTGGAGGCATTTTTGGTTGCTACAACGACCACAGGTGGTCACTATTGACATTTAAGTAAGAGCAGGGACATTATACATCCTGCAATGTGTCTAACAACTAAGAACTGAACTGTCCTGCCCAAATACCAACAGCAACCCCATGGAGAGCTGCTGGACTAGACGGTTTTGCTTTAACCCCCTGGGGTGCCGTCTTTGATCCCTTCAACACATCCTTGGCTCTATCTTATCCTGTAGCATCTAAGGGACTGGGTCTTGTGCCTCTGGCCAATCAGTGAGGGTTAGCAAGGAACATGGAATGAAAGGAGAGACGTAAAAATGAAATATTTGAGGGAACAGTGAGGGTCAGTGCCCAGGGTCATGAGGGGCTGGTTTTAATACTACTAAGGTGGCAGCCCAGTCGGCTCTAAACTCTTCTTGGGCTCTGGTGCCAGCTTGAATGCCACCTTCTGTGGGGCTCCTCCTGGGCCTCAGTTTCTCCAATTAGAACAGGAGGAGGTGAAATAAGGCTTTCGAAGGGCCATTCCTTCTCACTGTATGATGTGAGGGATAAGAGAAATATGGAGCAGAGCCGAAGCAGCTCTGTAGTTACAAGTCCCTATACTTGGGTGGGGAGCTCTAAATTCTAAACGTTTCCAACAACCATTGAAATCTAACCAGGAATACACGGTGGCAGCTCTCCAGAAGTTCAGAGCTGAACACGTTTGCTTGGGTCATCTGATAAGTGAGGGGAAAGTGGGATTTTTATTTTAATGCCACGGATTGGCTGCCTAGACTACCTGAATTCACCAGATAATTTCCAATGCCCTGATTCTCTTTTGTATGCCTTATTTGAACCTTTGCTTTTTTGCAACTTGTCAAGCACAGATAACAGTACTCATCGTTAAGCGACATTTACAAAATGACTCAAGATCTTTAGATGGCACAGTCATAGGATACGAGGCTTCTGTGTTTCTCAACAACTGAAATAGAAGTGTGGGTGTTCATGGGGGGAATCCCAGCTCCCCCAGGTGTTTCCCGAAAAGTAGGTGCTGGGTTGAATTTGTTCTCTTTTCTTCTGGACTACTCAAGGAAACTATGGATTGCTGAACTGAACAAACAGAACTTTCTGATCAGTGAGTTGTTTATGGAGGGTGAGTTTCTGAAACTAACAGGATATAGCTCTGAGAAGCATGAAACAAACTACTTCTCCCTTCCTAACTTTCCTGACCTCCATTTCCCTCCTGCCGGGGGTCATAGTGGCATAGCACCATCTCCGGCCATGTGGTCATCTCAGCATAGAGACAAGGCCACCTTTAGTGGGAGTGAAGGTCCCACATCCTGGTATTGAAACTACATCCTGGTCTTGGGTATGAAGAACAGCATGGTAGACAAAACACATTACTGGCTTCATTCTTTGCCTCTCATTGAGCCCACGCCCTTTCCCTTGCGACTTTGCAGCTCTTCCCATCAAAAGGAAGAGTCTACTTCCCCAGCCCTTGATGCTTCCTTCAGTCGTGTGACTTGTTTTGGCCAATGGGATGTTAGCAGACATGACACCAGCAGAGGCATGAAAAGGCCTCTGTGAATCTATGCCTGTGCTCTTGTACCTCCAGCGTCACCATGAGGAGGTGACTGGCCGAGCCTACTGGAGGGTGAGAGACAGTGGAGCAGAGTCCAGTCTCACCTAAAGCAGCTGACAGCCACCCAAGGCCCACAGTTAAAAGTGATCACAGCCAAGATCAGCAGGGCTATGTGGCTGACTTACCAGACATGTGAGCAACAACACTTGCACTGTGTTCTACTGAGGTTCTATGGTTGGTTGTTACACAGCATTACTGTGGCAACAGAGAAGGGGTTCACATGCAAGATGACAGAGCAGCCAGGCCCACAGCTAAAGAGGCAGGGACAGTGTGGTATTAATATAATAGAAGGAGTCCTATTTTCATCTTAGTACTTTTACCAACCAGTTGCAAAACACAAAATAAGTGACCACTTTTTACAGGTGCTTGGTAAAATTAAGTGCTTGGTCCACATGGCATCTTAGGTTTTGGGAACTATTATAAAATACAATATTATAAAAGCAATTCTCCCTTAACAGTTCTGCTCCTGGTTTCATACAGCCTGCTTTTAGAAACCCTCTCATGATTGCTAAATTTCCTTGCAATTCTCATTTTGTTACTTTATCTTAAGCACTTCCTAATCTTATCTTGAGGCTTACTTTCGAAAGGTTTCCCCATTTTTCTGTGGTGTCCTGCTAAAGAAAATGCATGTAGTGGTTGCCTAAATTAGAAGATCCTCATGTTAGGGGAGATTTAGAGCAATAGTTCTGGATGCAGATAGAAGATCCCAGCATTACTTACTGTGGATTGGTCATGTTGAAGGATGCAACCAGAGACGGGGTTTCTGAGTGTCTAGTGGGGCTCAGCTGTACTGCAGTCTGCCATCAGCATTTCCAAGCGTGGATTCTACAGGACACACACACACAAACAGTGCCCTGAAAACAAAAGTAGTTATTGCCTTCAGATGCCAAACCAAAGTCCTCCTAAGCTCATCTAAAAATGGGAATCCTTGGAACTTTCTTCCATCTAGCACTTTCTTCAGAGTCGTGCTGCATAGATTCTTACAATTACCTTATGCAGGGGTAACAATAGGCATAATTTCTCTCTTTTTTAGAAAATTAAACAGAGTCAGAGTGACAAGGTGAGCTTTCTGTGTCACAAGGAGATGGCAGAAGAGCCAGGTTAGCCCTCAAGTTTTCTGACTTCTTGTCTACAGCAATTCCCACTAAATTGCTGTGACACCACAAAACAGCATCACTTTACACCTCAGTCTTAGGAACCTCAAAAACAAGCGTTGTCTCAAAAATCTCAATTGTTTTCCACATATTTTTCCTCTCACTTCCCTTTCCTTTCTGGTAGTGCTGTCTCTCTATTCTTCCAGGCTTTTCTCTTTTCCTTTGCTCAGCTGGGTCTCATAATGAGAAAGGCAGCAGACCAGTGAAGCTAGGAGGACAGATCCTGGACCAGACTGCCCAGGGTTAGAACCTTGCCCCATTTGCTAGCTGTGTGACCTGCAGGAAGTTACTTAACCCCTCTGTTCTCAGTTTCCCCATCTGTAAAATGGCGATAATAATAGAACTAACTAGATGAGGTAATTCATGTAAGATGCTTAGAACAGTGCCTGGCACATAGTAAGTATTATATGATGTTGGCTTTTATTGTCATACTTATTATTTTTTTATAAAGTAAAATTTCACAGTCTGTTGAATCTGAGCACATCCCAAAGTATTTGGGTGGCTGAATATAATATTTCCTTTTAAAATTTGGACTAGCTAAACAGAATATACTTTTCTACCAACCAATGCTACAGTAGCACCTAGAAGTCTTCTGAGAGATTGTACAACCTAGCAGAAAATACACAAACAGACAGACCCACATTCTGAGTGATTCTGAACAAGTTATCAGGGAGATTACTCAAAAGGGCAATCCTTCTGTAAGTTGCATAACACTGCAACCTGCTTCTCCTACAAGAAATCGACGCACATAAAACCTGCTCTCCCAATCCTGCAGCTCAGCTCTGAGGGGCAGTTGGACTAGAAGCAAAGGGGGAGGATGCCACATCGTGCAAAATGAAAAGCTGCTCCCATGAGGGGAAGTAAATTTGCAAAGTGAGGAAGCTCCTTTAAGCTCTATATAATTAAGAAAAGACAGAGCTCAAGTTCAAGAAACTTGAGGAAATCCTGGGAAAGTCTGAACCTGGAGCAACTGGAAATGAGAGAGATGCAGAGCTCTCTAAAATTAGAAGGACCTGCACAGAGGAAGCCACCAACCATTTCCACACCAGAGGCTTGTGGGGCAGTAAGAGCATGGGGACAACACCAGGGAGAACTGGACAGACGTTTTGTAACCACACCTTATTGAGGGTGTCTCCTTCCCTTAGTATACCTTAGTAAGGGGGTGGGGGCAGTCTAGGCAGTAAAAACACAACTGTCTTCTACAGTATTTGGGATTGTGTATTAATTGTACAGTAAACTTTATAAAATTCTCCATTCCATAACACGGATTTAATTACTCTTAATCTTTTTTGTTCTCTTTATAAAGCTTCAAGTTAAAGTATTCCCAGTATTAAGATGGATCATCTGTATTGTCTAACCTCAACTGACAATGAAGTCAGGATTGAGGTATCCACAAATGGAGGCCAGGTGAGCAATACTTCCTTCCAGAATGGTGTTTTAACAAGCTGTGTTCCCAAATGAGTATTGTACATGCTACTCAAGATATTAACCCTATGGAGAATACAACAGGAAGCTCCTAGCTTTCACGGACCTTCCAGTCTGGCTGGGTGGGCAAGTTTAAAGCATGCAAAACTCTAAACTTTTTGTATATCTCTAGTAGTGAAGAACAAGTAATAATTGATAAATCTATATTTATAAATACTTTTAAATAAACACAAGTTCCTGTACTAATATATTATGGCCAATATTAAATGTGAAAAAATAGAAATGAAAATGATGAAAAAATTTTTTGACTTTTTAGGAAGGAAAATTTCAAATATATACAATTGTAGGGAATTGCAGAGTGGACCTGTAGTTTCCCACCACCCAGCTTCAACAGTTGTCAGCTCATGGGCAGTCTTGTTTTCTCTATATCCCTGCCCATTCCCCATACCTCCTGATTATTTTGAAATAAATCCCAGAGGTCATTTCATTTGTCTGTAAATGTTTCAGCACGTAACTCTAAAGAGAAGGAGAAAGATTCCTTTTAAAAGATATAACCACAAAACTATCATCACCCTCAAATCAACATTTTCTTAATATCATTAAATATCCAGGCATTGTTCACATTTCCTCCATTTGTCCTGTGATTTTATTAAGGTTTGTTAATTAGGAGCCAAACAGGTCCACACATTATGATTGGTTATTATGACTTCTGAGTTTCATTTAATCTGTATGTTCCCTGCCATCTCATTTTTTCCATGCAATTTATTGGAAAAGCTGGGTCATTTGTCTCACAAAGTTCCCCACAGTCTAGAACATGGTAGCCCTTAGTGGTGTTCTAATAGGGTCCTCTGTCTCCCGTATTTCCTGAAAATTTTAATTAGTCTATAGCCTTGACTCAGACTCAGGTTCAATTCTTTTTATGCAACACTTTATAGGTGATGTCATAACTTCCATTAGGAGACACATATTATAATATCTTCTTGTCCCTCTTTTTATGATATTAACAGCCGTTGATGATGGTTTCCTAGATCCATTAATTCATTAAGGTTTGCAAAATGATATTTTAATTTTATCCTTCCTTCATTAATCAGCTTCTATGAAGACAAACTTTCCCTACTCAACTATTTGATTAGTCTAAGGTACAGTTCATATAGGGAAAGAAGGATAAACGCTTAACTTTCCCCCTTTTATTTATTATTTCTCAAAATAATGAATTGGCATCTTTTTATCTTCCAAAGTGATCAATGAAGTGTTTGTGGTTATTTTAGCAGCATCAGGGATTCATTCACTCAGCAGGGAAGTGGATTCCCTGAAAAGGAGTGGGGAAGAAATGACTGGCCTCTCCAGTACCAGGGCAAAGATGAGGGAGGAAGGAGGGTAAAATCGTATGTAGATGGACAGCGAGCAGGCCGCGTCTGCTGGGGTTTTGATCCTTAAGAAACAGCACATTTTAGAAGGCAACATCCCTTATGACGATGGGAACGCTAAGCCTGGATGTTATTTAAAAATAATATTTTCCAAACAAACCTCAAAGCACAAGCCTAGCACGAAGCAGGTGCAGTCTAGCACTCTGTAAGTGAACATCTGAAGTGCAAACCTGCTGTCTCATAAACCTGACAAAAGCAGAAGAGAAACGTGTGTTGGGTTTACTGAGTCTGGCTCTGGCGGACAGTAAGGCTGCTTTTTAGCTTCAGTAAAATTCCAGCCTCTTCCACTTGTTGCTGATGAGTCTATGTATTTACCAATATCATGTTTGCATGCTCTGGCCAGATCTGCAAAGTTCAACCTTCCTAAGCCAGCATCCTTGGAATTTCAGGGCTGAAATAGGCTGCTAAGGTCAAGTCAGTTCCCTCACCGACCAGGTGAAAGAAGCCACGATTCAGCTCACCTGTCCCTAGCAGCCCCCAGGTCTACTCCCCACCCCTTACTGGAGTGGCTGCCCTTGGCACCCCATTTCAGTGGTTCCCACCCTGGTTTTACTCCACATCACCTAGGGACCTATTGGGAAATATAAATTCATAGGCTACACTGTAGAAATGCTGAATCAGAACTCTGCAGGTGAAGTCTGAGAAGTTGTAAGTTCACCAGGTGTTTCCGACATGCAACCATTCTATTTGACCCTTTCTGTCAGTGGTTCTCAAACGTTCTCAGGCACCAGAATCACCTGGGGGGCTTCTTAAAATACAGATTGCTGGCTCCTCCCCCCCATGAAATTTCTAATTTAGTATGTCTGGCGTGCGGGCCTGAAAATGTACATTTCTTTTTTTTTTTTTTTTTTTTTTTTTTTGAGACAGAGTCTCACTCTGTTGCCCGGGCTAGAGTGAGTGCCGTGGCGTCAGTCTAGCTCACAGCAACCTCAAACTCCTGGGTTTAAGCGATCCTACTGCCTCAGCCTCCCTAGTAGCTGGGACTACAGGCATGTGCCACCATGCCCGGCTAATTTTTTGTATATATATTTTAGTTGTCCATATAATTTCTTTCTATTTTTAGTAGAGACGGGGTCTCGCTCTTGCTCAGGCTGGTCTCGAACTCCTGACCTCGAGCGATCCACCCGCCTCGGCCTCCCAGAGTGCTAGGATTACAGGCGTGAGCCACCGCGCCCGGCCATGAAAATGTACATTTCTAATGGATTCCCAGGGGAGACTGATCTGCTGATCCACAGACCACACTCTGCTCTACTGAATCAGAAAGTTTGCTCAAGGTAACCTAGGTATTTTTATCCCTGTTTTGCAGATGAAGTTCAGTGGCTGCAAAGCTACTGTGGTGGAATTATCAGCTGAACCTACTCTGGCCAGGCTGAAGGACCAGAGATAAGGTACATCAGTTAAAAATACTTTTGTCTGGGAGGCCGAGGCGGGAGGATGGCTTGAGACCAGGAGTTTGAGACCAGCCTGAGCAAGAATGAGACCCCATCTCTACTAAAAATAGAAAAATTAGCCGAGTGTGGTGGCATTCACTTGTAGTCCCAGCTACTCAGGAGGCTGAGGCAGGAGGATCGCTTGAGACCAGGAGTGTGAGGTTGCTGTGAGCTAGGCTGATGCCACGGCACTCTAGCAGGGCGATGGAGCGAGACTCTGTCTCAAAAAAAAAAAAAAAACAAAGAAACTTTTGTTTGCAAGTAACAGAATACCTAACAGTGACTTTGGCAATGAAGACTTTTCTATCTTTCATAACAAGAGAACTGGAGGAGGTAGATGATTCCAGAACTGGAGCAGTGGCTCAAAGACATCACCAAGGACCCAAGCTCTTTTTTTCCTCAGTTTTATGGAGGTATGAGTGACAAAATTGTGCATACTTGGGGTATAAAATGTGATGTTTTGATGTATGTATGCATTGTGAAATGATTACTACAATCAAGCTAATTAACATATCTATCACTTCACGTAATTACCTTTTTGTGTGGTGTTGGTGAGAACACTTGAGATCTAGTCTTTTAGCAAATTCAAGTATATAATGTTATATATTAACCATTATTGGTCACTGTGCTATGCATTAGGTCTCCAATACTTATTCATCTTATAACTGAAGGTTTGTACCCTTTGATCAAAATCTCCTCTTTTCCCTCACCACCCACCCCTCACTACCCACCCCTCGACTCCTGGTAACCACAGTTCTGCTTGCTGTTACTATGAGTTCAAATTTTTTTTAAAAAAGATTCCACATAGATATGAGATCACGCAGTATGTCTTTCTGTGTCTGCCTTATTTTACTCAGCCTGATGTCCAGCAGCTTCATTCATCTTGTTGCAAATGGCAGCTTAACCTTTTTTTTTTTTTAAGAAGGTTATTCTTTTTTAAGGTTGAATACTATTCCAGTGTGTGTGTGTATCACATTTTCTTTATCCATTCATCGGTCAGTGAACACTTAGGTTGTTTCCATATCTTGGCTACTGTAAATAATGCTGCAATTAACATGGAAATGCAGGTATCTCTTCCAGATAGTGCTGTTATTTCCTTTGGACATATACCCAAAAGCAGGATTGCCGAATCATAGGCTAGTTTTATTTTGAATTTTTTGAGGAGCCCCATAATGTTTCTTGTGTTGGTGGTACCGATTTACATTCCCACCAACAGCGTACAGGTCTCCCTTTTCTCCACATCCTCACCAGCACTTGCTATCTTTTGACTTTTTGATAACAGCCATCCTAACAGGTATGAGGTGATATCTCACTGCAGTTTTTATTTGCATTTCCCTGATGATTGGTGATATTGAGCATCTTTTCGCCATCCTGTTTGCCATTTGTATGTCTTTTTTGAAGAAATGTCTATTCAGGGCCTTTGCCCATTTTTTAATTGGACTGTTTTTTGGTACTGAGTTGCATGAGCTCCTTATGTATTTTGGATATTAACCCCTTATGGCAGTGGTCCCCAACCTTATTGGCAGCAGGGACCGTTTTCACGGAAGACAATTTACGGACTGGGGAGAGAGGGATGATTCAAGTACATTACATTTATTATGTGCTTTATTTCTATTATTACACGTAATATGTAATGAAATAGTATACAACTCACCATAGGTTGGGGACCCCTGCCTTATGGGATATATGATTTACAAATATTTTCTCCCATTCTGTAGGTTGCTTTTTCATCTTATTGACTGTTTTCTTGGTGCAGAAACTTTTTAGTTTGATGTCATTCCTGCTTGTTGATTTTTGCTTTTGTTTCCTGAACTTTTGGTGTCAAATCCAAAATATGATTGCTGAGACCAATGTCAAGGAGTTTTCTTCTAGGAGTTTTATGGTTTAAGGTCTTACCTTTAAGTCTTTAATCCATTTAAAATTTATTTTTATGTACGGTGTAAGATACGAGACCAATTTCAATTTTTTTGTACATGAATATTTAGTTTTCACAGCGTCACTTATTGAAGAGTCTGTTCTTTCCCATTGTATATTCTTGGCACTTCTGTTGAAAATTAGTTGACCACGTATGCACGGATTGATTTCTGGGCTCCATGTTTTGGTCCATTGGTCTACACATCTGTTTTTACACCAGTACCATGCTGTTTTGATTACAATAGCTTTGTAATGTAGTTTGAGATCAGGAAGTGTGATGCTTCCAGCTTTGTTCTTGTTCAAGATTGCTTTAGCACTTTGAGATCTTTTGTGGTTCCATATGAATTTTAGAATTTTTTTCTGTTAAAAATGCCATTGGAATTTTTTTTTTTTTGTTGTTGAGACAGAGTCTCACTTTGTTGCCCAGGCTAGAGTGAGTGCCGTGGCGTCAGCTTAGCTCACAGCAACCTCAGACTCCTCGGCTTAAGCGATCCTACTGCCTCAGCCTCCCGAGTAGCTGGGACTACAGGCATGCGCCACTATGCCCGGCTAATTTTTTCTATATAGATTTTTAGTTGTCCATATAATGTCTTTCTATTTTTTAGTAGAGACGGGGTCTCGCTCAGGCTGGTCTCGAACTCCTGACCTTGAGCAATCCACCCGCCTCGGCCTCCCAGAGTGCTAGGATTACAGGCGTGAGCCACCGCGCCCGGCCGCCATTGGAATTTTGATAGGGATTGCATTCAATGTGTAGATCACTTTGAGTAGTAAGGACATTTTAACAATATGAATTATTCCAATCCATGAACACAGGATATTTTTCCATTTATTTGTGTCTTTGACAATTTCTTTCATCAATGTTTTATAGTTTTCAGTGTACAGAGAACCCAAGCTCTTTTAATCTTTCCATTTCCCCATCTCATGTGTGATGTATTCCACATGCTTGTTGCCTTCTGGTTGCAGAATGGCTGCTGCAGCTCCAGCTTGCACATCCTCACACCAGTTCCCAAACAAGAAGAATCAAAGGCTTCTTCCTCACAAGTCTCTGATCTTTTATTCAGTAGGCATTATCTTTCTAAGCTCTCCAGACAACATCTCCTGATGTCTCCCTAGGCAGAGCTGGGTCACATGGTCACATGGCTGTCAAGGAGTCAGGGACAATAGGCAGCTGGCCAAGGGGGTTAGGAGAGATATGAGAGCCTAGCTGAGTCAAGGTTCATCCCTCGGGGATGGGCATGTTGTTTCTATAAACATAATCTTGGTTCTCTTAGCCAGGAAGAAGCAGGCAGGGGCTGTTGCCTAGGTAACTAATTGTATGCCAGATCAGGTTGGGACACTTTGGTTCTGAGGCTTGGGTAATAAGCCTGGGACTCCAAATGAGACTGGCTAAATGTTGGTGAGTGGCTGGCAGGAGATGTGAAGGATGTGTTCTCACAAAACCTTGGGGTTCTTTTATTTGGAGACAGTGCTGCACATGACATCATAAAGCCCACTGTAGAATTTGCTCCTAGGGAGAAGCTACTGAGCTCTAGTCCCTCTCATGGACATGATATTCCACACCCCCAGGAGAAGAAGGCTGTGGTTTTTGTGCTAGATGAGAAAGGCTTCTGTACAAAATCACAAGGTCATCCTTGTTTTTACCTTGACTCATTAATACCTTGCTCCATTAAAAAGGTGCCAAAATGAAGACAACCAGTCCTGCACCTGAGTGTTTTCCACTCCCATCTCCTCTTGCAAAGGAGACTGCAAATGTCTTAGCTGCAAATCTGCTAAGTGGGCAGAGAGCCCACAGTAGCTTTCTTTTCTACATGCAGCAAAGTCTCTTGTGGCCCCCTTTAACTTTCTATCGTTTGTCATCTTCACTTACTCAATGATGCAGTCTGTCAATTACTGCTGATCTCATGAAGCACAGGAAACACAAAACAAGATTACACAAAATCAGATCAAATCATCCATAATTACTCAGGTATTCTGTGAAGAAAATCAAGAAGACATTATCCTAATTCTTTCTTTCCCCTCAATATCTTTTTTCCAGTTTTGAGCTTCCCTGAGTTCCCTAAAAAATACTTCCTTAAGTTGAACACACGACATCAGTCACCCTGCTGGGACAAAGGATCCACTGGCTCCTCGCCCCTGGCTGGCCTAGGTAGAAAAAAATGCCACCCAGCAAGCATTCTTCAATCACAGCCTAATGTCATTTTCCCTCCAGAATGCTTTTTTTCCCCCCTTGATTACATTTACATTTCACAGAATTCCCTCTAGAATTCTGCAGAGCTTCTGAGGAACTCAAATAGCTATGATTTTGGTAACCACTGACAATGAGCTGGAGGGCCAGTGGCTGCCCCGGCACCTCTAACCGTCCCCTCTCCCCTCAGTCAAGCAAAACTTGTGTAAATGGCATCCTTCAAACACTTTTCAAATTTCCAAAGCCGTCTTCTGCTTCTCAGGATGTTAACTAACATATGTGAGGAACCCAGATATAATTAACTTTGCTACTGAATTCTACATGGCACCAGGCAAATGACTATGCTTGTCCTCTTTCTTCAATACATTTTGTACTACATGTGGTAAGACTGTAAAAATTTTTTTACCCTTTTTTACCTCCATTGTATCAATGCTCCCTTTGTCATGCAACTTTACATTGCCCTTTTGCCCTGTGCTGGGCTTTGCCATGTGGCTTGCTTTGTCCAAGTAGATTGTGAGCAAACATGAAAGCTCTCATGGGATTGAGTTTGCTCTCTTTCTCTCTCTTGCCCCCTTCCTATCACCTTGACAGCATGCCCAGGCTGGCCTGCTAGAGAATGGTAGTTGCCCCAGTCACCCTAATCAAGACCAGCCACAGCCAGCTGCCCGCCCCCACATGTGTGAGTGAGCTCAGCCAAGACCAGAAGAACTGCCCAGCTGTGCCCAGCCTAAATCGCTTACTCACAGACTCATGAGCTAAATAAAGGGTTTTTTTTGTTTGTTTGTTTTTTTTTTTTTTTGGTTTGTTTTTGAGACAGAGTTTTGCTCTGTCATCTGAGCTAGAGTGCAGTGGCATCATCATAGCTTGCTGTAACCTCAAACTCACGGGCTCAAGAAATTCTCCTGCCTCAGCCTCCCGAGTAGCTGGGACTACAGGTGCGTGCCACCATGCCTGGCTAATTTTTCTATTTTTTTGTAGAGATAGGATCTCACTCTTGCTCAGGCTGGTCTTGAATTCCTGACCTCAAGCAGTCCTCCTACCTTAGCCTCCCAAAGCGCTAGGATTTCAGGCGTTAGCTTCCATGCCCAGTGGTTTATTTGTTTTTAAATTCATTCTTCAGTCACTTATTAGCACCTTTGTGGTGTTTCAGGAGCTATCCTCAATATCAAGGTTATCTGATAAATGAGATACTGTCACAGCACTCAAGAAACTCAAGGGCTAGTGACAGATGCATGGACAGACATTTAAATCAAGTAAGTGAGAATAATGAAACATTACAAAGGAGTGTTTTGAAAGCTGCAAGCTTCTTTATAAATATTAAGCAACTAATGATTCTTCACACTGGCAGGCACAACCCCTCTCCTCCTCCAGCCATCTGTTAAAGAAAGGTTTGTTTTTTTTAAGCCCACCAAGTTTTGGGGGTAGTTTGTTATGTGGGATTATTGTGGCAATAGATCACTAATACATTATGGACAAACATCCACTGCAACACATAAAATAATACAAAGATGAATATTTTTTGAAAAGCTGAACCTCTCTCCAGCCTCCATCTTACCCCTTCCCCTTCCTTGCTCCACTCTCACTTCAGGCCCCTATCCTGATACCCAGGTATGGAAATCCTTGCTCAGAATTACGCAAGCATGCACTCCGGGATACAGGCTAACTTTCTGTGGGTTTGTGTTTAATAAAGTCAACCCTGCAATTTGTTTTTATCACTTAGCAACATATAATAGACATCCTTTCTAGTCAGTAGATAAAAATTTGTTTTCTCAAATTTCTCAATTCATACATACACACATATGCACATATATAACATCATATAAATTGGTTATCATAAAGTTCATGTTTTTTGTTGAGTCAGTTTTTCTTTTTTGCCTGCTTCTTCCGTGTTACCTGCCTCACTGTGGTATTCTCCCAACATACACATGCACACTCACACACAATGTTAACTTGTGTATATTATCTTTCTTTACTTTTCTCTGTGTTTACATACAAGTAAACGTTTCATTGTTTTATTTAAAAATATATATTCACACTTATCTGCTTTTTGCTTTTCCCACTTGACAGTATCTTGTAGAAATCCCCCTCTCCCAAATCAGGTAGTAAAACCCTAATTCATTTTCTTATTAATGGCTGTATAATATATTCCATGGTATGGATGGCCATAATTTAGTTAACAATTTCCCTGTTGAAGTACAGTTTATTTTTAGATTTTTTTTGACCACTGTGAAAAATGTTATAATAAACACCTCTGTACACATTTTATTATATACTGGTAATTACATTTGCATGGGACAGATTCCTAGTTGTGGCATTACTGGACTAAAGAGTATGCATTTTAAATTTTAATAAAACAAAATAAAACAAAATTGCTTTCCAAAGGGCACTTTAACAATTCACACTCTGTAGCAAAGTAGGAAAGTTCCCCTTTGAGGGGAGAATATTAATTGTAAAGTGTGAAAAGTGACTGTGGACCAGACAAGTCCAAATACTTGCTTTAATTATACCTTCTTCCCCAGGGAGCACTGGAGGGAAAATCAGAAAAATGGAGGATAATGGTAAAACCAAAAATAGTAGCAGATACACCAAAAGAAAATACTTACTTAGCCTAGGAACTACCCCCATCACAATATTTCTATGAATTGTTTCAGCAACAGTCAATCCCCTGAGGATCCTATTTTCTTCCCTGTGCCATAAACCCTAACCCCCCAAACTAAACCAACCACATAACCTTGAGGTTAAATCTTGGGTTTCCTCAAGTGCTCTTCCCCTGCCCACGCCCAGGACTTACAAGCTGGTGGAGATAGTGGATGGAAACATGGCAGGCTTAAATTTGATCGAGTTCATAACCAACTAGATAACCTCAATATATAGGTTAGTGCCAAAAACATTACTAGAAACTCTTAGATGGTGGCATCAGAATTTCCTGGATTCGCCCCCTCCAATGTAGTGGCTTCCTGTCCTCATTCCCAGGGAAGTCAATCTCCTCTCATAGATCACAAGTCCTTGCATGATAACAAGGGTCAAAAGGTTGGTCAGTGTCTCACTGGAACACTAGTGGCACAATGCCCCTTGGCACCAGGCAGGGCCAGGTTTAAGTGAGGACTTGGGGAAGTGCCACTCACCAACACCTCTCTTTGAAGAACTCAGGTCTTTATAGAAGCCTCCCAACTCAGAGCTGTCCCTCTACATGATGCTACTATGTGATGCTCTGTGTAAATCTTCTGGGATGCTAGAAGGATCTTACTACCTTCAAAACAAAATTGTTTCTCCCAAAAGGGTAGAAAGTGGAGGGAAAGTAAGCTAAGGTCTCTGTATCACTGATGCCACTTTATTGGTCAGGAACTCCTCAGGTAATAGGCATTTACAGAGATCTTAGTGTAAAGCTTGGTGCTGGGAACTAAGCTGCAAAGTGGTCTAAGGCAATCCCTGCTCTCAAGTTTTCAATCTCATCAGAATGGAGGATCTGAGGCAGTAAGATGTGAATGATGACTTAAGATGACATGTGCTGAATGCCAGCTGAGTGGTACAGAGAAAAGGTGTGAGAAGATTAAGGCAAGAGGAAGTCATTGTGGGCTGCATAATAGAAAAGACTGTGGCTCTTCCCATGGATGCAGTGACTTGGCCTTACCTCAGTCCACTTATCCAGTTAGTGGCAGGGGCAATGAGAGAGCACTAGCCTTCTGGCCTTGAGCCCCATGGTATCTACAAATGGCTCTATCTGCAGTGGGCCTGAGGACCACCTGGAGAGCTTGTTTAAAATGCAGATGCTTGGGCCAGCAGAGGGATTCTGATCAGGAAGGCCGGGAACGTGAGTTTCTACCTGGGAAACACTGGCCTAACTCTCCCTCCCCATACCACCTTTACTTTCATGTCCCCCCTCAAGAACCACAATCAGGTTCTCTTTAATTTTACAAACACCTCTAGGCCTCAGTTGATTTCAGTCTCCTCTTCTTCTGCTGCCCCTCTTATGGACCCACTGCCATTCCCAGCTTGTCTCCTCTCAGAAAATCCTTCATTTCCAGAAGTTCCTGGGCCTGAGTCCATTCTTATGGCTTCCGTGGACCTTTCTTATCTACCCTTAATCCAAAACAAGCTGCAGAGATAGTCTCACCAGGGCTTGCATTCAGGCTCAGGAAACATAATAAAACTGCTCCAAGACCCAAACTGGTCAAAACATTCCCTTGGGCTCTCTTAATAAGCAATGGGAGGTAGGTGTGCAGATGGTCCCAGACTAGGCAACTGTGAAACGGGGCAAATCCCTCAGTCAGAGCCCAGTTTTGCCACGTGCAAATGAAGACAACATGACTGAGCCACCTGAGGCAGGGTTATAGGATTTCATTTGCTCTGGTATTTGACGAAGTAGCATGGCATGTGATGTCCTTGTCTCTAAGAAGCCATCGATATAAGGTAGACAGTCAGTTTAATAACAGCTTGTTAATGAAAAAAACTCAGACACCTTCTGTCTTAGTCCATTTGTGTTGCTATAAAGGAATACTTGAGGCTGAGTAGTTTATAAACAAAAGAAGTTTATTTGGTTCACGGTTCTGCAGACTGTACAAGAAGCATGGTGCCGGCATCTGCTTCTGGTGAGGGCCTCAGGCTGCTTCCATTCGTGGGGGAAGAGATAGGGGAGCTGGTGTGTGCAGAGATGACATGGCGAGAGAGGAAGCAAGAGAGTGAGGGGAGGTGCCAGTTTCTTTTTAACAACTAGCTCTCGTGGGAACTAACAGAGTGAGACCTCACTTACTCCTCCACGGAGGGCAATAATCTACTCATGAGGGGCCAACCCCCATGACCTAAACACCTCCCACTAGGCCCCACCTGCAACACTGGGGATCAAATTTCAAAAAGAGGTTTGGAGGGGTCAAGCAAACCATATCCAACTATAGGACTCTCATATTAAATTTGTGCATCAAGTGTAAGACCCTGATGGTTTCAATAATGGGGAAATATGGAAAAATATGGGTCTTAGCGCTGAATAAGGTGACTATGTTGCTACTGTTAACACTGAACATTTGAAACATGAGAAGATAAAAATAAATATAAACTGAACTTCAGGGAGTCCAGAGGTGCCTTACCAATTCTCCATTCTGGTAACTGACCAAAATTACCAAAAAATCAGCAAAGGGGTGGGAGACAGGGAGTTCAGAAGTAAAGGAAGAGAATGGGGCAGTCAAGACCACATTCATCAAGAGAGAACCAACCTAAGGAGCCACAAAGAGCCATCCCTTTAAGACCTCTGAATTTGGAGGGTGGAGGGAAGTCTCCTGAGAGGGCCAGGGCGGGACACTGGCTGGCACACTGGGGCCATTTTCATCTTTTTTGTGACCAGCAGTGTCCCGAGGCTGCTGGGGTGGGCTGAGGAGAAGCACTGGTCACGGCCTCCGCTGCTCTGCAGCTGGTTCCTCCGACCCAGTTTCTAAGTGGTCCAATCCTAGGACAGACCAGGACTAACACCATCCTTGAGGGGCTTCTCCAAAGTGGCTGCTCACGTGGAAGTAGGGAGCTATCCGGAACCAAAGGGTGACCTCTGTCCCACTTCCAACAGGAGAGAATGTTCTCCCAGCTCAATGGACAGTGACCCCCAGGAGAGAACCTGCTCACAGCCTCACTGTAAGGGGTGGTGACAGGGGAGCCTGGCTCCCAGGGCGGTGATTTTCACAAAGCAAACCAAAGTTACAGACAGTAAGATGACCCACCTCGCCAGTAAGCAAAGACACATAAATTCAAACCAATTTTCTACTAATGGGCTGGGAAAGATTTATAATATCTAGTGTTGGTGAAAGTGTGAGAAATTGGCCATTCATGTACACTATTGGTAGGAGTGTTGATTGTTGCAATTTTGCTGAATGGCAATTGGACAATATTTATCAATATTATATTAATATGCACACTCTTTGAGCCAGCAATTCCACTTTTAGGGGATATGTTTTAAGGAAAAACACACACACACACACACACACACACACATATTAATAGAAGTTTGTCCAATCATTGCTATAATAGCACCATACCTAGCACATATTAGGGTTCCACAAATATTTGATTCATGAATCAATGAAATAATAAATTATAATCCATCTAAATGTCTAACAATAGGAGAAAGGTAAAATAAATTAAGGAACTTCTGTATTATGGAATTATTATACAATTATTGAAAAGGATGAAGCTGAATGGTTGCCTAGAGCTGGAAGTTGGGAGAGATTGACTGCAAAGGGACCAGAGAGAACTTTTTGGAACAATAGAAATATTCTATATCTTGATTGTGGTGATGGTTCCAAATGTACATTTAAAGTGGATACGCTTTAGTGTTTGTGAATTATACTTCAAACAATATGGCTGATTTTTAAAAAGTGGATGAGTGTACTATTCTCATCAATATGAAAAGTTATCTGTAATGTAATAGTAAATAAAAAAGCAGGTTACAATATGGCATATGTATGATGATCCCCATATACAGAAGCTGTGTGTGCAACAGGATATGGAGTGGGACTCATTCTGTTGTCCTGGAGTTTTGCAGATGCCCTAAAGATAAGGACACAGGTGATAAGTGCTCACACTGTCTAAAGAGAGGTGCCCAACCCTTGATTTGGATCATACTAACCATGGTCCAGCTGGTCTAGCAACCACCACTCCCAACAGCCTGCAGGACAGAGGCTAGAGGTCCACTAAAGACGAGAGGGAGGGAGGGGAGAGTGTCTCTGAAGGGAATTCATAGGAGTAGAGAACGCTGGGCATTTCCTTTCCCTGAAGTCTCCCTGCCAAACTCCTGGGGAGAGGGCAGGGTGTGGAGGGCAGGGCGAGGAGAGAGGGCTGCAGTGGGAGCAGCCTGGAGGCTAAGCAAGGATGAGGCACTGATCAAATTCTTAGGGAAAATGAAACTCACTAAGCTGAGTATGAATTTTTAAAGGACACTGAATCCCAGGTGGTCCAGAAAGCCAGGCATGGCAACTATATGGTCAGGAACACCAGGCATCCCCCGAATGCCGCTCCAATAAAAACATCCGTGGTTGTCACTGCGCCACACCCACCTCTCCTCCCCTCCAAATCCTAGAGCTCCGTCTGATTGGCAGGGTCTAGGTCACACAGCTGCATCGTGGCTGCAATGTGGGTGGTAAACTAAATGTGGGAATTTCCTCAAATATAGAAGGGCCATTCAAGGCATGCAGGATGGCCACAAATAAGGAAGGTGCCCTCTGTAGTGAAGGCCTTCCTGTGGGCTAGGTAAAGTAGCTGGGCATCTTGAGAGGACTGTACCCAAGAAAGTGGCCTTCTTGGTCAGGGGAATCCCAGGAGCACAGTGCCAAAAGCAGGAACTGAGGGCGGCTCTAAGGAGTTAAACAGAGCATCCAGTGGAATGGGGCATGCAACCTCCATCCCAGGGGTGTTGGGAGTGGGCAGGACATGGGGGTGTTTATAAGGAGCTTACAAAAGCACTTTGCAAGAGCCAGGCTGAGCAGAGAGAGTGGGGCAGGAACAGGAGGGCTGTCTGCAGGGTGTGATGTGTTGACAGGATGAGAGATTGAAGTATTGATTTAGATAGAACATGTTAACATCTGAAAATTAATGTAAGTCCCGAAAGTGCCTGGAAAGGCTAAGACGTCTTCCCACATTCATGTCAGGTGGTAGGAAGGAAGAGCAGACAGGACATATCGGAAGGAAGCAGTAACTTGATGGTCCTATATCAACCTCGTTCATCTAAAAGTCTAGGATGGCCAGATCCTAGATGGTTAACAGGAGCTAGATGTAGGAGAGTGACATTCTTGAGGACAACTCTCATTTATCAGTAGTGTTTGTTCATGAGCATCTTTTATTAAAACAAAACAAACAAAAAAGATAAGGGACAGCTCCATTAAAAACATTTAAATATTTAGATATGTCGAACCTTGAAAACATTACGGTAAGCAAAAGAAGCCAGACACAAAAGGCTGCATAGTGTATAATTCCATTTATCAGAAATATCCAGGCCAGGTGCGGTGGGTCATGCCTGCAATGCCGGCACTTTGGGAGGCTGAGGCAAGTGGATCACTTGAGTCCAGGAGTTCAAGATCAGCATGAACAACAGAGTGAGACTCCGTCTCTACAAAAAATAGAAAAATTAGCCAGGCATGGTGGTGCATACCTATAGTCTCAGCTACTCTGGAGGCTGAGGCAGAAGGATTGCTTGAGCCCAGGAGTTTGGGGAGGCTGTGAGCTACCATGATGTCACTGTACCATAGCCCAGGTGACAGAGTGAGACCTTGTCTCAAAAAAAATAGAAATATCCATAATAGATAATCTATAGAGACAGAAAGCAGATTAGTGGTGATTGCCAGAGACAGGCAGGAGAGAGTGACTATTTCAACGAGTTCAGGGTTTCATTAGGGGTAATGAAAATGTTCTGAAACTGCATGGTAGTAATGATCGCACAGCACTGTGAATGTGCTAAATGTCAATAATGGTAAATTTCATGTTATGTGCATTTTACCACAATTTACAAAACTAAAAAAAACAAAAACCACCAACAAAAATCTAGATATATTAATTGACAGGAAAATTCCACTATAAAGTAATTTGAAAAAGTAAGTTTTAAAACTGTTCACTTTTGTAAAAAAACAAAAACAGCAGCAATGTAGTATGACTTATACATATTAATAAAAAGATATGAAAGTACAGATCTCATAATGTTAACAGTAGTTATTTCTTGGCGGTGGGATTACAGATAATCATTTACTTTAGATCCTTCTATATTGTTAATTTTCTTTTATAATGAACTATTTTTAATTTAAAAATGTAGATAAGGTAAAAATTGGTAAGTACGTAAGAGAGGTAGGAGTTCGGAGGCAGAAGAGACAGCTTCCAGCTGTTTGGGTTCTTGTTCCTTCCTTGAAGTAGTCTCCTGCTGGGTGTTCACACAGCCAGGCGCCAGGCGTCACGCTTCAGACACACCCTATATGCTGCCCCCATGACTCTTCTGAAGCACAGCTGTGATCTGCTCACTCCCTGACTCAAACACACAGTAGTTCCCATGGTTCACTAAACACAGTCTCAATTCCTTGGCCAGGGATTCAGAGCCTTCCACCATCTGGCCCCAACCTTTTAAGCCATTCCTCATCCTTCTAATGCACTGTGCTCCAGCCACCTCATCTGTTCCCAGTGTATGCACACACACACCTCTCTGCCTCCTGCTTATGGAATTCTCTCCGCTTGGAACATGGATTCCCCTGGTCCACAGACCCACCCATAACTGGCTCTCTAATCCAACCTTGTGTTGCCCGATGTCATCGCTTCCACTTGAGCACAGTGGGGAGAAGCCAGCTTTCCTTTCTCTCCCGCCCACTTCAACTGTACCTCTCTCAAGGCATGAATCATGTTTCTACCTTATGTTATGGTGGTTTATGCTCATATACCATCTACTCTAGACTCTAAGTTCCTTAAGGTCAGGGTTCATAATCAGCAAATTTAAAAAGAAATCTCTCAGGCACGTTTCTATTTGCCAGATTGAGTTCAATGACTTTCTAAAGGCAGGAAAATAATGCAAGGTCCTTGGATGGCACCCCGAGTGTGCTTCCTGCATTCAAAAAGTGTTCCTCAATTACCCACCAAAATCGCAAGGCAGTTCTCAACAAGCCCATGCCGTGTTGGGGACAGCTGGGTAGAGGTGCCATCAGCAGCAAACATGCAAGATCATCTGTGTGCCTAAGGAGAAACATACCTGAGCAATTATCTAGCAACTGATCTTCCCTTGGAAGTCAGTATAGCACATTTAAAAAAATCAACAGACTTTATTTTCTATGGCAGTTTTAGGTTTAAAAATAATTGAGCAGAAAGCACAGAGCATTCCATATATCTCCTTCTCTGCCTCCCAGTTTCCCCTATTATTAACATGTTGGATTAGTGTAGTATGCTTGTTAAAAGTGATGAACCAATATTGATTATTAACTAAAGTCCACAGTTTACATTAGGGTTCACTCTTTGTTCAGTTCTGTAAGTTTTTACAGATCCGTGTCATGTGTCCACCATTATAGTATCATACAGAATAGTAAAACTAGTAGCCCTAAAAATCCCCTCTTCCACCTATTCATCTCTCCCTCACTCCTCCTAAATGCCTGGCAAACACTGATCTTTTTTCTGTCTTTATAGCTCTGCTTTTTCCAGAATGTCATATAGGTAGAATCATACACTGTGTAGCTTTTCAGATTGGCTTATTTCACTTAATTATATTCCTTCATGTCTCTTCATAGCTTGATAGATTATGTCTTTTTATTGCTGATCAATATTGTATGGATGTACTATGGTTTGTTTATCCATTCATCTACTAAAGGACATCTTGGTAACTTGTCAATTATGAGAGTAAACTACTATAAATATCTGTGTGCGGGCTTTCATGCAGACATAGTTTTCAAGTCATTTGGGTAAATTCAAAGGAGTGCGATTGCTAGATTGTATGGTGAGACTATGTTTAACTTTGTAAGAAACCACCACACTGCCTTCCAAAGTGCTGTACCATTTTGCATTCCCACCAGCAATGAATGGGAGTTCCTATTGCTCCACATCCTTGCCAGCAACTGGTGGATTCAGAGTTCTAGGTTTTAACTATTCTCATAGGCGTGTAGGTATCCCATTGTTGTTTTAACTTGCATTTCCCTGATGATAGATGACATTGAGCATCTTTTCATATGCTTACTTCTCATCTGTATATTTTCTCTGGTGAACTGTCTGTTCAGATCTTTTGTTCATTTTTTTAATTGGGCTGTTGGTTTTTTTATGGTTGAGTTTTAAGGATTCTTTGTATATTTTGGACATAAGTCTTTTATCAGATATGTGTTTTACAAATATTTTCTCCCAGGTTGTGGCTTGTCTTTTCATCACATATTTTGTTTTACCTTTGGCAAAATAAGTACCACAGCAGACAGATAGTCTTGGGCCACCTTCGACTTCCAGCATTTACTATGCAACTGTTTGGCGGTCCACACCTATGGGCTTGAGCTTAGCTGTGTATGCCCTGAACAGAATCCAACTTACTAGCATCAAAAGAAAAACCGATTTTTAACTTAAATAGAAAAAACCTGCCACTGTCACTTTTGAAGTAGGCCAGGAAGTACGTAATCATAGCTGAGCATGTGGAGTCTTTTAGAATGTTTAATTATTACTGCTGTGTCTTTTTTGACCTTTATTGGTGCATTTGTTCAGCAAATGTTAGAGCCCTTAGAAGAACTCGGTGCTAGGCCTGGCCCCTTGATTAAAAAGCAGGCATACTGCCTCTTACTAATGCCCTGGGCACAGCAGCCTTCTCTCTCAGTACATGGACTGAGTACAGAACCACTCAATGTGACACTTCTGGACACCTTGCTATAGGTTTTCCACTTCTATCCTCATCTTGCCTTTCAGGTCTGGTACCTGCTGAAGTCTTTCTGGTTCCCAACTGTGCCTCTGATTTGAGAAGCACCTGGTGTAAAGACCCTCTCAGATGACCCAGGCCCAGGTAATGTGCTTTTCCACAGCTCATGTGGCATCTCAGGTGGTACCAAAGGGAGATACACAGGAGAATAAGATATATCCCTGCTTCAACAGTTCAGCTGGAAGAAGAGGATATTAACATAAAGTGGTCTGTGATAAGTACCAAAGAATTCTACAGATAGTAAATACTGTTAGTACTATAGTTATTACTTAGGAGATTGTACTGTAACTTTAATTAATCCTCCCCACACTTTTAGTTTCCTCACCTCTAACAACAGGCCGACAGGGATGGAGTAGATCCCTGCTTTTCAGAGTGTGGTCCCTGAACCAGTAGTAGCACTGGCATCTCCTGGGAACTTGTTAGAAATGCAGATTCTCAGACCTCATCCCAGACCCAGTGAATCAGAAATCTGCATCTTAACACGATCTCCAGGAAATCTATAGGACATACAGTTTGAAAAGCGCTGGGATGCATGATCCTTTTCCCTTTCAGTTCTAAGCTTCTACACTCTATGACATTTCTCGTGACGCTGTCAGGAGCCAGCTGCTGGGAGTTCCCTGGGAGGGTGCTGACTGGTTGGGCCTGGAGCAAGCCTGGGGGAGCCTCAGCAGCCAGGCTCCAGCCAGGCGTGCAGGCATGGCAGGCAGCCCCTGGCTGCAGGTTAGTGTGACCCTCTTGGAGATTCGTGCTGCCCTCCTGCCAGGGAAATAGCTCGAGTTGTCACGACGAAGCATGACCCTGAAACAGACACTGGGGGTGGTGCCCACGTGCAGTGAGCTTGGCTCGTTTATGCAGGCTTCACTTGGGGATGTGGACTCCTCTCATCATGTAGCCAGGCTCAGCTGCTCTCCCACCCTTTAGGTTGCCGGGTAGCCAGAGTAAGGAGAGAGATGGGGAATTAACAAGCAAGATTTACAGCAAGTTCTGAGGGTACAGACACAGGGAGGAGGGTGCCTGCTAAAATCTGTTCCCCTAAATACGGAGAAAGCTTCCACTGTCAAACTCCTGTGGTTTCTTGGGGCTGATGGGCTGATGACAGAAGGACATGGAATAGGAGCAGTGCAGTGGGAACCAGCAGTGTGGTTTCCACCATAGACGTCCTTCTTTGGAGTGACCTAGACAAGTCTCCTTCCCTTTCTGGATTTTAATTTCCACATCTACAAAGTGAGACCAGAGTCATTCATTCACATACTGTATTTGAGCCCATGAGACATGCCTGGCATGTGACTAGGTGATGGGAACACAAGTGATATTTATGGAGCTGACAGTTTGGATAAGTTTCTAAAGAACCTTCCAGCTCTAACATTCTATTTTAAGGACAGGCTTTGGGCTCCA
Organism: Eulemur rufifrons; assembly: GCF_041146395.1. NCBI lineage: Eukaryota > Metazoa > Chordata > Mammalia > Primates > Lemuridae > Eulemur > Eulemur rufifrons. Next base: position 20,077,818 of record NC_090984.1, on the reverse strand, counting down.
ACGTGGGTTCAAATGTGAGCTTTGTAATTTACCAGTTGGGTGCAAACAACCTCTTAACTCTCAGTTTTCTCATCTAGAAAGTGGGGATAACAGTTCCTCTTTCATTAGGGTGCTGTGAGGATTAGAAAGGAAGTGTAAAGCACCTCACAAGAAGTAAGTACTCAATTCAGTCGCTTATTAGACATCTACCATGCGCCAAGTGAGCTGCATGCTCTAGTATAAGGGCCGCTAGCCACATGTGGCTACTGAGCACTTGAAATGTAGGTGGCTCATTTGAAATGTGCTGTTAAGTATAAAATACACACTGGACATTTAAGACCTAGTACTAACAGAAGAATGCAAAACATCTCACTAATAATTTTTATATTGATTACATGTTGAAATGATAACATTCTAGATATATTGGTTAAATAGTAATAAAAGATATTAAAATTAATTTCACCTGTTTCTCTTTACTTTTTTTTTTTTTTTTTGAGACAGAGTCTCATTCTGTCACTCTGGCTAGAGTGCAGTGGCATCACCATAGCTCATTGCAACCACAAACTCGTGATCCTCCTGCTTCAGCCTCCCGAGTAGCTGGGACTAGAGGTGTGCAATACGACGCCCAGCTAATTTTTCTATTTTTAGTAGAGACAGGGTCTCACTCTTGCTCAGGCTGGTCTCAAACTCCTGACCTCAAGTGATCCCCCTGCCTCGGCCTCCCAGAGTGCTAGGATTACAGGCGTGAGCCACTGCACCCAGCCTCTCTTTATTTTTTTTAAATGTATTACTAGAAGACTTTAAATTGCATATGTGGCTTATGTTATATTTCTGTTGGACAGAGCTGGTCTAGAAGAAACAAAAGCATACTCTTGCTGTTCTTGGGCTGTGTTCGTTTACAGTGTGGTTGGGAAGATAACACCCACAGGAACTCAAACCTACGAGAACCCGCTGGCAAGCAGGGCTGGGAAGAAGTAGGAAAGAATACGATATGGTGACTATAGTTGGTAACAATGTATTGTACACTTGAAAATTACAAAAAGAGCAGATTTTAAGTGTTCTCACCATAAAATAGTAAGTATGTGAGGTAATACATATGTTAATTAGCTTGATCTAGCCATTCTACAACATATACATGTTTCAAAACATCACACTGTATACTGTAAATGTATATAACTTTTTGTCAATTTTTAGAAAGTAGAAAGGGAGGGGAAACTCACGTGGGCTGCGGGTCATGGAAAGCTTTAAGGAGGAGGTCCGTGGTGAGTATACCATGGGTAGGCAGAGGGCAAGCCCAGTGGGATGCACTAGCCTGCCAGACTGTGAGCTCCCTCAGGGAGGGGTCACGATTCTCCCACTATGCCTTGCACATGGCGGGTACCTGGTGACTAGCCATTCTTTCCAGGTACTGGGTAGTGGGAGGAAGAAGGAGTGTGAACACAGAGGGCTTATTTGTGAAGCTCCTGGTCCCATTGAACTGGGGGGATTGTACACCTGGGAACCAGCAGGACAAAGTTTGGCTAGAGAGGGTGGCAGCTTAGCACTGATGCAGTAGATGGTGAGGCTATCTCTGATCTTTTCTGGGTGCCCAGGGCTCAGGTTTCCATTTGCAAACCTTCCCTACACACAATATGACCGTAATAAGACGGGGCATTGAAGAATATGCCAGAACTTATACATGTGCAGGAATGCTGTCTGTAACGTACATACCTTGGCAGGCCTAAACACTTACTCCAGAGCATCCATTCACCTCTCATCCATTCAGACATTTTCTGAGCTCTTACCTGGTACCCAGATCCCACACCAGGTATGGGGGCTACAGAGATAACTGAGACATCATCCCTGCCATCCCTCTGAGCATGGATCACTAAACTATGGCCTGCAGGCCATGCAGCCCCCTGCCTGTTTTTGTAAGGAGCATTTTATTGGAACACAGCCCTGCTCAATCTTTTACATATTGACTGTGCTTTTGTACTACAGTGGAAGATTGAATAGTGTGACAGAGACTGTGTGGCCCACGAAACCTAAAATATTTACTCTCTGGCTCTTTACAGAAAATGTTTGCCAACTCCTGCCTTAGAGTAATAGACATGTCAGCAAATAATGACAATGTGATGTGGTCAGAGCTCCGAGAGAGAGGGAGAGAGAGAGAGAGAGAGAGAGAGATGGGCAAGGTATGGAGGAGAAGCCGAGAGAAGAAAGGGAGGAGGTGCTGGGGAGCCCCAGAGGGAGTTACCCCAAGGCTGTGCCTTGGAGGACCATGGGTTTGCTGGGCTGACGAGGGGGTAGGGAGGTGGGATGCACCTTCCAATAAGAAAAAGCTGCATATGTGAACACAGAGAGGCAAACAGGGTAAGTTCTGGAAGCTGGCTCTGGCAGGAAAACTGCAAGAAGGCCCTTGGTACAGCCCAGGAACCCTATTTCCATCCCCTAATCCCACCCATCTCCCTCTTTCCTGGATGACTACTTCACACCTTCTCTCTCCTAACACCTCCAATGCCTCTGATCACACATTCAGCTGATTACCCCCACTTATTTCCCTGAGGAAACTGAGGCAATCACGGGTGAACCTCCACATGCTCCCACCAGCAGGGCCTCCTTGTCTGCAGCTTCATCACTGATTCTGCCTTCCCTCCATCCTATGGACGAATTGTCTGTATCCTACCCAAGGACCGCCCCGCTGCTCAGGGATTAGATCCCACCTGCCCTTCCCCGCTCAGTTGCCCCTCTTGCATCATCAGTTTCTCCCTCTCTCATCCCAAGTGTTTCCAACAGGCTCTATTACTCCTCCCATCCTAAAAACAGCCCCTAACATCGCACACCCCCCGGCACCAGCCTGCATCTCTGCTCCTGTACGGCACATTCACTTAAAAGGTGGGCAGTGTGCACACGCTGCCCCAGGTTCCTCTCTTCTCATTCTCCCTAGAATCTACTACTCCACTCAGGCTTTCGCCCCTACTTCCCCAAAACTGATCTTGTCGAGGTCACCAGCGACCTCCTTGTTGTTGGATCTACTAGTCAGTTCTTTTTTGTTGTTGTTGTTGAGACAGAGTCTCACTCTGTTTCTCAGGCTAGAGTGCCGTGGCGTCAGCCTAGCTCACAGCAACCTCAAACTCCTGGGCTCAAGCAATCCTCCTGCCTCAATCTCCTGAGTAGCTGGGACTACAGGCACGTGCCACCATGCCCGGCTAATTTTTTTTTCTGTATATATTTTTAGTTGTCCATATAATTTCTTTCTATTTTTTTTTAGTAGAGACTAAAAAGGGTCTCACTTTTGCTCAGGCTGGTCTCGAACTCCTGAGCTCAAACGATCCACCTACCTCAGCCTCCCAGAGTGCTAGGATTACAGGCGAGAGCCACCGCGCCCGGCCTTTAACATATTTCTTTAACATGCATGTAGGAATCCCACTCTCCTGGATTCTCCTCCTCCTTTACAGGCTACTCCTCTGCATCTCCCCAACTTCTAGCTGCTCACTTTTCTCCATCCACTTCTCTGGAAATCTCACCCAGAATCAAGACATGTCAGCAAGCACTGTCCAGTAGAACTTCCTGGGATGATGGAAATGTTCTATATCTGCACTGTCCAATATGGTAACCCATGGTCACATGTGGCTATTGCACACTTAAAATGTGGCCAGTGCCACTGTGGAACTGAATTTTAGATTTTATTTAATTGTAAATCATTTTGAATTTAAAGAGCCACACCTGCCTAGTGGCTATCATATTAGCCAGTGCAGGTCTATTTGTTGATGACTCCCAAATATAGGTCTTTATTCTCAACTGCTACCCTTAACTCTAGACTTGTGGATCCAACTGCCTACCAGTCACCTCCACTTAGATGTCTGATCTGCCCAGCACAGCCTTTGTCATCTTTGTCAATGACAACCCCATCCTTCCAGTTGTTCAAGCCAAAAAGTCTTGGAGTCGTCCTTGACTCTTCCCTTTCATGCCCCACGTCCAATCCATTAGCAAATCTGCCAGCTCTGCCTTCATAATACACCCCAAATCTTAGCACCTCTCACTCCCTCCCTCACCCTGGTCCGAGCCCCCATCATCTCTCAGCTGGACTGTGGCAATGGACTCCTAACCTGTCTCCCTATCTCCACCCTTGCTGTGCTCTGCACAGCAGAAAACCTAAGTCAGAGAAGTCACTCCCCCGAAGACCCCTCCCTGGCCACTGTATAATGGCGTCAAGGTTCTATCCTCTGGCTCCTGCTGCCTTGCCAGCTTTTCCCACCCCTCTCTTCTGCATGCACCTCTCTAGCTGCATGGACTCCGTCCCTCAAACATGCCCAGCACGCTTCCTCCTCGGGGCCCTTTCTTTACCTGGAATGCTCTTCTGTCACGCTTGTATCCTCTCACGTCCTTCAGGTCTTTACTCAAAGGTCACCTTATTAACATGGCCTTCCCTGGCACCCTAACTAAAGTAGCACCCTCTGCCCACATTTCCTGTCTCTTTTATCTGCTTTATTTTCTTCACATCATGTCTCACCATCTGCATACTTTTTGTAATTTTTTATCTATTAAGTATCTCCCCCACTGGAACGTAAGCTGCCTGAGAGCAGGGATTTCACATCAATCTGTTTATTATTGTCCCCGCAGCACCAGAACAGGTGCTCAAGAAATATTTCTTGAGTGAATGAAGTGTAAGTGGAGAAAGTATAGGAAGGTGGAGAGGCTAGAGAGGCAGATGGCTCATGGAGAGACTAGGGGACACAACAGTGGAGGTTTGGATGTAGATGGAGAGTTGCCGCAGTTTACCCAGTCACCTAGCTCCTCCAGCCCAGGTGGCTTCTCCCAGTACCATTAACCTGTCACAAGCCTCACAAGCCTCCATCGCATGCAGCTGGAGGAAGGCACAGCCTGCATCCAGCTGGGAAACCTGCTCTTTACCGTGAGTAGCTGGAGTGGTTCCCAGGTGCCTCATCCAATGGAGGTACAACTGTCTGTGTCTGAGCACCCACTTCCACCCCCAACCCCCACAGGCAGCTGGCCAGGGAGGGAGAAATGACCTCTCTTCTGGGTGCTCTCCCTCTGCTCTAGCTATCTATCAGAGGGCAGTGGGGTCTGCAGGTGGGTGGTGAAGGAAACAGGAGAGAGGCAGCCCCTCTATGTGGGTATGAGGCTGGAATCCCAGAAGCAACAGGATTGCCTTTTCTGGGTTCTGAAGAGACGTCTTTTAGTTGCAGAGTTAAAGCACTTTACTCCCTTGGACATCATGGAGGGGCCAGGAAAGAGCCTTTGGATATCATGGAGGGGCCATGGAAGAGCCTTTGGATATCATGGAGGGACTGGTCCAACCATATCAATTCATAGGTAAAGAAACCAAGGCTCAGAGAGGAGTGGTGACCTGTCCAGTGTCACTCAATGCATTGTTGCCTGAGCTGGGAATGGAGCCTGGGTCTGCCTCCTATATCTCTTCATGACATGGTGCTGCCCCAGTAACACTGTCCTTTGGACCCATTATCTTGGCCCATCTTTCAGACCAGGCCTGGCATTTTTAACAAAGTGCCTGTTCCTACTCCTAGCCTCGGCTGTGCCATTGTAGGAGGAGCCTGGTTGAGGAGTTTCCTCCTTTAGGCCTTAACCTCTGGGCCTGTAAATAAGGTTCTGGTCCTGATCCTTACACAGATGATGGAAATTAGAGGAATACTGATGTTGTCATGGCAACTTTCAAGCTCTTTTGCACCAGGCACTTCAGCTGCTGGACATCCCTCAGTGGGGTGGTTAGCTAAGTCCCAGCTCTGTTGCTGACCAGCCATGTGATTTCTGGGAAAGTCACTAATACATGCATCCACACACCCAGCTATCATCCATTGACATCCAAAAAGAATTTGTGCCAGCTTACAACATTACATAGGAAGACCATTAAAAGAAAAACAAAAGCTCAAAACCATGTTTAGGTAGAAATATAGAAAGAATATAGAAAAAAAAAAAAAGAAACCCAAGGTAAGCATTGAACATAGTTGGTGATTAGGAAAAACTACTTACAAACCTAAGCTGATATAGCTATTACAATTGAACATTAAATTTAACTGTGGGTTTTCAAGTCCTTTCTGTTCCCTGGCCTCAATTTCCTCATCTGTATTATAAAATGATGGGGTTGAACTTAATGATCTAAGATCCATTTCAGTGTTGATATTCTGTGATTCTGTTTTTATAGAGGAACAAGGCAGAGTGTCCACTCTGCAGTTCTTTCTTTTTCCAGCTCCTTCTTCTCCAGTGGTAGCAAAATAACTGACACATGGACATACGTAAGCTACGTCTTCCAAGTTCCCTGAACGGAAGGAAATGGATATAGTCTGGCATTAGCAAAATCCACTCATCCAGCTCATTCAACATTGACTGAGCACCTACCACAGGCAGGGCATGGCGCCAAGGCTATGGAGACCAGCCAGAAAAACCCGACAGACTCTGTCCTCAAGACACTTTCAAGGGCAACTGTGGTAAAGTCGGAAGTAGTGGGTTCTAAGGAGGGGAGAGACAGAGACAGAGCCCCGTGGGAGCAGCTGAGAGGATGGAGAGGCCATTTTGTGCTCAGGGAATTAGGGAAGCTTTGGGAGGAAACTTTTTAACAAGGCCTTGGAGGAAGGGGTAGGATTTTTAAATTAAAAAAGTAATCCATGCACCTGGTACTAACAATTCAAATGGTTCAGAAGTATATAAAATGACAGAAAGTAAAAGTTTTCCTCTAAGTCTCTACCTCTAGACCTAACCTATAGAGGCAGGCATCTCAGGTTACTTTTAAAAATTCACTTAAACATCTTGTCTTGCTACATCAACTTGCATGAGGATCTCCTGCCCCTCCAGGATGCACAATGAGTTTGTTGGCATCCTGATACTTCTCCCTGCCTCTCTTGTGGAGGCTTTGGAGCCAGACAGCCAGGGTGCCAATCTCCGTGCTTTCATTTCCTAGCCATGTGACACTGTATACTTCAGTTTCCTTACCTGGAAAATGGGCATAAAAATAGCACCAAACTCATAGCATTGTCATAAATTCAATAGACTATAAAAGGCTTAGAATAGTGACTAGGACGTAGTACAGATTCAGTAAATGTTAACTATTATATTATTAATATCTTTCTCAACATTCCCACTTTGATTAGCTATACTAATCCTTTTTTACATGTCAAGGTTTAAATAATTTGGATTCTGTTCTGAAACTACACGAAGTTTGGATACTTTGCAAAATTGCTCATAAATTTAAAACTTGAAGACCAGTAATCAGTATTTATATAATATTATGATTATATACACTGCAAAATCAAGTGGTGTGATTGAGTAAATCATGACAGAGAGATATAGTGCTATTTCACTAAACTCATGCTGCTGGATGGAGAAAGTTCAAGTATGTAGATTTCTTTTTTTTCTCATGATATTGCTCAAAATCGTGCTTTATTTTAGCCTGCTTCATATCTGGTCCACAACTTTATCCTTCTGAGGTTTCTCATTGCCTTTCTTCTTATAGAAAGTAGAAATATATGTTTTCTCCATTTTATGGTAAGATTGTCAAGATCTCTCATTTTCCTATTAAATGGTCAATTGAAGACACATTACTCTGTGGATCTGCTGCACAACTGTCATCCTGGCTGGGGTCTATTTTTTTTTTTTTTTAAAAATCAGATCCTGTGTCTTCCTGTTTGTTGCCCTTTTGTCTTTGCTTGGAGTACATCCTCAAGTAGTTTTTTTCAATAAAATTATGTTGAAAGGAAATTTTCTGGTCTTTGCATATCTGAAAGTGATTTTATTCTGCATTAAGCTTTCTCCACTTATTCTCCTCCTACGTCAACACAATGGCTTCCATTGCCCTCCAGGAAAAATGATCTTGATATGTTAGCCAGCATCTCCCAACTAACCAAACCCAGTGGACACATTTTTTCCTTTTATTTTTAGTTGACACATAATTGTACATATTTACGGGGTACAGAGTGATATTTCAATACACGTATACAATGTGTAATGATCAAATGAGGGTAATTAGCATACCATCTCCTCAAACATTAATCATTTCTTTGTGCCATGAACATTCAAAACCCTTTCTTCTAGCTTTTTGAAAATTACTGTTAACCATTTTCCCTACAGTGCTATAGAACACTAGAACCTATTCCTCCTATCTAGCTGTAATTTTATATCTGTTAACCAACTTCTTCCTATCCTCCCCTCCCTCCCCCAGCTCCTAATAACCATAATTTTGCTCTCTACTTCTATGAGCTCAAATTTTTTAGCTCCCACACCCACTGGACACTTGTAATCCAACTCATTTCTGTAGCATTTGCTATTGTTGATAATTCTCTGATGCTTAACACTCTATTCCCCTGTTGTTGGGACATCTGTATTCTTTGTTCTTGTCCTCTTACTCTTTTGGTTTCCTTTGAGGTTTAGCCTCCTCTTCACAACCCTTCAATACTGATATTCTCTGATGTCCTATCTGTGCCCACTGCTGGTCTTTCTCGACATAGGCTTTCTGAAATAGCTCATCTAGCGCTATGGTTTCAGCCACCACCTATATGTTGAAATAGAGCACTAACTGTTGCATAAGAATTTCAAAATTAGTCTGTTCAAATCTTAATTCATTATCTGAACTCCATCCAAAGGCTGTTTCTGCTCTTGAGGTTTTTATTTTAGTTCACAAAGTCACCATCCACCCAAATCTCTCCATTTAAGAAACGTGAAGTCATCTCTACCTTTCCCTCTTTCATATCCACCAACCAGGTGCCAACTCCTCTCACATTTATATCAGAAATGTCTCTGGAATTTCATCATCTTCTCTATGCTCACTGCTACCTTAATTTGGGTCCTCATTGTTTTTCTCTTGGATTACTGAAACAGCCTCCTAACTGGCCCCTGGGCCCCCAGCCTCTCCTGTCTATCTAGCCTTCATTCAGATAGTTATCTTCTAAAAAAATTCTGTGACCATGTCTTTCCCCTACTTAAGATCCTAGCTGGCTCCCTGTTGCTCGCAGAATAATGCTTAAACTTGTTGGTATTACACACAACATTTTGCAATTTACTTCTCCACATTTCTTTTTTTTTTTTTTTTTTTTGAGACAGAGTCTCACTCTGTTGCCCAGGCTAGAGTGAGTGCCGTGGCGTCAGCCTAGCTCACAGCAACCTCAAACTCCTGAGCTCGAGCGATCCTCCTGTCTCAGCCTCCCGAGTAGCTGGGACTACAGGCATGCACCACCATGCCCGGCTAATTTTTTTTTTTCTATATATATTTTTAGCTGTCCATATAATTTCTTTCTATTTTTAGTAGAGATGGGGTCTCGCTCTTGCTCAGGCTGGTCTCAAACTCCTGAGCTCAAACGATCCGCCCACCTCGGCCTCCCAGAGTGCTAGGATTACAGGCGTGAGCCACCGCGCCCGGCCTACTTCTCCACATTTCTATTTCTAATCCCCCCTCACCCTTCAACCCCACACCTTCTACAATTCAACCACAAGAAACTTCTGAGAATCCTCCCCACCATATACCACCCTCTTCACACCTCCATGCTTTTCTACTTACTGTTTCTTTCCTAACTTCTCCAGGCCCAGTTGCTCCCTCTACATTCCCAGAGTATCCTGCTAATAATTTTTTATTGTACCGTATTATTGCTACTATCTCTTTTCATCTTCCTCTTTGGCTATGCTGTCAACCCCTGGGAAGCCGGGGCTATGTTACTGGTATCATTGGCACCTACCACAGGTCTAACTACTAGAAGGTACTTCAATGGATATTGAAGGAAGAGGACAGGACCTTAGGGAATGATTATGTTCACAGAGCAGGAAGAGGAGCCATGGTGAGGGTGCCATGAGGGCAACAAACATAACTCTACAAGTTACAAAGGCCTAGGGGAGAAAATTTCAAGGAGACGGTTAAATGCTGGAGGGAGTTGTATTAGAAGATGGGGCTTGAATAGGTCACTGGATCTGGAGACTTAGAGGTCTCTGGCTACCTTCAGGAAAGACATTCCAGTAGCCTGAGAAGACAGCTGTTAAGATTTGAGGGGCTTACAGGAGAGGGAGTGGTGAGGAAGCAGTTCCTTCTGACCTGACTCCTACAGCATTTGACATTGGCCACTCTGTATTTATTGAGTCACTTTCCCCTTCTTTGGCTTCTATGATGCAACATTTTAACATCTCAGATTCCTTCAAGGGCTCCTTGTTCTCTACTCCCCTTTAAATGACAAAGTTTCCAGGGTTCTGTTTTTGGCTTTTGACTCTGCTTAATCCATACACTCTCTCATTCATGATGCTTTCAACGATGCCTACTCCTGATGACCCACGTCCTTATCTGCAGCCCAGGACTCTCCCGGAGCCTCAAACCCACAGTTGTTGGTTCCACCATTGGACATGCGGATGCTCCAGAGATACAACCACCTCAACATTTCTGAAACTCGATGCATCTCTTGCCACCAAAATCTCCCCCTAAAACTTGCTTCCCAACTTTCAACAACTATACCTACACTACCAGAAGGTATAACCACAGATTTTCTTATCCCTTTCCTCTTATCTAATCATTTTTAAGTCTTGCCAATTCTATCAGTTCAATAATTTGGAAATTTGTCCGAATTATTATCCTCTTTTTCCACCCCCACTGCCACTGCTTAAATTCCGGCCCTAAAATTTCTCAGCTGCATCATTACAACTTCTCCATGTCCAGTCTCAGTCCCTCTTCCAGCATTTCCCACACTGCTCCAAAGAAGCCTTTTTCTCCACTACTTTAAAAAAGTTGATGTATAATTTACATACAATAAAACACGTGTTGTAAGAGTTTTTTGAGTTTGAACAGAACAACCAACCCGGTCAACATATAAAACATTTCCATTGCCCCCAGAAAGCTCCCTCCTAACTCTTCGCAGTCAAGCTCCTGACACACAGAGACAACTGCTGTCCTGATGTCTATCATCATGGATTACCTGTGCCTGTTGTTGAACAGTATACAAATGAGATCATATGATATGGATTCTTTAGCTCAACATGACGTCTGTGAGGTTCACTTAGGTTATTGCATTTACTGGTAGTTTTCTCCTTTAACATTACTCAGTTATATCCAACTATATGGATATATCACAATTTGTGTTTCCATTTATGCTGATGAAAAATTGGGTTATTTCCAGTTTTGCTCTCATAAAAAAAGTTGGTATAAACATTTTTTGTATAAGTCTTTTTTTGAATGTATATTTTCAGTTCTTTTAGGTAAATATCGAGGAGTAGAATTGCCAGTTTGTAGGACAGGTGTATGTTTACCCTTATAAGAAATTACCAAACAGCTTTCCAAAGTGGTTATACCATTTTATAACACCACCAGCCATGTATGAGAATTCTAGTTGGCCAAAGAAGTTATTTTAAAATGTAAATCTGATCGTACCACATCCCTATTTAAAATTCACCTCTGGCTCTTGCGAGACATGTTCCCATTCCATAGGAAATAGGCAAGGCTTTCCACAATCTGTGTCCCAATTGGCCAGCCTTATCTCTTGCTATTTCTCCATGTGCTCCCTTCATTCCAGTCATACCAACCTTACTGGGTTCCTTCAACTCATGAAGCTCCTCCACATCTTTGTATAAGTGCTTCCTTCTGCCAGAATGCCATTTTCTTCCCTATTTACATAGCTAATGCCTACTTATCTTTTCAGAGGTGTTTGCTGATTACTTCACATCTGCAACCCCCCTCCCCCCACGCCATGAGTTAATTGCTGCTACTCTGTGTTCCCATAACATACAGGGCGTAACTCCATCATAACACTGTGCTCACAGCATTATAATACATTAAAAATTTTCTTCTCTCTACTTAACCAGCTCTTGGAAGACACTGTCTCTCCCTCCCTCCCTTCTACCACTATTTGATAATGGCCCACCACCAGACAGACACTGCACTAGCAGATGTGCACAGAAGGGTGAATTAAAACAGTCATGGTCCCTGCTCCCACAGAGCTTGGACAGTCAAATAATTACATTCATAAATGGAGAACAAGAAACTAAGTGTTCTGAACAAAGGGAGTGATGAGCACCATCCTGTAAAAGAAGAATCTTACCTAAATGGGCTAGGGGTGAAGGCATAGAAGGTTTCCCTGGGGAAATAATGGTTGACTTGGGATCTAAAGGACATACAGGAATCAATTAGGTGAAGTGTGTTCCCTCCCTATAGTGGGTGTGAACATGGGACTGTTCAAGAAGCTGAAATTCAGCTAGTGAGGGTGGAGAAGAAAGACTGTGAGGGAGGAGAATTAGGCAGGGGCCAGATCCAAGTGGCTAAGGATTTGGTCACTACCTTGCTTGAGACCAGGGAACCGAACTGGTGGTATCATCCTCCGTCCACAACCTGATGGCTCCCCAGTGCTTGTCATTGTACCTAGCACATGGTCAGGCTTAATATACATCTGTTGAATTTTACAAGTGTTCAAGAAGTCTGATAGCTAAAGGAAAGAAAGACTACATGTACCTTGAGTGAGTTTGTTGAGGGAATACAGCCAACAGAAGAAGAAGAGATGAAATATGTAAATACACTTCTGACATAGGTGGGAAGGGATGGAATCAAGAATAAGAAATCATTAGTTTTGAACAGGAAGGATCATTCTTCCTTTGAGGTAAGAGAAAAGGGTGGGGAAATGGGGAAAGCTCTGGAAATAAAACTCTGTTGGGAGAGGTGTCATTACAGTCACGTGGTCCAGGGGCATCTTCCTGGCATTTTGCATACAGTGCTGTCCAATAGGCACTCTTCCTCAGCCATGCCGTGTACTGTGCCCATGATCAGATTGGGCAGATTTACACAGTGGTGACTGTGCAACTGGTGGTGATGGAAGCTTTCACATATGTGCATCATCTCATTAAATTTTCACAATAACTTCAAAGTATATGGTTTTAGCCCCAACTTATGGATATGGACACTTAGGTTCAGGGATTTTAGGAACCTTGCCCAGATCTACACTGTCAATGAATGGCTGATCTAGAATTGGAACTGAAGTCTATCTGACTCTACCACAAAGAGTCATGGCTACCTGGGAGCCTAGTCATTTGGTTCCCCTCTCACTGGTTTTAGAGGTTTTGCTCCAATATGGCTGGAATGTCATCTTTAGTGAGCCTAGGCACAATGCGAGGTGGTCGAGGCAGTTTTTGCCCAGAGGGTGGGTTTAACTTGTGTAATGTGACCCCCAGGGTTCTGTGTGAGTGAACTGAGAAATAAGAAGGCAGTTTAGGAACACAGAAGTTAAATACTTCGGCATAGAATACATAGTCTTATTGGAAAGGGGAGAAGCAGAAAGAAACCAATACACTAGAGTGTGTCACAGGTGAAGCTAACTAAAGATGAGGTCAATGATTTGTCCGTACTCAATGGCATGGCAGAAGAGTAACATGGAGACCTGCCTTCCAGGGACCTTCTGAGCTCAGTGCACAAATGCCAAGATGGCAATAACGTGGGCAGTAACTGAGTGACTATGGATGAGGCAGCCCTTAGAAGAGACACCTATTCCAGTAGAAAAATGAGCCTTTGGAATAATCCCTAGAGAGTCCATGGGAGAGTTACAAAGCTGTGAATGCCCTGGGCCAGGAGACGGGTGGCCACAACAGCAAAGAAGAGCAGCTGATGTGGGAACTAGCTCCACCTGTAGAGAGCAGTACTGCTGGAGTAATCTCAGTTAGAGGAGGGCAGGAAAGCTCTATGGGCAGGTAGTTGTTCCCAGTTTGGAATGGTGCCTTTAGGGATCTTAAAAGGAGACATCATTGTGTGTCACTGCTAACACAGATAGGGTGGCCTATCAATTATCACCAACCTTCTTTATGCTATCTTCTGGCTCTTGCACTTACAGATTGAGAACTATCTGGTCTGTGCTATAGTTGACCTCATATTTATTTAGCATAATCCAAGATTCACTCCAGTATTGGCATCTTTTCCAACCTTAGAACCTGTAGTGGGTTGAATTAGGTCCCTCCAAAATTCATATCCACCCAGAACCTCAGAATGTGACTGTATTTAGAAATAGCATCTTTGCAGAGGCAGTTAAGATAAGGTCGTGCTAGATTAGGGTGGGCCCTAAATCCAATGACAAGTGTCCTTTTAAGAAACAGGAGAGAAGACATAGACAGGAAGGCCATGTGAAGACAGGCAGAGACTGGATTTATGCTGCCACAAGCCAAGGAATGCTTGGCTTTGTTGAAAAAGGCAAGGAAGGATTTTCCTCCAGAGCCTTTGGAGAGAGTGTAGCCCTGCTGACACCTTGAGTTTTGGACTCTATCCTCCAGAACTGTGAGCGAATACATTTCTGTTGTTTGTTTTTACTTTTTTTTTATATTGACAGTTTTTTTTTAATTTCAAAATATTACGAGGTTACAAATGTTTTCGGTCACATGTCTCTATCAATTCTGTTATGCTTGAGTCAGGGTTATAAGTGTGCCCATCACCCAGATAGTGTTTATTGTACCCATCGGGTAGGTTTTCGCCCACCTCCTCCTCCCCTCCTCCCCCTGCTTGATTTCCGCTGAGTTTTACTCCCCTCTGTGCACTTGTGTGCTCATCAGTTAGTTCCAATTTAATAGTGAGTACGTGTGGTGTTTGTTTTTCCATTCTTTAGCTACTTCACATAGGATAATGGTCTCCAGTTTCATCCAAATTGTTGCAAAATGCCTGAATTCACCCTTCTTCGTGGCTGCATAGTATTCCATAGTATACATATACCACTTTCGTTAATCCACTCATGAATTGATGGGCACTCGGCTTGATTCCACATCTTTGCAATTAAATTTCTGTTGTTGGCCAGGCAAGGTGGCTCATGCCTGTAATCGTAGCACCCTGGGAGGCCGAGGCGGGTGGATCATTTGAGCTCAAGAGTTCAAGATCAGCCTGAGCAAGAGCGAGACCCCGTCTCTACTAAAAATAGAAAGAAATTATATGGACATCTAAAAATATATATAGAAAAATTAGCCGGGCATGGTGGCGCATGCCTGTAGTCCCAGCTACTCGAGAGGCTGAGGCAGGAGGATCGCTTGAGCCCAAGAGTTTGAGGTTGCTGTGAGCTAGGCTGATGCCACGGCACTCTAGCCCAGGCAACAAAGTGAGACTCTGTCTCAAAAAATAAATAAGTAAATAAATAAATAAATTTCTGTTGTTTTAAGCCACCCTGTTTGTGGTAGTACTTCGTTAGAGCAGCCACAGGAAACTAATACAGGAGCTGAGGCTGTTTTTCCTAAAGGGGCACGTTGAGGACCTCTCCAGCCCCTGGCAGTTCCTCAGTTCACCCCCATCTGAAAATGCCAAGAAAAAAATTGCTGAATAAATTGCCCAGATTTTGACTTGAGGGAGAAGTGTGATGTCTCCTGGGGTAGCACAGAGGGATCAATGGTGACATTAGATAGTATCTGGAAGACCCAAAGGCTGTGTATCAAAAAGCTTTGTTATGCGGCTTTAAGCTTGGAAAATTTACTAAGCGTCAGGGTGTGGCCTGTAGTTTTGCCAGTATCAAGGTTGAGTCAAACTTAGCATGATTAGCTAAGACATGCTAATCAAACTCACAAGAAATAAAAATCAGGCTGCAAATTTATTCATCTGTATGTGTGTGAGAAAGAGAGAAAGCTTTTCTTCCAGTATCCAAAATGCTCATATTCGCTACCAGGGGTCCAGAGGCAGGACACCTGGAAGCTGATTGGCAGGTGTAAGTTGCATAGAATCAAAACAAGGCATAGGGCACTTTGAGTGGACTCCATCCAGGCCACAGAGAAGCCCAGTGACCCTCCCACTACCTCAACAAAGCTTGTGTCCCCAGAAGCACAATGTTTAGGCCTGACACAGTCTGCAGCATTTGCTGCAAGTTCATACTTCTCTATGTTCTGGGGCCGACGGCCCTGCTTCCACCCACGTCTTTACTCTAAACAAGGTGTTAAATAAGTGATACTAAATTACAGTTATGTTCTCGATTTGTCTCCTGAAGATTATAGAGAAGGTCAACTTGACTAAAATATTGGGTTTTTCAAATGTACATTTACAAGTCATTTATTCCCATAAGAACTAACACCAACTATATTAGTTTCCTGTGGCTGCTATAACAAATCACTAAAAATTGGGTGCCTTAAAACAACTAAAACTTTTTGTCTCTCAGTTCTGGAAGCCAGAGGTTCAAAATCAAGGGGTCAGCAGGACTCTAGCGGACAATCCACTCCTCAGTTCTTCCATGCTTCTGGCCGCTCCAGGCATCCCTTGACTTGTGGTCACATCATTCCAATCTCTGTCTCCATGGTCACATTGCCACCTCCTCCTCTTCTGTGTCTTATCTTCCTCTGCCTCTCTCCTATAAGGATACTTGTGATGGTATTTACGCTCATCTGATAATCCAGAATTACCTTATCTCAAGATCCTTAATTTAGTCACATCTGCAAAGACTCTTCCAGAAAAGGCAACACTCACAGGTTCCCACAGTTTGATGAGGATACCTTGTACAGGACCATCTGTTGGCTCACCACACCACCATTTGTGGATTTTAAGGACTAGGACATTATCTGTCTTGATATGTCTTCAGTGCCTCACACATGAATGAAAACAGATAAATCAAGGCGATCTTATTTCCAAATTCTAAGGCACCTCACTGCTACTACACACTACGATCGTCCCTCTTAAAGGTAATTCAGAATTTTTATACCACAGGCCCTCAACACAAGATTGGGTTTCATGCATGTATGGTTCAATGCGAATTGCCTCTGACAATGAATCCATCTCTTCAGGTCAGCCTGTCAGTATAAATTGTAATCACAATCAGCATCATCTAGAAATACGCCATCACATAATCTCCTATGATTATCTTTTGCCCTACCTGTTCAGATCCTCTTTACCTTGTGAGGCTCACCTAATGCCCTGTCTTCCCAGGAACTCTCCATGACAGTTCCTTACGTTCCATACCTTCTCATGATCTTGCTTTCCTTTGAGGTCTTCTTGCCCTGCCTGTGGGTACCATTTCTCCTGGGACTTGGTAAATTCTTCCTGAGTGGGATTTTCTTTCTCAAATAAGAATCAACGTATATAAACAGTATATTGTTGAAATTTTGTTAAATAATTGTTGGCTGACAAATGTAAGGGGAGCTAGTGATTGCCAAAGCACAGATCAGAGTCCACACCACACCAAAACTGTTCTTTATCCTGTGGCAGGAAAAAAATCACATATTTGCTTGGAGGGTCCAAGAGGAGAGACTGTATTCATCTGGGGTCAACTGATTCAGAAAATTAGATGACTCTCTCCCAGGGGATGAGATGTTTAACATTCAGCTATAAGGGAAAGTTTTCTTACATAACTGGTAACTAGTAAGATGAGAAACAGGAGGGGTGATTTGCTATCAAGAAATAAGGGATAGATATTCAGGAAGCAAAGTTAGAAGGCTTGAAGAGCTGCTTTCTCCTCAATGACAGGGTTTGGTGAAGAATCTGTGTAGACAAAATATAGCCCCAATTTAAAAGTATATGTGTGGCCGGGCGTGGTGGCTCACGCCTGTAATCTTAGCACTCTGGGAGGCCGAGGCGGGTGGATCATTTGAGCTCAGGAGTTCAAAACCAGCCTGAGCAAGAACGAGACCCCATCTCTACTAAAAATAGAAAGAAATTAGCTGGACAACTAAAAATATATATAGAAAAAATGAGCCGGGCATGGTGGCGCATGCCTGTAGTCCCAGCTACTTGGGAGGCTGAGGCAGAAGGATCACTTGAGCCCAGGAGTTTGAGGTTGCTGTGAGCTAGGCTAATGCCTTGGCACTCTAGCCCGGGCAACAGAGTAAGACTCTGTCTCTAAATAAATAAATAAATAAATAAAAGTATATGTGAATATATGAGAAAAGAGCCCTAAGAATCATGAGACTCAGATCCTATATACCTAAGTCTGGGACTCCTAACCTGTTTAGAGGGCAAGGGCTGTGGTGTGATTCATTTTGGTCACCCTCTGTTCCTAGAAGAGTGTGAAGCACACAGCAAGTATTTGATAAATGTCAGCTGAATTAATGAAGCAGTAAAATGAAGGAGAATGACCTGATTGAAGAGTCCCCAACTAGTCATACCATCAAGGAGACACAGACCCTGATGTCTAAACCTTCATCTCAGCCATAAGCCATGACCTTCATGTTGCCAACGCTCATCCTCTTAGTCACACTAGACAATACCAATCACTCGCTCCTCCTTCCTGAAACACTTTATTCTTCATTCGCTTGGCTGTCAGGACCACACCATCTGGTCTTCCTCTCCCTTCACTGAATGTTCCTTCTCAGTTTCCTTCTCTGTGTCCTCCTCTTCCTGTTGACCTCTAAAGGTGGACACATCCCAGGGCTCATTACTCAGACCTCTTCTCTTCTCCATCTGTCTTCTCTTCCAGGGCCTAGGTGAGCTCACTCAATCTCATGGCTTAGAATGACATCCACATATGCCAGCCGTATCTTCTCCCCTGAACTCCAGACCTGCATATTCAACTGCCTACTTGATACCTTCAATTAGATGTCTCATAGACTTAAAATGTAACACGATTGAAACAGAACTCTTTATTATCTCCCACTTAAAATCTGTTTCTCCTCCATCTCTGCCCATTAAATAAACGGTAATTTCATCCTTCTAGTTCAGGCCAAAAGCCTTGAAGTTAATCTTGACTTCTGTCTTTCTCTCCCACCCCACATCTAATCCATCAGCAAATACTATCAGCTTTACCTTCAAAATATATCCAGAATCCAGCCACCTGTCCCCATTTCCACTGACAGCACCCTGGTCCAAGCCACCCTACCTGTCACCTGGATTACTGAAACAGCCTCCCAAGTGTCTTCCTGTCTCCTCCCCTAGCCCCTGTAGTGTTTCCCCATATAGCAGCTAAGTGACGCTTCTAAAACAAACTCAGTCATGTCACTTCCCTGCCCTCAACACGCCACAGGTGTCCTGGTAAACTTTATGAAATCCAAATCCTCACCGTGGTCTACAAGGCCCTAAAATCTCCCTTTCCAGTTTTATTTCCTATTCCCTTAATCTCAGCATTCTCATATAGACCTCCTTGCTGTCCTCAACAAGTTATTAAACTAAACACACAATACATTAAAACATATTATAAAATATAACATAAAAATGTAATCTGAGACACCAGTAACGTAAAGTGTGGAAGGGGGAGTGCAAAGCTGTAAAGAAGTAGAGTTTTTGTGTTTAACACGTATAGTTTTTGTTTTGCAAGATGAAAAGAACTCTGGACATAGATGTTGGTGATGGTTGTACAACAATGTGAATGTACTTAATACCACTGAACTATACACTTAAAAATGGCTAAAATGGTAAACTTTATGTTACCTATATTTTACCACAATTAAAAATAACAAAGAAAAAAATCACTCATATACAGGTATGTATATATACAGAACAAATCTGAAAGGACAGGCACAAAAGGTGAATAATAATTATAGGTAGGATTATAGATGATTTTTTTCTGATTATAAAAAAGTATTTCTAATTCATATATTATGTAAATTATGTAATTTATATGTGATTTTTATGTATTACCTACACAATAAAAACATGTAAAAAGCTATGGGTATATAAATCTTACACCTAGTGTGGCAATAGTATTTGACTACAAATAAAACCTGGAAATAAAACATGTGCCACCAGCTATAGGCCTCACCATTATCGAGTGTGGGCAATTTCAATGGACTCATCTCTATAGGGACACAAGAGGCCTTTAAATATAGAAATGTTCAGGTTTTCAAATACAGACTTAGTTGAAAATGTGGATGTTACCTGTCCAACACAGGCCAATCATGCCACAGATGAACAAGCTGTTGCAAAATTCTGAATATCTGTACAATGTGCCATTTGATGATGAGGTATCTTTTGACACAGACCAAGCTATAAAGCTGCCTACAGTGTATAATTAAGGGTTTCAGATATACTAAGGTTTTCTCCTGCCAAATGCCATTCATCTATGCTTGACTCTTCCAACAAATATAACTGAAGTACAATTTGTAAAGCCAGCTCACTGTGCGAATTATTTTGTCCTGCTGTTTTGAGGCACTGCACGGTGCAGAGAAATAGAGAAATCGTTCCAGGATACCTAACCTATAAAGCCCAATCCCATCATTGGACAGGAGAGGAAAAGTAAGGTGACTTGTACAAAGTTACACTCCTAGTTTGTGGAAGAGCTGGGCCCAGACTCCGGAAATCTTGATGCCCTAGTCTCAGTGCTTCTTTTCAAAACTTGGAAGGTCATCTTTGGAAAAGGAGAGTAACTAGCAACAGTTTGAATGTGGTTACAACTAGAAATAACCCTTATTTGTCTCCAATCTTTGTCTTCAGACTGGTCCTGCTGGCTCTCTCGTCTCTCCTCTTGATGACAACTTTGTCAGACTTCATAGCTTTCTGGTTACTCACAATTTCGAGAACCACCCAATTAAGGCTAATTTTCGATGTTAAAAAAATCGCAACTCGTCTAAATCATCTTCAACCTCACACCCAGTTCAAAGCTCCTCCCTTCATCCTGGCTTAGACTGACCACAGATGGAGGTCTTGCAGTGGAGAAGGGGATGGAGTCTGCTTTTTCTCTCCTCCTCCCTGCCCTCCACTGCTTCTCGCTTTCCAAGGTCAGTGGTGGGCCTGGGGTGGGTGGCCAAAGAGTAGGGTACAGGGGCAAAAGTCTTCACCCTTGACTGCAGACCTCCCTGGGCTGACAGCAGTGTCTGGGTTGCAAGTGTCCCAATGATGAACACTCCATGGGATGCAGCTGTGGCTTCTCAAGAGGCCTTATGGGCATCTCCACAGGGTCTGAGGCAGGAGCACCAAACTGAGGGGTACTCTTGGAGCATTCTCTCTTGGCTGGGAGGAAACAACCCTCTCTCCACCCCTACTGGGAGAGGTAGGGACAAACCATCATACTCTCCCTCACACTCGGCCCAGTGACTCAGCTTTCCTTAAATGTCTAGTCTTTTCTTCACACGGCTGTAGGAGAGTAATGGCAGCCAGAACAGCTTATCAACCTTTTTATAAGTCTTGAGGGGTTGTGCCTAGCTGTGTCTCTTCAGAAGGTGGGAACACCATCCACATAGCATCTTCTCAAAAAATCCGCTTTAACATCAACAGGAATCCTGAATGTCCTTTGCAGGAAGGAGGCACTTCTTGCTTTTGGAAAGCATTGAAACTACACAAAGAGGAAGTAGCTGCTGGGAAGATCCTTGGGGGAAAAGGGACCTATCTACAAACTTCTGGGAAAAGGAGGGGCTGCCTCCAAAGACAAACCCCCTTGCTGCATGGAATGTCAAGAATTCTGAAAGTAGCTGCTTCCCTGGGACCAACCAGACCGGGTGCATCAGGAGAGGGCAAAATCCTGGCTCTGCCCTTCACATACTGAGTGGCACTGACTAAGCATGTTCTCCTTTCTAGGCCCCAGGCTCCCATCTGGAAAATAGGGGGATGATAAATATTTGTTTAATTTTGGCTGTCTTGCATTAGAGTAGCCTCCCTATTTGGAGGAATCCCAAGATAGATAGGTGGCTGGCAAGGTCCCCACTCCCCCATTGTGGAAACCCAAGGGGTTAGGGCATATAGTCTCTCTCCCTACCTCTGCCATGTAGCTATAGCATGGAAATGTGACCTGGGCTCAGCCAAGGACTTTGCATCCTTGATAAGAATGCAAAAGCCTAGCTTCAGTGGAATGAGAAGTCCAGGGGGTACAGCAGTGAACATTGACTGGGAGGGGTCAGCCCAGAATAGTACAGTAGTGCCCAGCACCCAGGGCTCTCTAGCTGTGCCTGGCCACCCTTACTTTCTGAGATGGCTCTGTAACATCTTATGAGTTTACAGAAATGCCATGTTCTTCTGTCATAAATATGTTAGCTTGACTCACAAACCCCATTTCGATCCCTTTTTTCCTTGTCTCCCTCTACTCTAGAGGTCAGAAAGCAAAATACTCAAATTCCCAGACTCCTTAACATTAAAAAGTAGTCAAGTCAACAGGCGCAGTGGCTCACGCCTGTAATCCTAGCACTCTGGAAGGCCGAGGTGGGCGGATCGCTCGAAGTCAGGAGTTCGAGACCAGCCTGAGCAAGAGCGAGACCCCATCTCTACTAAAAATAGAAAGAAATTATATGGACAGCTAAAAGTATATATAGAAAAATTAGCTGGGCATGGTGGCGCATGCCTGTGGTCTCAGCTACTTGGGAGGCTGAGGCAGGAGGATTGCTTGAGCCCAGGAGTTTGAGGTTGCTATGAGCTAGGCTGATGCCACGGCACTCTAGCCCAGGCAACAGAGTGAGACTCTGTCTCCAAAAAAAAAAAAAAAAATAGTCAAGTGATACAGTTCTGATTAATAAAATAAATACGTTCCTTCCTCCATGCGAAGGCAAAACCTAGTGAGGCAACGGCTTTCATGCTTCCCCTTCATCTCCTCTCCTTCTTCCTAGCTGGAATATGGATGAAGTGCCTGGAGGCGAAGCAGCCATCCATGACCATGAACAAAATGCTAGATAGACCCTCAGCCTCTGATGGCATCCCTGAGCAGCAGGACAAGCCCTGGACTATTGCCTCAGGACTTATTACACATTGAAAATAAGTTATCTACCTACTTAAGCCAATGTTTTTCAGATTTTCTTACTTTCAGATAAACATATTCCTCCTTGATATAGTTTTCAATAAACTCAATAAAAGTTGAGAATGGTATTTACATGTATACAACATTTTGTAGTTTATAAACTGTCATAACGGCTTAAGTTCATCAGGGGAGGATTCTGTTGCTTCCCACCAAAGACTCTGGCTGGTACGAAGGCTCTCAAGGTCTCCTCCAGCTCTGACATTTTGTCCTTCTAAGAGGAACATTCCTCTTGCTATGCAAACTCACATCACTCATAGCTTTTACACCTCAACAGAAAAGAACAATTATTTTACTTGAGATGGTACATCACTGAACCAGGTCCCCTACTCCCTCCTGCCTTCTCTGTCCTCTGACTCATTCCCTAAGGCCAAGGACCAATCCTCCCCCCCACCCCCCAGCCCATCTAGCCTAGTGCTACCTCACAGAGCTACCTACTTGACTAGATGGCTGACTTACAATTTTCAGAGGCAGATAGATGCCTGCTAACTAGGCCAAATCTGAGTTGTGTGTGATATATTTGTAAAATATCTTATAGTTTGGAAACTCAAACTTTTTTTTTTTTTCTACTGTGTCACTGATCTCACAACAATCCTGAGATAGACAGGGCAAGTACAGGGACCCTGATGCTCACAGCAGTGATGTGCCGCAGGTCCTGGAGATGATAAGTAAGCGCGCCGTACAACCCAAGGAAGTGTGCAAAGGGGGAAGCACGCTGGAGTGGGAGTCAGGGAGCACAGGTCCTATGTTCCGGTCTGACGCTGGCCAGTAGCTTGACCTCTGGCAAGTTGTCCACCTCTCGGGGTCTAGTTTCTCCATGTGTACAATGAGGATGCTGGATGTATTAATTAGCTGAGCCTGCCATAACAAAATATTATAGATTGGGTGGCTTCAGCAACAGAAATTTATTTTCTCACAGCTCTGGAGGCTGGAAGTCCTAGATCAGGATGCCAGCATGGTCAAGTTCTGGTAAGGTTTCTCTTTCTGGCTTGCAGATGGCCACCTCCTCCCTGTGTCCTCACATGGGAGAGGGGGGAAGAGAGAGAGCTCATTTAACCCTAATTATCTCATAAAGACCCTATCTCCAGATATACTGGAGACATTAGGGGTTAGGGCTTCAACATACATATATTTGTAGGGGGATACAATTCAGTCCATAGCACTGGACATGATCTTTGGAGTTCCTTCCACTTGTTAGCACAAGTATGGAACATTGAAGGTGCTCACAACTGTCTGTGGAATTCGTAATTCTACCTTGCCTCCTTGACTCAAGAAACTGCACAAGACTTATTTCTAGACTATTGGTAAACAGCATCTTGGGGATCTTCTGTGTACACTTTCTCTTCCCTAAAGCAATTAATAAGCCAAAGGTCATCTTTGGCCAAAGCAGGTCTCTCCCAAGGTTGGAGCTTTAAAGTCTTTCAGAAAGCATATATTAAACTGTCACTTTTAGTCTCGGGGTATGGCATGCAATTTCTGCTACTGCATTTAGAAAGAACATAATGGTGACTGTCAATTGGAGGTGGGTTTTAAATCACAAGTCTACAGCTAAATTTTCTAACAGCCATGAAGACTGGGAGCAATTGTGGCCTTTCACCAAAGCACAAAGTACCTTGTCATTCCTACTTTATCCCTGAGTGGCTTTATGGTCAGAAGCAAACTCTAGTGGGAGAGCTGGTCCACCATAGGTCAAATATCATTTCCTCCAACCATAATCAACTAAGATTTCTCGAAAAATTTTAATTGTTTTTGGTTTAATGCACTTATTGTCAAAGATCTAAAAGTGTTTTGAGCACTTAATACAATGCCAAAGAAATATATATATACACCCCAAGGATGATACAGTCCCAGCATGTTGTTGTGGCTGGACCGGAGACCTTTAGGAGTAAGAGTCTGAATTTCTGTTACTACTTTGTTTATATCTCCTTATCTATGATATAATCCATAATTGGCAGTTTCTGGAGACATTTTTGGTTGTCACAAGTGTGTGTGGTGGGGAGTGGTGGTGCTGTTGGCATGCAGTGGGTAGTGGCCAGGGACGCTGCTAAACATCCTACCATGCACAGGACAGCCCTACAACAAAGAATTACCTACTGTCAACAGTGCTGAGGTTGAGAAACTCTGCTATAGAATCTCAAGATGCAAAGAACATGGTCCTTAATGGCTTCTGGGGTTTGAGAGCGGGAAGTTGTTATATTGACGGCACAACTCTAGGACTTTTCATGACCTTAGGGCATAGCAGATGCTCATGAAAATATGGGCCATCTTTGTCATGCCAACCCAGAAGGCCAGTAATGGGGTTAACATTAAAAAAAAAAAAAGTAGGCAACCCCTTCTCTGATTTTCATTCAACTTCAATGTCCTTTTCACCCAGGCGGTAAGGAGAGCGTGAGCAGGGCTAGAACACAGTGGCTCAGGAGCACGTCCGCGACAAGGTCTGAAGGGTTGACAGATTCGCTACTCACACCCTCAGAGCTCATTTTACTTTGAGGATAGACAGTATGAGGATAGGAAAAAAAGTTCCAAACACTTAAAAAAAAATCCTAACAGCTTCAAAGGTTGGTAGGATTTCAAGCAACTTTTTAAAGCATTAAATTATTCCCTGTACTCCCATTATTTGAATTATTTCTGTATATCCCTCCTCATTCCAAAAAGGTTATGAGGTGGTTAACTCTCCTCGTGGTGTTGACTCAATTTTCCCATATCGAGCTTACATACGTTCCAGGACTGATCAATACAGGTTTTAATTTAGGAGGAAAAAGGATTTTGGAAGGACCAAGTAAAACTATGATGTTTTGGCAGTTAAAAGATAGGAGCTAAATTCCCACTATGTGTAAAGTACAGTGCTAAATGCTGAGGAAGATATTTTTTGGAAGTATAAATCACAGCTGGTGTCCTTAAGTAATTTATACGCTGTCTGAGAGAGAGAGGCTCCGTGCCCAAGGGAGGCCTCTTACACAGCAGTCTGCGCTTGGTGCCTCCTGGACAGGGGCAGCCCTCGGCACTCTTTGCCACCTGGCCAGGTAAGGAGGGGCAGAGCAGGAAGGGGTGAAGGTGGCTGAGCGGGGACTGCGTGGATGAAGGCTCAGAAGTGGGCCCACACTGGGAAGGGCCAGGGCAGTAAGTGAACTAAAAGGGAGCTCAATCATAGAGGTCTTGATTGCCAGAGCGAGCAGTTAGGAGTTAAGAGTTTTATCCTAAAGATACAAGGGAGCCTCTGAAAGTATCTAAACAGGAAGTTATAATGGTAAAAGGTGACAGTTGTTGAGTGCTTACTCTTTACTAGACACACTCATTTAATCCTCTTCCCAACAACCCTATGACGTTGCTACTCTTCTTCTCCCCATTTTACTGATGAGGAAACTGAGGCATCAAATCACTTACTCACAGTTACATAGTTAGCGAGTGCTAGAGCAGGATTCACATCATGGGCAGAGCCCATACTCTTAGCCACTTTGCTGTACTGCCTCTTAATAGAACAGGAAGGATCAGAGCAGAGGAGAGGCCAGACAGATACAGACACCATGAGGAAGGAGCTGCCAACTGAGAGCATTTCAAGGAGTCAAGGAAGTCAATGGGGTCAGATGTTGCTGAGCCATCAGGAAGAAATCTGAGAAACGCCCACTGGGTTTGTGATTAGGCAATCACCAGTGACCTTTAAGAGTTCTGTTTCAGGATGGGGGAGGGGACAGGAGCTCCTTGTAGGGTATCAAGAAGGGGAGTGATGGCAGATAGAGCCCTGGGTAGAAACTGACAGTGAAAAGAAGGGGAAAGATGAGAGAGAAATTTTCAAGCTTTTCATTTGAGACTCTGTCCCCAAACAATGGAAGCTTTTCTTTATTTGGGGAATTGCAATATGTTTCTCCGCATTCTTTTGTTTTGATGGGCAAAACTAACAAATTTTAGTAGTCCTGGTTAAAGGAGAATTAGCAAGTGTCATAGAAATTGTTTTTCAAAAACATTGCATCAAATTCAGGTAAAATGCAAAGATTTAACTATTTCAAAGGATATCGTTATAGGGGAAGGTTATTTAACCATATACATTGTAGTGGCTGGACATAATGTCAATTCTGTAACTGGGGTGGGATAGTGTAAGGGTATCATAGATGAAATAACTCTCTTTGGACTCATATTGAGCCAAGGGAGAGCAGCCGAAAGCACTGCATGCATTACGGCTTGACACTGAAATCCGCAGAACAGCTGCCTGGACTTCCAAAACCCTGGGCTGCAAAGGGCAAAAATACTTATTAAAATTCTTTGTTTTAATAAGCTGTGAGACCTGGAGTTATCAGCCTCTGTCATAGCTACTGAGCAGTTTCTACAATATAATATTACAAATCAAAAGCAGTTTTAGGGAGTCTGTGTTTCTTGAAGGGGAAATCCTCTCTTGGCAGATAATTCAGACTGCCTAGGGCAGCAATTAGAGCCCCCCAGGAGGAGGAGGAGGAGGAGGAGGAGGAGGAGGAGGAGGAGGAGGAGGAGGAGGAGGAGGAGGAGGAGGAGGAGGAGGAGGCAGCTGCAGTGCCAGCAACGGCATGGCAGCGGTGGAAGTGGCCTCCGGCTGAGGAGCAGTTTCTCCAAGGCTTCTTCCTGTAACCATTAACTCCCTTCAGCATCTCTGTGTAGTCCATTCTAAACTGTTCTAAGGTTGAATCAGCCCCCAAAGTGCCTATGCTGTTGCTGCGGCCCAAGAACTGTTGGGAACAACAGACGTAGGAAGGATGTATGTATAGAGTCTGGGACTGCTTGGGCCAAAGGAACCTTGGGCTGTGATGCTTCCTTTGTGACTGTGAACACACTAGGTAAGTGTTTTGGCAACGAACTTTCAGACCTTGGCTTAAACAGGGACAACACCAAGAGGTATTTAATGTTTCAAAAATGCAATGCAGGTGGTGTGTGTGTGAAAAGCCACTGTGAGTGACCATAGATTCCTTTTCCTTTCTAGGGACTGAGGCCATTGGGAAAGTTGGTGGTTGGTGGAAGAAGTCTAGAGTCTCCTTAGGAAGTCTTCAAAAACATTATTACCCCAAATAGAGGGGAACCCACCCAGGGGCCTCTTCTCTATCCCAGGCTGTCTCCCCAGGTGCCTTTTGCTGCCTCATCAGACACCCCAACCTTCAGGCAACTTTCTTTCCATCTTTACAGAGGCCGACTCAACCTGGGAGGCTCAAGAGTAAGACAGATGGATCCCTCCTGATTCTTCTCCACTTTCCTCACTGTTCCCCCAAACAACACACAAAGCCTTTGCATTTTAAAGGTTTCACCACTCACTACAGGCAATGGTAAGGGCAACAAAAACAAGTGTGGGAAGCTGGAAAGATTGAAGGACGCCACAGTGATTTGTCAGTTCTTTTCTCACAGCACCAGGCTTAGGGGAGTGAACAAATAGACAGAATGCCTGTCCTATGGCGTTCATTCCGTGGGGGAGATGGACAGTAAACCTAACAACTAATTAATATAGTACGCCAGGAGGTGCTATGAATAAAAGCAAGACGGGGAGGAGGGATAGGAATGCCTGTGGGAGGGGGTAGTTTTAAAGCAGTGTTTGAGCAAAGCCTAAAGGAGGTGAGGGAGCAAACCATGAAGATATCTGTGGGAAGAGCATTCCAGGAGAGGCAATCACTAGTGCTAAGGCCCTGGGGCAGGGGGAACAGCAAGAAGGCTGCATGGATGGGGCAGAATAGGGTGGGAGGCCAGAGAATACTTCATCCTGCAATCAGAGTAGTAAAAGGGGAGAGGCTCAGAGCTTGAGCTACACTGACCTGGGCCAAATCTCAGCTCTGCTCCTTATGCCACGTACCACGTCCCCCGCCCCCCCATCTATGAACAGTTGACCACAAAGGGTCATGGCAAAGGGATATGCAATGTGAAATTGCCTATCACAGGACATAGCACATGCCGACTTCCTACCCACCAGACATCATCAGTTCCCTTCTTCCCCTGGTTACAGGGCTGCTCTCGTCTAGCTCCCATTGTGTTTGAATAAAAGGTCTCTAGAAGTATGCCATTCAAGGGCCTCCAAGAGGTCCAAGATATGTTACCAAGTGCAAGAAAACAAATCGCAAAACAGTATGCATCTACATACAGTATTGTTGGCAAACAGGAACATTTTAGTTTCTGCATTCAAAAATCTGGGGGAATCCACACCAAACTGTTAATGGTGGTCATTGCAAAGGGATAAGATGACCAAAAGTTTTGACCACTGAGTTTCTACCTTCTATATGTTTGAACATCTTACAACGAGCACATGTTATATATGAAAGCAGAAATCACAATACAGGCTTGTGTTGATGCAGAACTGATCTCCTGGTCCTGTCCTATGTCAGTAGTGAATAGCCTCCGTCTCATCCCACACCCACACCCAAGGCCAGCCTGGTGTGATCCAATTTAAGAAACTCTTACATCTTCTCTATGGGGAAACTGAGATCAAAACGGGCCATAGAGAGCTTTAGGGTTCTCAGATGAGACCTGGACCACAGGAAAAGGTCCTGGGACTGGTGTGCTTGGCCGGCAACTGTGAATTGTAACTGGTTCTGTTTCAAAGGTAACAGAAAGCAAATCACTTTCTATATAAAATGAAAACCCTTACTATGGCTACCAAGGAGCAAAAAAGAGACTGACGAAAATCAAGTATTTCACAGTAAGCTGACTGTGAACTTTTGTGATTCAAGATTGTTGACACTGAAAAAAAAAAATCTCATTTTAAAGAATACTAAATTGAGGGATACTATAAGAAAAACCACATTTCACAAATAAGTAGCTTATAAGGTCAGTCAAGAAAAGACAAATATCCCAGTTCCCAGTGTCTTATTCAACAATGTATTAAAATGTGCATTATAATCAGTCACCACAAGACATATGAGTTACGTAGCTTGGAAAACTTTTAGTCCTCCCCCACCCCCCCAAAAAAACCCTGGTGAAGGGAACAAAAAAATGTTTAAACATCCATAGTTGCCCATATGGCTTTTCCAAGTTTAAATATATTTCAAGAAAAAAAAATGTCGTCCAGAAACATTTTTACATTCCTATTGGCCTTTGCACCAAAAAGTGTACTCAGCTCTTCATTAAATGAAATCCTACTTGAGTGGAAGACAGTAGACCAGTCCATTTCTTAACTCTTTTCCATTATGAGATTCCCAACTGAAGAACACCGAGATGCTCCCTTTAGGAAAAACCATTTCCTCCCCAGAAACCAAGCAACACTTCTCTTTGTTTTCTGCTTCTTCCCCAGTAACATCAGGACTCATCTTGAGTTTATCTGATCATAGACTGGAAATCCCCAGAGCAGAAAGATCCCATCTCAGCATTTTAATAAGCACCAGGGAATGTGCTCTTCCAAAACCGAATGTTTTCCACGAGGCAAGAATGCTATACAAATTGCTTTACTGTCAACAGAACACAGTATAATTAAAAAGGTAACATCATGGTGTTCTAAAACCAGTCACATTGTCCAAGGACAAAAATAGAGCTTATAGAATTTATAAGAGACAGTCATATTTCCTACTTAATGTTATTGATCAACTTATAATTAAAAGCTGTAATTTGCAAGGGATATACTTTTCAAATAATTCCTTTCTCACCACTAACTCAACTGTGTGACCTGAGTATAAAAGCTAGGAGCCCACTAGGTAAATTTTCCACTGATGCAACTATGGCAATTTCTAAGTCCATGAGAACTGCTAGGAATGTGTAACAAAATCCAATACCTGCATCGTAATAATGCACTTGAAAAAAAAAAACAAAAACATTAAATACACATCCATAGCTGAATGCACAGATTCCAAGAACTTTGAATGAGTGATTGCTACAATCGTAGAGAGACTGGATTCTGGTCCATGGCTGCTATGGATTCCTTCACCCCATTAAGGCACTCACAGACAAGTGTGATAGACAGTGTTGCTCTGAGGACTGGCAGTGAGACCAGAAGATAGTGTGCAAGGCAGCAGAGCAAGAAGGGTAGGGTGGGATGCAATAATGGAAAACAGGAGCGATTCATTCTACCCAGTACATATACATTTCATAGGTTTAAATCTGGAGTCAAACAACTTCTTGAACTTAACTGCTTGTGTGGGAGAATGAAGTGGAAGCACCTCTTGGACCTCACTTTTTATAGGCTCAGGGCCACCTCAAAAAATTCCACACAGACCCATTCCAAAACAACAGTTTTCTTACTGGAAAGCCACAAAGTTAGTGTGAAATCTGAGAAATGGAAAATCAGACCCAAGCCAGTGTGCTTATGCATAAGCTTGATCTTAACGAACAGGTACTTAAAGTGGAGCAGCAGCACCCACGTTAAAGGTTACCCCCAACCCCCCAGTAATTGATGCACTTGAGTTTTTATCCTTAACCTGTCCCCGACGGTTTGACCTTGGACAAGCTAATTAACCTTTCTAAGTGTTAGCTTCTTCATCTTCAACGTGGAGATAAAAGGTTTGTTGTGAGGATTAAATGAGATCATGCACAAATAGCTTTTAGCTCAGTACCTGGTACATATGAGCATTTAAGAAATGTGTCCCTCTTGTGATTAGATGTGGTACTCTGACTATATTTTAGAAGCAATTACAGTCCAACTGTCATATCCCAACATCTTGTGATAACCATTTCATTCTATGCTTCTAGCTCTTACAATTCTTTTCACCACAACATTTTGGGAGGTTCGGGAGGGAAGGTAAGCAGTCATATATACCCCACTTTTCCAACTATTGCCTAGAGCAAGGTGAAAAGCCAGGGAAATAGGTAACATATATACTAAAGAGAAATTCAGTCTTTAGGATATGATGTTATAGGTGTATGGAATATAAACAAATCATATAATTTCAATCTATAACATATGGGGCATCAAATCATAGGTAGGTTTTATTTAAAAAAAAAAAAAAAAAGCCAAGCAGCATTGAAGACAGAAGGAACCCATATGGGCCTATCACTATCTCAGTGTTGGTGTCTATGAAACAGGGATTGGTGGGCTAGATTATGGGGGTTTCATGGGGTCTGACTTCCAACAGGTGGCTAGCTTTGGTCATCTTCAGGTGCAAAACCTTAATGAGTTTGAGTATTCATTTCTCAGGCATTCTGTTCAAGGCCTTCTCTCGACAATTAAGGGAGACAATTTTCTAGGTTTAAGCCTCCCTGTCAAGTTAGCAAGCAGGGAACTGTCTGCTGTAGCTTGCACCTGTCCCCTGAACGAGATTCTGGCCTGACGGTGAAAACCCACCATCCTTTCCAGACAGCCCATCCTGCCACCGGGGCACCTTCCAACAAACGGAGGAAGCCCACTAGGAAGTGGTCACGACCAACCAAGCCACAAATCCCCAGGGTGTGGGATTTCCACCTCTATACCACGTCTGAAAACCAAAAATAGGCGCCGGCTTGCCACACTGCAATGGGAATCCCCCCAGCAGCACCACCCCCCCCACCCCAAGCTTGCATGCTTTATTAATACATGCAAGATGGCACACGGAGGCAAAGAATGGGAGGTAAGGCATCTGCGGCTGGACCCGAACCAGGGCAGTTTGCAAAAATAAATAAGAAGCATGTGACAAGAAGCAGGTCCCCAGGCTGGAGCTGAAGCCCCGGGCTGCCCCACGCAACCTCGCCTGGCTTCCCCGTCCAGGGGGATGAAGGTCAGCAGCAAGATCCCAGCCCTCCGGGCACTCATCCTGCAAACCTTGACCGGCCCCCACCCCCGCCCCGCCACAGGATTCGGGCCGCGAGGCAGAGGAAGCCCGGCCGCTGCCAGCTGCCAGAACACATACCTGCTGCCGGGGCTCGGGATTCTCGGGGCTCTGCAGCGGAGCCGGCCGCGGCTCGCGCTCCCGGGGCTCCCCTCTCCGCCCCCCCGCCCCCTCGCGGCCCCGCCGCTCCCGCCGCCCCTCCGCCCACCGCGCTCGGGGGCGCGCTCGGCTTCGCGCCGGCCGCTCACCCGGGCCCGCGCCTGCGCCCTCGTCTCCCGCCGGCCGCGCGCGTCCCGGAGGCTGCGGGGCGGCCGCGCGGCTGTCTAGGAAACGGCGGCGTCCGCGGGCCGGGCAGGCGGTCGGAGCCGGGCAGGGGGAGGGCGGGGGCCGCAGCCCAGGCCGGAGCGCAGCGCGCGGGCTTCGTGGCGTGGGTGAGGAGGTCGTGGGGCAGGGTCGCGGCGAGTGTGTGCGGGCGGAGAGAGGAGGGGTCGCTCGGGGAAGGTCTGAGATGGAGGCGGGCGGGGCAGAGAAGCAACAAGTGCGGGGCCGAGCGGGCCCCTCAGGGAAGCGGAGGCCCCGCCCGGGCGTTCCGTGCAGCGGAGAACGGGAACCTCCGGTGGCTTTGGTGCAGTGCTTTGCAGCTTCCAGAGCTCTCGCCCGCTGCTCCGTTTCTGCGCGGGGCGCGCTTGCCCCCTGTGTTCGGAGGCCTCTGACGGGGAAACGCCTCTTTCTGGCCAGGGTCCTGGCAGAATCAGAGACCCTTGACTCAGTCTGCTGCTGCCTGGGAGAAAAATATCTGTCATACAGTCATTTGATGGCTTTTACTCAGGCCCCTTTTAGGACAGTGTTTCTCATCCTTTTTTTCTCGTTCGTTCATTATGGCACTCTTAAGCCTACGCATTTCCCCTGCCCCCGAATCCCCCTTCCGCGTGAAATTCTAATACCACGGATATACCGCGTATCTGTGCCTTATACATGAAAGGAGTAAGATTTCGCCTCCCCCCGGAGGAGATATCGCCCCGGTTGAGTATGCTTATTCTAGGGCCGCGGTTTCTAGTTAGTGGGTAGGGTAAGCGGAGTCACAGAGCAATCTGGATACACCCACAAATATTGTCTGTAGGTTAAAAAAAAAGTCCTCAAACAAAAATGTACAACTCTTTCTAATGTCTGCAGGTGCTGCTGTGAGCACAGCCATTTAAGCAGCTTCAGGATTCATAGCTTATTTGTCTTCTTCAATTCTTGCTAAAGATATAGCTGTTTTCTTATGGGGTCTTGACATTTTTATGTTAAAATATTTGAAAAGATTGGAAACTCTGGTTTCTAGGACGCTAAGTTCCAGAGTGGCCTTTGGCTCTGCAGACAGTCTTGATTTCCAGTTATCATACTTCTTCTGAAGTGTTTTTATTCGGTTAGGTCCCGTTGGCCTCCCAGGAGCGTTGTCTTTCTTGCCTCCTCTAACCTCAGCTTTTCTAGTTAAACGGTAGAAAATCATTGTAGAGCTGAAAGACTTCAAAACCCACCTCATGGAATTGCCCCAGGGTCTTGGATTATACTTTTGTTAGACACAGGAATATCTAGATTGGGAGTATCTAATTTTGGACAGCTGGGAAAACGTAAAATTCTTCAGGACCTCCCTTACCTTTCAACATTTCTTACTCAACTCTAATCTCTAATGGTGGGATTTCAGAGGGAAAAAAAGCCCTTGAAGGTGATATTTGGAAAAGCTACCTGGGTTGCAAGAGGATCTTTCTTCTACATTTCTAGAAGGAAGCAATGTGGACTGAAAAGGATAAAGTGGGGATGAGTTAAGCAGAATTAATGGAGGATGCCTGGGATGGACAGTATAGTTTTCTGACAGGTGGTGGCAACATTTCAACCACATACACTTGATTTAGAAAAAGCCTTGGCATAGTTACCCAAGTTGTTATCCACTCCACTTTTTCCCTACTTAGAACTCTACTTAAGATTTGATTAAAACCATTGAAAGCATCTAGTTACAATGCTAATTAAATATTAGAGTAGGAAGGACAAGTATTTTGAAACTTGCGGAGAGAAATTGGAAGACGGCTTTGGTTTACTTGCAATCTTTGTATTCTAATACAAGTTTTTCAATTCAGGTGCATGCTTCTTCAAGGGAACTTTTTTACTACAATGGCTGTCTGTAAAGACCTTCTAGAGAAATCTATTGGAAAATTACATGCTAATAACTTTTACCTATGTCTTTTAAGAGTGCTTTTTTTTTCTTTTTTGGGTAATCTGCGTTCATGGAAATTGTAGGTGCAGCCATTTTAAGTTGTACTGTGAAGTCAAAAATCCTAAAACATGTGTAATTTGTCAGCTCTATGCTGCCCCCTCGTGGTGTCCTGCTTCAGAACCCATACCCAAACTAAAATCTTCACCCTTTGATAAGTTCTTTAGGGTACTGAAAATTTAAACCAGGTGTAGACACGATGTCATTCTGCATTCTCCGAATGTAGTCCTGCCCTTGATTTCAAATGCCCTACAGCCTAAGAGGAGGATTAGCCCTTGAGGCTGATCATTCTAGAAGCACTATGAAGATCTACCACAGACCTCGCTTTCACTTGGAGCATTATTCTCAAACTTGCCTGGCCTGTAAGAGTCAGGTGGGAACACTTTTGAAAAATCAAATTCTGGAGGCTCACCTCAAGTCCCTTGAAATCTAATTCCAAGGGATTGACTTGTGATTTTTATTTTTAATTGCTCCAGGTGATTCTCATTGATAGGAGTGGTTGGGGAAATCGTAGAGCTGTAAATAGCACAGGTGCTGCTTCAGTAGACTGCAGGTGACTAATGGGAGGGAATTTTGTGGGTGAAGGAAATTCCCAGCAACAGGAAATCATGGGAGCTATATAAAGCGGGAGTGGCATTGTGGGTTTAAACCTTATGTGTCACTTTCTTGCCAGATATACCGTTTGTAAAGTGGCTGTAATTGGCATGATGTCCCATACCAAGATGACTTTTGAGGTAAGTCAGATTTTCTTTTAGTTAAAAAGACTGCCTTTTCAAGAGTACCAGGATCACATAAACAGAATATTTTTTGCGTGTTTGCAGCTGGGAGATTATGGGAGGGCAGCTTGATCCTATGAATGTCTGAAAAAGATTGATGTCAGAGTTAAAACTTTTGTTCTCTTTAGGTAGTTGCGTGTAAAAATAGAACATATGAATCTGGTGCCATATGATTTGTGAAAATTTCAGTAACACCCAAAGTCCTTAAATTGTTAATGTTTATGTAAATATTAACATTTTGAAAGATCTTCTAAATGTTGAATTATAATATAGCCTCACTTATTTGGAATGTTCAGTGAAATCTCAGTGAAAGCTTGAAAAATGGAATATGTTTGACTTTGTGTGATATTTATTTTAAATTTAAGTACACATGATAACTGCTAACAAAGCAAGTTTTTAAAAATCCTGCTGAGAGGACTTTAATGAATAAATATGATTGACTTGTAACTAGCAATATTCATGTGTGTACAGTCTATGTGAATACAATACAAAGCACAATACCATGCAGTCAGTAGTAGGCTCTTGATAAACATTAACTGTAAAAAAGTTTTCTCATAAGTAGTTTAAATATATTTAATGCAGCAAGCCCATCTTTAAGGATAGTACTCTAAGGGCAGATTTTACCTTGAGCAGTGGCATAACAAGGATGGGGCAATGAGAGGAGTCACCTTAGGTGTAGGCAATAATAATTCTTATTATCTGTAGAGAATTTAAACTATAATAAACCCACTAAAAGTCTATCTGCTTTTTATTGCCAGCAATTTTTATGTACCAGTAATTCTAAGCAATGTCAATGGCAAAATAGTCCTCCATGAAAAATCTCTTGTGGGTGTAGGTTCTAAACAATTTCTGCAGTTTCTGTTGTTTTAGTAATACATATGTAAACTTCAACTTAGCGTATTTTAACTATCCCTTAATAAACATTATATTCTACATGGAAATTAATTTAGAGAACTCCCACCTATGCAAATGGCCATAAATAAATATGAACTCAGCTATTGCTTACGTTTCCAAGTAAATTCATGAAAGTTCAGGGTAATTAAAGACTTGAGGCCCAGTTCATGTCTACAACTCCATGGGTCATATTTAACTGCATTTAAACAGTAGATTCTTGATAAATAATGGTAGTACAGTGATTATAAGCATGAAAAAACAGAACTTGATTACTTAAAATTGTCATTTTTGTGACCACTTAGAGTTTTTATTTGTGTGTAAAATTTAAGAATAAAACAAAGTGCAGACTTTGAGGTGTAATGTTTTTGGTTGGCAAGTACAAATTTTAGTTCATCCATGAAATTATTCTCCTGAATAACTGAATTCAAATACTGTCTTTAATTTTGAAATTTATTCTTTTTTAATTGTTAATATTTACTTCAAAACTAAAGAACAAATCAAGAAAATAGGAGGTATGATGTTGTTATTTAGTACTGGAAACAGGCCAATATGTAGGTATAAGTTTTTTCCTTTTTTCAAAAACATTAATTCCATTACATTTTCCTTTTTTGTATTATTTATTTTATTTTATATTGGCACGTAAATGGAGTTAAATAAAAAAGAATTTTTACTGTCAGATTCTTTCCCTGCTATTATTATTTTATTTCATGATCATTACTGAAAATAATTTTATCACATAAAAGAGAGGGTATTCTCTGAGTGTCAGATATTCTGAGTATATCACTGGGCCCAGATGATCACCAAGTGAATCGTATCCAATGTTTAAGCGAGTTTTATTATGTGTTTACTATTTGGAATTTTGCATGTACTCTGTGAGGAACTATTCCTTTGTCCACACAATTCACGCGCCAAACTGGAACATCAGTGATTATGTATACATGTACTTGAAAACACAAAAATGATCCAATATCCCAATTCTAGTATAATTATGCTAGTTTAAAACCTAACAAGTACGTAACCATGTGTTTATTTACAGAATCCTAGTAATTGAACATTTACTGAATTGAATATTTACTGAATGTTTACAATGTGTTGGACACCATTCTCTGTGCTTTCTGTGTATTAATATTTTTATAGCAATCCTATTGGGAAGATATGGTTATTATCAATCTCCTTTCACAGATGAAGAAACTGAGACACAGAGGCTTTAAGTAGCTTGCTCAAAATTGCACAGCTAGTAAGTGGAGGAACGAAGATTCAAACCTGGGGTCTGATTCAGAGACTTCAGTTCAGCCCTGGTGCCTCACTCCTTCACAGATATACACAAAGTTGTGCCTAAATAAGTTTGAGAAATCATTAAGTAGTGAGAAAAGCATTCTGGCTTCCAGGGTTCCACCTGTAATTCATTCTGTGACTTTGAGTAAGGGAATGTCTCTGATTTAGAGAGTATTGAACTTATTCCATCTGGAAGGTCTCTAAATTTTTTTCTAGCTCTAAATTTTTATGTCCATGATTATTTTTATGTAAAGAAGAAAATTTGACTTTTATCTAACAGACTAACTAAAAATAAGCCAGAAAAATAAAGGAACCAGAATAATCGAATTTGAAGATAGATAAAACTTTGATGTTTTGTAGTTGTAAAAATACAGCTACAAAAAAAAAACCTTTTATGTTCATTATTTGTATGACTATAGAAAGACTATAAACTTCTGAAAAATTGCCCCATTCTAACAATTGGCTTGAATAAAAATTTATAATAGTATTTATGCCACTTTTATATAACGGTGTTCTGAGCCATTGCCTTGATCTTAGTGCCATATAAAGTAAAAGATCTTTGGGAAAATTAACTTTTTAAGTGGAAGATAGATTGTATTATATACCACTGTTTCCCTTCTTTCCCATGAAGGCTACCACCTTATTGAAGTGACAAGCCTTATTAAGCCTCTATCTATGATAATGCATGTAAAATTTTTTTCTTGGGGAAAATATAACACAAAAAGTAGTTTTCATAGTAAAAGAAATATAATTCCTTGCCTTTCTTCAGAAGTCCCTGTTTGTATGGTATGAAAGGGCTTTTCCCTTCCCCTATCCAATAATCTTAATAACATTCTATTTCCCTCTGAACCCAACACCTTGCCTTTTATCTGGAAATAATAACAACAGATTATTTTCCTGGGGCACTAAAAAAGGTTGAGGAAGACAGAGAAATTAAACATGTCAACAAAGTGAAGCTTCTGCTTCTTATTGTAAAGTCCTTTGAGGTATCACTAAGTAAAAGGAAAAGTTCGTATGAAATTTGTAAACATATTATTGTACTTTCTTTCTCTTCATGCATTACTACAATTGTTACATAAATATTTTGTTTTTATTTTTTCTTTACGGTGTCTACAATTTCTATTAAAGCAAAAGAAATAGACATGAACCATAAAGAGACAGCCAGTTTCCTCTCTATTCTGCAATCTAGAAGAAAAATTTTCATCTAAGGACAGATAAGGTAAGTATTCATTCATTTTAATGTTTTAGAGCTATATGTGCAGCCATATTTTGTTAACTATATGCCTAGATCATTGATTTGACTTAACTAATAGACAGTCAAGAGCAGCCTCTGCAATAGGAAAATTCTATAATTTTTTAATTTTCTAGGTCTCAAGTCTAATGTTTGAGAAGCCTATATGTATAGAACTATGTTCAATTATATGTTAACTATTTATATAAAAAAATTGGCTGGGTGCAGTGGCTCACACCTGTAATCTTAGCCCTCTGGGAGGCCAAGATGGGGTTGTGGGGGTGGGGATTGCTTGAGCTTAGGAGTTCGAGACCAGGCTGAACAAGAGCGAGACTCCATCTCTACTAAAAATAGAAATATTAGCTGGGCTTCGTGGTGGCACCTGTAGTCCCAGCTACTTGGGAAGCTGAGGCAAGAGGATCGCTTGAGGCTGGAGTTTGAAGTTGCAGTGAGTTATGATGACGCCACTGAACTCTTTTACCCAAGGCAACAGAGCGAGACTCTGTCTCAAAACAATTAAATAAATAAAAATAAATAAATAAAAAACAACAAATTGCTTTATACTGGTTTAATCTAAATCTAGTCTTTGTGATTTAAAAATAATATGAGCTGGGTGCACTGGTGCATACTTGTAGTGCCAGCTACTTGGGAAGCTGAGGCAGGAGGGTCACTTAAGCCCTGAAGTTCAAGACTAGCCTGGGCAACATAGTGAGACCTGTCTCAAAAAAAATTAATATGAATAGAATTAAAATGTGACCAGAATTAAAGTTTTGGAGAACAGGAGTCTGGAGAAAAGTCCAAGTTCTTGAGGTGAGAAAAATGAAGGCTCAGGGGTGACAATAATGCTTTTCAAGTAGATGAGATCTGTCGTACTGAGGATGGTGCCTGTCTTTTTCCAATCTCTACAGGGGAAAAGTAGCAGGATAAATTTAAATTGTAAAAATCAAAGATTTTGAAATTAAGAATGTTTAAGATTGTGATTATTTACCTTGGGAAATTGTAGAATCTTTCTAGAAGGTCTTTTAAGTAGTGATCATCTGTCAAGAATAGCTTATATGCTCAACTTCTATACCCATCATAAGGCCTTCTAGCCTTATGATGCTATAGTTTCTTTTGAAAAGCAGATGGTGATTTATGTCTAAGGCAGTAGCTAACATGATATGTTACTACTGATAGAATATATAAATTTATAGAACTTGACTTTAAGAGTACTATGAAGTTATTTTATGAGTGCAGAAATAGTGATGTATTTTATTCAACTGGATTGTTGACCATGTGACCATCATTAACATGTTTAATTTTTCTGGTTCATGTAATACTCTCTAAGTACATATACGTTAGCATTGACAGAAGTTGAATCGTGGACTCTTAATGTATCACCTCTACCAAGACTAGAGAGAAGGATGGAAGGACAAATTTATAGAACAGTGTGTTCAAATAGAATTGTTGAGGATGGTTCTCTGAAATGTGGGATAAGGTGGAGATTTCAAACAATGAGTAGTGGACCACACAGTATGATAATCTGAAAATAGCATGTGAGAGCAAAGAAAAGACTGTTCCTCAATTTCTTTCCACTGAGTCAGAGAAAAAGTTGAAAGTAAGGATTAAATGGTTATATTGGAAAAGGTACCTTGTGATCTAAGAGAGAACCAGATTTTTATTAGAGTGGAAAGAGTTTGTCCTCAAAGAAATGGACTTTCCTAGTAGATATGGCTGATGGATGGGGCAGAGGGAAAAGTTGAAGAATTAGGTGTACAGTGAGTGTGGCTGAGAGGGTTTGAGAGCGAAGGTGTGAGAATCAGAAGCAAAAGAAAAAAGAGGCTTGTGTTCATGGAGGTGAGCAAGTAAAATGAAAATGAAAGAAGCATTTGAGTAGGAGGGAAAGTAGACACGTCAGAGGAAATATTAAGCAAGGAAATATTAAGGATCACCAGTTATGTATACCAAGGAAAATGGGGAGGAAGATAATTACTCCAGGCCTGCATAGGGCACACACATGTGAAAAGTAACTAGGCTGATTGGCCCCCTTATTTCAGAGATGTTTTCCCAGGACATTGTTTGGAGACATATCCTCTTGGGGTGTTGCAGACTGAGTTTCTAGGCTTCAAGGACATAGGAAAGCTCTAGGGAGACCAAGGTATGCAAGGCAGCGCTGAGGGAGTGGCGGAGTGGGGAGCTGGATGATTTTTCTTTCCATTACATTTCTATACAGAGCTATAGCATTTTGTAGGAGACATGCATAATTCAAGACTATTTCTGGCAGCAAAGAATGGAAAGTTTGATATTGCCATGTGGCAGTAGCTTAAAAGAGTTTATAAATCACTCACTAAACAGCTTCGAAACTGTGATTCTTGATGAATTATTAATTTGGGGGAATTTGTGTTATTTTGTATTTAGCATATAAAGTGAATCTTTATTATCAAATCATCTTACATTTGCATAGAATGCAACCATACGCTATTTAATTTTTCCAGTTAAGGGTAATAATGATAGCTAACACTTGTTGAATCCTTCCTATGTTCCAGCTATTTTACGTGTAGAATTCATTTTATATCAGATAACCATTTGAAGTAGGTACTATCATTCTGTCCTCTCCTACCCCAGCCCTCATGTATAGATGAGGAAACTGGAAAGAATGACTTTTACCCAATGTCACACACCCACTGTGGGGTAGAATATTGTACTGTGGAACTGGGATTTGCACTCCAGCCTTCTGGCTCCGTAGCCCATGCCCTCTATACTGTATACCTATACGACATTCCTTTTTATACGTGAAAAGTGTGAGCTGAGGATTGCTTGGAAACTATCGTACTTTGAATGGTTGGTGCCTTGGGTATATTTATAGTGGCACAATTTAAGTGAAATAAAGTGGCTTTTGTGAGCTTCATGGATTGAAAATTGATTTATGGCTTTTATAAACATTTTAAAGAGGTTTAGCCAGGCATGGTGACACATACCTGTAGTCCCAGCTACTTGAAAGGCTCAGGCAGGAGGATCACTTGAGCCCAGGAGCTTGAGACAAGCCTGGGCAACATAGAGAGACCCTGTCTGGGGGCGGTGGGGAAAAGAAAGAAGTTCATGCTGATACACTTAGTGATGTGAAGGGCTATAGCTATAGCCTGGGGCAGATCAGTTGCTGTAATTCAAAAGACCACATGGGGTCTGGTATAACTTTAGTGAATTTACCAGGGGCTGACCCTCAATCTTGTGGTCTTAACTGATCTGATCAGTAGTGTTCCAGACACTACTGATTAAATTGGTCTAACAACCTTATAAACCTAGTATGTAATGCCAGAATGCAAATTTATTAATAGATAAGGAGATAAAACTGTTACATAAACCAGTTGAACCAGGATGATCAAAGCATTTTCTTCCAGGTGGTGGACCTAGTTGGGAAACCAAATTATAATCAAGAGATTCTTGGTGAACAACAGGCACCTTAAATATTTTTCAGGTTTTTTTCCCCTCAGTATCTATTTTAGAAACGCCACAAATATTTCATCAATAATAGCTGCTGTTGGAATGTGCTGTTGATCTTTAACTTATAAATAGCCTCCATCCCTGTCCCCCCTCCCCGCAACCAGGGGCTCTGCTGCCATAGAAACAGCTGTTAATAAACATGGGTATTTTAGAGAATCTGTGGGTTCAGAATTGAAGGAAGGGAAGAGCCTGTGAAAAGCAGAATTGCTTGCTTAAGGGTGCTAATTTCAGGGATAGACTCCTAAGTAGAATGAGTTTGCTTGAGTGGAAATTTCTTTACCTAAAATATATTTCTATTATACTGTCTGAGGGGCTTCCCTCCCCCCACTTCTATTATAGTATCTGAAATTTCACCAAAGAGAGATTGGTTTCTTAAAACTACAAATATCTATGTATGGCAGGTATCCTAATCCCCATTCCCCATTGCTTACCTTCATTTTGTTAGGGCAGCAGTGTGCCCAGGTTCGAGCAAAAAACCATGACTAGCTGAAGCTAGTCATGACAATCCCATTCATTTCCCTTTGCCAGTGATTTGAAAGGAAGTCGGGGAGGGCTTTTGCTTTTCTGATACAGAGGGCGTAGGTGGCTGGTACTCTGCTTATTCCTCTTGCTTTATTCCTTAAATGCATACATGAAGCCTGGAGCTGTAGCAGCCATCTTGCAACCATGAGA
The DNA here is from genome assembly GCF_041146395.1 of Eulemur rufifrons. Classification (NCBI taxonomy): domain Eukaryota; kingdom Metazoa; phylum Chordata; class Mammalia; order Primates; family Lemuridae; genus Eulemur; species Eulemur rufifrons. Next base: position 20,035,036 of record NC_090984.1, on the reverse strand, counting down.
TGACAAGCATGAGGCTGAAAATGTGATTCCAACAAGCTGAGGACCTTTGAGGAGGACGAGTGAAAGAATCTGGGACATTGTTGAACAGCAGTTCCAACCTTGACTGCCTATCCCCAGACATTATGGAGAAAGATAAAGAAAGGAAAGTTGTAGCCGTTGATACATGATAGCAAAGCATTTGATTAACTTGTGCCTGCTGTTCCATGGAAGGCTAACTCTGTGCGAACTGAGGCTATAGTATTAGAAAAAATAATAGGAAAATTTTGGAATATTTTTATGCATTTGTTACTTCTTGCGACTTTTCAGTATGAGCCTATGGAAGGGGGTGAGTGAACTCAAATTAGTGCTCCTCCGCATGAAAGCACAGAGTGGGGAAAATACAGCTTTGCTGTAGAGGTACGCTGCCTTAAGCTCCAAATTGACAAAGAGCTTCATAATGTGGAATTTTGCAGGAGTTAATGGTAGCATCTCCCTATCTAAGGTTATTGTTAGAATTGCCTGAAGTCTGTTATGAATTCAGAGGTCAGCAGCAAAGAGATGAGAATCTCCAGGCCTAAGTATTATCTGGAAATGTTTTTTAGCTATGGTTATTCACATAAGGAATTGATCTGAAGCAAGTAGAACAGAAGTTTGATATGTTTTTGAGGGAATTGTATTACAAAGCTGGCAGCTAGTTCTGATTGTTTTTAGTCTCCAAGCGATTCCCATTTTTATGTCCCTAAGTCAAACCAACATAAAGTAGGCTACAAAAGCTGTGGAGCCCCTGGGAAGGGCATCCATTTCAAAACCTACCTTAGATATGGCCACAGAGGACAATGATGAAGCAGATTCTTCTGAGACTTAAACTAGGACCTACCATATTGACTAACCAAAGAGTCGAGTTTATTGCTTGCCAGGAAATCGGCAATTTCTGTCCAGTAAGATATGGTAAGGATTGTGGACTGTTGACAACTGTGTGCTTTCCATTATCCCCTTTTCTGAATGGGAGTTCTTATTGAAGTTACTCTGTTCTCTCTTTTTCACAGTTATTTTACAGGAGAGGGTTGTTTAGAGACAGATAGTTTATGTTTTAGTTATATAGATGGTCAGACAAGAGTTGCCATATTCAGACTTGAGAGAACAAATAGAAAAATCACCCAGAGATTCTGCTTCAAGCTGGATGCAGTAATTGGGTGAGATAACAGGGTTGTCTTGAGGAGAGTATGCGTATATTTAATGAATGAAGTTTGTATGTGCATGTTGGGTTGAGGACTGTGGCAGATACTGCTGGTTGGCCAATCCAATATCCATTCGTTACCTCTACCATAAAAATTAGAGAAGTTAAATATTAGATTTTCTAAACTTTCTTATTGCTACAGTGGCCATGTAATATGATTCCAGTCCATGAATCTCCTGGGGGACTTCATGGAAGGCTTTCCCTTTTTATAATAAAAGGGTCAGACAGGGCTGGGGTAACCCTGTTTTCTTGCTTTGACTTTAGATGTGATGCTTGGAGCTGCAGTGACTGTCTTGGAACCATTAGGCAATAAATATGAGTATAAAAAGTTAATGCACTGAGGATGGTGAAACAAAAATATTGAAAATATTGATAATCATTGATTAGTAAACCAACTTTAGAACTTTAGCAGTTGCTCTGTTCAAGATTTCTTGTCTTGGGAGATAAATTAATCTGTATTTGTTTATGTGATTGTGAACTGGGTTATCTGTTACTTAAAACTCAAAGCATTGGAAACTGATACATTATAAAGATCTCTTTTATATGCTACAGTGTCAGGGACAGTTTTTGTTTTTAACTGTGATGTCTTATTAGTAAATAGTGGTTATATGAAGTGACTTGTTTAAAGAAAATGTTTACAATAGGCTGATTCACATGTAAAATTGCACTATTGAAGTGTTACTATTGACAGGCATCTTCTCCATATATGGCCCAGTTTACATTTTACTTTTAGGAATAGAATATCAGCATAGCTCAGCCTTGCACTTTAATATAATTGGGGAACGCCTTCGGAAAATTGATTTCCCATGCAGTAAGAAATGCTAAAAACTTTTGCAACCAAGTAAGTCTGCAGAAAGCAATTGCTAAGTCCTGTAGAATAGGTTCAATATAAAGTCATGGCTTTTGTATAGAATGATATCTTAGTTCTCCATCATTAATTGCTAGTGAATCTTTGTTATTTCTAAAGTAATATTTTACTCTAAATGCCTTATATCAAAAAAATGTACTTTTTCTTTGAGTTGTCCTTTTAAATGTTTTTGTTCATCATTTCAGAAAATTTTTTTATTCCAATTGTTGATGTAACCATATGAAGTTCAAGATTTTGCTTTTCTATTTTTGCCTTTCTGAAAATTAATTAGTGGTAATAGCCATGTGTGCCAGCTTTTTATATCACAAGGAGATGCTTGAATGCCAACTAAAGGAAAATAAGGGGCAAGGAGAACAGACATATTTTTGTTAATGTAGTTTATAGAAAAATTATATTTGGCCTTCAAGGAAAGATAGCTTTTTAAAATTGTGTTTGTTACTTTTTAACAAATTGACGAGATGTGACCCAAATAATTTTCCTAGAAAAGTGTTTTAGCCTGAAGGGAATTTTTAAATTTTGTTTACATTAAATTCTAAAGCCAAAAGCTTTTAAAAATAATATGAAAGGTCTTGAAACTGAAGATTCTTTTATTACCATATCTCAATGTTTAAGAAGTGATTTGAGGCCGGGCGCGGTGGCTCACGCCTGTAATCCTAGCACTCTGGGAGGCCGAGGTGGGCGGATCGTTTGAGCTCAGGAGTTCGAGACCAGCCTGAGCAAGAGCGAAACCCCATCTCTACTAAAAATAGAAAGAAATTATATGGACAGCTAAAAATATATATAGAAAAAATTAGCCGGGCATGGTGGTGCATGCCTGTAGTCCCAGCTACTCGGGAGGCTGAGACAGGAGGATCGCTTGAGCTCAGGAGTTTGAGGTTGCTGTGAGCTAGGCTGACGCCACGGCACTCACTCTAGACTGGGCAACAGAGTGAGACTCTGTCTCAAAAAAAAAAAAAAAAAAAAAAAGAAGTGATTTGGGGGGTATTGAGATGTATTGGTCTCTACAGTGATTTTCCTGCTGGCTTTATACACAATATTTTGCTTTCTTTTCCTGATGCACACTGAGTCAGGCCTGAGAAAAAACTGGTAATATTTATCGTAAGACTAGCAAAGTTAACATATAAGTGGGAGATTCTTAAATGTATGATAAGGGTATTTTTAACCAACTAACAGAAAAATCTTTCTGGTCTATTTCTGAGATTTGAGCACTCTATTGAAGAGGTTTGAAACAGAGTTCCTGTATGGAAGAGGTTTGAAACAGTTTAAAGCTCGAAGTCCTTTCTTGTTTAAATTACTCTTATTTTTAAGAATGTATTGTTAGTAGGGTGGTGGCTCTATGCCTATCATATAAAGTCTTTTTGCTTGGTGATTCTGTCTACTTTTTGTTTACCCTGTTTGCTGGCTTTTCTTAAATCATATATGATGTATACACATGCTCACTTTCTTTCACTATTGGAGGAATTCATCTGTGAATAATGACAGCTTTACTTTTTCCTTTCCAATTTTTATGTTTCTTTTTATTGTCCTAATGTGCTGGTTAAGACCTCCAGTATAATGGTGATAGACGTAGTGAAATTGAATATTTTTGCCTTGTTTCTAATCTTAGGGGAAAAGCTTTTAATATTTCAACATTAAGTATGATGTTTATTGTAGGTTTTTAGTAGATATTCTTTATAAGCTTAAGGAAGTTCCCCTAGTTTGTGGAGATTTTATTCTCTCATGAAAGGTTGTTGAAGTTTTATCACATGCCTTTTCTGCACCTGTTGAAGAAACAATTTAATTTTTCTCCTGTATTTTGTTAATGTAAGTCATGTTGATTCACACGTGTTAAACCAACTATGCATCACTGTGATAAACCCTCACTGGTCGTGATATATTATCCTTTTACTATATCATTAGATTCAACCTGCTAATATTTTGTTTAGGATTTTTCAGTCCAAGTACATGAGGATTAATGATAATTTTCTTTAATTCCTTGTCAGGTTTTGGTGTCAGGTTTATGTTAGCCTCAAAACAATGAGTTGGGAAATGTCCATTCTTTCTCTATTCTCTGAAAGAGTTTGTATAAGATTATCATTTCCTTTCCTGAAATGTTTGGTGGAATTCACCAGTGAGGCCATCCAGGCATGGTGTTTTCTGTGTGGGAAGATTTTAAATTAGAGACTCGATTTCTTTAACAAATACGAAGGCTATTTCAATTTCTATTTCTCCTTATGCCAGTTTGAGAATGTTGTGCTTTTGTGGGAATTTGTTTCATCTAAGTCATCAAATGTCATGCGTGAAGTAATTCATAACAATGTCTTATTAAAAATGTCTGAATCATCTGTAGCGATGCTGCTTTTTTCATTTCTGTTATTGATAAATTGTTTTCTTTTTCTCTTTATTGACCATTTATGTCTTTTAGTTGGAGTATTTAGTCCATTTACATTTACTATACTTACATGACAGGGCTTACATCTCCCATCTTTCTATTTGATTTCTATTTGTTCCATTTGTTCTATTTTTCATTTTATAGTTTTCACTTTCTACCTTCTTTTGATTAATCAAATATTTTTTCATATTCTATTTTATCTCTTCTCTTGTTGAAGTTTGAGCCCCAATATTAGAGGTGGGGCCTAATGGGAGGTGTTTGAGTCTTGAAGGGGGTGGATCCTTCATGAATAGATTAATGTCTTCACTTGGGAGTGAGTTCTCACTCTGTTAATTTCCATAAGAGCTGGTTGTTAAAAAGAGCCCAGCTTCCTCTCTCTAGCATCCTCCCTCACCATATGATCTCTGCACATGATGGCTCCACTTCACCTTCGACCCTGAGTGGAAGCAGCCTGAAGCCCTCACTAGAAGCAGATGCTGGCATCATGCTTCTTGTACAGCCTTTGGAACTGTGAGCCAAATAAACCTCTTTTCTGTATAAATTACCAGCCTCAGATATTCCTTTATAGCAACACTAAATGGACTGAGACAATCTCCTTTACTGGTGTTTTAGTTATGCCTGCATATCGTTTTTTAGTAGTTGCTCCAGGGATAACAATAAGCATCCTTATATGATCATAATTAACTTTGAATTACTATTTTACCACTTCATGTATAATTTAACAACTTTACAACATATATTTCCTTTTCCTCCCTCCCATCCTTCATTATTGCTGCCATACATATTAAACATCTACTTATATTATAAACCTCATTATCTACTTTTATTATTTTTGTTAAAATGATTTTATATTTATCCATATATTTACTACTTACAGTGTTCTTCATTCCGTCTTGTGAATTCAGGCTTCATTATGGGATCATTTATACTTTCAGCCTGAAGAAATTATTTTGGTCTGTTTTCATTGTGTGGGTCTATTAATCACAAATTCTCTCACTTTTGTTTTTAAAGTGTCTTTCTTTTTGCCCTTAATCCCGTTAGTGTTTTTACAAAATTCTAGAATTTTTTTCTTTCAGCACTTGAAAGCACTTGAAAGATGTCATTTTGTTATTTTCTGGCTTCCTGTGTTTGCAATGAGAAGTTAGGCATTGTTCTTATTTCTCTGCAGGTAATTTACCTTACTTTTTTCTCTTTGGCTGCTTTTATAGTTTTTCTTTCTTTGGTGTCTAGTAGTTTGACTGTGATATGTCTAGATATGTCCTCCTTGTTTGCTGAAATCCTTGGATCCCGGGGTTTATGTCTCTCAGAAATCTTGGAGATGATTTGACCATGATCTCTTCAAATATTGTTTTTGCCATATTCTCCTTCGTTTCTTCTGAAACTCCAATTACACATGTTAGAGCATTTAATATTGTCCCACCGCACTTGGATACTATATGTTTTTTTCGTTCTTTTACTCTCTGTGCTTCTATTTGGATAATTTCTATTCAGCTGTCCTCAAGTTCACTAATCCTTTCATCTACTATGTCCAGTCTGATGTTTAGACCATTCAGTGAACTGTACGTTTCTGCTGTTTTACTTTTTAGTTCTTGACATTCCATTTGGTCTGTTCTAGAGTTTCCACTTCTCTGCTGAATACTCCATGTCTTCCTTCCATCATTTTCTCTAAATTAATTAACGTATTTATCATAGTTCTTTAAAGCCCTTGTCTGATAATTCTAACACCTGGGTCATCTATGGTCTGATTTCATTGACTGCTTTTTCTCTTAGCTACAGGTAATATTTTCCAGCTGCTTTTCATGTCTAATAATTTTGATTATATGCTTGACATTGGTGGAGATGTATTTTATAGACTTTGGATTATGTTATCCTCTACTGAAGAGTTCTGAGTTTTTTCTGGAAAGCAATTAGATTCCTGATAGATCACCTTAATCCTTTCATTTAGGTTTGAGACTTTCCTAGGACAGATCTATTTCTGGCATGTAACCCTTACTCTTAGGACATGATTCATACTTCTAAGGTTTTGGCCTTAATGGAATCCCAACCTTCATGCCCAGGTTATTAATCAAGATCTTTCTACTTTGGCTAGGAACTCCAGTGTTAGATAGGTATTCAGCTATTCTCTGCTATGCCTTTTAGAATAGCAATTCCCATTCCCACCATCGGAGAATTCATGTGACCATTTCCAGGCTGCTTATTTGTGGTCACTGAAAGTGCTATTCTTTTTAATTTTTGTTGGGTAATTAATGAAAAATTATCTCATCATTGCTTTTATTTCTTCTCTGACTCTGTTAATGAAGATAAACATCTTTTCGAGTTTATTAGACATTCAGATTTCTTCTGTGGAATGTTCCTAAGTTTCACCCATTTTTATCTTGCTATTTATTTTCTTATTAAATGATCAGCTTTTTGTATACTACAACTGTTAATAATTTGCCTGTTATAAACATCAAATACTTTCTCAGTCTTTTTATTCTTTTGACTCTGTTTATAGTAGTCTTTTCCCATATAAAAGTTGATTTTTTAATGTTAAACATGTATACTTTTTCATTTATGGCTTCTGGGTTTCCTGTCTGTGTTAGGCAGCCTTCCTTTGCAGGAAACAAAGATAAATCTAGCTATTTTAAATAGGAAGAAAAAATTTAATACAAGAAATTAAATGCTTACAAAGTTTTAGAAGAAATAAGCAGTAGGATCTAGGCCATGCCTCAAGGAATGAATGCCAGGACAACAATGCCAAACTGGCCTGCAAGACTGGAGGACTTAGGAAAAGTAACAACTTAATGCAGTGTGGGATCCTCAATAGGATCCCAGCATAGAAAAATAATATTAGTGGAAGAATTGGTGAAATTCAAAGTGTGTATTTCAGTTAATTATAGTATACCAATGCTAATTTCTTGGTTTTGGTCACCGGACAGTGGCTATATGTGATGTTAACATTATGGAAAACATGCTGAGGGATATAAGGGTACTCTGTACTATTTTTGCAACTCTTTTGTAAGTCCAAAATTGTTCAAAATAAAAAGTTGTCTTTTTTTTTTTTTTAAACCCAAACTATTAATTTATAAATAACCTGCTACGGGAGGTACTATCATTGCCACGGTTGAAACTACTGACTAGTACTAGAACTGATTTCGAGAACATAGTGCTAAAACTATGGTTCAGGGATCATCAGGCTGCCAACAGCTACTACCCAAGATCCTTGAAGCCAATGGCTGAATGTTATTAGAATGCTAAATCTGACTCCCAGCACCATTTGTTGAAAAACTCTTCTTTTCCCATGGCTCTGCAATGCTATTGTTGTTACACATGCAAAGGCTTGTTTCTGGATTCTTCGTTCTGCTTGATTGGCCTATTTGTCTAACCCTGTACCAATTTCATACTGCCCAAATTATTATTGCTTCATAATAAGACTTTATCTTATTAAACAAGGCTTCTCTCTTTCTTGTTCTTTAAGAGTGCTTTGGCTATTGTTAGTCCTTTTATTTCCAAATCATGAAGTTGCAGTTCCACAAAAATAATCTCCTGCTATTTTTATTGCCATTGCATTGAATCTAGAGATCAATTTGGGAGACTTGACATTCTTACAGTGTTTAGTCTTCCAATCCATAAGTATGGTATATTCCTTCATTTATTTAGGTAACCTTTAACTTTGCAATTATTTTACATTTATTTTATAATTCTCTTTCTGAAGGTCTTATGCATATTTTATTAAATTTATTCCTAGGAACTTGATATTTTTGATGTTTTCAGTTTTCTGTGCTGCAAATCTCTGCTTCCATTCTGTGCTTTTTTTGTGCTCTTTAATAGTGTCTTTTAATGAAAAAAACTTATTAATTTTTCTTTATGGTTGTGCCTTATGGTGATTCTGAGTCCTGTTTAAGCAATCTTTCCCAACTCCAAGGTCATGAAGATATTCTATATTTTTTTTGTGTGTTGCTTTGTTAAATTTCATTTTCTCTCTTTTTGTTACTGGGATATAGAATACAATTGAAATTTGTATATTGATCTTTATATCCTAGAATTGTGCTAATCTCTCAATTTTAATCTTTAGATTATCATCTGGTTATTCTATCTATGAATAATAATTTGTTTCTTTCCTAAGCTTTTTACAATTTTTCTTGCTTCCCTGTGTATCTGTAAAGTCCAGTACAATATTAAATACAGAAGTAAAAGTAAATGCTCTTTCTTTGTTCCCAAACTCAAAGGGAAAGCTTTCAATGTACTATTATTACATAGATGTTTATAGTAGGGGTTTTAAAAATATATACCCTTTATCAAATTAAAATAGTTCCCCTTTTATTTCTAGTGTAAGGGTTTTTTTTTTTAATCATGAAAGTTTATTGAATTTTAGGAAATCCTTTTTTTAAAAAAAATCTATTGAAATCGTATAGCCTCTCCTTAATCTGTTAAAAGTTAATTACATTGAATTTTTTCTAATGTTAAACTAACCTTGCATTTCTCTTATATACCCATCTGGTCATGAGTAATATACTTTTTATATGCTGATAGATTCAATTTGCAATTTTTATTAGATTTTTGCGTCTGTGTCCATGGTGAGATTGTCCTATGATTTTTCTTTCTAGTTTTAAGGGTGTTCAGGATTTGTTTTAATTAGATATGGTAAGACAAACAGACACAGAATTGACTTTTTTTGGGGGAGGGGTGGACAGGGTCTTGCTATGTTGCCCAGGCTGGTCTGAAACTCCTGGGCTCAAGTGATCCTCCTGCCTCAGCCTCCCAGGTAGCTGGGACCATGGGCACCTGCCACCACTCCCAGCAGAAATGACTGTCTTTTTTTTTTTTTTTTTATTTTTTGAGACAGAGTCTCACTCCTTTGCCCAGGCTAGAGTGCTGTGGTGTCAGCCTAGCTCACAGCAACCTCAAACTCCTGGGCTTAAATAATCCTTCTGCCTCAGCCTCCAGAGTACCTGGGACTACAGGCATGTGCCACCATGCCCGGCTAATTTTGTTTTTTCTATATGTATTTTTAGTTGTCCATATAATTTCTTTCTATTTTTAGTAGAGACAGGGTCTCGCTCTTGCTCAGGCTGGTCTCAAACTCCTGACCTCGAGCGATCCTCCCACCTCAGCCTCCCAGAATGCTAGGATTACAGGCATGAGCCACCGCACCTGGCCCAGAAATGACTGTCTTAAAGGAAGAGGTTTATCGTACCCAGAGATCCTGAGAGAAAAGGGGCATGGTGTGCCATACAGGGCCACATAGGGAAGCACTGGTGTGGCTCAGGAGGCAGAGGGAACAGAAGGAAATGTGGGTAAAGGCCTTTATTATGGGTTTCTATGAGAAGGAGCGGGCAAAGCAGGGTAAGCAGGTTTAGGATTGGTTAGTTTGAATAATTTCAATGGGCTCTGAGCATAGGGAATGTCCCTAGTTGTCTGGTACCTGGCCTTGGGGTGATTAGGGCAGACGGACAATGACCTAGAGTGTAAGAGCTCAATAGAGGAGGTGGTTGGGAGTGTAGGCCCTGGATTGGTTGGTTTGCATTTGAAAAGTGTGCTTCCAGGTAAGTTGTTTACTATCTCTAGGAATTGTTTAACTCTGGGAGGTGCAGTCCCTCCAGGGGCAGCAAGAACCCAAAATGTCAAAGCATCAGAATACAACAAATAGAAGATGTGGTTGTTAATACCATCCTTGTCAGATTTTGTTATCAACATTATACTAGCCTCGTAAGAGTTAGGGATTTCCCCTCCTTTTTCCTATTTTCTAGAAGGATTAATATAAAATTGGAATTCTTTCTTTTTTTCTTTTTAGAGACAGGGTCTCATTCTTTCACCCAAGTTGGAGTGCAGTGGCACCATCATAGCTCAATGCACCTCCAAACTCCTAAGCTCAAGCGATCCCCCCACCTCAGCCTCCCCAGGAGCTGGGACTATAGGCACATACTACCACATCTGGCTAATTTTTAAGATTTTTTTTGTAGAGACCGAATCTTACTGTGTTGCCCAGGCTGATCTCAAACTCCTGGCCTCCAGTGATTCTCCTGCCTCAGCCTCCCAAAATGCTGGGATTACAGGTGTGAGCCACCTTGCCTGGCCTGAATTATTTCTTATTTGGATGTTTGGTAGAACATGGAATGTTCTTGTTGGGCCTGGAATTTTCTTTATGGGAAGATTTTTCTATTAATTTTTTTTTTATTTCTTTAACGTTTATGGAACTATTCAGATTGTTTCTTATGTCAATTTCTTTAACTTATTTTTTTATAGAAATTGTTAAATTTCATCCAAATTTTTATAAATTTGTTCATAATAGTTTTATCATTACAATATCTGCAAGATCTGTAAATTTCTCCCCCTTGTTTTTTTTAGAGACATTGGTTGTTCCTACCTTCTCTTATTTTTTCTTGATCAGCCTCAACAGATATTTGTCAATTTTTTTTTTTTTTGTAAAATCTTTTTTTTTTTTTGTCTTTCTGTGCCTGGTTTATTTGACTTAAAATTATGTCCTCCAGATCTATCCATATTTCTGAAAATGACAAAATTTCCTTCTTTTTTAAAGCTAAATAAGATATTTGTCAATTTTTTAAAGACTTTCTAAAGAACTAACTTTTGGCTTTGTTAATTCTCTAAATTGTGTATCTTTTCCATTTCACTTTTTGAGTTGGATGTTTAGCTAATTTGTAAGCCTTTTTTCCCTTACTACATGGATTTAAGGCTATAAATTTCTCTTTAAATGCTGCTTTAGTTTCATGGACTAGTTCTACTATATGATATTTTTATAATTAAAATTTTCTAAAATCGATTTTTAATTTCTTCATTGACCTATTTATTTCTAGTTTATTCTCACTGTAGCCATAGAACTTACTCTGCATGATTTCAGTCCTTTGAAATTTTCTGAAACTTGCTGTTCAATAATGATAATGTTTTTTATAAATGTTCTGTGTATGGTTGAAAAATGTATATTTAGCAGTTGTTGGGAGCACTGTTTTATATATGTTCATTAGGTCAAGTTTGCTCATCATGTAGTTCATGAGTCCTTTATTTATTCATTTTTTTGTAGACTGGTTCTCTCTATACTGAGAAAAATGTAGACAACCCCCACTATGATAGAGACTTTGAGTTTATGCCATTGTATTTGCTTTTCACTGCTTATCTTATGGGTTTCATATTTATTTTCTCCCCTTTTGCCTTCTTTTGGAATTATTTTCAAAAAATTACTCAGTTTACCCCTTCTGCTAGTTGGGACTTATACACTGCTTCTATTCTGCTGGTAATTACCCTAGAAAGTAACAACATGCATTATTAACTTATCAAAGTTTAATGTTAATACTTTTCCTCTCATCCCAGAAAATAAAAGGACTTTAACTTACCCCCTCCCAATTGTCATGCTCTTGTTTTCAGGTATTTAAGGCTATATTTATATCAATTAAACCCAAAGGATTTTACCATTTTTCTATAGTGTTTATTTAGATTATTATCGTATTTACTGCTTTCTTTGACTTTATTCCTTCTTGCATCTCAGACTTTTTTTTTTTTTTTTTTTTGAGACAGAATCTCACTCTGTTGCCCAGGCTAGAGTGCCCTGGCCTCAGCCTAGCTCACAGCAACCTCAAACTCCTGGGATCAAGCAATCCTCCTGCCTTAGCCTCCCTAGTAGATGGGACTACGGGCATGCGCCACCATGCCCGGCTAATTTTTTCTGTACATATTTTTAGTTGTCCATATAATTTCTTTCTATTTTTAGTAGAGACGGGGTCTCGGTCTTGCTCAGGCTGGTCTCAAACTCCTGAGGTCAAACGATCCACCCGCCTCGGCCTCCCAGAGTGCTAGGATTACAGGCGTGAGCCACCGCGCCTGGCCACATCTCAGACTTTGTAGCTAGAATCATTTGTGTTTCTTCCATTCATCCTTTAGAATTTAATGTAATGTTTTTAGTTCAACTTTTTTTTTGTTTTGAGTTTTGGTTTACCCAGAAAATGTTTAAATTTTAAAAAATATGCTATGAACATTTGTGTACAAATCTTTGAGTGGACATATGTTTTCATTCCTTTTAGGTAGATTACTAAGAGAAGAATTGCTCAGTTGTATGATAAATATGTTTAAATTTTTAAGAAACTGGCACACTTTTTCAAAGTGGTTGTTCCATCTTACATTTCCACCAGCAATATATGAGGCTTTCAGTTTCTCCACATCCTTGCCAAACTAGATTACCTATATTTTTATGTAATTAAAAATGGCTATAATGGCATTCTAGTAGATATATAATGGTATCTCATTATGGTTGTAATTTCAGTTTCCCTAATGACAAATGATGTTGAGCATCTTTTCATGTGGTTATTAGTCATTTATGTATCTTTTTGGTGACAGGTCTATTTAGATCTTTTGCCAATTCTTTAATTGGGTTGTTTGTTGTCTTTTTATTTGTGTTATAAGAAATCTTTGGGCTAGGCGCAGTGGCTCACACCTGTAATCCTAGCACTCTGGGAGGCCGAGGCGGGCAGATTGTTTGAGCTCAGGAGTTTGAGACCAGCCTGAGCAAGAGCGAGACCCCGACTCTACTAAAAATAGAAAGAAATTATATGGACAGCTAAAAAATATATATTATTATATATAATAGAGAAATTATATTGTATATAATAGAGAAAAATTAGCCGGGCATGGTGGCGCATGCCTATAGTCCCAGCTACTCGGGAGGCTGAGGCAGGAGGATTGTTTGAGCCCAGGAGTTTGAGGTTGCTGTGAGCTAGGCTGACGCCACGGCACTCTAGCCTGGGGAACAGAGTAAGACTCTGTCTCAAAAAAAAAAAAAAGGCCGGGCGCGGTGGCTCACGCCTGTAATCCTAGCACTCTGGAAGGCCGAGGCGGGTGGATCGCTCGAGGTCAGGAGTTCGAGATCAGCCTGAGCAAGAGTGAGACCCTGTCTCTACTAAAAATAGAAAGAAATTATATGGACAACTAAAATATATATATATATACAAAAAATTAGCTGGGCATGGTGGCACATGCCTGTAGTCCCAGCTACTCGGGAGGCTGAGACAGTAGGATCGCTTAAGCCCAGGAGTTTGAGGTTGCTGTGAGCTAGGCTGATGCCATGGCACTCACTCTAGCCCGGGCAACAGAGTGAGACTCTGTCTCACAAAAAAAAAAAAAAAAAAAAAAAAAAGAAATTTTTGTATATTCTGAATACAAGTCTTTTATTGGATATATGATTTGCAAATATCTTCTTTCCATTCTATGGCTTGCCTTTTCATTTTGAATGATATTTTTTAAATAGAAAAACTTTTAAATTTTGAAGTCTAATTTGTCAATTTTCTTTCTTTTGTAGATTGTACTCTTGGTGTCATATCTAAGAAATTTTTGCATAACCCAAAGTCACAAAGATTTTCTCCTATATTTTCTTCTAGAAGTTTTATAGTTTTAGCTCTTACGTGTAGGTCTGTGATCTATTTTGAGTTAATTTGTGTGTATGGTGTAAGGTGAAGGTCTAAGTTCATTTTTGGCATACAGATATTCAAATATCCCAACACCTTTTGTTGAAAGACTATCTTTTCCTCATTGAATTGCCTTTGCATCTTTGTCAAAAATATTAGTAACATAAGGGTTTATTTTCAATATACAGATTTTGATCTATAGATTCAACACATTCCCTGGCAATATCCCAACTTGTTTTTTGGTTTTTTTTTTGTAGTAGTTGACAAGCTATTCTAGAATTCATATGGAAAGGCAAAGGTCCAAGAATATCCAAAATAGTTTTAAAAAGAAGAACAAAGTTGGAAAACTTACTTACCTGATTTCAGAATTTATTATAAAGCTGCAGTAACCAAGACGGTGTGCTTTTTCTAGGAAGAAAAGAGAAATCCAACTTAGGCCACTATCTTCAGACCAGAAGTTTTCTCTGTTTCATTTCTTATTATTGTGACAGTAATCCATTTTGGATATTGCAAAAGCATAACCATCACAAGCATTGAAAAATTTTAGGAAGTTTTTCCAGTTGATGAATTTTTATCTTTTTGAGATAAGACTAAAGTAGCCGCTAACATTCTTTTCTCATGTTTAGAAGGTGAACCAGAAGAACTTGTAGAACCTGTAAGAATGAGGTATAAAGGTGTGGCACTGGGCACTCTGTTCTTTTGGGCAATTCCAGGTCATTTCATACAAAATTATTTTTAGAGCTTATAAAACATATTTCTATCTATGTTTCAGAAGATGAAAGATTGAGGTGATAATATTCTGCCTTATTCATATAAATTAAAAATAAAATATGCAAAGACTGATATATTCTTTCAAAAAAAATCCTTGATAATCAAAGCTTATAGTTTTGTTTTTTTTTTTAGTAAAACGTAAGAAATTACAAGTCATTCTAGCAGTCAACTATCAACAGTAAATTCATAAACACTTACTATGAATAAGGCAATGGTGCCAAATCTAACCTGGAGGAATACAAAGGTAAATAAGACACAATTTCTGTTCTAGAAAATTTATAGTCTAAATTAAGGAAATAAAGCATATTCATATAGAAACTAAAAAGAAAAAATCCAGGGTAGGAAGTGAAGAATGTTATCAGGTTTCTCTTTTTTATCTTTTTTCTAGGTGGTTCAATTTCCATTTTTCTCCCAATGAATTCCTTATAATAGTTTTATTCCTGTTATCAACCTGGTAGTATTCTTTGGATCTGCTTTGGTTTCAATCCTAAAAGATTGTACAACACAGAATGTCACAGACACTCAAACTGTACCGTAATCTAGTGGTTCTCAAAGTGCAGACCAAGACTAAGTAGCATCATCATCACCTGGGAACTTGTTACAAATGCAAATTCTTAGACCCCACATCAGACCTACAGAATTAGAAGCTCTGGGGATAGGGCCCGTGAGTCTACTCTTTAGCAGGCCCTCCAGGTAATTCTGGTGCATGGTAAAGTTTGAGAATTACTGGCCTAACCATTATAGGATAGAAAGGAATTATTTACTCCTTTGTTCTAGAAATTCTCTTTCTTAAAACCAACTTTATAGAGATATAATTAACATACCATAAAGTACACTCATTTTAAATATACAGTTTAATGAGTTCTGACAAATATATAAGAGGTATCTCTATATATTCATTTCTATTAATACAATCAAGATACAGAACATTTTCACCACCCCCGAAAGTTTTCTGATGCCCGTTTGCAGTCATTCCCTAACCTCTGTCCCTAGCCCCAGGCAACCACTGATCTGCCATCTATTACTATAGATTAGTTTGCATTTTCTAGAATTTCATAAACAGAATCAAACAGCATGTATTGGTTTGTGTTGGCTCCTTTCACCTTACCTGTTTTTGAGATTCATCTGTGTTATATGTTTCGGTTGTTTGTCCTTTTTTATTGATGGTAGTATTCACTGTCTAAATATACCACAATTTGTTAATTCACCTGTTGACGGACATTTGGTTTTTTCCAGTTTGTGGCTATTAAGAATAATGCTACTACAAGTAATTCAGGTACACATCTTTGTGTATACATGTTTTCTTTTGGGTAAATACGTGGGAGTGGAATTGCTGGGTCATACGGTAGGCTTCTGAGTTATCTATTGCTGTATAACAAATAGAGGCTGAAAACAACAAAAATTTATTATCTCAGAGTTTCTTTAAGTGAGGAATCTGGGAATGACTTAGCCAAATAATTCTGGCTCAGGGCCAGTGAAGGTATCAGTAGGGGCTATGCTCATCTCAAGTCTTGCCTGGGTGAGAATCTATCTCCAAGCTCACTTGTGTGCTATGTCAGGCCTCAATTCTTTGCCACATGACTGCCTCATGAGATGACATCTGGCTTCCCCCAGAGTGAAACAATCTAAGAGAGGGGAGAGTACCCAACACAGAAGCCATCATCTTTATCATCTTGTCTTGGATCCCCTTACTTCTGCCGTATTCTACTCTGTAGAAGTGAGTCAGTAAGTCTAGCCCACACTGAAGGGGAGACAGTCATACAAGGGTGTGACTATCAGGAAGTGGAGTTCATATGGCTCCACCTTAAAGGCTTTCTATCACAGTAGGTGTTGGCTTAAATTTATAAGACACTATCACACTGTTTCCTAAACTCTTTTACCACTTTACACTCCCACTAGCAATGATGAGAGTTATAGTTGTTCTACATTCTTGCTAACATTTGATATAGTTAGCCTTTTAAATGTTAGGCATTCTAATATGGGTATAGATTTCATTGTGGTTTTAAATTGCTATTGTCTGATGACTAATGATGTTGAGTATCTTTTTGTGTGCTTATTAACCATTCATACATCTTCTTTGGTAAAATGACTTCACATTGCTTGCCAATTTTACAATTGAATTGTCTCCTCATTACTGAGTTGTAGGAGTTCATTATATATGAGTAAGGGGTACAAGTCCTTTGTCAGATATATGTATAGGAAATATTTTCTCCCAATCTGTAGCTTGCCTTTTCATCATCTTAATGGTGTCTTTCAAAAAGCAAAAATTTTTATTTTGATCAGGTCCAGTTTATCAATTTTTATTTTATGGTTCATGCTTTTTATGTTCTAAGAAATCTTTTCTTTTTATAAGGCTGCAAAGATTTTTGGAGATTTTATTTTTATTAATGTAAACTGGGGAATTGGGAACCTCTCAATATTGTTATAGCAGAAAACTATATTAGCTTGTATAATTCATATATGTGCAGCGTATATAAACTGCTTTGCATGGCTATACATTTATTTTTGTTGAACTTTTCATGTTTCTCATTAACTAGATTATATGAATCTTCAGAATAGAAAATGTTTTTAATTCTTTTATGTATCCTTTTGTGTCCCTCTGGAACAAAGTAGGGACTCAGTAAATACTTGTTGGTTTGAATTATTTTTTAAAATTAAGATAACACTGGGACCCTTACATAGAAATGTTCAAAAGTAGAGCTTATGAGAATGATTCAGGCTCTAAATAAAAAATGGGACTCCTCTCCATAGAGGAATAATTAAAGTCATGGAAATGGATGAGATCTGCAAGGGAGAGCTATACAGAAACAGGGTCGAACCTTGGATTGTAGCACCTCTGAACTATAATCAACAAGGGTGCTTCATTTGATCTTTTCCTAAAAAGGACGACTCTGGATCAGTTATTTGCATTATTTTGGCATCTCTGCTTATATGTGTGTCATTGAATATTAAAACAATATTCTTCAGTTTGAATAGTAAGAATAAAATAGTAGCCAAAAATTAATCCCCACTTCAAATACTGAATTATGAGGAAGCTATAATTTGGCTTTAACAGGTGCTTGTTTTTAGTTATATTTTGAATTATTAATATCTAATTGGTAATAGTATTGAATTCAGAATGCTGCTTTTGGGTTGTGGATTATTTTAAGGTACAAGCCTAGTGCTTCCATATATAGACTAAATGTAGATTCTGGGTGCTACTCACTGCCTGTAGATGCTTCATCCTTGACGTTTTTGTTGGTATAATTTAGGGTCTCCAAGAAAGAATTCTAGAAATTGTCTGCCCTTTTAAAGTTGCAGATATTTCTAACCCTCTTGAAAGTTGGAGATTAGGTGTGCCTTGGAGAAAGAAGAGGATGGCTTAAAAGGGATAACTCTCTTGTTACAGATCTAGCCTGCTGTTTAATTGCTTTTTTATTTTTTAAAAAATGGACTTCTTTTTTTTAGAGCAGTTTTAGGTTCTCAGCAAAATTGAATAGAAAGTACAGAGAGTTCCCATATATCTCCTGCCTCTACACATTCACAGCCTACCCCACCTTCAATGTCACATTGACGCATCATTACTTTCAAAGTCCATATTTTACATTAGGATTCACTCTTGATGGCACACTCTTTGGGTTTTGACAAATGTATAATGACATGTATCCACCATTATAGTATTATACAAAATAGTTTCACTTCCCCCCAAATCCTTTGCTCTATCTATTCTTCCCTCCCTCCCCCTATAACCCCTGATCTTGTTACTGTCTTTTTAAAAACTGATCTGCCTTTTCAAGAATGTCATGTAGTTGCAATCATACAGTACGTAGTTTTTGGATTGGCTTCTTCCACTTAGTAATATGCATTTGAAGATCCACCATGTTTTTTCATGGAATGATAGTGCATTTCTTTTTAGTGTTGAATAATATTCCATTGTCTGGATGTACCACAGTTTACTTATACATTTACCTATTGAAAGACATCTTGGTTGCTTTCAAGTTTTGACAATTGTGAATAGGACTACTATAAACATCCATGTACGTTTTTTTTGTGTGTGTGTGGACATGAGTTTTCAACTCCTTTGGGTTGAAATTCCAAGAATCATTGCTGGATCATATGGTATGAGTATGTTTAGTTTTGTAAGAAACTGCCAAACTGTCTTCCAAACTGGCTGTACCATTTTGCATTCTTACCAGAATGAATGAGAGTTCCTGTTGTTCCACCAGCTTTTGGTGTTGTCAGTGTTTTGGATTTTGGCCATTCTAATAGGTGTGCAGTGATATCTCATTGTTTTAATTTGCATTTCCCTAATGACATATGATGTGGAGCATATTTTCATGTGCTTATTTACAATGTATATCTACTGTGGTGGAGTATCTGTTTAAGACTTTTGCCCATTTTTGGGTTGTTTTCTTATTGAGTTTTTAGAATTTTTTAAATATATATATATATTTTTGGCTAACAGTATTTTTTCAGATTATTTGCAGACATTTTCTGCATTCTGTGTCATGTTTTTTTATTCTCATTGACAGTGTCTTTCATAGAGCAGAAATTTTTAATTTTAATGAAGTCCAGCTTATCTTAGCAATTAGTAATTCTTTCTTTCATTTCTTTTCTTTTTTTTTTTTTTTTCCTGAGACAGTCTTGCCCTGTCACCTGGGCTAGAGTGCAGTGACGTCATCATAGCTCACTGCAACCACCACCTCCTGCGCTCAAGCAATCCTCCTACCTCAGCCTCCCAAGTAGCTAGGACTATAGGCACGTGCTACAGCACCTGGCTGATTTTTTCTATTTTTAGTGGAGGTGGGGTCTTGCTCTTGCTCAGGCTGGTCTTGAACTCCAGACCTCAAGCAATCCTCCTGCCTTGGCCTCCCAGAGTCCTAGAATTACAGACATGAGCCACTGCACCCAGGCTCAATTCTTTCTTTCATGGATCATGCCTTTGATGTTTTATCTAAAAAGTCATCACCAAATGCAAGGTCATCTAGAGTTTCTCCATTGCTGTCTTCTAGAAATTTTATAGTTTTGCATTTCTCATTTATGTCTGTGATCTATTTTGAGTTAATTTTTCTTAAGCGTGTAAGGTCTGTGTCTAGATGTATTTTTTTTTTTTCATGTGGAGGTCCAGTTGTTCCAGCACAATTTGTTGAAAAGACTGTGTTCTCTCCATTGTGTTGCTTTTGCTCCTTCGTCAAAGATCAGTTGACTTTTTACATTGATCTATTTCTGGGCTTTCTATTTTGTCTCTTGTTCTATTTGTATTCTTTCACCAATACCACACTGTCTTGATTACATTGGCTTTATAGTAAGTTTTGAAGTTGGGTAGTGCTAGTCCTGTGACTTTGTTTTTCTCCTTCAATATTGTGTTGGCTATGCTGGATCTTTCGCCTCTCCATATAAGCTTTAGAATCAGTTTGTTTATATTCCAAAATTAACTGGTTGATATTTTGATTGGGATTGCATTGAATCTATAGATCAAATTGGAAGAACTGACATCCTGACAACATTGAATCTTCCTTTCCATGTACACGGAATATCTCTCTACTAGTTCTTCCTTGATTTCTTTCATCAGAATTTTATAAATTTCCTCATATAGATATTGTATATATTTTGTTAGATTTATACCTAAGTATTTAATATTTTTGGGTGGTAATGTAAATGATATTGTGTTTTTAATTTTAAATTCCACTTATTCGTTGTTAGTGTATAGGAAAATGACTTTTGTATGTTAACTTTTTATCCTGCAACCTTGCTATAATCATATATTCAAGAAGTTTTTGGTTGATCCTTTCAGAATTTCTACATAGATGATCATGTCATCAATGAATAAATATAGTTTTATTTCTTCCTTCCCAGTCTCTATGCCTTTTATTTCCTTTTCTTGTCTTACTGCATTAGCTAGGATTTCCAGTATGATGTTGGAAAAGAGTGGTGAGAAGAGACATCCTTGCCTTGTTTCTGATCTTAGTGGAAACTTCTAGTTTCTTACTACTAAGTATATGTTAGCTGTAGGGTTTTTGTAGATGTTCTTTTTTTTTTTTTTGAGACAGAGTCTCGCTTTGTTACCCGGGCTAGAGTGAGTGCCATGGCGTCAACCTAGCTCACAGCAACCTCAAACTTCTGGGCTTAAGCAATCCTACTGCCTCAGCCTCCCGAGTAGCTGGGACTACAGGCATTCGCCACCATGCCTGGCTAATTTTTTCTATATATATTTTTAGTTGGCCAGATAATTTCTTTCTGTTTTTAGTAGAGATGGGGCCTCACTCTTGCGCAGGCTGGTCTCGAATTCCTGACCTCCAGCGATCTACCCACCTCGGCCTCCCAGAGTGCTAGGATTACAGGCGTGAGCCACCGTGCCTGGCCTGATGTTCTTTATCAAGTTGAGGAAGTTCCCTTCTATTCCTAATTTGCTGAGTTTTTTTTTTTTTAATCATGAATGGAAGTTGGATTTTGGTCATGCTTTTTCTGCATTTATTGATATGGTCATGTGATTTTTTTTTTCTATAGCCTGTTGATGTCATAGATTGCATTAATTGATTTAAGCATGTTGAACTGGCCTTGTATAGCTGACAAAAATCCCACATGGTTGTGGTGTATAATTCTTCTAGACAGTTGTTAAATTTGATTGGCTAATATTTTATTGAGGGTGTTTATATCTATGTTCATGAGAGATATTGGACTGTAGTTTTCTTTTCTTGAAATGTCTATGTCTGGTTTTTGTATTACAGTAATGGTGGCCTTATAGAATGAATTAGAAAGTATTCCCTCTGCTTCTATATTCTGGAAGAGATTGTGGAGAATTGGTATCATTTCTTTCTTAAACGTTTGGTAGAATTCACCAGTGAATGAGTCTGGGCTTGGTGCTTTCTGTTTTGGAAGGTTAATAATTATTGACTCAATTTCTTTAATAGATGTAGACCTATTCAGGTTGTCTGTTTCTTCTGTTGTGAGTTTTGGCAAATTGTGTCTTTCAAGAAATTGATCCATTTTGTCTAGGTTGTTGAATTTGTGGGCATAGAGTTGTTCATAATATTCCTTCATTATCCTTTTAATGTCTGTGGGATCTGTAATGATATCCCCTCTTTCATTTTTGATGTTAGTAATTTGTACCTTATTGCCTTTTTTCATCACCTGACTGAAGACTTATTTCTTTTGATCTTTCAAAGAATCAGCTTTTGCTTTTGTTGATTTTTTTTTTCTCTGTTGATTTCCTGTTTTCACTTTTATTGATTTCTGTTCTTGTTTTTTTTCTTTTGCTTACTTTGGATTTAATATGTTCTTTTTCTACTTTGCTAAGGTGTAAGTTTTGATTATTAAATTAAGATCTTCTTTTATAATGTCTACATTCAATGCTATAAATTTCCCTGTAAGCACTGCTTTTACTGTATCCCACAAATTTTGATAAGTTGTAATTTTATTTTTATTTAGTTCAAAAAATTTTTTAATTTCTCTTAAGATTTCTTCTTTGATCCATGTTTCATTGTTGTGTTATTGTTGTGTAATGTCGTTTAATCTCCAAGTATTTGGGGGATTTTTTTTTAAAGCTATTTTTCCGTTAGTTATTTCTTATTTAATTCCATTGTGATTTGAGAGCATACATTGTATGATTTCTATTATTTTGAATTTGTTAAGGTGTGTTTTATGGCCCAGAATATGGTCTGTCCTGGTGAATGTTCCATGTGAACTTGAGAAGAATGTGTAATCTGCTGTTGTGAGATGAAGTATTGTATAGATTTCAATTATATCCAGTTTATTGATGGTACTGTTTTTACTGACTTCTTGCCTGCTGGATCTGCCCATTACTGACAGAGGAGTGTTGAAGTCTTTCTTTTTTTCCCTCATCTTTATTGAGGTATACTTGACAAAAAACTGCATATATTTAAGGAGTACAGCATGGTTTGATACACATTTACATTGTGAAATGATTATCACAATCAAGCTAATTAACACATTATTATCTCATGTAGCTATCAATTTTGTGTATATGTGGCAAGAACACTTAAGATCTGCTCTCTTAGCAAATTTCAAATATTCAATACAATATTATCAACTATAGTTACTAAGTTGTACATTAGAACTTATTCATCTTATAACTGAAAGTTTGTTCCCTTTGACCTACATCTCCCTATTCCCCTATCCCCCTGCTCCTGGCAACCACCATTCTACTCTCTGCTTTAATGAGTTTGACTTTTTTAGATTCTACATATAAGTGAGCTCATACAGTATTTGTCTTTCTGTGTTTGGCTTATTTCACTTAGCTTAATATCCTACAGGTCAGGTTCATCCATGTTGTTGCAAATGGTAGGATTTCCTTCTTTTTTATGGTTGAATAATATTCACATGTGTGTGTACCACATTTTTTAATGCATTCATCTGTTGATGAATACTTAGGTTGTTTTCATGTCTTGGCTATTGTGAAGTCTTTCAATTGCTTTTAATACTTTCTCTTTGCTCCCTAATCTTCATTAGTTATACAACAGATTCTGTAAAGGGTTAGTTCTTACAAATTTAGACCATTTAATTGAGGAGAGTGTTGAATAGAAGTACAATATTATTTTAATTTTACTCTCAATGAAAACAGATGAAAAAATCACATGAAGTAAGAAAGCAACATATATAAAAGTCTAGAAACAAGCTAATCTTTTTAATGATCTCAAGTTAAATTCTTAGAATCTATAGATTTAGGCTTTCGAAGTATACCTAAGGTAGAGGCCAAATAGCCATCCATTAGATCAATTTGGGTGAGTTGTTTGTCTTGTGAAGACTTTGGCTATAGCTTCATTTCCTGATTTTAGTCTTGTAGAACTTTAGCCCAGGGAACTCTGGAGGCATTTCATATTGGAATTACATGAGGGAGCAGCTCTATTGAATGGTGATTTTCCTGTGCTGTGACCTGTCAACCCAGCTTCCTCAACTACAACTGTCTTGAATCTCTACAATTTGATCACCTAGGTATGCTTATTCTAAGTATAGCATAATCTAGATAAAACTAACAATAGATTATATTAATAGTTTATTGATTACTCATGATAATCTGAGAACTATCCTAAGGAATTTACAAAATTAAGTTTTTATTTTTTTGAGTATTAAAAGAGATAAGAGGTTGGTAATATTATCATCTCCACTTTACAGGTGAAAAAACTGAGGCTTAGAAAGGTTAAGCAACTTCCTTAAGATAGCACAATTTAAGTGATAGAACTATTTTTTCCAGCACAGGTCTGCCTGACTCCAAAGCCCATTCTCTTAATTGTGCTACCATGCCTTTCAATCTTGAGGACCCTCTGAGACAGTTTTAGGAACCAATTGCTTAGGCTTGAAAGTAATAGAACATGAAACTAGCACACACTTGCAACAGCAAAACACACTTTTTTAGTTTTCTAGTTCTTAATCCCAGATCCCATTCTCACAGATTCAGCTTTAGCACTTTTTACTCCCTTACAGTGATAAATTATAATATAAAACAGATCAAGACTATATTAATAAGATCTAGCAAAAGTGCTTGGATGGTGTTCCTTTGAAATCATTGCTTTAGAGGAAGGAAAAATATAACCATAGATGTTTAAGTGGTACTTTGTAGAAATGATCTAAGGTTTTGGTATTTTAGTTTCTAATTTTGTAAAATGTGCCATTTTTCTATATTCTAAAAGCGAAATTTGTTTTAAGTTGGAATGAATTTGAGCTGCCAAGATTAAAGGTGTTATTACTATTAATGGTGTGGTAGGATTTCAGCTATCACTTTAACTTATGGGTTTAATAAAACCTTTTCTTACTTCTTAATGCCAAGCTTTAATGAAAATGTAGTTATACATGTCTTTCACAGAAAATTTTGTATAAAAATGATTTCAATTTGTTTTCTATTTTTAAAAAATATGATACAAGTCATTTCCATTCTTCTCCAACTAGACGTAATATTTTTATATGGATGGTTTGTATTCATATTTATAAAAAATATTGATTTTGTTTTCTTTTACCAAATTTACAGTGAGAGTAAAAGCCTTGGGTGATTAGATGCTAAGATTCCATCATTCTATAAAAATATGGGTATTTTTTCCCTCCATATGAAGTTAACACTAGCTCCATCGTTCTATAAAAATAAAAACATTTCTTCTTATGCAATTAACAGTTTTTTAATGCATAATACTTTCTCTTGCTCACATAAGGATTTTCTGGCTGGTTAACTGAAATAGTTGAGGAACAAATGTGTAGTTGTAACTTGAATTGTATCTGTTTTCTACAGAATTAGTCAGGGGGGTACACAGTGACAAAATGGAAGAAAAACTGGTTTCACTACAGTCACTAGTCATAAGACTGAAATGATCTATTAGCTGGAAATTCCCTTTTTCTTTTATTTTGTTCCAACATGATTGTTGGCTCTGGAACAAGGGGGTGCAAACTTTCTATAAAGTGTCAGATGGTAAATATTTTAAGATTTATAGACCCTATAAAGTTATGATTTCTGTGTTAGTTTGTGCTGCTATAATAAAAGGACTCAGACTTTTGTTTCTCACAGTTCTAGAGGCTGGGACATCTAAGATCAATGTGCGAGTAGGTTCAGTGTCTCAGGATGGCTGCTCTCTGCTTCTAAGGTGGCACCTTGTTGCTGCATCCTCTGGAGGCAGCGATCACTGTGTCCTCACATGGCAGAAGGGACAGAGGGCAAAAAGGTCAAATGCTGTATGAAGCCTTAAGATAGAGAGGGCCCAAATGACTGTCCAGCACTATTTAGGAAAATTTTTTTGAGATATCATTCTCATAAAATTTTATAACCTTGAGGATAAATAGAAGATCTTAAATACTTTGCCAGGTTGGAGCGGGGAGGTGGGTGGGAAGCAAACAGATAACCTAAAAAGTTTTAGTGATTAGACTGGCATCAGGCTTCTCATCTGTATCTCTGGATATTGAAAGAAAACAGTGCAACATCCAAATTGAAGGGAAAATATTTTTAATGTGAATTAATATGACCAACCAAACTGTCATTCAGATATGAAGGCAGAAGAAAGATGTCTTTAGTCATGCCGGAACTCAAAGTTTCTGCTGCATCCTCTTTGGGAAAATTAGTTGATAATGGACTCCAGCAAAATGAGAGTAAACCAAATGGAAGACATGAAATCTAGGAAGCTGCAATTAATCCAGAAGATCATGTTAGGATTTTTAGAATGACAGCTGAACTCAGTAGTATTTCTAAAGTAAATTTAGAGACAAAGTATAAAATATTTCATTAGGGTTATATACCAGAATGTAAATGTTAAAAACCTTTACAATATGAGAGTCAAGATATAGCTAACAAAGAAGAAGGTAGAGGAGAGAAAAGATGGAAGGAAAGTTAGTGGTTCAGTTACTTATTTTGTAAGGTGAGTCCTCAGTCTGTGAACTGACCCAAGTTCATTAAGACATAAAGGTGGCCGGGCGCAGTGGCTCATGCCTGTAATCCTAGCACTCTGGGAGGCTGAGGCGGGAGGATCGGTCAAGGTTAGGAGTTTGAGACCAGCCTGAGCAAGAACGAGACCCTGTCTCTACTAAAAAATAGAAATAAATTAACCGGACAACTAAAAATATATAGAAAAAATTAGCTGAGCATGGTGGCACATGCCTGTAGTCCCAGCTACTCGGGAGGCTGAGGCAGGAGGATTGCTTGAGCCCAGGAGTTTGAGGTTGCTGGGAGCTATGATGATGACACCATGGCACTCTAGCCCGGGCAACAGAGTGAGACTCTGTCTCAAAAATAAATAAAAAAATAAAAATAAAAAATAAATAAAGGTATATTATTTAAAATTACAAATGTAACCAAGAGAACAAATATTTATTAAACATTGAAATGAGGAAAGGTTAACGAGGTGGAGGGTAGAGTAAGAGAGCAAAAACCTGTCTTTCGTAGTTAGGAACCTAGATGTTGTCTACAGTGATAAATGTAGACAGTGTAAGTGTTTTAAATTATGGAGGTAATACCAAAAAATCGAAAACAACAACTGTTAAGAAGAGCTTGCCTCTGGAGAGAGGGATTACGATCATTTTGCCTTGTTAGGTTATTTCTGTGATCATTTAACGGGCCCCACCTCCTCTAATAACTCTGCTCTTAAATGTTGGTTTTTTCAGGAATCCACCCATGGCTTCTGTTTCACATGACACCTGCACACTCTGAGCTAGTTCATTCACATAAGTGGCTTCAACTACCACCTGTGGGCTTTTGAATCCCAAATCTTTTTATCTCTAAACTGATTGTTTCCTTCAATACAAGATGTACATTTTCAGACATCTCCTTATGCATATCCCAATAACATTTAACATTTGACATGTCCAAAATGGAAGTCATTCTCTTACTCATGAAATCTGTTTCTCATGAATTCTTTGTTTTCAACAGTTTCATTGAAATGTAATTTAATACCATAAAATTCACCTGTTTTAAGTGTATAATTCAATGACTCAGTAAATTTACAGAGTTGTGCAACCATTTCCAGAATCCAATTTTAGAACATTTCCATCACACTAAAAAGATTCCTCAAGCTCTCACCCAATTCAGCAGGAAGTAGCTCGATGACTAGGTCACCCCTCCTCCCATAGATATGGAATGGCAAAATTGACAGGGAGGAATATGTAACAGAGTAGTCGCCCTTCCTTCCGTAGATATGGAAAGGTGACATTGACAGGGGGAATATGTAACAGAAGGAATGGCCTGAAAAAAGACAGCAAAGATATTTTATGTCTCTTAAAAGCATTCCCCACTCCTTTTTGAGAACTAGGACCTGCATGCCTATCTCAGGCCAGCGGTGGGGAGGAGCAGGGGAATGTCTTCTGTTCTTTGTGCTGCAAGAGATGGCTTAGTAGACGGCTCAGCAGAACTACTGCTGCCCAGACCTGGCAGACGGAGGTCCTGAGTGGAAGTCATGAGATTGTCCTAGACAGAGATGGGATGATCAGAAGCATCAATAGTAGTTGAAGGGCAATTGCCTGAAGCTGAGAACCCACCCTTTAAAAGCTCTGTATTTCTGCTTATTATTAAGACAATGACATTTTTAGACAGTAGTCTCTACATTCCTCATTTACCAACAGATTAGTAAATGTCTCTTTCCTTCTCCTCAAAAAATAAATAAATAAATAAATAAATTCTTCATGCTCATGTGCAGTCATTGTCCATTCCTCGTCCCAGTCAACCATTCATCTCTGTCTCTATAGATCTGCCTTTTCTAGATATTTCATATAAATGAAATCATATAATATGTGATCTTTTGTGACTGGCTTCTTTCACTTAGCATGTTTTAAAGTTCATTCATGTTATAACATGTACTAATACTTCATTCCTTTTTATACTGAGTAGTATTCCACTATATGGCTGTACCACATTTTATTTATCCATTCATCAGTTGATGGACATTTGGGTTGTTACCAGTTTGGGGCCCTGATGAATAATGCTTTTCTAAACATTTGCATATGAGTCTGTGTATGGATAGGTCCATACATGATAAGTTTGTTTAACTTTTAAAGAAACTATCAAGCTATTTTCCAAAGTAACTGTACCATTTTATAGTCCCATCGGCAATGTATGAGTGTTCCAGCTTCTCTATAACCTTGCCAGCATTTGTTACTATTGTCTATCATTTTGTTCGTAGCCATTCTAGTGGATGTGAAATGATATCTCATTGTGGTTTTTTTCTTGATTAAATTTATTTATTTTTGTGGGGTGCATAGTGATGTTGTGATAAATATAATGTGTATAATCAGATCAGGGTAATTAGTATATCCATCATCTCAAACATTTATCATTTCTTTGTGTTGAGAACATTCAATGTCCTCCTTCTAGCTCATTTGAAACTATTATTGTTAACTGTAGTCATCCTACAGTGGTACAGAACACTAGAACTTATTCCTCTTATCTATTAGAGCTGTAATTTGTATCCTTTAATAAATCTCTTCTTGTCTCCCCCTTCCCAACCTTTAGTATCCTCTCTTCTGCTTTTTACTTCTGTGAGATCAACCTGTTTTGTTTTTTTTTCTTCACTTTTAACATATGAGTGAGAACATGCAGTGTTTAAGTTTCTGTTCCTGGCTATTTCACTTAACGTAATGTCCTGCAGTTCCATCCATGTTTCCAAGAATGACAGGATTTCATTCTTTTTTATGACTAAATAGTATTCCATTGTGTATATATACTACATTTTCTTTATCCATTCATCTATTGTTGGACACCTAGGTTGATTCGATATCTTGGCTATTGTGAATAGTGCTTCAGTAACCATGGGGGGGTTGCAGATGTCTCTTTGTTATACTGATTTCCTTTCCTTTGGATAAATGCCAATTAATGGGATTGCTGGATCACACAGTAGTTCTATTTATAGGTTTTTGAGGAACCTCCATAGTGTTCTCCACAGTGGCTGTACTAGTTTATGTTCTCACCAATAGTGTATTAGAGTTTTCTTTTCTCCTCATCCTTGTCCAAATTTATTTTTTGTTTATTTATTTTTTTTTTTTTGATAATAGCCATCCTAGCCGGGGTGAGATGATACTTTATTGTGATTTTGATTTGCATTTCCCTGATGATTAGTGATGTTGAGCATTTTTTCATATACCTGTTGGCCATTTTTATGTCTTCTATTGAGAAATGTCTGTTCAGATCATTTGCCCATATTTGCCCAGCGTTTAATTGGATTTAATTTTAATTTTAATTTTTTTCTGTTGAGATGTTTGAGTTCCTTTTGTATATTCTGGGCATTAATCCCCTGTCTAATGAATAGTTTGCAGATGTTTTTACCCATTCTGTAAGTTGTCTTTTCACACTGTTGATTGTTTCCTTTGCTGTACAGAAGCTTTTTGGTTTGATATAATGTCATTTGTTTATTTTTGCTTGTGTTGCTTATACTTTTGAGGTCTTACTCATGAATATTTTCCCAGACCAATGTCCTGAAGTGCTTCCTCTATGTTTTTTTCTAGTAGTTTCATAATTTTGTGTCTTACATTTAGATCTTTGGTCCATTTTGAGTTGATTTTTGTATTGGGTGAGAGGTGGTGGTCCAGTTTTATTCTTTTGCATATGGATATCCAGTTTTATCAGCACCATTTACTAAAGAGACAGTTCTTTCTCCAATAAGTGTTTGTGGCACCTTTGTCAAAAATCAATTGGCTGTCTACATGTGGATTAACTTCTCTGTTCTCTATTCTGTTCCATTGATCTATGTGTTTGTTTTTATGCCAGTACCATGCTGTTTTGGTTACTATAGCTTTGTAGTATATTTTGAAGTCTGGTAGTATGATGCCTCCAGGTTTGTTCTTTGTGATTTTTTTGTTTTTTTGAGATAGGGTCTTGCTTTATCTCCTGGGGTAGAGTGCAGTGACATCATCATAGCTCACAGCAGCCTCAAACTCCTGGGTGCAAGTGATCCTTCTGCCTCAACCTCCTGAGTAGCTGTGACTAGAGGCATGCCACCACACCTGGCTAATTTTTCTATTTTTCATAGAGATGGGGTCTCACTCTTTCTCAGGCTGGTCTAATTCCTGGCCTCAAGCAATCCTCCCACCTTGTAATCCAAATTGCTAGGATCACAGGTGTGAGTCACTGTGCCTGGCCCAGCTTTGCTCAGAATTACTTTGGCTATTAGGAGTCTTTTGTGGTTCCTATAAATATTTATATTTTTAAAAAATTTCTATGAATAATATACATGAATTTTGATACAGATTGCATTGAATCTGTAGATTACTTTGGATGATATGGTTGTTTTAACAATATTCTTCCAATCCATGAGCATGGGATGTATTTTCATTCATTTATATCCTCCTCAATTTCTTTCATCAATGTTTTATAGTTTTCCTTGTGGAGATCTTTCACCTCCTTGGTTAAATTTATTCCTAGTATTTGTTTCGTTGCTATTTTAAATAAGATTACCTTCTTGATTTCTTTTTTAGCTTTTTGTATACAGAAACAGTGCTGATTTTTATATCCTCTGACTTTACTGAATTCATTTATCAGTTCTAAAAGAGTTTTTTGGTAGAGTCTTCAGGTTTTTCTATATGTAAGATCGTGTCATCTACAAACAGGGACAGTTTCACTTCTTCCTTTCCAATATGGATGCCTTTTATTTCTTTCTCTTGCCTAGTTTCTCTGGCATGGACTTCCAGTACTATGTTGAATAAGAGTGATGAGAGTGGGCATCTTTGTATCGTTCCAGTTCTTAAAGGAAAAGTTTTGAGCTTTTCCTTGTTTAGTATGATGTTAGCTGTGGGTTTGTTATATGTAGCCTTTATTGTGTTAAGGTACTTTCCTTCTATACTTAAGTTATTGAGAGTTTTTTATCATAAAGCAGTGTTGGATTTTATCAGATACTTTTCTGCATCTATTGAGATGGTCATGTGGTTCTCATCCTTCATTCTGTTGATTTGATGTATCATGTTTATTGATTTATGTTGAACCATCCTTGCATTCCTAGAATAAATCTCACTTGATCATGATGTTTTATCTTTTCGATGTATTGTTGCATTCATTTTGTTAGTATTTTATTGAGGATTTTTACATCTGTATTCATCAGGGATATTGGCCTATAGTTTCCTTTTGGCCTGTAGTTTCCATTTTTCGTTGTGTTCTTGTCTGGTTTTGGTATCAGGGTTATGGTGGTCTCATAGAATGAGTTAGGAAGAGTTACCTTCACTTTAATTTTTTGGAATAGTTTGAGAATTGGTATTAATTCTTCTTTAAAGGCTTAGTAGAATTCAGCAGTGAAGCCATCTGGTCCTAGACTTTTTCTGGGAGGGAGACTTTTTATTAGTGATTCAATCTCATTACTTGCTATTGATCTGTTTAGGTTTTCTGTGTTTTCTGGGTTAAATTTTTGTAGGTTGTAAGTGTTCAGTAATTTATCCATTTCTTCTAGGTTTCGAGTTTATTGGTGTGCAGCTATTCATAGTTGTCTCTAATGATCCTTTGTATTTCTATCATATTCATTGTGATGTTGCCTTCTTTGTTTCTGATTTTATTTATTTGGGTCTTCTCTTTTTCTTAGTTTAGCTAATGGTTTGTCAGTTTTGTTTATCTTTTCAAAAAGCCGACTTTTTGTTTCATTGATCTTTTGTATGTTTTTTAATTCTCAATTTTGTTTATTTCTGCTCTGATATTTATTCTTCTACTGATTTTGGGTTTAGTTTTTTCTTTTCTAGTTCCTTGAGGTATATCGTTAAGTTGTTTATTGAAATCTTTCTGGTTTTATTTGAAATCTTACTACTGCCTTTGCTGTGTCCTATAGGTTTTGTTATGTTGTGTTTCTGTTTTCATTTGTTTCCAGGAATTTTAAATTTCATTCTTAATTTCATCCTTCATCCATTGTTTGTTCAGGAACATGTGTTTAGTTTCCATGTATTTGTACAGTTTCAAATGTTCCTCTTCTTATCGATTTCTAGTTTTATTCCCTTGTGGCCAGATAAAATACTTGATATGATTTCAATTTTTAAAAATTTCTGAGACTTGTTTTATGTCCTAATATATGGTCAATCTTGGAGAATGTTCCATATGCTGATGAAAAGAATGTGTATTCTGCACCTGTGGGTGAAATGTTCTATAAATGTCTATTAGGTCCATTTGGTTTATGGTACAGTTTAAATTTGATGTGTCTTTGATTTTCTGTCTAGATAATCTGTCCAATGCTGAAAGTGTGGTGTTGAAATCCCCAACTATTATTATATTGAGGGCTAGCTCTCTCTTTAGATCTAATAATATTTGCTTTATATATCTGAGTGCTCTGATATTGAGTGCATTTATATTTATAATTGTTATATTTGCTTGCTGAATTGATCCCTTTCTTATTGTATGATATCCATCTTTGTCTCTCTTTACAGCTTTTGATTTGATCTGTTTTATCTGATGTAAGTAGAGCTACTCTTGCTCACTTTTGGTTTTCATTTGTGAGGATTTCTTTTTTTATTATTATTTCAATAGATGTAGGGGGGTACAAGTGGTACAAGTTTTTGTTACATGGATGAATTGTATCATGGTGAAGTCTGGGCCTTTAGTGTACCCATCTCCTGAATAGTGTACATTATACCCAATAGGTAATTTTTCATCCCTTATCTCCCTCCCAACCTCCCCTTCTGAATCTCCAGTGTCCCGTAAGACACTCTGCATGACCATGCGTACCCATAGTTTAGTTCCAACTTATAAGCGAGAACATAGGGTATTTGTTTTTCCATTCCAGAGTTACTTCACTTAGGATAATTGCCTCCAGTTCAAGTTGCTGTAAAGGACATTTCATTCTTTTTTGTGTCTAAGTAGTATTCCACACTTTCTTTATTGCATGGAATATCTTTTTTCATCCCTTCATGTTCAGCCTATGTGTGTCTTTATGGACAAGGTGAATTTCTTGCAGGTAGCATGTAGTTGGGTCTTGTTTTTTTTAAATCTATTCTGTCAGTCTATTACTTTTATATGGAGGATTTAGTCTGTTGACATTTGAGGTTATTGATAGATGAGGATTTACTACTATCATTTTATTGATTGTTTTCTGTTTTTTTTATATCCTTTGTTCCTTACTTCCTTTTTATTGTTTATTTTTGGAGTTAGCTGATTTTCTGTAGTGATAACGTTTGATTCCTTTCTCTTTCTCCTTTGTGTATCAGCTCTACCCATGAGTTTTTATAGTTTTGCATGTTTTCATGATGGTGGTTATCATCTTTTTACTTCCAAATTTAAGATTCCCTTGAGCATTTCTTGTAAGGCCAGTCTAGTGGTGATGAGTTCTCTTAGTTTTTGCTTGTCTTTGAGAGATTTTATTTCTCCTTCATTTCTGAAGGATAGTTTCACTGGGTATCATATTCTTGGCTGACAGGGTTTTTGGTGGTTTTTTTTTTTTTTTTTTTTTCCCTTTTAGTACTTTGAATATATCATCCCATTCTCTAGGGCTGTAAGATTTCTGCTGAGAAATCTGCTATTAGATTAATGGGATTTTCTTTATATGCGACTTTACATTTTTCTCTTGCTGTTTTTAGAATTCTTTCTTTGTCTTTGTCTTTTGACAATTCAACTGTAATTTTGGCCTGGAGAGTACCTGTTTGGGGTTCTTTTCACTTCCTGAATCTGGATATCCATCTCTCTCCAGAGACCTGGGAAGTTTTCAGCTGTTATTTCATTAAATATGTTTTCTACTTCTTTTCCCTTCTCTTCAACTTCTGGAATGCTCATAATGCAAATATTTGTTCACTTAATGGTGTCCCATTAATCCTGTCATCTTTCTCATTTATTTTCCTTTTTTTTTTGGTCTTCCTTTTATTGCAAAAGACCTGTCTTCAAGTTCAGAAATTCTTTCTTCTGCTTGATCTAGTCTATTGTTGAAGCTCTCAATTGTATTTTTTATTTAATTCATTGAATCATTCAGCTCTAGGATTTGTTTAGTTTTTTTATATATCTCTTTATTGAATTTCACATTCAAATCATGAATTGTTTTCTGATTTCATTGAATTGTCTATCTGTAATCTCTTATATCTCACTGGAGGTATCATGTTTACTTGCCTTTTTATGTTTGATGTGTCTCTGTTGATTTCTACACCTCTGGTGGAATAGTAGCCTCTTCCAATTTTATGGAGTAGGTTTAATTTGGAAAGATTTGTTCATATAGATGGGTCTTGGGGTGTTGGTTCAGTGGGGTGCATTGGCTTTGGTTATAGGTGAATGCGGTAGTATAGTCTCCATGTAGTTTCTTCACCTGTAACCTATGCTAGTGATATCTGCAAGTCTCTCAGTGGCCTAGACTGAGAATTTGTGATGGTAGTGGTGCAGCTTTGCTGGGGGTGAGCTCACTGGGCTGTCCTCAGGTCAGGGCACATGTGTGCACATGGTAGGTCAGCCAATTTGGGGTCTTGCTCACTAGGATTGGGGCCATAGGGCTGTAACTCCAGCTAGGGGCATGTGCATACAACTGCTCATCTGGCCTGGGGCCATGCCTGCCAGGGGCAGCCTATAAGGCTGTTTCTCAGGCTTTGACTGCAGGTGCAGGGCCTTGGGCATGCCAGGAGTATGTCCACAGGGGGTGGGCACCATGGGGCCTTTTTTAGGTCTTGGGCATGAACCACTTTACTTGCCTGGAGGTGTTTCAGTTGCTTGTTGGCTCAGAGACCTCTTCCTGCATGAGGGAAGGCATGCAGTGGTTTGGCTGGCTCAAGAATGGGTTCACCCTGGGTGGGACTGCCAGACTGTTCCTCTAGGAACTGGGCTCAAGGCTTCAGAGGACTTTGATGTTCTCCTGTAGTAAGGACTGTAGGTATTTGTGGTGGCAATGGGGGTTAGTGGGGTTCTCCTGCTTGCCTTTCCCCCTAAAGGGGAAGTCCCTCCTGTCTCCAGGACAGTCTGATCCAGGTGGGGGAAATGGGACTACAGAGGATAGGTGCTTCCATGTTGCCCTCCTGGGCTTCAGCACAGGTGCCTCTCCACTCCCCTGCTGTACTCCTGAGCTCTTACTTCTACGCTCCAGTGCTCTCCCTTCTGTACTCCAGGCAAATCTGAGCTGTTTATTTGTCACCTTGGTCCTTTCTTATGGGGAGGACAAGTGCCAGGCATCTCTGTTCAGCCATCTTGCTGACATCACCTGATTGTGGTTTTAGTATTGCCTTTCTCTAATAGCTATTTCTTCACTTGTTTAATTTCAGCAATACTTGAAAGTTATCTTTGATTTTTCTTTCTTACTCTGCTCACCTATTCTGCGGCTGTACAGAATAGTCTTTAATTATCCCTCTCCTTTATTTTTTTTTTTTTTAAAGCTTTCTACCACAAAGTATTTTATTTAAGTTTTCTCTAGAACTAAAGGAAAAATGAAAATGTCAGGAGGCTGGGACTGTCCTCAAAACTCTTTTCCCCAATTTTATTCAGTATTGATTGATTACTTGTTGCTATGCCAGTTATAGAAATTAGCATTGTTAATTTTTTTCACCTTATCTCATGTCTTTTTTTTTTTTTTTTTTTTTTTGGAGACAGGGTCTTGCTCTGTGGCCCAGGCTAGAATGCAGTGTCATGGTCATAGCTCACTATCACCCGAAACTATTGAGCTCAGGTGATCCTCCTGCCTCAGTCTCCCAAGTAGCTGGGACTACACATGCATGCCACCAGGCCCAGTAATTTTTAAATTTCTTTTAGAGACAGATTCTTGCTATGCTGCCAGGCTTGCCTCGAACTCCTGGGCTCAAGTGATCCTCCTGCCTCAGCCTTCCTCTTGAAGTACTGGGATTACGGGCATGAGCCACTGCACCCAGCCCCCTGTCATTTTTGTTTTTTTGTATGTTTTTTAAAATTTCAAAATATTAAGGAGGTACAAATGTTTTTGTTACATGGATACATTGTATAATGCTGACGTTAGGGTTTTTAATGTGTCCATCACCAGAATAGTGTTCATTGTACCTGATAGGTAAGTTTTTATCCCTCCTTCTCCTTTATTCTAATTCCTATTGCTTTATTTCTTCACTATTACTGATTATTAAAATAGCCTCCAAACTGCTTTCTCTGATACCATTTCCCTAGCAGGTTCCAATCTATTTTCCACACTGCCATCAAAATGAATTTTCTGAAATGCAGACGTGGTCATGTTACTCTTTTGCTAAAAAGCTTTCAGAGTCTTCCATTGCCTTTAAGATAAAGTCCACAATTTGGACCCTGCTTGTTTTAGACTATCTATTCTTGCCACTCTTTCCCCCACCATTCCATCCTTCTATAACCACCCCCCACTACACACACACACGCACACACACACACACTCCCACACCCTGCACATATCCTTAACTGTGATCTACCCTCAATTATTTGGTTTTTTTTGTTTGTTTGTTTGTTTGTTTTGAGAGAGTCTCGCTTTGTTGCCCGGGCTAGAGTGCCGTGGCATCAGCCTAGCTCGCAGCAACCTCAAACTCCTGGGCTCAAGCAATCCTCCTGCCTCAGCCTCCCGAGTAGCTGGGACCACAGGCATGCGCCACCATGCCTAGCTAATTTTTTCTATATATAGTTTTAGTTGACCAGATAATTTCTTTCTATTTTTAGTAGAGACAGGGTCTCGCTCTTGCTCAGGCTGGTCTCGAACTCCTGACCTCGAACGATCCACCCGCCTCAGCCTCCCAGAGTGCTAGGATTACAGGCATGAGCCGCCACACCTGGCCTTACCCTTAATTATTTGAATACTTCCTTCTTCTGTTCCTTTGAACATTCTGTTACCTCTGTCTGGAATGTTCATTCATATCTGTTTACAAACTCTTACTCATTCTTCAAGGTTAAGCACAAATAATACTACCTCTTGGAATCTTTCCCTAATTCTCAACAGTTAGCATTGTGTATGTGTGTGTGTGTGTGTGTAAATATAGTGATGTACACCTGTGTCTATGAGAATATTAGGTTGAATCACATGAAATTTTCATTTGTTTATTTACATTGTGCAAAAAATAGTCAACACAAACTGTCATGATATGTCTCTTAATAAATATACCTTGAATGTCATGGATGAAGTCATAGGTTAACTTCCACACACAGTTTAGTAGTTATTTTTATGTTAGTAGACAGCATCATAATTCCATAGTACAAATAATAAAGGGTATTGATTTTTTTCAGAAAAGCATCATTTTAAAATTCAAACACCATAAGCTAAAACAATTTATGTGTGTATGTCAGATATACCTCAGAGATATTGCAGGTTTGGTTCCAGAACACCACAACAGAGCAAATATCACAATAAAGCAAATATTGCAATAACGTGAGTCACACGAAGTTTTTCATTTCCCAATGTGTATGAAAGTTGTGTTTATATTATGTTGTAGTCTATTAAGTATGTAATAGCATTTTGTCTAAAAAACAATGTACACATCTTGATTTTAAAATACTTTCTTGCTAAAAAATGGTAAGGATCATCTGAGCCTTTAGTGTGAGTTGGAGTCTTTTGCTGGTGGAGAGTCTTGCTTTGATGTTGATGGCTGCTGACTGATCAGGGTGGTTGCCAAATCTTGGGGTAACTGTGGCAATTTCTTAAAATAAGACAACAGTGAAGTTTGCTGCATCGGTTGACTCTTCCTTTCATGAAAGGAAGCATGTAGTATGCAATGCTGTTTGATAGCATTTTACCCACAGTAGAACTTCTTTCAAAGTTGGAGTCAATCCTCTCAAATCCTGCTGATGCTTTATCAACTGGGCTTATTTAATATTCTAAATCCTTTGTTCTTATTTCAGCAATGTTCATAGCATCTTCACCAGGCATAGATTTAATCTCAACAAACCACTATTTTTTTTTTTTTGCTCATCCATAAAAACAACTTGTCATTAATAAACATTTTATCATGAGATTGCAGTGATTCAGTCATATCTTCAGGCTCCACTTCTAATTCTGGTTCTCTTGATATTTCTACCACACCTACAGTTACTTCCTTTACTGAAGTCTTGAACCCCTCAAAGCCATCTATGAGAGTTGGAATCAACTTCTTCTAAACTCTTGTTAATGTTGATAATTCTTAATGAAATCTAAAATAGTCAATTTTCTCCAGGAGGTTTTCAGTTTACTTTGCCCAGATCCATTAGAGGAATCACTGATCTATGACCTCTAGCCTTACAAACTGTGTTTCTTAAATAGTAAGACTTGAA
This sequence comes from Eulemur rufifrons, assembly GCF_041146395.1. Classification (NCBI taxonomy): domain Eukaryota; kingdom Metazoa; phylum Chordata; class Mammalia; order Primates; family Lemuridae; genus Eulemur; species Eulemur rufifrons. The sequence goes on along the minus strand of NC_090984.1, from coordinate 19,996,876 downwards.
AGTCAAAACTACTCCTTGATCCATGGGCTGCAGAATGGGTGTGGTGTTAGCAGGCATGAAAACAACATTCATCTCCTTGTGGCCGGGCGCGGTGGCTCACGCCTGTAATCCTAGCACTCTGGGAGGCCGAGGCGGGCAGATTGATTGAGCTCAGGAGTTCGAGACCAGCCTGAGCAAGAGTGAAACCTCGTCTCTACTAAAAATAGAAAGAAATTATATGGACAGCTAAAAATATATATAGAAAAAATTAACTGGGCATGGTGGCACATGCCTGTAGTCCCAGCTACTTGGGAGGCTGAAGCAGGAGGATTGCTTGAGCCCAGGAGTTTGAGGTTGCTGTGAGCTAGGTTGACGCCACGGCACTCTAAGCCAGGGCAACAGAGTGAGACTATGTCTCAAAAAAAAAAAAAAAACCCAAAACATTCATCTCCTTGTACATCTCCATCAGAGCTCTTGAGTGACCAGGTGCATTGTTAATGAGTAGTAATATTTTGAAAGGAATCTTTTTTTTATGAGCAGTAAGGCTCACTGGATTTAAAATAATCAGTAAACTGTGCTGTTAACAGATGTGCTGTCATCTGGGCTTTGTTGTTCTGTTTCTAGAGCATAAGCAGAATAGATTTAGTGTAACTCTTAAGGGCCCTAGGATTTTCAAAATGCTACATGAGCACTGGCTTCAACTTAAAGTCACCAGCTGCATTAACCCCTAACGAGACAGTTAGGCTGTTCTTTGAAGCTTGGAAGCCAGACATTGACTTCTCTCTAGATATAAAAGTCCTAGATGGCATCTTCTTCCAACAGAGGGCTGTTTCGTCTACATTGAAAATCTGTTGTTTAGAGTAGCTTTCTTCATAAATGATCTTAGTTAGATCTTCTAGATAACTTGCTTCAGCTTCTACATCAATACTTGCTGCCTCACCTTGCACTTTTATGTTATAGGGACGGCTTCTTTCCTTAAACCTCATGGACCAACCTCTGCTAGCTTCCAGTTTTTCTTCTACAGCTTACTTACCTGTCTCAGGCTTCACAGAATTGACAAGAGTTAGGGCCTTGTTCTTGATTAGGCTTTGGCTTAAGGGAATGTTGTGGCTGATTTGACCTTATATTCAGATCACTAAAACTTTCTCCATATCAGCAGTAAGGCTATTTTGCTTTCTTATCATTTATGTGTTCACTGGAGTAGCACTTTTAATCTTCAAGTACTTTTCCTTTGTATTCACAACTTCCCTAACTGTTTGGCATAAGGAGCCTAGCTTTCAGCCTATCTTAGCTGTCTATATGCCTTCCTCACTAAGCTTAATCATTTCTAACTTTTGATTTAAAGTGAGAGACCATGGTTTCGCTTGAACATTTAGAGGCCATTGTAGGGTTATTAATTGGCCTAATTCCAATATTGTTGTGTCTCAGGGAATGGGGATGCCCAAGGAGAAGGGAGATGGGGGAACAGCCAATCAGTGAAGCAGTGAGAATACACACCACATTTATTATTAAGTTCTCTGTAGTATATGGCATGGTTCATGGTGTCCTAAAACAATTAGAATAACATCAAAGATCACTGGTGGTAAATCACCAGATATAATTATAATGAATAAGTTTGAAATATTGTAAGAATTGTCAAAATGTGACACAGAGACAGAAATTGAGCACGTGCTGTTGGAAAAATGGTGCCGAGAGACTTGTTCAATGCAGGGTTGTCACAAACCTTCAACTTATTAAAAAGAAAAAACCCACAATATTCATGAAGCACAATAAAGCGAAGCACAATAAGATGAAGTATGCCTGTATAATGGTTATGGCTATGTAAAAATTGCCTTTGAATGTGGGAGATAATATATAATAATGAAGACAGTTGTTTTCATAGTGTATGATTATGAGTTTATTTTCTTAAAAGAATGAAACAAATGGCCGGGTGAGGTGGCTCATGCCTGTAATCCTAACACACTGGGAGGCCGAGGTGGGAAGATCTCTCAAGGTCAGGAGTTCAAGACCAGCCTGAACAAGAGGGAGACCCCATCTCTAATGGAAAAAAAAAAAAAATAGAAAGAAATGATCTGGACAGCTAAAAATATATAGAAAAAAAATTAGCCGGGCATGGTGGCACATGCCTGTAGTCCCAGCTACTCGGGAGGCTGAGGCAGAAGGATCGCTTAAGCCCAGGAGTTTGAGGTTGCTGTGAGCTAGGCTGATGCCACGGCACTCTAGCCAGGGCAACAGAGTGAGACTCTGTCTCAAAAAAAAAAAAAAAATGTATTTCTCTACCACAGTGTGTGTGGAAATAGAAATTAAGAGCATTTTCTGCAAGTTTTATAAATGTCTTATTATAAGGCTAATAAAACCAAAGAAGCAACATAATTGCATGTAGAATAATTAATCTCTTGACAATTTTGGAAAATATAATATCCTTTGAAATATAAAAAAAAGTATTAGTTTCTATGTTTTACAGTAATCAAATAGTAATGTCTGAATTGTAGTTTTGGAAAAGATAACTATTTAAACGCTTGGCATGATTTAGATAATTATATGATGAAGAGCATTGTACTTTATTTAAATAAAATTACAGTTTTAGTAAATATTTTTAAATCATTTATGATTTTTAAAACTTAACTCTCCTTAATGCATGAGTAATAGCTTTGCCATAGTATTCAGGTAGTTATATTATCAATAGTACTAGTCAAATTAGTCAAGTTCATTGATTATATTCATTTTAAATTGAACATGGTGTTATAAATTCTATTGTAGCTATTACCTTCTTTCAGTTTTATAAGTTTGAGTATTACATATATAAATTTTGTGATTTGTAAGGAAACACAAACCATATAAAACGCAAATTTTAAAAAATTATTTTAAAAAATCCTGTGGAATAGTTATCTATTAGCTCCACGTTAAAAGTCCTTTTCTCCCAAACTTACACAACCCTCTTGAATTATTCAGACAAGCAAAGATAAGTAAGGAGTCTAAAGAATGTGGCTTATTTCATAACTTTAAAACTTGGACAGTGATTTGGGAGTGCGCTTAGTACAAATCCTTTTCTAAATAAAATTCTGCTCCATTTGCAACTCTGAACATGACGACTGAAGGGGTGGTTCCCTTGACCAGTGCCTGACCTCTGTGCACACCTTGATTGGTCTTGACCTTGCCCACACTGCACACTGCAGCCATATAAATCAGATTTTTGGCATGTTGTAAAATGCAAGTCACAGCTGCTGCAGTCTGCAGTATTCAAAAACTTTTGAAACACTGCATGTCCAACTAAACTTATTTTTTGTGTGAATTTAAGTTTTTGTTGAGGGTAAGTCTTATTTGTTTGGAAAAAAGAAACTCAGAATGAGCCAGTGATTATCTAAAATCAAATGGGTAATATCTTTCTTTCTTTCTCTTCCTTCCCTCCCTCTTCTTCCCTCCCCACCCCCTCCCCCTCCCCCTCCCCCCCCCCCCCCCCCCCCGCCCCCTTTGTCTGTGTAAGACAGAGCGATTGGCTTTGGGAGAAGACCTTGATATTACACCTGTGTTAATGGGAAGTTGTAGATTGAGATTTCTGTTACAAAGTCTTTGTGCTTAGGTCAGGAGTAGGTGGCCTTTAAGGAACAGAATTGAGAGCTTGTAATCATAGTGTAAGTATAAATGCTTCATCTCTTCAAATATGTTTTAATTCCTTTGTTTCTATTATAGCAAATAACTTTACACATAAAGTATGTCTCGTTAGCTACTTTGCTTTGCCAGATACCAGACATTTTTTAAAAGAAAGGCATGTGTAGACTGGTAAATGTAATCTACAGGAAACTTAAAAAGTGCTTTTATAAAAAGGTTTAAAGGTTCTATAGAAATGTAAAAATTTTAAATGCTGTTAAAGATTTTTCTATAGTATTTGGCTATTTTCAATAAATTGAAAAATGGGAAGTTACTGATTCTACTTAAAAGTCAGATTATAAATGGGCTTTATGAAAAAGTAAAAAGTCAATTCAGGTCATTCAGTTTCATTTACTGCCTCAGATCTTTCATATAAAATCTCATAGTACACTACTATATTAATGTTTACTAAAGGTAAAGCTTATTAGACTTTTCTGCAGAGAGATATTTAAGATTAAATTATGTTATTCAGGCAATGATTCATATTTAGTTTATACTATTTAATGTTGATCTTTTAGTTTTATCTGTTCAGATTTTTTATTGATATGTAGTATCTATCTAAAAAAATGCTGTAACTAGATTTTTTGCTGGTATGTAAATGTCTTAATTATTTTCAAAATTTAAGTGTATTGCTATTAGAATATTTGACATTTTATAATGTCCTCAAAAGAAGATCATTTTTCCTAAGTTATTAATTTTAAACTGTTTTAGGTGCTGTTTTTCAACCCTAATTTTTGACCAAGAATGAAACTATTTAAAAATTAAGATGCCAACAGGTAATTTCTTGTAAGTTTATAGTTTTTCAATGTGTATCACATAGCAATAGAACAACAACAAAAAAGGTATATTAACACAAGGCTTTATTGTTCCTGTCTAACATCATTTCAGAATATGAAATATTTTGGTTTTGAAAGCCCTTCCTTTATAACATTAAAAAAACTATTTTAGACTTACATATTTTATTGGTTTTCATAAACTGACAAATTCTAGCTTATTCTATATTTGAAATCAAGTTCTCAAATAATAAATAAATCAGTGGTTGGGCATGGTGGCTCATACCTGTAATCCCAGCACTTTGGGAAGGTGAAGTGGGGGGATCACTAGAGGCCAAGAGTTCTAGACCAGCCTGGGCAACATGGTGAGACCTCATCTCTAAAAAAAATTATTTAAAAAATTAGTCAGGTGTGGTGGTGTGGCCTGTAGTCCCAGCTACAAGGGAGACTGAGGCAGGAGGATTGCTTGAGCCCAGGAATTCAATGTTGCAGTAAGCTATGGTGACGCCACTGCACTCCAGCCTGGACAACAGAGTGAGACCAAGAAATCAACCAGAATAAAAATAGTCGTTCGAGTTAGATAAGTTTTCTTTGCTGATAAAATACCAGATGTTGAGAGATATCTGGTTATAATCCGGTTAAAAACTAAGACATTAATTTTTAACAGTGATAAAATTACATTGCACCGTTAATGGAAAACCCATATTTGATGGCTCTCGTGATGCTGATATAATGAAATGTTGATTGAGATTTTATTTGTCTTGAACTCCTGACCTCCAGCAATCCTCCCGCCTCGGCCTCCCAGAGTGCTAGGATTACAGGCGTGAGCCACCGCGTCCAGCCAGTTGAGATTTTATTTGTTGGCCAAATTATTTCTGAAAATGTGTACAGTATTATTAAAGGTTTTTTGCTTATAATGAATCATGGCATTGTGTAAAAAAGAAAAATATCTTAAAAAATTAGTTTTGGTTAGTTTGGTTTCTCCTTTACTAGTTAAATTCTCTTTAGTTCTGTTTTCCTCTTTACATTTTTTTATTTTTATAGTTAATGATGTGATGTTGAAGTAGATTTTTCTCAATCTAAAGTAAAAAAGTTTTAAAATTTCAAATTCTAATTATGAAGACATCTGACTCATAGCAATTGTATCTTAACAGGTATTGACATCGTAATGGCAAATAAATGCTAGACAATTTTTTAAAAATTTAGTATACTTTTTGTTTAAATGCCAAATTGGAGGCCTAATGGGAGTACTGCCATTTTCTTTTTCACGTTAGGTGATTCTGGGTCATTTGCTAGACAGAAACAATCAGGAACTAACAATGTGTAATTTTAAAGCAAAATAATCCTGCCTTCAAGGCTAAAAGATAAAGTATTCAGCTGTTTTCTCTTCTCATCATAAATTAGTAGTATAATGACTCAATGAATTCTTCTATTATTATTTCTAATTTTTTCTGTATGGTAACTTTGGTGGCCAGGAGTCAAAGGAAAGGGATTTTTTTTTTTTTTTTAAGATAATTGGGTCAGGGTGAAGCTGGAATGGGGGAGAGAGGTACCAAGGGAGAAAAGGAAGGCAAAGAGATAAAAGAATGATAAAGGAAAGTTCAAAGACAAAGAAGGAAGGTGAGGGTGGAGAAAGAAGAGGAAGAGGAAAGAAGAGATAAATGGAAGTTTATTTTCTTAATATTCTGAAACATTTGGCTGTATGACATAGGTTTATAATTTTACTTTAGAACTTTAGATATTTCCTTACAGTTACTAGCTATTACCTAAAATCACCTTGCAAATCAAAACTGTATACGATTATTTTTGGCTTTCACATTAAGACTGTCATATAGGAATATTTAAAGATAATTTTGGAAATAAAAATTTATTCCAATCATCTAAATCTTTTTTCCACCACAGCTTCAAATTTTAATACATTTGAGACCCAATAGGAAAAATAAGAATCGAAATAAAACCTTGGGACAGGGAAGCTCTAAGTAATAATACAGAATCTCTGTACTAAATAAGAAAGGTCCCATTTATTCTAAGATCCTAATCACCTTTTAATCTGACTAATATAGATATTCCTTATTTCTATTATATAGCTTCTAAATCCATTATAATTAATGGCCATATCTTTAGGATGGATTAATTTTTCCCTCAAAGGGACAGAAGTTCCTATCAAGTAAGGAATAAGATTAAGTCTTTCACTTTGAGAAAAAATTCTTAATTGTGAATTTTAGGATTGCTACTTCATTCTAAGCTAGTTATTCCTATTCCTTGTTGCATTAGAAAAACTTTAATTGCCTTTCTCTATTTCATATATGTATGTGTTTTAGATCACGAAGAGCCCTGTGGTCCCAGTCACAGGTCATTTTGCCTGAATGGGGGGATTTGTTATGTGATACCTACTATTCCCAGCCCATTTTGTAGGTGAGTGAAATGGACTGGGGGGAGAGGGTAATTTTATTTTTTATCATCTAACTTCTTTGAGAAATGATTAAAAAGTAAGCAAAAAATGTAAGATGAAAAAGTGTGTTTTCATATTTACATAGGGTAAAATTATGCTTTTAAGACAAAACAAAAAATAGGAAATAAAAATCTCACTCATCAGGTATTAATTTTGAAAATGGGTAATGGTAGTTTCTAGCCTAGACAGATTTCTTAGAAATGATCCATTTCAGTGAACTCTCTGATTGTAGCAATTTAGGGAAGACAGTCTATGTTTAATATTACTGGCAAAACAGCTAGAGAACTCACTAATGTCAAAAGTGCAACACGAGGTATTTTGTTCTGAGTTTAGAATACATAAATACATGAGAACTGAGTTGGTACCAAAACTTACACTTGATATGTTAAAAAGAAAATGGAGAGTTAAATTTTTCTAATGGTAATAGCAAATAAAAAAGAAGGTTATCTTAGCCACGCTTGTTTTAAAATAATACAATTCACTTTGGGAGTATGGATATAGCCAGTAATCAATAAAGACTTCAAAATAGTAATTGTATAGCTGGCTTCCTGTAAGTTTGGTTGAATAGGATTTAAGTGTATATAATAATCCTCTTTTAGTACATGAGTTAGCAACATAGTAGTGCCAGTGAGGCCCGTAGACTTTGTGGAGCTAACAACTAAACACCTCAAGATATTTTGTAATATATGTGAATTACTATTTTTTTGTTCTTTAGCTGAAATGAGAGGTATACAATCTAAATTTAAGATCTTGCTATGCAAAAGGATAGAAAGGTGAAATTTGTAGGGAGAGTTAAAGATACTGGGATTTAGTGTGAAGCAGAGGAGGCCAAGAGCAATAACCTCATAATTATCACAGGAAGTTTTTAGGGATTTTCTTACGGGGAATAGTGCCTAAGTGTTTTTCCTTTCAAGTGAAGATATAAAGGGAAGGGGGTGGAGATACAAACTAACAATTACTTAATACCTACCCCTGTGCCTCAACAATGTTCTTTTTGTTTCTTTTTAAATCTAGTTAGTGAGATATAATTTATGTATGATAAACTACATTCATTCAAAGTGCACAATTGACTAATTTTGACAAACGTTTATACCTGTGAAGTCACCGCCACCGCCATGTCAAACTATATTAATAGAATATTTCCATTGCTCCCCCCAAATTTTGTTGCTCATCCTGTTCTTTGTTTACATTTTAAATCTTCTCTCAAAAACTTTAGACAGTAGAGAAGGGAGGCAGGGAGACCTTAGACAATAGAAAAATAAGAAGAAAATGAGAAATTAAGTGACTTGTCAAAGGTCACATAGCTAGGAAGAAGAAAGAAATGGCTTTTGAATACAACTCCCAAGTTTCGCTTAACCTTATATTCATTCTGAATTTTTTCTATGGGGATATGGCATTTATAAAATGAAACTAAAATGCTTGTTAGAAGTACATTTAATGTTAACAATTTTCAAATACATATTTGCTTCATCCTAAAAATTTTATAGTTTGTTATTCGGTTTTAAGTTTTAAAATTTTTCCATTATGATTTCTTTAAGCAGTGGAATTTTTTGTTATCCTTTTATATCTAATTTAATTGTATTATGGTCAGAGTACTTGGTCCATTAAGCTGTACACTTAGTATTTGTGTACTAAGTGTCTGTTATACTGCACTGAATAAGTTGAAAGAAAGAATTAGGAGTATTAGAATTTGGGGAGTCATTAAAATGGAAAGAAACCTAGGTTGTCACCCTACTTTTGTACCTTGGTTAGATGCATTTTTAGTATATTTTCAAAAAGTTACCAACAATGAAAGACAATAGTCAACTTTGCTGGTAACCCACACCAGGTTTAAAAATATGTCCTGTTTCTTCCTAATTTCAAACTTTAAAAGTAGTAATTAAGGAATAGTTGAAACCATGCCTCATGGGTTTATAATGGATAGAGAATGAAGCAAGGTTGCACTTGTTGCTCAATAACAGGATAGTCTGTGGGATTGGCACCTTGTACACAATGTGGATGGCATACCCTGGAGTTGTTAAACACCTGAAGGAAGTGAAGTAGTGGAGGGGAGGAACAAAAAGGAGACTGAGAAAAGGAAGGAACACAGTGACTGAAGGTTCAGTGAAGTTGAATGGCAGATATATTTTAAATCATATATTATTTTATAGAAATAATAGCTTTCCAGTGCTTTTAGGACCTCATTTTTAATCTAGCCCTGTAGGCTATAATAACAATATTCAAGGGTGCAAGAAGAAAAGGCCCTTCTTACAGTGTTCCTCCAGTGCCCTTTACTGACAAGGCCTAACATTGTGCAGCTGGTAAAGGAGAAATGTTGTAGGTTGAAGCCACAGTTTCACAAAACTAGGTCAAGGAAGGGTAGATTTAGAGGGGAGAGGTGAAAAAGTGGTAAGTGGCATAGTCTACCTCTTTGGCTGCTCACCTTCTGTGTGTACCTTCTACACATTTGAACTTGCATGCAATAAAAAAATTCTTGCGTTTACCCAAATGAAGAAGCATCCAGTGCCAAAGGTCGTTTTCATAGCTAGTAATATTAATTATTCCTCAAACTTCATTGTAGTGTGGCTGAATGTACTGTTGCATAAAGACTAATTGCTAAAGTTAACCTTCTATAATAGCAAGAAGAAGAAGGAAATAGTTAATATATCCATATATATATATATATATATATTTTTTTTTTTTGAGACAGAGTCTTGCTGTGTTGCCTGGGCTAGAGTGAGTGCCGTGGCATCAGCCTAGCTCACAGCAACCTCAAACTCCTGGGCTTAAGCGATCCTACTGCCTCAGCCTCCCGAGTAGCTAGGACTACAGGCATGTGCCACCATGCCTAGCTAATTTTTTCTGTATATATTTTTAATTGTCTATATAATTTCTTTCTATTTTTAGTAGAGACGGGGTCTTGCTCTTGCTCAGGCTGGTCTCGAACTCCTGAGCTCAAACAATCCACCTGCCTCAGCCTCCCAGAGTGCTAGGATTACAGGCGTGAGCCACCATGCCCAGCCGGTTAATATATCCAAATGAAGACATACACATAATAAGCAGAGAAAATATGTATTACAGTCCTTTTTGTAAATAATTGGTCATCAGACCATAGATGGTATCTGCAGCTTCCTCTGCTACTACCAGTTCCATATTTCCCTTGTCTTCAGTCATAACCTCAATAGGTTTCTTACTTGATAGAGAGACCCAAACCTTCCTTCCTGAGAGGTGTGGGTCCTCAATACTCCTGCTTCTTTTTGGTTGCTGTAATTTGCAAATAACCTGTACTGTTGGGAGTAGACATAATGACAGTATTAAGAGGCACCCCAAAGAATTCCCTGGGTTCAGGTATACTCTTCCTTTCCCCTATTATATAACAGTAACTTAATTTCCTCTTGGTAATTGGGATCAACCACTCAAGCCAATAGAGTAAATCACTCTTTTTACTTTTGGTTTAGTGGCATGAAGAGCCCAAAATGACCAGGTAGGAGTCTTATCTCTCGATTTATTGTTTTATTCCCTGATGGAATCATTCTCCCCTTGGGGACTATGATCTCTACTCTATAGGTACGGAGAACAAAATTGCTTGGATGAGAATTAAAAATTCAGCAAATGGGTTATTAGGTATGATAGTGACTGAAGCCACTATCATTCCACCTCTTAATTCCCAGACCTATATATTCTGACTGTGGAGGAGACAGCACCAATGACATGATCTCTGATTCAAAGCATATATTGCATCCTATAAGACGGAGCCCCCTCCTTTCAGGGTGTTGTCTCCCACCCAACTGGTATCATTTTATCTTTAATTAGTCCAGATGCTTCTGAGTGGAAGCATATGTGGTAAAAATCAGCTAATTTCATAGACATGAGCTCAGAGCTTCTCTTCCTAGGCTGTGAAATTAGTTCCATGATCAGAAGCAAGTTTCCTTGGAATACTGTGATGGTGGATAAGTCCGTGGATGATGGTGCTAGCAGATCATTATTAACAAAAAAGGTGAATCCATATTCAGAATATGTCTATTCCAGTGAGAATAAATCTCTGCCTCCCTCCGTGATGGAAAAAGGTATAGTGTATTAAACCTATCACCAAATGGCTGACTTTTCCCCCAGGAAATGGTTCCATATCAGGGACTCAGTGTTGATCTCTGCCTTGGCAGACTTGGTGCTCAGTAGTGGCATTAGTCAGGTCAGCTCTGGTAAGGGGAGGTCAATGTTGTTAAGCTCATTTACATCCTCCCTCTGCCACCATGGTCACTTTGTTACTGGACACATTGAGCAAGCACTAGGGCAGCTGAAGAGAGAGGGTAACAGAAAAAGTGTTATTTTGGTTGCTAATCGTACATAACCTGGTTGGTAAGAGCTTCCTCTGCAGCAAAAGTCTTTTGTTAGGCAATCACAATGGGCACAGATATCATCACAGTCTGTGCCCATTCCGAAACATCCATCCACCTACTTCTTCCCCAGGTTTCTTTGTCATCAATCTTCCAATCTTGTTATTACTACCCATGACCATCAGCCAAATTGTTAACAACTGTCCTTAGATCTGTATATATCTGTAGAGCAACTGCCCATAGATCCATACTTCTGTCCATCTCTCCAAATAAAGTGGACAATGTACTGCTCTCAGTTCTGCCCACTGGTAGAATTTTCTTTCATTAGTTGCTCTTTAGGGTCTCTGCTGAGTAGGGTTGTGATGCTGTAGCTGTCCAATTTCAGGTGGTATAAGCATATTATACAGATCCACTCATAAACTGGGTTTGAACAGTTTCTTCCTTATTTAGTTGGTCATAAGGAACTCCCCAGGAAACTGTAGGCATAGATTGAGTGAAAAGAGGTAATGCAACAGAAGTCAGAGTCTGAACTACCTGCTCCTGTAACTTATACCTTCCAGACCTGTCTGTACTTGATCTTATAGGCCATTTCCATTTGACAGTGTGCATACTCAAAACTTATAGCTAGTTGAGTCAAACAGCACCCAGTTCACAATGGGGAGCTCAGGTCACCTGGTCATCTGATGCCCCATGTGGTATCATCTATGGTCATATATGGTCCTACAAAGGAAAGCAACTACAGAGCTTTTCAAAGATATAGGTGATGCCCTCACTAATACATTTACAAATGCCATAGTGACAGGAGTGCCTTGTAGGTCTTCTTGGGAGATGATGTGATAAGGTGGACATGCAGATAACGCATGACAAATCCACTCCAGCATTCCTATCGCCCTAAGCCCTTATGTTCCCTCCTCTATAGCACCAGTCCCCTACCTTTTTGGTACCAGGGACTGGTTTCATGGAAGACAATTTTTCCATAGCTGGCAGGAGGCAGAGCTCAGTTGGTGATACAAGTGATGGGGAGTGGCTGTAAATACAGATGAAGCTTCACTCGCCTGCCACTCACCTCCTGCTGCATGGCCTGATTCCCAACAGGCCACAGACCAGTACTGGTCCACAGCCTAGGGGCTGAGGACTGCAGCTGTATAGCATTCTGTGGAAGCTCCTGCATTTCAGTCTCATTAAATATAGGCCACTGAATCCAAGTTTCAGTCAACCAAATAAGTAACTTCCTAGCTTATACAGCAGGAAATGACTCTAACATATTAAATCCAGACTCTCTAGTAAGTATACCTAAATCCATAAATTTGTCTTTCCTTGGTCTAACACCTGTAAAATCCACTCCAGCACATATTCCCAGGATAGACACACACACACACACACACACACACACACACAGAGTTATGTAACTCTTGTGGTATGTAAGCTATGTAAGCTGTCTCCTCTTGGGTCCCAGTGTGTACATTACTCCTGAAGCATACTAATATAGTTGACCCTAGTTATTGGTCTACTGTGGTTATAGTGAGTTTTGAGGAGGATGAGTGTCCCCTTGTGAGGCATTTGCTCCAGGTTAGGTTACCATAAGATTTTTAAACAAAGAAAAATTAATTTCCTCAGACACAGGAAGGCCAGCTCCTTCCGCTGGCAAAGGAGTCTCAGGGAAACCTGGGAATTTGAAAGTGCTGATTTCATCTGGCCTACCAGATGTACCCATTCCTAGTTCTAGAGGCTCATTCTCTATCAATTCCCTGATATTCACATAAGCTTGGCAAGACTATGAATCCAACTAGTATTATAATTCAGAAGCATGAACAAGTAAATTTTGTACTAGATTTTAGCAAAAATAGCCCTGTGGCTAAAAGAAATGGATTATTTTTGGGCTGTTGTGGGAGCTTTCTGGTTCTCAGACCAGGATTTGAGTTTCTTTTGTTTTCTTTCTGTAAGTGCTCTAGAGCACTCAAGGCAATCTATCCCACACCTTATGGTCATCATTACTACTGTAACAGTCAAGTGCTCCCCAGGTACTTGCTTCAGTTGGCACTTCATCACAATTGTTATGCCACTACATGCCATGGATTAATAGCATCCTGTTTCCTGCTGTCGAAGAGTTTATTTCTGCACTTAAGCCTCAGGGCATGACCAAATCAGTCCCCAAATATTTTTTAATTTGTTTTTTTTTTTATTTGTTTCTTTAATTTGTTCTAATTTTATTTTGTTTAGAGATAGGATCTCACTATATTCCACAGTTTGGCCTCAAACTCCTGGGCTCAAGCAAATCCTCCCACCTCAGCCTCCCAAGCACCTGGGGCTACAGCAGTTCATCACCACAGCCCAGATCTTATTTTTGAGAGTCTTCTGACATCACTCCCAGAAACAATTCTGTTTCAGTCACTTCCAGTCAAGAGACAGAATCCAAAATAGTAATTTGCACAGGGAATGTTTAATGCAAATAATCTTAAGTTTGTAAAAAGGGATTAACTACTTTTAGGGTTTACTGAAGGCTATAGTGAAACCTAAAGAATATGCAGGAATAACAGATGAAGAGGGCAGCCACAAACTTAGAATACTTTGTCCACCTTCCCATGTTGAGCTTCAGACCTTATTGAAGAAGGTGAGACTACGGCTTACTGGATGGGGAACCAGTTTGCTGAGGTGCCTTAGGCCAGAGCTGATGAGCGGGAAACCTCTCCCCTGGTTGTCAAACAAAGCTTGTTGGGAAGCTCCTTGCTGCAATACCTCCAAGACTCATGTGCTAGTCAGTCTCCTGTGTAAAGCCACTCACTGGCTGCTGCATCATAAGAGCCAAATAAATGCACCAAAGCCAAGAAACTAAACACCTTCCTTTTTTCTGAAGCCTGAACTTTTGCATTAGTTTTTCAGCAAAACTAGATGAAAATCTCCAGTGCCTTCTACTGACAAGGCCTAAGATTGTGCCAGCTGGCAAAGGAGAAATGTTTACAGGATCTAGTTGCAGTATTACAAAGCAGGGCAAAGAAGAGTGCATTTGGAGCTGACAGGAAATAAATCTATAACTGGCATATTTTCTTCTTAGTGTCTGTATGATCTGTAATTATATTCCCTCTCTCATTTCTGTAATTGATAATTTATGTCTTCTCATCAGCAGTTTGGCTAGAGGTTTATACATTTTATTCTCAAAGAGCCTGGTTTTGGTTTCATTGATATTTCTTTTTTGTGTTTCTGTTTTCTATTTCATTGATTATTAATCTTTATTTCTAATTTGCATTTAATTTAGCCTTTTATTCAAGTTTTTTAAGGTAAAAGCTTAGGTCATTGATTTGAGATCAAATTTTCTTAAAAAGCACTATTTTATTTGTATCCCATAATTTTTGACATATGCTTTCGTATTCATTCAGTTACAATTACCCTAATTTCCCTTTTGATTTCTTTGATTCATAGGTTATTCAGAAGCATGTTGTTTGGTTTCCAAAGATTTGGGGATTTTTCCAGATATCTTTATATTATTAATTTTTTTCTATTTAAAATACATATAAAATTTACAATCTTAACCATTTTTAAATGTACAGTTCAGTAGTATTGAATACATTCATAATGTTGTGCAACCATCACCATCATCTATCTCCATAACTCTTTTCATCTTGTAAAAGTGAAACTCTATGCCCATTAAACAATAACTCCCCAGTCCTCCTCCCCAAAGCCTCTGGCAACTACCATTCTACTTTTTGTCTCTATGATTTTGACTACTGTAGGTATCTCATGTAAGTGGAATCATGCAGTATATTTTTATGAGGGACTTACTTCACTTAGCATAATGTCCTCAAGATTCGTTTATTTTGTCACATATGCCAGAACTTCCTTCTTTTTTAAGGCCAAATATATTCCATTGTATGTATCTATCACGTTTTGCTTATCCATTCACTCATGGATGGACAGTTAGGTTGCTTCCACGTTTTGCTATTGTGAATAATGCAGCTATGACTATGATACATAAATATGTCTTTGAGATCCTGCTTTCAATTCTTTGGAGTATATACCCAGAAGTGGAATTGCTGGATCATATGATAATTCTATTTTTAATTTTTTTAGGAACTGCAATACTATTTTCTATAGCAGTGGACTGTTTTACATTCCCAACAACAGTGCACAAGGATTCTACTTTCTCCACAGTCTCACCAATGCTCTTTATTTTCTGTTGTTTTTTTTTTTTAATATGTAGTGCCATCCAAATGGGTATTAGGTGATATCTTATTGTATTAATAATTTTGATTTGCATTTCTCTAATGATTACTGATGTTCAGCCTCTTTTCATGTGCTTATTAGCCATTTGTATATCTTCTTTGTAGAAATGTCTATTCAACTCCTTTGCTTACTTTTTAATTAGGTTGTTTTTTATTGTTCAATTTTAGGAGTTCTCTATATATTCTGAAAGTTAATCCTTAATCACATATATGATTTGCAAATATTTTCTCCCATTCTTTGAATTGTCTTTTTACTAGGTTGGTGTAGTATCTTATGTTGCAAAAAATTTAAAAATTCTGACAAAGTCTAATTTGTCTGATTTTTCTTGCACAGGCCTTTGGTGTCATACTCAAGAAAACATTGCCAAATCTAATCTCATGAAGCTTTTGCTTTATTTCCTTCTAAGAGTTTATAGTTTTAGGTCATACATTTAGGTCTTTAATCCATTTTGAGTTAATTTTTGCATATGGTGTTAGGTCAGGGTACAGCTTTAATGTTTTGCATGTAAATATCCAGTTTTACCAGCACCATTTGTTGAAAAGACTGTCCTTTCTCCATTAAATAGTTGTGGCACTTTGTCAAAAATCATTTGATCATATATGTGATGATTTATTTCTGGATTCTCTAATCTATTCCACTGGTCTATATGTTTGTTTTTGTGCCAGTACCACACTGTTTTAATTACTGTAGATTTGTAGTAAGTTTTAAAATCAAGAAGTATGAGTTCTCCATTTCATTCTTCTGTTTCAAGATTGTTTTGGCTGCTCAGGATCCTTTGAGGTTCTTCAGGATGAATTTTTCTATTTCTGGGAAAAAAATTTTAATTTCTTTCAGCAGTGTTTTGTAGTTCTCATTGTACAAATTGTATACCTCCTTGGTTAAGCTAATGTTTATTCTTTTTGATGCTATCATAAATGGAATTGTTCTTGTAATTCTCTTTTCGGATTGTTCATTGTTAGTGTATAGAAATCCAACTGATTTTTGTGTGTTGACTTTGTATCCTGCTGCTTTGCTGAATTGATTTATTAGCTCTAACAGGGTTGGTTTTCTTTTTTTTTTTTTTTTTTTTTTGGTGGAATCTTTAGAGTCTTCTACATGTAAGATCATATCACTTGCAAATAGATAATTTTACTTATTACTTTCCAACTTGGATGTCATTTATTTCTATTTCTTGCCTAATTGTTCTAGTTAGAACTTCCGTACTCTGTTAGTTAGAAGTGGTGAAAGTGGGAATACTTGTCTTGTTCCTGATCCTAGAGGAAAAGCTTTCAGTCTTTCACCATTGAGTATGATGTGCACTGTGGATTTTTCATGTATGGCTATTATTATGACTTCGTTTCCCTTTATTCTTAGCTTGAGTGTTTTTATCATGAAAGGGTGTTGAATTTTGTCGGATGCTTTTTCTGCATTATTTGAGATTATCATATGTTTTTCCACCTTCATTCTGTTAATGTGGTGTATTACATTCATCTAGTTTCATATATTTGAAATATTCTTACATTCCAGGAATAAATTCCACTTGGTCATGGTATATAATCCTTTTAATATGCTTCTGAATTCAGCTTATTAGTATTTGTTTGAAGAAAAGAAAGGTGAAGGATCTAGAGCTGGAGAATTTAATGCCAGCAAAGGATGATTTGATGATTTTGGATAGAAGTTTGTCTTTAAAAAATGTCAAAATAATAAGAGAAGCAACTTCTGCTAACCAAGAGGTAGCAGACTAGTTCCTGAATACCATCAAGAAAATCACTGAAAAGAAAGGATATTTGCCTAAATAGGTTTTTAATGCAGAATAAAGTGCCTTATTCTGGGGGAAAAAAAGGCCACAAAGGACATTTATTAGTAAGGAAGAGAAGTGAGCACCAGGGTTTAAGGCAGGAAGGGATAGGCCAACTCTACCATTTTGTGTAAATGCAGTCAGGTTTACGATCAGGACTGCCCTTATCTATAAAGCTGCTAATCTCTGAGCCTTGAGGGGAAAAGATAAACACCAGTTGCCAGTCTTCTGGTTGTACAACAAGAAGGCCTGGACTATAAGACCACCTTTTCTGGATTTGTTCCATCGAAGCTTTGTCCCTGAAGGTAGGGAGTATCTTGATGGCAGGGGACTGCCTTTTAAAGTTTTGATATTATACAATGCCCCTGACTACCCATGAATTCAACACCAAAGGTGTCTAAGTAGTCTACTTGTCCCCAAACACAGCATCTCTAATTCAGCCTCTAGATCAGCGGGGTCATAAGGACCTTTACGTTTCATTACATATGGTACTCTATGGAAAGGATTGTCAATGCTATGGAAGAGAAACTCAATAGAGAAAACATCCTGAAAGTCTGGAAGGATTACACCATTGATGATGCCATCATTAAGGAAAAAGCTGTGAAAGCCATCAAGTCTGAAAAAATTCCTTCTGCAGATATGACATTACAGGATTTACAACAGAGCCAATCAAAGAAATCCTGGAAGATATTGTAGATATGGCAAAAAGGAGAGGGGGCAGAAGTGTTTCAAGATATGGATCTTGGAGAAATTCAAGAGCTAATAGACACCACACCAGAGGGATGGCAGAATACAGCTTGATGGACATGAATGCATCCAAACCAGTGCCAGATGATGAGGGAGAAGACATAGAAGAAGCAGTGCTAGAAAACAAATTGATATTAGACAATCTGGCCGAAGGGTTCTGATTATTCAAGAATGCTAGATGATGGACCCTTCTATAATTTGGGCACTGAAACTAAAACAAATGGTGGAAGGAGGATTGGCACCATATAGAAACATTTTTAGAGAAATGAAAAAGCAAAAAAATCAGACAGAAATTATGATGTTATTTCCATAAAGTTATACCAAGTGTGCCTGCCTGCCTTTCCTGCCTCCTCTTCCACCTCCACGTCTTCTACCTCTGCCACCCCTGAGACAGCAGCTGACTCCTCCTCGTCAGCCTACTCATGAAGATGACAAGGATGAAGACCTTTAAGGTCAACCACTTCCACTTAATGAATAGTAAATATATTTATTCTCTTCTTTATGATTTTCTTAATAACATTTTCTTATCTCTAGCTTATTTTCTCAAAAGAATATAGTATATAATACAGGTAACATGCAAAATATGTTAATTGATGTTTATGTTATTGGTAAGGCTTCTGGTCAAAAGTAGGCTATTAGTAGTTAAATTCTGGGGGAGTTAAAAGTTATACATGAATTTTTGACTGCATGGAGTGGGGGTTGGTGCCCCTAACGCCCACATTTTTCAAGAGTCAACTATATTTGTATCTTTAGATCTAAAATATCCCTTGTAGTTAGCATATAGTTACATCATGTGTTGTTATCCATTTTGCTAATATCTGCCTTTTGATTAAAGAGTTTAATCCATTTGCATTTAAAGTAAGTACTGATAAGGAGGAACTTCTACCATTTTGGTATATATTCTGCATATGTCTTATCACTTTTTTGTTTCTTGTTTTCTATATTACTGTCTTTTGTGTTTAGTTGATTTTTTGTAGTAAAATATTTAAATTTCTTTTTTTATTTCCTTTTGTGTATATTCTGTAGCAATTTTCTTTCTAGTTACCATGGGGATTATATTTAATCTCTTAAAGTTATAACACTCTAATTTGAATTTATACCAGTTTAACTTTAATAACATACAAAAACTCTGCTCCTTTATTACTGTCCCTGCTTTTATTGATTGTCACAAAATTACATTTTTGTACATCATATATCACAAAACACAAACTAGTATTTTTCTAAATACATTATTCTCTTAAATTATGTAAAAGATAAAATTTGGAGTTACAAACCATTGTTATAATACTGCTAGTTTTTTTAATTGTCAATATATTTATCTTTATATCTTTATTTCTTTGTGGTTTTGAGTTACTGTTTAGTATCCTTTCATTTCACCATGTCGGACTCCCTTGAGTATTTCTTGCAGGGAAGGTCTAGTGATAACAAACTCCCTCAGCACTTGCACAGCAGGTCTAGTGATAATGAACTCTCTCAGCTTTTGTTTACCTGGAAATGTCTTTTTAAAAAATCTGTGAGTTTTTGGCCGGTCATGGTGGCTCACACCTGTAATCCTAGCACTTTGGGAGGCCAAGGTGGGAGGTTCGTTTGAGGCCAGGGGTTAAGACCAGCCTGAACAAGAATGAGACCCTATCTCTACAAAAATGAATAAATACATACATACATACATGCAAAAATTAGCTGGGCGTGGTGGCATGTGCCTGTAGTCCCAGCTACTTCGGAGGCTGAGGCAGGAGGATTGATTTTGCCCAGGAGTTTGAGGCTACAGTGAGCTATGATGACGCCACTGCACTCCAGCCTGGGTGACAGAGTGAGACCCTACCTCAAAAAAAAAAAAAAAAAAAAAACAAAACAACCTCTTAATTTTAAAGGACAGTTTTGTCAGATATAGGATTCTTGGTTCACAGTTTCAGTTTTTTTTCTTTTAGAACTTTGAATTTATTGGCCTACTGCCTACTGGCTTACATAGTTTTTGATGAGAAATATGCTTATAATCTTATTGAGGATCCCTTATATGTGAGGAGTCACCTCTTTTGCTGCTTTCAGGGACTTTGGCATTCAGAAGAGAAATTTTGATTATAATGAGTCTCAGTGTGGGTCTCTTACAGTTCATCTTACTTGGAATCCATTGAGCTTTTTGGATGTTTATATTCGTGTCTTTCATCAAATCTGGGAAGTTTTCAACAGTTATTTCTTCAAATGTTCTCTTTACTCCTTTCTTCTCCTTCTGGAACTCCCACGATGGGTATGTTCACCTGTTTGATGGTATTCCACTGGTCCTTTAGGCTCTATTCACTTTTCTTAAATCTTTTTCCTTTCTGTTGCTCAGAATCAATAATTTCCATTACCTTCATCTATTGTAATATAGAATTTTAAAGTTATAAATTTCCCTCTGAGAACCAATTTAGTTGCAACCTACAATTTTGGTGTGTCATATTTTCATTTTATTGAATTCAAATGTTTCCTAATATCCTTTGGGACTTTTTCTTTGATCTGTTATTTCTATGAAAGTATGTCATTCAATTTTCAAACATTTGTGGATTTCCTGGTTACATTTTGCCACTGGTTTCATGTTTAATTCCATTACAGTCAGAGAATAATATACTTTTTCTCTTTTGAAATTTATTGAGACTTTGTGGTCCTTCATGTAACCTATTTCGGTTAATGTTCCTTGTGCGTTTGAAAATGAGAAACTGATTGGTAGTATTTTATAGTGCTATTCAAATATTCTATTTCCATACTGATATTTTGTCTGATTATTCTGTCATTTACTTAGATATGTTTGTTAACATCTTGAAATGTGATTATCGATTGCCTGTTTCTCCTTTTAGTTCTATCAATTTTGCTTTATATATTTTGAAGCTATGTTAGTTATTACATGTACATAAGCTTAAACTTTGTATGTGTTCTTGTTTAATTGACCCTTATATCATTATGAAATGGCCCTGTTTATCTTTAGTATTACTTCTTGCCCTAATGTCTAGCTCCCTAGCTTTTTTTTTTTTTTTTTTGCATTTGTGTTTTATAGGATTTATCTCTTTATATCCTCTTACTTTTAATCTATCTATGTCTTTATATTTAAAGTGTGGCTCTTGTAAACAGGGTGTAGACAGGTTTTTTTTTTTACTTTTTTATTCAATTTGATAGTCTCTGTCTTTTAATTAGATGGTTTAGTCCATTTGCATTTAATGCACTTAATGATATAGCTAGGTTTAAGTCTACCCTCTTGCTGTTTTGTCGTCCCATCTGTTTTTTTCCTTCAAGTATTCCTTCTCTCTTGCCCTTTTGTTGGCTAATCATTTACATAGGTCTAAGCTGAATTGATAGAACTAACAGGAGAAACAGGCAATCAGTAATCATACTTCAAGATGTTAACATACATATCTAAGTAAATGATAGAATAATCAGACAAAATATTGGTATGGAAATAGAATATTTGAATAGCACTATAAAATAACATTTTTTATTCCCACTTTATTTTCTTTATCTTTTTAGTTATACTTTTCTATATCATTCTTTGAGTGATTATCCTAGATAGTACAATATGTACTCTTGATTTATTACAGTTTACCCTCAATTTGTACTTTTACTCTTCCTGAAAAATGCAAGTATCTTATAACAGTTTAAATCCATCTAACATGTTTTTGCCTCTTTTTTGTGCATTTTTGTGCATCAGATATGTTTAGTGATTAGTCCATGTGCATTTCAGGTTTTGAAATAGCTATGTTTAACTTTATCCTCTTGTTATTTTCTGTTTGCCCTATCTGTCCTTTGTTCTTTTTTTCCTATGAGAGATTTCATTCATCTTTTCTGGCCCAACCCAGCTTTTGATTGAGTGGCTGTAAAGTCTCTGTTTCCTCTGCTTTGAAAGTTAGGCCCTTTGGAGCTTTTGAACTTAGCTACAAGTTCAAAATCTGGTAAAAGTCTGGCTGGGAGTAGGAGACCTGTCATGTGTTTATTGTAGGCCGCTCTTACAAGAAGTTTAAAATGTATAATAAATATGTTCATATTTTTCAAAGAAAAAATGAAATCAAAAGATATAGTGATATATATTTCTCTACTTCTCTCTCTATTGACATTTTTTCTCCTTGGGTACTATAAGAAAGAAATAGGCTCTTATCTAAACTTGCAGGGCTGCTTTTTGCAAATTCAAGGAAATACAAATGCATATTTTAACCTCCCACTCTTACTAGAATAGTTCCTAATATATAACAGTCATTCAAGAAATATTTGTCAAATGATTAAAAGAACAAACATTCTATACTTCTGTGGTCCAGTATGGTAGCCAGGAGCCATGTATAGCTAGCGTGACTGAGAACTAAGTGGAAATGTACAATGAAAATAATCCTTAGATACCGAAGACTTAGTATGAAAAAACAGTGTAAACTATCTCATTAGTAATTTTCATATTGATTGTAAGTTGAAATTATAATATTTTAGATATATTGAACTAAAATATATCACAAAAAATAATTTCATCTTTTTTGTTTTTTAATGTGGCTAAAAAATTTAAGATTAAACATTTTATTTCTGTTGCTATATACACTATTCTGTACTTTGTTCTTTTTTCTTAATACTGTATCCTAGATAACTGTTCATTTCAATATATAGCTTCCTAAATCTTTTTACAGCTGGAAGCTATTCCATTTGTGTGAATGTAGCATAGTTTATTTAACCAGACCTCTATTAATGGACATTGTTGTGCACACAGTGCTGGAATAATAACCTCATAAATAAATCTGCACATGTATGAAATTATACATGTATGAAATAAATTCCTGGAAGTAAAATTGCTGGGTTAAAGGTAAATGCATTTGTAACTGTAATACAAATTGCCAAATTGCTCTCCATAAGGATTGTAATACTATTTTGAACTCCTGCCAACAATGTATTTGGGTACCTGTTTTTCCATACCCTTGCCACAGAGTTGTCAAGCTTCTAGTTTTTCCAATCTGATAGATGAAAGCATGGTATCTCAGTGTTCTTTTAATTTGTATTTTCCTAATTATGAGTAAAGTTGATCATATTTCATTTGTTTAAATACTAATTAAAGTCTCTTTTGGTAATGCATTTGTTTACATATTTGCTTACTTTTAGTAATTAAATCTTTGATTATTTTCTTTTTATTTCTAGAATTTATATTGGGAAGATTATCCTTTTGTCTATAATATTAATTGCAGATAATTATTTATAGTTTATTATTTTTCCTGTTGCCTGGCCTATAGCGTTTATTTTTCCATGCATTTGGTTTTTTGTTTTTGTTTTACTGTAGTTAAATTTATCAATTTTTTTTTACATTTCTTAGAGTTTGAGTCATACTTAGACAAGCCTTTCCTACTCCAACATTATAAGGAATTCTTTTATGTTCATTTAAAGTACTTTTTAAAAAATTAAATCTTTATTCTGTTTGGATTATGTACGTGGTTTAAGGTATGTATCCAGATTTATCTTCTTCAATGTGACTATTGTCTTAGTCCATTTGTGCTGCTATAACAATGTATTTGAAACTGTATAATTTATATAAACAATACAAATTTATTTTCTCACAGTTTTGGAGGCCTGGAAATCTAAAATCAAGGCACCAGAGAACTTGGTGTCTGATGAGGGCCTTCTTGCAGCATCCTCACATAGCAGAAGGGGCAAACACTGAGTCCTCACATGGTGGAGGGAAGAAAGGCAAACAGGAAGGAACACCTTGTCCTCACATGGCAGAAGAGTAGATGAGCAAAAAAGAGCCTAAGCTAGTTTCCTGTAGCCTTTTTATTGGGGACCAATTCATCATAAATATGGAGAAGGCCCCACCTCCTTGTACCAACACAATGGGATTACATTTCAACATGAATTTTTGGAGGAGACATATTTAAACCATAGTAGCTACCCAGTCTTCCCAACATTATTAGTTTTTATATCATAATTTGCATTAGAATGTCAGCCCCATGAGTGCAGAAATTTTTACCATATGTTTACTGCTAGAGCAGCACCTAAGACATAGTTGGTAATAAATATTTATTAAATGAATGAATGAATTCTCCCACTGATTTTAGATGCCAGCTTTGTTATATACTAAGTTCCATATGTATTTGAATTCTTACTGGAACTTTTATTATTTTCCTTTGGTCTATCCATTTATTTACTTGCCAGTAGCATCTCCTTTCATTGTTGAACTTTATAGTGATTTCAGTATACGATAAATCTAGTTTTTGTCCACCTTCCCTCCAATGGATGTTCTTGCTCTGTTATTTTTCCATATGAACTTTAGAATCAGTTTATCTGTCCAGAAGAAAAAACTGTGAATTTTTAAAAATTACATTAAATTGATAAATTTTCTTAACTAAAATTTCTCATGATGCTGAGTTCTCTTATCTAAGATTGATGTCTTCCCATTTGTTCAAATCCTTTTTTTGTGCCTCAGGAGTGTTTTAACATTATTTATATGTGTTTTGCACATTTTTGAAGTTTTTTTCCCTATAGATTCATTTTTTGTTGCTTATGTAAGTCAGTTTTCATATGTAAAAATAAACATATTACTCCTATGTTAAAAACCTTTCAATGACTCTCTGTCTCACTCAGATAAAAGCTAGTGGCTTATAAAACCCTAATGATATGGCCTCCTATTATAGTTTTGGCCTCAGAGCCTACTACTCTTCCGTTGTTCCGTCTACTTCAGCCCTTCTGCCACACCAGTCTCCTTGCTGTTCCCTATGCCAGGAAACTTCCTGACTTAAGGTGTTGCCCTGGATCTTCCTTCTGTGTTGGATGCTTTCCTCCATGATGTCCTCATGGTTAACTTCTTCACATCCTTCCAGTCTTCACTATTAACTTCTCAACTAGGCTTCCCAGACCACTCTTAAAAAAGTAAAACCCACTCTTCTCGTATTCCCTCTCTTTTTTCCTCCAAATCTCTTACCATCTACTAACATTCTATGCAACTTACTTTCTCTCTTCCCAAGCTAGTATATAATCTCCACAGAGAAAGAAAATTTTGTCTGTTTTGCTCACTGATATTTTCTGTGCATCTAGAACAGGCATAGAGTAGGCACTCAATAATTATCTGTTGAATAAATAAATGCTACTTTGTTCAACTACTTTGTTGAATTCTTTTATGATTTGTAATATTTTTTCTGTTAATTATCTCAAGTGAATTTGATTAAAGTTGAGTGATCTGAAACCCAACTCAAGCTTTATATCCTATATGAAGCTTTTCCAGGTAGAATTAGGCATTCTCCATTTTATGCCCTGTGGCAGAGGCTGTAAGTATCCATGTGGTGCTCTCTATTTCCCAGCCTCACTTGCAGTTAGATTGGGTCAATGTGATTGGGGTCTGGACAGTAGGGTATGGGCAAAAGGGATGCAAGCCACTCCCAAGTCTGGCCCCCAAAAGCCATCTGAAAAACTCTAGCCCTAATTTTTCCTGCCTCAGTGCCCTTGGAGGCCATGTTTTCCACGTAGCAGAGCCAAGAAATGGAGAAGGACTGCCTGACTGGCATTAGGAATTAGACTGTAATGTTAGCAAGAAATGACCTTTTATTGTATGAAGCCACCAGTATTTGAGGACTTGCCTTTAATGGCGGCTAGTTTCAATTTTTTTGACTATTATATTGCCCACATTGTACCCAGACATATTTCCATCTTACATCTCTCTATTGCACTTATGATTTATGTGTATATTGTTCCCTAATAGAACCTAACCCCCATGGTACTGAACCATTCTCTTATTTGTCTTTGAATCTCTTCCATCTAGTATAGTTCATGGAATTTAATAAGCACTCACATAGCAAGTAAACAAGGGTAAGAGAAGAAATAATAAAGAAGAAATTCTATGACGAATATCCTTTTGTTTTGTGGTGGTTTTATTTATTTGTTTATTATTTTTGTAGGTAGTGTCTCACTATGTTGGCTAGGTTGGAGTGCAGTGGCACAATCATAGCTCACTGCAGCCTCAAACTCCTGGTTTCAAGCAATCCTCCTGCTGCCTCAGCCTTCAAGTAGCTGGGACTACAGGTGCACACCACCAAGCTTGGCCGATTTTTATTTTTAGAGAAAAGGTTTTGCGATATTGGCTAGGCTGATCTCGAGCTCCTAGGCTCAAGCATACTCCTGCTTCAACCTTCCAAGGTCCTGGGGTTACAGATGTGACCACCATGCCCAGCAAGAATAACTTTGTAATACAGTAGATTTTTAAGTATTCATTGAGTTGAATTAGTTCCCCCTAAAATCAAAATTTTCTCACATTAGGGAAAATGAGAGGATGAATTATCTCATAAAAAGTTATTTGTAATTTTGTACAGAGATGTTATTGAACTGGTTTTTGCCCTTATTTAAGTTTACATATTTTTCTTCTCTCATTAAGCTTATAGCAAATCAGCTTTTCTGGAAATCTCTGAAACTTAGTCTAATAGAGTATTAAAGTGGGATAAGACTCAAATTGGGGAGGGAAGGTCATGAAAAAAGCCTTAAAAATACTATTAAAATAATTTCCTGTTTTACACCTACCTCATCCTTTTTACAAAGTATCTCAACAAATATGTGTTAAATGAAAATTCCAAATATAGAGCTAACCCTGGCCATCAAGTAGAGATGTGTAATACTGATATTTATGGATCTTTATGATACAATTCCCATAATGCATTTCACTGGAAATATTCAAGGTTTGATCTATTTATTTCCACATTCTGATATAGCCATTTCATCTGATTCCTACCAAGACCACAAACAGATATGGTAATCATAAAATATTGAGATCTAGTATTATGTAGGTGAATGAGTTAAGCAAGTCACTATTCACTGTAAAAATAAATGATTATTAACAGGAATTTGGCCCTTTTTCCAATATTGTGATTGAATCTGTTCTTTGCTACATCTAAGGAATTTTTTTATGTCAGGGATTATTGTCTGGTTTCCTGTCAGATTGACAGCTCTTTCTTTAGGTATGTTAATACATATTTACTCAGTCTCCCTTATTCAAGGGAACTTTGCTTTTTTAAGCTCTGATTAATGGATATTATAATTCAATTTGTAATAATCTTATTTTCTTCCATTGTGAGTATTAATAGATCACATCAGTTCTCTACTTTGTACTTAATATACAATCTAAACATAGGTGAGGCATATTACAAACATTATGTTGCGCATTTTTCTTTGTGTCTTAGGCTTTCAGGAATATGATTCTTATGGCTAATTCACCATTTTTCTACTAAAGTCTTAGAAAAAGCATATAGATTTTAAATTCTTTAAGGTCCTTTCATGCTTGAGCATTATCAGTGTTAAGTTCTGATTAAAACCACTTGCTTTGCATAAGGCTGGAGTACCTCATATCAGACATACCTCCTTTTTACAAATAAAAATGATAAACTCTGTACAAACAAACACCGTTGAAGGCTCTAAAAAATGACTAAAAGTATGCAGAAACAGAAAGAAAGTTGAAACTTGGAAGAAGGGAATATTGCTGCGTGAGTTTCCCATTTTTTATGGCTTTTTGCTTGAGAACAGGCCCTAATCAGTGCCACCTAGAGTGGGTAATACTGGATAGAAATTTGCAGTCACCACAGCTGGAAACTGATGGGGAGAACATCCTGAAGAGAGCCACAGAGCCCAAGATCTTTATATAAACTCCTCCCAAATCTCTGGTTGGCCCTGAATTTATATGCAGAGAGGAATCCAGACAAGCCCAGCTAAGGCTAAGAAAAGCGAATAGATATTTTAGCTGTTGCAATAGTAGGAGAGAGTGAGTTTAGAGTTTCAATTAATCCAGGTTATCCTGGTAAAACAAAAGTCAATACTATAAAGAGGAACATAACAGAATCTACCACGTATATTGCTCGTAAGGTCAGAGATAGAATTCAAAATGATTAGACATATGAAGATAGAAAAATGTGATCCCAACTCAAGGGTAAAGAAAATTAGTGGAGTCTTACCCTGAGATGACCCAGATGTTCGAATTAGCAAACAAGAATTTTATTAAGAAGTCTGAAGGATTTATCCCCAAGGACATAGTAGGAAATAGGAAATAGGTAACCCCAGCAGAGAATTAGGATATATGGAAAAATAAATGGAAATTATAGAACTAAAAAATATAACATCTGGAATAAATTTTCTGGATAGGCTTAGTAGCAGACTGGAAAAGACAGAAGAAAGAATAGTTAAAGGTAGATCAGTAGAAATTATCTATATGAAAAAGAGAAAAAAAAATTTTAAAACCCTTAGTGACCTGTCAAACAAAAAAGCTCAAATACTTGTAATTGAAACCCCAGAAGGAGAAAAGAGGATACAGTGGGGAAAAAATATTTAAAGAAATGATGGCCCAAAATTTAGTGAAAGACGAATTTGCAGATTTAAGCTCAGGAAACACCAAGCAGATTTAGGCATATTATAATCAAAGGGCTGGGGGTGGAATAGATAAAGAAAATCTTGAAAGCAGTCAGAGAAAGTGACATATAACATACAGGGAGGCCAGGTGCAGAGGCTCACGCCTGTAATCCTAGCACTCTGGGAAGCCAAGGCGGGAGGATTGCTTGAGCTCAGGAGTTCAAGACCAGCCTGAGCAAGAGTGAGACCTTGTCTCTACTAAAGATAGAAAAATTAGCTGGTCATCATGGTGTGCCCCTGTAGTCCCAGCTTTTCAGGAGGCTGAGGCAGGAGAATCTCTTGAGCCCAGGAGTTTGAGGTTGCAGTGAGGTATGATGATGCCACTGTACTCTACCCGAGACAACAGAGTGAGACTCTGTCTCAAAAACAAAAAACAGAGAAACAGCAATATAAATGGCAGCTTATTTCTTTTCAGAAATCATGGAGACCAAAAGATAGTGGAAGAAAATATTTAAAGGATTAGAGAAAACTCTAAACCCAGAATTCATCATTATTGGGTCACACTACAAGAAATGTTAAAGGAAGTTCATCAGCAAAAGTCAACTGAAACCAGATGGGAACTTTGATCTATACAAAGGAATGAATAGAGCAGAAGTCTGATATTCTTCCTGTCAGTCCAAAACATCCACATTGCTATGAGTTAAAGCAAAAATGGTACTCTTAAGAAATTGATGTAGGATTCTATGTTTGGTACCTTCTGGGGTAAATTCGTGTGTTTGATTTCTTCCCCAGGGTCTATGTGGTCTTATTTGCAGACTGACTTCCACTGTGTCTTCCCAGTTGATTTCTCCTGATATAAAAAAGCACATAGACTTGTTGATTCAGATCAGAGCTAATATCACTGGTTGGTTCCTTGGCATCATCCATTTTACACCATTTACACAGAGTTAATTTCTAGTGTGACATACAGAAAATAAGCAGTTCTGTTTAGCTAAGACCTGTGTTTATCTGTCAAGAGACTCAGGATATTTCATATCCTAAACAACTTTATGAAATCTGTGAAATGCTTCAATACAAAACTATGAACGTTAGAAAGAGTTGTGTAAGAGCCAACCTCTTTGAGGCTGGCATGCTCTTTGACACACGCTGTAACTGTAGAATTTCTCCCATCTAGCTTCTCAGTCTTCACAAATTGTTACAAAGCTTGGTTCACATTCTTAACTGCCTTAATATCCAGGGTAATGTGTCAATATTCAAATGTCAAGCATCTGAAACTTCTTGGTAATGGAGACACTTTATTTGAGAACTTTAGGACACCTGTCTATATTGTCATAGCTATTCAAACATGCTTCCTGTACAGCATCTACCATGTATATCATAAATTCGTGTGCAACTTCCTGCTTTTGACTGTTGGAGCATCTAGATAGTGTTTGAATGTCACAGATGTCAGTGCCTTAATGATATTACCAGGATTATCGTGAGCCCAAGTAATATGAAGCTAAAGGCTCCTTGCTGGCAGCAGGTCATAGAGTGCTCTTGGAACAGCCCTTCTAATTAGCAAGAGGTGGTATATGCATCACACTCTGCAGTGGTATACATGGAAGTGGTTATCCATATTCTAGAGCAGCCATTTCCAGTGGATTCTATTGCTTAGTAAAATAGGAAAATGGATTTGGGGAAACAAAAAAGCATCCTCTCCCACAGACCATCCAAATATGTATTCAGATTCTTCTTACCTAAACTCTCATCCAATTTGAAGTCCAGAATCTCTGGGCAATTTATAGTTTTATCTAGCAGGTTCAGATTTCGCTCCTCATGGTCCAGCAACCAATAAACTAAAAATTATTAGCCACTACTGCACCCCATATGTCTTAGTTCAGGCTACTATAACAGAATACCATACACTGGGTGACTTAAATACCAGAGATTTATTTCTCACAGTTCTAGAGACTGGGAAGTCCAAGGTCAAGGTGCCAGCTTATTTGGTTTGTGGTGAGGGCGCTCTTCCTGTTTTGCAGATGGACACCTTCTTGCTGTGTATTTACATGGCAGAGAAAGAGAGGGAGGGAGGGAGAGATGGAGGAAGTGAATCTCATCTGTCTCTTATAAGGAAAAAAACGAAACATAAAATAGTCACTGGGCCGTAGCCATTATCATATTCTCCTTAACAAAAATTGTAAAAACCCCTTGCTCTGATATGAAATAAGTTCCTTGGTTAGCCATTCTGGCAGCTCCTTTGGAAGGAGCTTTTAAGTCCATTGACCTCCTTGGCCTCTGGCTCTGTCCTGGTGGATGATCTTACATAATCATTTTCCTCCAAGGCCACATCTGAGTGATTGAAAAGTGTGTCTTTCTTGGTGACTGTAAAACTTTCATAGCGCACTTCTGCTCTTGAGGGCCTAGGGATTGCTTTAGAATTTGAACAGGCTTTTGCAGGCTGGACTTTTGTGTTCTTTGGTAATACAATTTACTCAAAAACATACTAGGCTCTGGAGCTCTCCCTATTTCCACTCAGTTTCGTATTCAAACAACCACAGCTAAAGATCTAATATAAATAGTTTTTAAACTTAAAGATTTAGATCTTTTACATTAATGTCCTCTATTCTTGGTCCATCCTTTCCCTTCCAATTTAACAGCAGTTACCCTAACGCCATCTGAAACAATAGGCTTAGTTAGAGAAGGCCACATCCGTAATCTGATTTTTGCCTATGAGTTGGCTACCATTGTCTAGCAAAGAAATAAATAAAAGACTTGGGATGTAGTCTTATCTCATGCTAAGATTATTCCTTAGCAGCCATCTCCTACCACTGCTGCAGTTTTGGTTATAGAAGCTGTTGACATTTTAAAAAATTGGTAATAAATTCATGTAGTTCAAACATCAAACAATAATAAAACATATATAATGAAAATTATTTCCACCCCTTCCCTTGATGTGTCTGTTCCCTACTCAACTCTCACAAGTGACCAATTTTAAGTTTATTACTTATCTTCTGACATATATGTATGCATATATAAGTCTATGCCAACTTGAAATCTTTTCTATCAGTTTTTATACTGTTTTCTACCTTGTTTTTTCACTTTATAATACATTTTAGGGACTACTTCATGCCAGTACACAGAGTACTTTATTACAGCTTCATAGTATTATATTTTATGCAGATAATGTGGTATATTTAACCCTATTGATGGACATTTGGGTTGTTTCTCATCTTTCACTAATGCAAATAATACCACAATGAATATAACCTTATATGTATGTTATTTTTTAGGGTGCAAGTAAATTCCAAGAATTTGGCTGGGTCAAAAGGTAAATGCATTTGTAATATTGGTAGGTATTGCTGAATTGCTCTGAATAAGAATTTGAATTCCTACCAACTATATTTGAGAGTGCCTCATTTTCTAGCAGGGTATATTGTCTAACTTTGGACTTTTACCAATCTGATATATAAGAAATGGTATCTCAGTGTTGCTTTAATTCACATTTATCTTATGATAGGTGAGGTTGAGCCGTTTATATTTCTTTTCCTGTCAACAGTTTTTTGTCCAGTTTTTCTATTAAGTCATATTCTTATTGTCCATTTTAGTAACTTTTTATAGAATAAGGATATTACAAAAAGATATCTTTTTGATTGAAATATGAGTAGTAAACATTTTTTCCTAGTTTGTCACTTGTCTTGTGATTTTGTTCCTGGTAAATTTTGGCTATGAATAAGTTTTTTTTTTAATTTTTACATGCCTAATTTTATCAATCTTCCATAGCTTTTGGATGTTGACTTATAATTAGGTTTTCCATATTCAAGATGTACAGAGTTAATGTAGCAGGCCTTAGGCTGCTATTCTTAGAAAGGCCTGCTTGCAAAGTTGGCCCTTATTGGTGTTTGGAAACTTGGCTGGTACACAGCTCCCTATACTTATGTGAAACTTTCCCTAAATGATAAGGGTGTCTTGCTGTGCCTAAACTGTTGGTGTAAGCAGTGTGGTTTATGCTGAAACACTGCTTTTCTTTTGGGAGTCTGGAATTTTGATATGTACAAGGCAGAGGATACATACAAGACCAGTTCTCATTAAAAATCTCAGGCACTGAGTCTCCGATGAGTTTTCCTGGTAGACAACACTTCACATGTGCTGAAACAATTTATTACTGGAGAAATTAGATATGTCCTGTGTGACTCCACTAGGAGAGAATTCTTGGAAGTTGTGCCTAATTTCCTTTGGACTTAGCGTTATGTGTCTTTTCCTTTTGCAGTTTTTGCTGTTTATCTTTTTGCTGTAATAAATCGTTACCATGGGTACAACTGTGTGCTTAGTTCATTGAGTCTTCCAAATTACCAAACCTGGGAATTGTAATGGAATTTACATATTTTTTTCTTTTGTTTTTTAAAAAAAAGACTTTATTTTTTTAGGGCAGTGTTAGATTCACAGCAAAATTGAGAGGAAGGTACAGAGATTTCCCATATACTCCCTACCTTGACACATGCCAATGTGTCCTCTCCTATTATCAATATCCCCCATCAGAGTGGTACATTTGTTAACAGTTGGTGAACCTTCATCAGCACATCATAATCACCAAAGTCCATAGTTTAGATTCTGTGGGTTTGTACAAATGTATACGGTATTTTCACTGCCCTAAAAATCCTCTGTGCTCTGTCTATTCATCCCTTCCCCCTGTGTTTTCTTTAGGAACTTTGATGGGTTTCTGTATTTAGATATTGGAGCAACATTTATATGCATAAATTAACTTAGAATTTATGTTTATGAAGTTGAATCTATCTAACCTAGAATATGTTTTAAAAGTTTTTATATATTTCTTAAATGTATTCTTAGTTATTTCCTCATTTTGTTTCTATTGTGTCTGGGGCCTTTTTTATCTTCTAATTATTGTTTGTAAGAAACCTTGTGGTTTCTGTATATTAATCTTCCTCCACAATTTCACTGAATTATGTTATTATTTATAGCAGTTTTTCATTTGATTCCCTTGGGTTTTCAAGGTGTGGAACCATCTCATCTATAAATAGTAATAGTTTTACTTCTTTCTAATTGCTGTGCCTTTTATTTCTGTATCTTGTATAATAGCATTATTAGGACTTTCAGTACAATATTAAATAATAATGGTAGCAGTGGGTGTTTTTTACTTTGTTTTTTTTTTTTTTTTTGAGACAGAGTCTCACTCTGTTGCCCAGGCTAGAGTGAGTGCCGTGGCGTCAGCCTAGCTCACAGCAACCTCAAACTCCTGAGCTCAAGCGATCCTCCTGTCTCAGCCTCCCGAGTAGCTGGGACTACAGGCATGTACCACCATGCCCGGCTAATTTTTTCTATATATATTTTTAGCTGTCCATATAATTTCTTTCTATTTTTAGTAGAGGTGGGGTCTCGCTCTTGCTCAGGCTGGTCTCGAACTCCTGAGCTCAAACGATCCGCCCACCTCGGCCTCCCAGAGTGCTAGGATTACAGGCGTGAGCCACCACGCCCGGCCTTTTACTTTGTTTTGATTTTAGTGGGAATGCCTTTAGTATTTCTAGTAAATCTGATGATAACTTTTGGCTGGGATAGATATATTTTGTCATGCTAAGGAAGTATCCATCTATTTCTATTTTACTGAGGCTTTTTTCCAGTTCTTAGATTTCCTTTTTTGTTTTTTTGTTTCTGTATCTCTGCTGAGACTTCTCATTGCCTTGCTGATATTTTCATGCATTGTAAATGTTTAGCTTAACTTCATTAAGGATGGTTATTTTTATTAGTGGCTTAAATTCTTGTCCATTAGATCCAATATCTGGTTCATCTTGGGTTTGGACTCAATATATTTTCTCTTAAGAATGTTCAATATTTTTGGTTATTTGTATGCTAGGTGATTTTGGATTGTTTCTGGGATACTATGAATGTTAATTGTGGATGATTCTATTATTTTTCTCTGATTAGCATGGTTTTCTTTGTTTAGTAAGCAATTTTCTTGGCTGAGCTTTTACTGTACATGCTCTTTCTTGTATGGCAGCTCCAGTCTGTTCAGATATTTTGTTTTTATCTGGCCTGTTTTAAATCTGTTCTAAGCATGCATGGTTCAGGTGTTAGTCAGATGTGGGTAGGCCGATTTTGGGGACCTCCTCTCTGATTTGTGCTCATCCAGGATTCTCCTACTCTTTCAGCATTCATGGCTTTCTTGTCAAGAGCAGCCTAAGTCTAGCTGCTCTTAGCACAAAGATCCAATTTTTGAGACAAGGATTGCGAAGGAAGAAAGGAATTTCTTAATACGAAAGGTCTTGCTGGGAGAATGCAGAAGCTGCCTCAAATCCAACTCCCTGACTACTGTAGAACATGGGCTTTTTAAGGAGGGGCCACCTGCCTTGGGGCAGGTTGTGGTACATTGGGGGCCGGGTGAGTCAAGGAGCAGGAAGTCTGCCCAGAGGCCTTAGAATCTCAACTCCTTTGTCTTGCAGAAAATCCACCATTTCTGGGATACAGCTCAAAGGTCAAATAGTTAAGGGAAAGGATTATTAAAAAAAAAATATAGGGGTCATTTAAATTTGTTCCTAAAGCCAGTTACATACAGCATCATAGCTTCTTTTTTCTAGTTCCCCAAATCAGAAAGAGTTCTTCCATGCAAGGCCCCCACTGCTGCTGTACTTACTAGTTGGCTTGTACGTGGCCCAGGGTTAAAAGCTGCAGAAACAGGAATTTACTTGCATATCCCTGTCTCCTTTCCTCTGAACTACCATGAACTCCCCTCCAGAGTTGTTATCTGTTCACTTTCTAGGACCTTCAGGTAGTTGCTTTTCAATTTGTCTAGATCTTTATAGTTTTTTGCAGAGGGTGGAGAGGAGATCATCCTATAGAATCTTGGCAAGTCATACCCAGAAGTGGAACCTCTCACATTCATCAAGTGTTGTTTTAAATCAAGAATGGTGGTTGAATTTTATCAAGCATCTTTTCAGAGTTGATGGACATGATCATGGTTTGTTTGTTTTTTTTTTGTTTGTTTGTTTGTTTGTTTTTTTGCTTTGCTCTTTAACTGTATCTACAGGATGTATTGTATAGTTGGATTTCCTGATTTTGAACCAGTCTTGTATTCCTGGAGTACAACCCACTTATTACTCTTTTTTTTTTTTTTTTTTTGAGACACAGTCTCACACTGTCTCCTAGCCTGGAGTGCAGTGGCATGATCATAGCTCACTGTAGCTTTGAACTGCTGGGCTCATGAACTCCTGGGCTCAAGCAATCATCCTGCCTTACTCCTACTCCCAAGTAGCTGGGACTACAGGCACACACCACCACACCTGGCTAATTTT
The DNA here is from genome assembly GCF_041146395.1 of Eulemur rufifrons. NCBI lineage: Eukaryota > Metazoa > Chordata > Mammalia > Primates > Lemuridae > Eulemur > Eulemur rufifrons. Next base: position 19,961,384 of record NC_090984.1, on the reverse strand, counting down.
TCATATTGTTTTGTAGAGACAAGGTCTTACTCTGTTGCCCAGGCTGTTCTCAAACTCCTAGACTCAAGCAGCCCTCCCACCTCGGGCTCCCAAAGTGCTGGGATTACAGGCATGAGCCACCACACTTGGCCCAAAATAGAATTATTTTAAAAAATATTCTCCATTTCTGTGGTTAAGTTTTCTTTATCATGTCTTCATTTACATTTTGTAGCTTGTTTATCTATTTTGCATAACAACCCTAAAAATCAGTAGCTTAAAAAACCATTTTATTTGCTTATAATGCTGTGGAACAGGAATTTGGGCTGGTCTCACCCAGGTAGTTATGCTCCACATGGTATCGTGGGGCTACATTCAGCCTCCAGTAGCAATTTCCTCACTGTACTTTCAGCCTCTAATAAAACAGTCTCCTTACTGCCCCTTAGGTCTCTACGTACTGCTTGGTTCAAAATCCAGTGCCACGCATTGTAGGTTTCAGTTATACCAACACCCTACTTCTAGGATTATCTATTTCTGTGTAACATACTGATGGTAGGGGATATCCCAAGGAAGGGAGGAAAGCCCCCTGACCTTGCCAAGTCGGTTCTTGGCTTCAGGCAGAAAAGAATTCAAGAGTGATAACTAGTGACAAGAAAGTTTATTGAGAGAGAGAGACAGACAGCAGATCCTATTCCACAGACAGAGTAGGGGTCCTCCCTCAAGCAGGAGGCAAACCCCTTGTGGGGCAGTGGTAACATTTTAAATGTTCCAAAACCCTGTTGGGGAACAGCTATATGTTACTAACATTGTCTTGATGATGGTCAGTCCGTAAAGGTTAATCTTAACCTGCTGTCACAGAAAGGTAAGCACAGTTTATAAGGCATCTAGCTTAGAAATTTATTCATCTCGGCTGGTCCTGGGCCAGAGGCTTTTTGGCAACTTCTTTGTTCGTGGTGGTTAGGGTCTGGTATCAGACAAAATGGCTGCACTGAGCCTCTCTTGGCCTTCTTTTTCAGCCTTATCCCTACGTTAATGCTATCCCACAACTTAGTAGCTTAAAACAACAATAAGTTCTGTGGATTAGGAATTCCAGCAGGGTGATGCTGGGTTGTTCTTTTCCTCGTGGTATTGGCAAGGGTTATTCATGGAGCTTTGTTCAGTTGGGTGTTTGGCAGGGTCTGGAAGATCTAATGTGGCTTCAGATCTCTCCCAAGAGGAGAGTCAGACTTCATACATGGAGACCAAAAGGGAGTATTTCTATAGATAAAAGTGAAAGCTATAGACCTGTTAATACCTAATTTAAAAAATTATGAAGCATCATCTACCACATTCTACTTGTCAAAACAAATCATAGGGCCACTCACATTCAAGGGGAGGGGAAATAGATCCCAATACTCAATGAGAGGAGTGACAAAAAAATTGTGGCCATCTTTAATCCACCACAATGTGCTTTCTCCCAAGTTTATTTCATTTTATTTTACTAAGAACCAGCTCTTGGATTTATGTGTTGGTTTCACTATTTTTTCTGTTTTCTAACTCATTTATTTCTGCCTTTATCTTTATTAATTCTTCCTTTCTATTTACCTTGGAATTACATTCTTTTAAAAATCTTTTATATCAAGATGTCTTATTAACTTGTTTTCATTTTCTCTCCTATTAATGTAAGTATTTAGAACTAATGAGCATTGCTATGAAGGTTGCATTAGCCATATCCCATAGGTTCTAATATTTCTTGTTTTCAACAAATGCTACAATTCTGCTCTTTATTTCCTCTCTGACTCAAGGAATTTCCAGTAGAAAAACCTTTTATTTTTCACTTTTGTTTTTTATCTCTATTTTTTTTTTCCTGAAATGTTATCAGAATGTTATCTGTAGGGGTTTGTTTTTTTTTTTTTTGGTGGTATAATATTGAGTCAGTATTTTTTACTATTCTTTGGGCATTGATATAGAAGAACTATATTCTTTTTATGGTAAAGAATTTAATATATCAATCAGATCTTTCTTAATTATGTTATTTGGTTCTATATTCTTATATATATATTTTATACTTTATCATGGACTATGAGAAATAAAGTTGTTGACTATTGTGTTTCTCTCTTTCCCTTTATCTACTATAGTTTATACTTAATGATGATTGCTGCTGTGTTATTTGCTATAAAGATATCAATAACTGTTATGTCTTCATGTACATTAGATCTCTTAGCATTATGAAGTAGCTTTTTTGGTCTAATTTAATGCTTTTGGCCTGAACTTTACTTTGTCTAATGTTAATATCATGATTCCTGATCTTAATCTTTCTCTAATCTTTTATTTTCTACCTTTCTGAATTACTTTATTCTAGATATATGTCATAATGCAGCATAGAGTTGAATTTTGTGTTGTGAGCCAATATGAGCACTTTTTTCTTTGAAATTCCTTTATATTTCTTGATGTGACATATATTTAATCTTACTTCTGTCATGTTATTTTTTTTATTTTTGTCATCTTTCAAAAGCCCTCCCCTATTTCGTTAGATAGCATGTATTAGTTCCCAACTATGAACAGTGATGAAAAAGAGCAGGTATCTTTACCCCTGCTTCTCCTCCACCCTTCAGTTTTAGACCATAATATTATTAAAAATCCTTAATGTGCTTATCCTTTTATAGTACTTGATATTACATCATTAAATTATATGCTGTGACTACTAGCCAATGTAAACTTTAACTCTCAGTCTTCACTCTACCTTCCATTTTCTTTATTTCCTTTCCTTCCCAATTTTTGTAAAATATAGAATTTCTACTCTGTTAGGCTATATAACATTTTCATTCTGTTTTGTCACCCCATTCCTTCATTTGTGTCAGTCTCTTCTATAGTTACATATATTCTTGCTGCCTGTCCTTTGGCCAATGCCTCTGCAGTCCTGTCATGATTCGCTGAAGTGTGTCTTCTAGCTGCCTTCCACAAGGAGGGCTCATAGGTTCAAATTCCCTCCACGTTCCAGCACACTTGCACATTTATACTTATGTTTTTATTCCTTCCTCTACTTCCTGGTTCCTTCAGAGGCCACTGCATGTAGGAAAACTTGTTCCTGCAAGTCAAAATGAGCCCTTCACCTTCAGGAAGCATTTTTAATGGTGCACACTGAGATCTACCATCACTGGCCTTCTTGATAATCCCTAGAACTCTTACTCTGTGGCTTCTGCCCAATCCTAGCTGCTTTTGACATTTCTCACACATGTTTTAGAATCTATAGATTACATCTTTTCAAATATTATAGGGAGAAAAAGGAGACATTTCTGCTTCTTTAAAGGGCATTTCTAGAAGTTAGAAGTTGCACCCATCACTTTCCTCAACTCTGTTGTTTGGCACCTAGTCACATGACCTTGCCTCACTAGAAGTGGGACTGAGAAGTGCAGTCTTTAGTTTTTGTAGCTGTGTGCCTAGCTAAGGATTTTGTAATTGGACGAGAGAAAAGATAAAAAGGGTAACAGGAATTGAGGGGACATCTAGCAGTTTCTGCCATATCCCCACTCTTTTAGTTGACATAAGGAGTGTTGTCTGAAAATATACATACAGTCGTGCATCACTTGATAGGAATACGTTCTGAGAAATGCATTAAGTGATTTTTTCATTATGCTAACATCATAGAGTGTACTTACACAAACCTAGATGGTGTAGCCTATGACACATCTATGCTATACTGTATGGCCTATTGTCCCTAGGCTACAAACCTGTACAGCATGCTACTATACTGAGTACCGTAGGCACTTGTAACACAGTGGTAAGCATTTGTGTATCTGAACATATCTAAACATAGATAAAGGTACAGTAAAAATGTGGAATAAAAGATTAAAAATGGTACATCTGTATAGGATACTTACCATGAATAGAGCTGCAGGATTGGAAGTTGCTCTGGGTGAGTCAGTGAGTGAGTGGTGAGTGAATGTGAAGGCCTACTGTAGACTTTATAAACACTGTACACTTAAGCTATACTAAATTTATGAAAAAAAATTTGTCTCCAATAGTATTAATAAATTAACCTTAGCTTATAGTCACTTTATAAGCTCTTTAATTTTTTTAACTTGTCTCTTTTGTAACAACATTTAGCTTAAAACACTAAACACACTGTACAAAAATATTTTCTTTCTTTATATCTTATCTATATTTTTTCTATTTTTAAAATTTTATATTTTTTTTACTTTTTAAACTTTTTGTTAAAAACTAAGATACAAACATATTAGCTTACACCTAACGTAGGATCAGGATTATCAAGCCATCACCAGGCAATAGGAATTTTTCAGCTCCATTATAATCTTATGAGGTCACCGTCCTATGTGCAGTCCATTCTTGACTGAAACGTCATTATGCGGTACATGTCTATTTATACATGTATAACATTGGTAAGGATTAAAGGGTGATGTGAACTTTTCAAGAGAGAATATGCAGTATCCGTTCTTTTCTAACTGTGACCTAAACTGAGAAGTCTTAGTTATCTATAAAATCTTCCTTAAGACTATCTACACACCTAATGGGTGCGGTGTGCACCATCTGGGGGATGGACACACTTGAAGCTCTGACTCAGGTGGGGCAAAGGCAATGTATGTAACTTAAACATTTATACCCCCATAATATGCTGAAATAAAAAAAAGACTATCTAAATTCTTTTGAAATTGCTGAACTTCCCTTTAGTAGGATGAATACAGTCATTATTATCCAAGTCTAGCTAAATATATAAGGACCTTGACTTGTATAACTTGATTATTTTCTATAAGTTGTGAAGTGGTTCTTGGTTACGTGCAAATGAGCCTCAGAGGATTAATGCTGTGGTCATTAGTAAGTATTAACTTAGCAGTAGAAATTAATTTATTAGAACTGACTGAAGTCTCTGAGGGATGTAGGGGGCAGAAAGTGATCTGGAACATGGGACCTTGCCTGGATATCTCTGCAATAGGATGTCCTAAGTACCTTTGAAGACTTGGCTCTGGGTGCCATGTGGCAACAGAAAACTGAAAAGTGAGGTGAAAGGATGGCAGAGGAAACCTTGAAACACTTTTGCATGGAAATACCCTAGATTATGCCTGACATTCATAATGAGTGTACCCTTCCTTATACTTTCTATTGGTTTGCTATATTTGATTATATATATTGAGTATCCCTTATCCAAAATGCTTGAGACCAGAAGTGTTTTGGATTTTGAACTTTTGGATTAGTAGGGATACTCAATCTGTATCAAATAACATCAGTAAAAAAAAAAAAAAATTCCCTAAAGAAAAAAATTGTATCTATTTTGAATTTATCCAGTAGTTTTCAACCCATACCCACTATTTCTGCTTTCACTAATTTCCATTTTCCCTCTTACTATCCTCCAGAATCTAGACATTTTAGAAACACTGGCAGTTTCTTATGCACCTTGTAAAAATTCCTTGAGATGCTTTCTTTTCACTTTATTTTTGTTCTTAAACTAACTTGTTTTACTGCTGAATGTGGTGTTTTGGTTTGGTTTGTTTTATTTTTTGTAAGAGACAGTGTCTCACTCTGTTGCCCAGGCTGGAGTCCGGAGTGCAGTGGTATAGTCACAGCTCACTGCAACCTCAAACTCCTGGGCTCAAATAATCCTCCTGGCTCAGCCTCCCGAGTAGCTGGGACTACAGGTGTGTGTCTCCATGCCCAGATAATTATTTTATTTTATTTTTTGTAGAAAGGAGATCTTGCTATGTTGCCCAGGCTGGTCTTAAACTCTTGGCCTCAGGCAATCCTTCTGCCCGGGACTCCCAAAGTGCTGGGATTACAGGTGTGAGCCACTATGCGCAGCCTATAGATCTTTTTGAAGCAAAATTCTTTCTTGTATATGTATTTTGAACATGCTATAAGATTATCAGGTGAAAAATAGTAAGAACAGTCAATAAAAAGTCAGATAATATTTTAGGTACTTTACATATACCCACAAACATTTTTCAGGAAACAATTATAAATTAGTTGACTTATCAGTAAAATAATTTTGAAAGTCTTTCACATGATAGCTATAAGATTTATAAGTTAATACTAAGAAAAAAGCCTAAATTACCATTTGCAGTGCAATTTCAGCTGAGTTCTTTGTTGTTTGTCTCATTTTGTTTTAATAAGAATTAAAGTTATTGAGAATGGGAATAAATACATAGGAGGCAAGAAAAATATGTGATGAAAGAAAAAATAATTTAGGAAATGTATTTTGAAATACAAAAAACTAAATGTTAAAATGCAATATATTCAGTTGACCTTTTATATAAGTTAAGCTCTTCATATAATATCTAGAAAATGAAATGTATCACATAGTTGTGTGCATAGTGAATGATCATTGTTGTCAGCCTTTTTCTTTTGTCAGCATTTTACTGGTCTGTTCTAATACAGTGATTATTAAAGCAGGAAATGTAACCTTTTCAATAAAATGTAACCTTTTAAACCAGATTTAATTTTAGCTGTTTTAATCTTGACAAATAATATTTCCAAGAGGCACCAAGATAAAATTATGTGTTTGTGTTTTTCCTCTTAAAATCCACATATTCAAATAAACATCATTAAAACAGCCTAATTACAAAAAAAAAAGAGGAGTCAAAATCCACTCAGTTTAGAGTTCAGAGAAGAATAATATGAACAGTTTTGCTGATACAAGCAAAACTATTACTGCCTATATATAGCTAATGCTGAGCTGTTCTGCTATTATTCAGGTGTCAGCATTTCTATTATGGACTTACATCGTAGTTATAAGAATCTACTATAATTTATAGTCTGGAATAAAGTGTGCTATTGTTTCTGAACTTCACCTGAGAGCCTTAACACAATAGGAAGAAAATATAGCCCAAGTTTTAAATATCCAGTCACATTATTTAGCTTTTTACTCACTTAAAAAAAATTGTATGTAACTATCTAAAATGTTTTAAAGAAATTTCAGAAAACTGAGTAATTATTATATGTCTTCATACATTTTTATGTATATAGCATTATTTTATATTCAGATACTCTATTCATATATAATTTATTCCAGTTTTACACATAAAGTGCATAACTCCATTACACAAACCAGACTGTCGGTTAGTATGTCAAAATCTACATTATCCCTTTCTCCATTTATTTATTTATTTCCTTCTCAGACTTCCCCTACTCAAACCATTCATAAAACTAGGAAAGCAGCAAGCAGTCAGGCCACAGCTCATATTCAAGAGTTTACCAGATTGTGTATTTGTTCATAAACATTATTGAGCACCTTGATATGCCAAGTACTTTGAAATATAATAGCTCATTGGATTGTCCCAGGATTCCAATTAGGTCAGTATAAGAATATAAGTTTAAGTAATTTATTTCAGCTCATTGGCCTTTTCTACTACCACACACTGGCTTACCTTTGTATGCCTAAGACCTCTCTGAGGAGCACATATTCTAATGACTGTCCAAGAAAAAGGTACTTGTCATCAGAACCAACTGGGAAGTAGTAGAAAGTTATCTTTTTTTGCCTCTTTTCCTGTCATGATTCTTTTCCTTATACTATGTATTCTTCCCACTGTTCTTTCTTTCTATTCTTTCTAAAAAATCTCCATTCACACTGAGGTACAAATATCAGTGTAGCTTAACATCTTACTTTTCCCAGAAATATTGACATTTTAACTTTGTCCATAGAAAAGGAATTGAGAGGAGAATCAGAATCTTATGGTTCCAACTGTCTCACTATTAGGAAGTCTTTTACCTATATTTCCTCAAGCTGCCATTTGTTAAATTTGTTATGCCTAATCCAAATAGATTTTACTAATATATCACTTAGTTCTTTGTAAGATAAAAGGAATTTCAATTGCTTTATTGCTTGACATCCTATTTTTGAAGTATTTTTTAGATTATTTTCCTGTTCCAATGCAGTGAACAAGTTATAGAAATTAACCCATGAAATATTGTGATTCTGAAAGAAATTACATTTTCAATTCTATATTTTTAGTCATTAAAGGTAGGATGGTAGATAGAAGAAATTTCAGAAGTATGATTCTTTACTGTTAAAGTTTTGATCCAGGGTAATTTGTTTTATTATGACTTTTGTCTTACTTTTATTTTTCATGCATAGAAGGTTTTAAAAACATGTTTGAAGATCAGTGTCTAAAATTTGTTGGTGAGGTGCTATAAGGTACCTTAGAGACCTGTAAAATATCATAAAATTCCAAAATATGATAGCGTAGTTGCTGTTTTCTTTTATGGTGGCAACTCAATTGATGTGTAAGAATCTTTCCAGACTCAGGTCAACCTTCCTGGCATTAGAGGATAATTTTCTTAAAAGATAAAAGAATGATCTCTTACAAATATCAATGAACCTGTCAAAGATTTTATTTAATTCATTAATTAGGGAACCAGTAAGGTGTTACAACCAGTACAAAGGGGAATTAAAGCAACAGATGCATATGTAGACAATCAAGAATGCTGAAAACAATTTACAAATTAATGTAAAACTGATCAACATCTACAAGTCAATAATTAGTTGTATTCCACCAGGTAAAATTCATTTGTATTTCTGTAGAAAGGAATCATTTGCACTACTGTACATTTTCTACAATTCACAGAACTGTAAAGTAGCTTAAAGAGGAGAAAGGATGCAGGCCCCTATAAAATCAGATAATTCAGAAGGGTGCATTGGACAGGATACCTAGTAATGTTTTAAGAAAAATTTTGTCCATTTCAAAGTCTTTCATAATTTTTCCTAACAGTCTCCTCTCTAAGAGTGACATCAGCAAGATGGCAGAATACAACATCCCCCAGCATCATTTCACCAACAAAACTACAACTAGAATCTATTAATAGAAACAAGAATACCACCCTATTTACACCAGGACTCGGAGGGAAGCAGAGAAACCGCCTAGTACCACAGAATTGAGAGAAACTGCAACCATTTACAGAAACAACCATTTCAGACAGTGCCATCTTCTCCCCTAAGGCAGCCTGACACCACTCACAGAGAATTTTCCTAGACCCATGGTTGCCAAGGTGAGAGGAAAAATTTGGAGGTGGATGTTCATTCTCCCCACCAGTCTGGGAATCTTCACAATAAACCCACTCCAGTCCCGTCCCATGGAAACCATTGGGAGTGTCATGAGGGCTGGACTACCTGGTGTGAATTGAGGACAAACAGTGGGTTACTAAGCACAGCAGTTGGCACACTGGTAACCCAGTGCTCTGGTCATTGGGGGCTCCATGTTGAAGAGACTGCCTGGCACCATAGTGCCACAGGGACATAATCCATGGGAAGGCCCAAATCTCTAGCCAGATTTTCCACAAAGCCCAGGTGCTCACATGGAGTCTTCCCCTGGCTCAGAAACAACTAAAAGGTAGCGATTAAGTTCCAGCACGTGCTTAAGTCTTCCCTAGACTAGGAAAGATGGCAGGGCAACAATGGAGTTCTAGGGCAGCAGTTAAGCTCTGGTGCTCACCATAAATCTTCCCCAGACCAGAAAACAATGCAGGGCAGTGATTTAGTTCCAGAATAGCGTTTAAGTTCCAGTGTTCACTGTAAGTCTTCCCCAGACTGGAAAACAATCACAGGGCAATGGGTTAGTTCCAGTGTAGTGTTTTAGTTCTGGTGCTCACTGTAAGTCCTCCCTAGAATGAGAAGTGACAACAGGGCAGCATTTAAGTTCCACTACAAAGAAATAAAAGTCTAAGGAGGGGCCAAGAAGTGCACTAGAAGTAGCCTGCACAATGCTGCTCTCATGGAGAGGATGGAAAGTGGTGAATAGATATTCACCTTCAGATAGATCACCTAAGAGAGAGCATTGGGAATTAACAGAGAGGCGATGGGAGGCACCTAAAGTAGAGAGGGAAGTGGGATGACCCACTAAGCAGAATCAGAAGAACTAGGGAAGGTGCCCACATGTGCAGAAGGGACAGAGAGAATCCTGGGGCTCCACACTTTCCCTGGGGACATTGCAACGAGAGCTGTGGGAGGGCCCCTCCACCTCAGCAGGCCTGCGGACTGATACGAAGACTTGACTGGAGGCTACAGAGTGGCACTGATCTGGAAAGAAGGCACAGCTGGCTTCCGAACCCAGGCACTACAACTAACACCATTTTGAGGTCCCAGACCCAGCGTGCTGCACCTACCCAGGGGTCAGCTCCAAAGCTGCCACCTCCCCCTCACCCCTGCCAGGTAGAGGAGGCAGCAGGGAAGTTCAGTGCACCCTGTAGGGAGATGCTGCATACCCTCACCACTGTTGGGGGACCTAGGCAGAGCAGGCACCCATGGACCTGGCACCTGCTGCCAAAGCCTGGGTGGCCCTGACAAGCCACACTTCCCGTGGGACCTGAGAAGAACACATGCCCATGGTTCTCAGTGCCTGCTGCCCATCCTCTAGGCAGCGCAGCTGCTGCTGTCTGGGAAACCCTGCTGCAGACAGAGCTGGGAAGGGTGAATGCCTATGCAGCTGCTGCCACCGGACCTGGGCAGACTACCTGTTGCAGGCCCACCTTGTCACAGGCCTGCCCTGCCATGGTGGCCATGTGAAAACCACAGGGCAGCAGGAAGCCGTAAGAGAGCAGCAGTGTGAAAGGCTCACAGGGCTTCTGCCCTTCACCTGCCTGGTACATCTTCCAGAGTAGGACTCAAGCATACCATCCAGGGACCTCTCTGTCTCTTAACCAAGCAACAGAGGTCTGAGCAGAAGAGAACAGGTGTACTACAAAGCTATCTGTTTTGAGCTGAGAGAAGAAGTTCCAGATGAGAAGGATACCAGGTTAAGAACTTTGACAACATGATAAAACAGGCTGTCTCGACACCCCAAAAGAATCATAATAGCTCTCCATCAGTGGAACTCCAACCAAGATGAAATTGTTGAAATGTCAGATATGGAATTCAGAATATGGATGGCAAGTAAGATCAATGGATTGATGAAAAAGTTGAAAACGAATACAAAGAAACCAAAAAAATAATTCGGCACATGAGAGAAAAAATCACTGAAGAGATAGATATTACAGGAAAAATAAAACAGAACTTCTGGAAATGAAACAGTCATTTAGGGAGTTTCAAAATATAGCAGAAAGTTTTAACAACAGACTAGACCAAGCAGAAGAAAGAATTTCAGAGCCTGAACACAAGGCTTTTGAATTAACCCAGTGAATCAAAAATGAAGAAAAAAGAAGAATGAAGAATCACTCCAAGAAATATGGGACTGTGTAAAGAAAATGAATATAGGAATCATAGGTATCTCTGAGGGAGACGAAGAAAAAACAAAAAGCATGGAAAACCTATTTGAGGGAATAATCAAGGAAAACTTCCTGCATATTGCTAGAGATTTAGACATCTAGATACAAGATTATTAAACACCCAGAAGATTCACAGCAAATAGGACTTCACCAAGGCACTTAGTCATCAGTGTGGTTAAAGTAATAGTGAAAGAAAACATCCTACAAGCTGTGAAGTGAAAGCAACAAGTTACTTACAGAGGAAAACTCATCAGACTAACAGCAGACTTCTCAGCAGAGACCTTACAGGCCAGAAGGGATTGGGAGTTTTAGTCTTCTTAAACAGAATAACTGCCAGCCAAGAATTTTGTATCTTGCAAAACTAAGTTTCATAAATGAAGGCGAAATAAAGTCTTTCTTATATGAGCAAACACTAAGGGAATTTGTCACTACTAGACCTGCCCAACAAGAAATGCTTAAAAGGGCTCTGTACATGGAACAGAACAATCAACACCCACCAGTATAAAATGACCTAAAAGCTAAAACTCACAGCTCTTATAAACCATTAACACAAGGGAGAAAACAAACCAACTAGGTTAGAAAAACATGATGACCAGAATAGTACTGCATATATCAGTACCAGCATTGAATGTAAACAGTCTTAATGCCCCACTTAAAAGATACAGACTGGCTGAATGGATTAAAACAAAACAAAAAACAAAACCCACAATCCAAATATTTGCTGTTTCCAAGAAACCCATTTAACTCACAAAGATTCTCGTAGACTCAAGGTAACAGGGTGGAAAAAATATTCCATGCAAATGGAAACCAAGAGCAAGCACAGTACCTATTCTCATTTGGATAAAATTGACCTTAAATCAACAATGGTAAAAAAAAAAAAAAAAAACCCAAACCAAACCAAATATGTTCATTACATAATGATAAAAAGGTCAATTCAATAAGAAAATATAACAATCTTGACTGTATATATGCCCCTAACACAGGAGCTCCCAGATTCATAAATTGAATTCTACTAGACACAAGCAAAAAAATAGACAGCAACATTATAATGGCCCAGGACCTCAACACTCCACTGACAGAAGTAGACAGATCATTGAGAAAGAAAATAAACAAAGAAACACTGGACATAAATAGGACTCTAGAACAAATGGACCTAACAGACATTTACAGAAGAGTCTACCCAAAAACTGCAAAATATACATTCTTCTCATCAACACATGGAACTTTTTCCAAGTTAGATCATATGTTAGGCCACAAAAGAAGTCTCAGTAATATTTAGAAAAATCGAAATCATGCCATGTATCTTCTCAGACCACAGTGGAATAAAACTAGAAATAACTTCCAAGAGGAACTCTCAAAACTACTCAAAGACATGGAAATTAAACAGCCTGCTGCTGAATGATCCTTGGGTCAATGACAAGACCAAGATGGAAGTAAAAAAAGATTTCAGATTGAATGACAAAGATGACACAAGCTCCCCAAATCTCCGGAATATAGAAAAAGTAGCGCAAAGAGGAAAGTTCATAGGCTTAAATGCCTATATCAAAAAGACAGGCCAGGCACAGTGGCTCACGTTTATAATCCTATACTTTGGGAGGCCAAGGTGGGAGGATCACTTGAAGCCAGGAGTTCAAGACAAGCCTGAGCAAGATAGCAAGACCCCATTTCTATAAAAATTAGATTAGCCAGGTGTGGTGGTACATGCTTGTAGTCCCAGCTACTTGGGAGGTTGAGGCAGGAGGATCACATGAACCAAAGAGTTTGAGGTTTTAGTAAGCTGTGATGATGCCACTGCACTTTAGCTCAGGCAACAGAGCAAGGTATTATCTCAAAAAAAAAGAAAAAAAGAAAAGAAAAAAAAAGATCACAAATTAACAACCTAATGTCACACCTCAAGGAACTAGGAAAAGAAGAAAAATTCAAACCCAAGCAAACAGAGAAAAGAAATAACAAAAATAAGAACAAAACTGAATGAAATTGAAACAAACAGAAAAAAAATACAAAAGACAAAGGATCAACAAAACAAAAAGTTGGTTTTTTGAAAAGATAAAATGAATAGACCACTAGCTAGAGTAACTAGAAACAGAAGGGAAAGGATTCGAATAAGCCCAAGCAAAAATGAAAAAGGAGACATTATAATGAATACCACAACAATACAAAATATCCATGACTACTGTGAAAACCTCTATGTACACAAACTAGAAAATCTAGAGGAAATGGATACATTTTTGGAAACCCACAACGTCCCAAGTTTGAATCAGGAGGAAGTAGAAATCCTGAACAGATCAATAACAAGTAGTGAGATTGAAACAGTAACAAAAAATCTCCCCCTCCCCCCAAAAAAGCTCAGGTCCAGAGAGATTCACAGCCAGATTCTACCAGATGTACAAAAAATTGGCATCTATTCTACTGAAACTGTTTCAAGATATCAAGAAGGAGGGAATCCTCCCTAACTCATTCTGCAAAGCTAGCATCACCTGGATACCAAAGCTAGGTAAGGACACAACAAAAAAATAAACCACAGACCAATATCCCTCATGAACCTAGATACAAAAATCCTCAACAAAATACTAGCAAACCGAATCCAACAGCACATCAAAAAGATAATTCACCATGATCAAGTGGGTTTCATCCCAGGGATGCAAGTATGGTGCAACCTACACAAATCACAGAATGTGATTCACCACATAAACAGAATTAAAAACAAAAACCATGTGATCATCTCAATAGATGCAGAAAAAGCATTCAATAAAATCCAACACCCCTTCCTGATAAAAACCCTCCATAAACTAGGCATAGCAGGAACATACCTCAACATAGTAAAAGTCGTATGTGACAAACCCTCAGCCAACATCATACTGAATGGGGAAAACTTGAATGCATTCCTCTTAAGAACTGAAACCAGAGAAGGGTGTCCACTGTCAGCACTTCTATTCAACATGGTACTGGGAGTCCTAGCCAGAGCAATCAGACAAGAGAAGGAAATGAAGGGCATGCAAATCAGGAAAGAGGAGGTCAAACTATCTCTGTTTGCTGATGATATGATCCTATATCTAAAAAACCCTAAAGACTCCACTGAAAGACATCTAGAATTGAGAAATACATTCCATAAAGTCTCAGGTTACAAAATTAATATACACAAATCAGTAGCATTTCTGTATACTAGTAACAGTCAAGCTGAGAGTCGACTGATCAAGAACTCTATACCATTTACAATAGTTGCAAAGAAAATAAAATAACTAGGTATATACTTAACTAAAGTATATAGTGTATATGCTTTAGTGTATAAACTAAAGATCTCTTCAAGGAGGACCACAGCACACTGGTGAAAGAAATCATAGATGCCACAACCAAATGGAAAAACAGCCCATGCTCATGCATTGGAAGAATCAACATTGTTAAAACGTCCATACTGCCCAAAGTGATTTACAGATTCAATGCAATTCCCATCAAACTACCAACATCACTTTTCACAGATGTAGAACAAAGAATCCTAAACTTCATATGGAACCAAAAAAGAGCTGACCTAACCAGATCAGTGATAAGTAAAAAGAACAAATCTGGAGCCATCACATTACCTGATTTCAAATTATACTACAAGGCTATAGTAAGCAAACAGCATGCTACTGATATAAAGGTAGACACCTAGACCAATGTAACAGCATAGAGAGCCCAGAAATAAAGCCATATAGTTACAATTAACTGATTTTCATCAACATAGACAAAAACATATACTGGAGAATGGACATCTTATTCAATAAATGGTGCTGGGAAAATTGGATAGCCATATGCAGAAGAATGAAACTGGATCCCTATCTCTCACCATATATAAAAAATTAAGACATATGAAAGACTTAAATGTAAGACTTGAAACCATAAAAATTTTAGAAGAAAACATATGAAAAACTCTTCTAGACATTGGCCTACTGGGCAAAGAATTTATGGCTAGGACCCCAAAAGCAATTACAGCAACAGCAAAAATAAATGAGACTTAATTAAACTAAAAAGTTTCTTCACAGCAAAGAAAATAGTCAACACAGTAAATATACAACCTCCACAATGGAAGAAAATATTCTCAAACGATATGTCAGACAAAGGACTAATATCCAGAATCTGTAAAGAAATCAAGAAAAATAACAACTCATCAAAACTTGAACAAAAGACATGAACAGGTCTTTCTCAAAAGAAGATAGACAATTGGCCAAGAAACATGAAAAAATGTTCAACATCACTAATTATCAGGGAAATGCAAATTAAAACCACAGTGAGGTACCACCTTATCCCCGTCAGAATGACAATTATTAAAAGTGAAAAAACAATAGATGTTGGTGCAGATGCATTGAAAAGGGAACACTTATAAACTGTTGGTGAGAATGTGGATTAGTACAACCTCTCTGGAAAACAGTATGGAGATTGCTCAAAGAACTAAAAGCAGACCTATCATTTGATCCAGCAATCCCACCATTGGGTATCTAGCCAAAGGAAAAGAAGTCATTTTATAAAAATAACACCTGCACCAGAATGTTTATTGCAGCACAATTCACAATCACAAAGTTATGAAACCAACCTCAATGCCCATTAACTGATGAGTGGATAAAGAAAATGTGGTATGTATATACCATGGAGTACTACTCAGCCCTAACAAAAGGTATGAAATAATGTCTTTTGCAGCAACTTGGATGGAACTAGAGACCATTATCCTAAGTGAAATATCTCAGGAATGGAAAAACAAATACCACATGTTCTTACTTATAAGTGGAAGCTACATGAAGGGTATATATGATTATAAAGTGGTGTAATGGACATTGAAAACTAGGAATGGGCAGGGAGGGAGGGTAATGAGGGATAAAAATCTACCCATCAGGTACAATGTACAGTATTCTGGTGTTGGGTACACTAAAATCTCTGACTTCAGCATTACACAATTCATTCACTTAACAAAAAGCACTTTTGCTCCCTAAGTCTATTGAAATAAGAAATAAATAAATAAATAAAAGTCTAACACCACCAAAGAACATCTGCAAAAACTGCAAGAGGTGGCCATCTCCTTAAATGCACAGGCATCAGTGTAAACATACAAGGATTTTGAAAACGTAGGGAAATATGACACCACCAAAAAAAAGCCAACAGTAATGGACCCAGAAGAATGTAAGATCTATGAAATGTCTGACAGAGAATTCAGAAAATCCTCTTAAAAGTAGTTCATGGAATCACAAGGAAATACCAGTGAAACCAATCCAGGAAAAAAATGAGAAAATTGACAATGAAATAGAAGCAGGAAAGAAAAGAAAACCAACAAAACCATACACACACAAAAATGAAATAGAATCCTAGAAATAAAGAATACAGTAGCAGGGCTAGAAAAAGTCATTAGAGAGATTTAATAGCCAACTTGATCAAATAGAGGAAAGAATTGGCAAACTTGAAGACAGAATATATGAAATTACACAATCAGAGGAACAAAGAGAAAAAAGAATAAGAAAGAAGGGCTATGAGAACTATGGGACGCCATCAAGTGTACTAACCTTTGCATAATTAGAATTCCCAAAGCAGATGAGAGAGAAAAAGGCCTCAAAAGCCTATTTAGGAAATAATGGCTGAAAATTTCTTAAATCTGAGGAAAGACAAAGCATCCAGGTACAGGAAGCTCAATGCAAAGAAGAAATCCCTGAGGCATACCTTAATCAAATTAGCAAAAATCAAAGACAAAGAATACTCAAAACATATAACATTCACACATATCACATTGAACAGAACCCCAGTATGGCCTTCAGCAGAAAACTCTGCAGGCTAGGAGAGAGTGGGATGCTATATTCAAAGTGCTAAAGGAGAGGGGAAAAAAATCCTGCCAACCAAGAATACTGTGTCCAGCAAAACTATCCTTCAAGCACGAAGGAAAGAGACTTTCCCAGACAGACAAAAACTGAAGGAATTCATGAACACCAGAACTATCTTACAAGAAATGCTAAAGGGAGTTCTCCATACTGAAAGAATTGGATGCTAATGTGAAATAAGAAAACATTTGGGCTGGATGTGGTGGCTCATGCCTATAATCCTAGTATTCTGGGAGGCCCAGGCAGGAGGATTACTTGAGGTCAGGGGTTCAAGGAGAGCCTGAGCAAGAGCAAGACCTCATTTCTACAAAAAATAGAAAGCCAGGTGTGGTGGCACCTGCCTGCAGTCTCAGCTACTTGGGAAGCTGAGGCAGGAGGATCACTTAAGCCCAGGAGTTTGAGGTTGCAGTGAGCTATGATGATGCCACTGCATGCTAGCCTGGGTGACAGAGCAAGACCTTGTCTCAAAACAAAAAAGCATTTTTATAATACTAAGATGTTATTTATAACATGCTATGTGTTTATCATTCTTATTTTCAAATGAATCAAATATTTTTTTTTAATTATGCTCAATTTCCAATATAGTAAATACCAATAATTCTAACTCATGTACACAAAAACACTCTGGAGTCCTCAGTAAGTCCTAGAGGGCTCCAGTTTGGAGGCCAAAAGGCCTAAGAAATGCTGCTTTCAAACAAACTCTTTTTTCTTGAAAAACAAAAGTGCATACACAATTATATTTCTGTCATGACTATTCCTAGTATAGTCTCATTACTCATATGAATTATAACTTTCAACCAAGTAACTAACTTTTATTTCACAGAGAAAACTAGGGAGTGGATAGTTAACAACTGCCTAGCATACACTGTTAAGTTAGTAGACATTCAAAAGTCATGAACACACATTACAATTTTCTACTGCCACACACATCCTTTATACAACTTTTTATTTATTTATTTATTTATTTTTATTTATTTATTTATTTTTTTTTTGAGACAGAGTCTCACTTTGTTGCCCTGGCTAGAGTGAGTGCCGTGGCGTCAGCCTAGCTCACAGCAACCTCAAACTCCTGGGCTTAAGCGATCCTACTGCCTCAGCCTCCCGAGTGGCTGGGACTACAGACATGCACCACCATGCCCAGCTAATTTTTTCTCTATATATTTTTTTTAGTTGGCCATATAATTTCTTTCTATTTTTAGTAGAGACGGGGTCTCGCTCTTGCTCAGGCTGGTCTCGAACTCTTGACCTCGAGCGATCCACCCGCCTCGGCCTCCCAGAGTGCTAGGATTACAGGCGTGAGCCACCGCGCCCGGCCTATACAACTTTTTAAAGTGGCAAAATAAATATCTTCATTAACATGATCCAAAGCTATAACCTTTATATAACAAACAAAAGTATAAACATAAAATTATAGTTAGTGATTGTTTCCATATTCTCTTTCTTAAAAATTATTTATTTCTAATGATACTAATTTAATATTAGTCTAAGGTTTACATTTACCTTGGAAATTATTGTACTATAAAAGATAAATACTACAAAACATAATTATGGTTGAAATAAAATGTCAGAATGATTCAAGTTAGTTGAACATAGTTTTACATTTTTTAATAATTTCTAACAATTTATAGGATCAATGTTAGCTTATTTGATCAGTAAACCTATATAAGTTAGGAAAAACAAACCCAAGTAGAATAAAATGTATGTTTGTGTCATACTTAATATGGATAAATGAGAGAAAAGATATAGCTGTTTTTATTAAACCAAAATTATTAGGCTAGTCTTGTTGAATAAAGATTTATTAATATGAGGCCGGGCACGGTGGCTCACGCCTGTAATCCTAGCACTCTGGGAGGCCGAGGTGGGCGGATCGTTTGAGCTCAGGAGTTCGAGACCAGCCTGAGCAAGAGCGAGACCCCATCTCTACTAAAAATAGAAAGAAATTATATGGACAGCTAAAAATATATATATAGAAAAAAATAGCCGGGCATGGTGGTGCATGCCTGTAGTCCCAGCTACTCGGGAGGCTGAGACAGGAGGATTGCTTGAGCTCAGGAGTTTGAGGTTGCTGTGAGCTAGGCTGACGCCACGGCACTCACTCTAGCCTGGGCAACAGAGTGAGACTCTGCCTCAAAAAAAAAAAAAAAGATTTATTAATATGAACTTGGATTTTTAAAATGTATGTTTTGGTGAGAATAATTTTATTTAACACAATTAAGGCATTAGAAGTTCAATTTCCTTATTCTGGGAATTTTAGAATATTCAACTTATATAAGGGCTTATTTATCTTTATAAGTCAATCAGAACAGAACTTATTTAAGAGATGTTATATTATAATTTATTAATATCGTCTGTTGCTAGGAAGACATTTTACCCTCACATAATGAGAGGTAAAGGGCCTTCTGAATTTCAGACACAGATACAGAGCTTATAGCTTCAGATCTCCAAATTTGGCACAAATCTGAGTAAACACAGAAACACAAAATATCTCTGGTCCAAATGTCAAAGAGGTGTTCTCCTTTGCAGTGGGCATAACATTTTAATTGATTTGAGCTAAAAAAAAAAAAAATAGACAAATAGACAATGTTTTTTAAAAAGTCTAACAAACCAGCTTCTCTGTCGTGTGTCACCCAATAGAGAATAGATATCTCACCATTAGATGGTTAAACTATAAAACCGAAGTTCTCATCACTGCTCTTACAAATGACAAAATAACTAATCAGCCATAAATCAATCAACAATAAAAAACTCCATAAAATTAGTAGAGAGGGGAAAAAGCTAGAGAAACAGAAAGCCAGCAGATTTAAAGCTCTACTGCTCGGAATTCACCTCTGGGAGCCAGGAAGAGACAGGCCTGGGCGTAGACTGTTGTGGAGGTATATTTCTGTGGCATCTCATTTTCTGTAGCTCTGTCAGAGGAATGCATTGTGCATGTCAGTGGATGACCTTCAAAACTGTTAAAAAAAAATTTTTTTATAAAAGGGAAAATTATACAAATATGAAATGAACACGTCAAGATATATTTAATTAATGAGGAACTGATTAATGAGGGACCAGTAGATGTCAGAACTGACTCAAAGGAGCATTGAAGCCATCCATACATATATAGGTAATCAGACATGTTGAAATGAATTTACAAATAGGTATGAAACTAGTCAGTATCCACAGGGCAATCTGTTGTATTATCCTGACAAAATTCATTTTAATCAACATAAGTTTTCTACAATTTACAGAGTTGTAAAATAGCTGAAAGACAACGAAAAGTGCAGGCCCGTATGGAATCAGATAACCCAAAAAGGTACATTTGACAGGACACCTGGTAATCCTTTTTTGATGTCTACTTCAGTCTTTTACTAGAAAACCATCCAGGCACTTCTTGGCCAACTTAGACACAAGGTCAGCCAGCCCCTAATCTTTCAACCTTACCACTGGAACTTACTAGGTTCTTGGAGCAAGAGGGGCACTAACTGGGTGAAGCCTCTACTTGCTGCCCCACTTTCCTCCATGCATCTTGTGACCCATCCTGAGGATGCCTTCAGAGCTAACCCTTGCATAGTGTGGGCATGGAACTTTGTGGTAGGCGGTTTAACTTGGCAAAGAATTATCTGTTGGAATAGTTACCCAGAGTGACTTAGTAAGCTCCCGCCCAGAGGGGCATTTCCAAGCAGTACTTGCCCACACAGCCATAAGCTTAGACCAGGGGGGCTCCCTGCTCCCCTGGCTGGGACCAAATTCTGTCCCCTGTCTACACAGTGGCAGTCCTACTGTTGAATAGGTGGAAATCATCATTTGTCAGGTGCTAAAGACTGAAATGTATTTAAGAGAAACAGTTTAGGAGTGCAAACATGTAATGTATGAAAGGCCAGTTAAATGAAAGTAAAATGATTAAGGTTGAGGATCACTTACAATTGGAAGATTTAAGAAAACCAACATTTATTGTGCTTCTACATTTGGCATATTGTCTCATTTAATTGTATATTGTATTTTTGTTTGTCTGCAGTTTTGCTGAACCTCACTGTATATTTTACTAAACTCAGTTTCCAAAAGGAATTGTCAGGATTTTATGAGTTGCTTTATTAACCACAGAAAATTTTAAGATTTTCTTAAGCTCAGTTGGTGAAGATGGTCTGGTTCTTGGCATTCTTTTTAGATAAGACTTCTGCCTTTTCATCTGTAAATTTAATAGGAGGTTGTAGTTCAATAGAAAAAAGTTCAGAATGCCTCTGTGATGATATTAATTAGAACAACATCTTCTTTACTTTGACTTTTGGCACTGTGCCAATAGCTTTATTAAACATCAGGAATTAGATTGATCTTTAGAACACCTTTAAGAATGGAAATATCAGCCTCAAAGCTTATAATAGAAGAACAGTTGCAAATGCATAAAACAGCTGCTCTATTTAGCTATGCATTTTGTTAACACTTTTCATTTTAGTAACCTTCCTTCTGATAAAGATTCTTTATTAGTGTTCTCAGCAGTAACAAGTGATATCTTTCTTGACCTCACCATGCTTAGAGAAAAACTTAAAATAGGATAAATCTTCTTTAAACCTCACATTTTGCCAGATCATTGTGCTGCTAATATCACACTTGCCCGGATATGGTTATGAAATCATGGAAACACATGTATACTTGCTCTCTGAGGTCTACTTCTCTTCTACCTGAGTTTGTCTTACTGATTTGTGTCCCTTGTCCAAGAGTAGAAACTCCTCTCCAGAACTAGCTCAGGTCAGCTCATTGCTGTTCTAGGAAGCCAACAGCTGATAAAGGCAACATATGCCTTACTTTAAAGTTCCTTCATTTTCTTATTCTTCTTGTTGCATAATGAAGTTATATCAAATTATGCACTTCCTTCCAAATTTTGATTATCCTTTTGATTACTGTCTTTATCATCCATTATTTCCTTTGGAAGGCAGCTGAAAAACATTCCATTATGTCATCAGTAAGATTTCATTTTCTACATAGGAATACCCTGCAGAGTGACAACTGTGACTTTTGCCCAGCTCTAATACTTAACTTCTTTTGTCAGGAAGTGAACTGATGCTGGCTTCTCTTTGTCTTATTCCAAGTTGAGGCATGAGATTTTCCCTGCATTAGAAGGTTGTTGAGACCTGAAGCCTGGGAAGGTAAGATGCCAGCGTGAATACCATCCATTTAGAACTGTGGTTTAACTGAGTGTCTGGTGATTTAAGAGCATAAGTCTTTCCAGTTGTCCCTGGTTTATTGTCTTAATGAACCCTTAAAGTTTTACCCAAACATGAACAATGAAAAACCTTTATAATTGGAAGGCCTATTACTATATTATTTATAATATTTAAATATAATTTTGTTTATTGAAATTACCTTTTTACTTAAAAGACAGACATATACCAATTTTTATGTATAAATACTTTTTATATACAAGTGTATATGTATATTTTTATTACAATAATCATAACATAATAAACTATGAAAAATATGTACTTTTTGTTTGTAGTTTTACTTCTTCTGATTTTTTTTTTTTTTTTTTTTTTTTGAGACAGATTCTCACTCTGTTGCTCGGGCTAGAGTGCCGTGGCGTCAGCCTAGCTCACAGCAACCTCAAACTCCTGGGCTCAAGCAATCCTCCTGCCTCAGCCTCCCGAGTAGCTGGGACTACAGGCATGCGCCACCATGCCCAGCTAATTTTTTCTATATATATTTTTAGTTGTACATATAATTTCTTTCTATTTTTAGTAGAGACGGGGTCTTGCTCTTGCTCAGGCCGGTCTCGAACTCCTGACCTCGAGCAGTCCTCCCACCTGGGCCTCCCAGAGTGCTAGGATTACAGGCATGAGCCACTGCACCCGGCCTTCTTCTGATTTTTTTAAAAAATATAATAGACTTTATTTTTTAGAATAGTTTTAGATTTCTTCCCTGATCAGTTTTTTGAGGCAGGCAAAATAGAGAAAAGAAAGACTTGAGTTACTTATTTTGTTAATAGGGAGAAAGAAGACAACATTAAGAAAATCAACAAATCATAAAATTTTGTCTTAGTACTTCAATGACCCAAGCAGCATTCTGTGGGCATTTCTCCCCAAAAGTCTTCATTGGAGAAAACTAGCCAATGTACACACTCAGTAATAAAGGTCATGTTTTTACACTCCTGTTGCTTACTCTCATCTTTTCTTTAACATGCTTCTTCTTTCACTGTGCGTTAGCTAGTGTCAGTAAATAAAATGTTTCAAATTTTCCTAGTGATTTACTTAACCTCAAAAATTATAGTCCTTCACAATGAAACTATAGATAATACTTGACTTCATGACAAATGTGGATTATTCTCTATACAGACTGTTTTGTCATTTATATTCAAATATAATATGTAGTCTATTCCAGCATAAGAATTATCTGAGTAACAGTCAATTTTGAAAAAATCTAAGATACTACTCTTTAACTGGACTTAAATTATGCTAATTATACTAATACATTTAAATTATACTAATACATTTGAAGAACTAATAGCTTTTAATGGTGCTAATGTCATATAAATATGACATGGAACAACAAAATTTTTGTAAGATTGAATATATAGTATCTAAGTATCCCTAGATACTGTAAAGAATCTAACAAATGCTTAATGAACTTGCATTTATAGCACTAGCTAACAAAAGAGGCAAAGGTTGTGAGCCAGTCTTCCCTAACTGAGTTCTTGGCCTATAAAATCTGGTAGGAGTTTCATAGGATTTTGGCTACATTTGTGTGTTGTTATGTGGCCCTGGATTATTAAAGGGATCCAAGCCCATGTTGTCAGTTTGTTTTCTTGAACACTTTTAATAGTTTTATTTTATTTTTGATTTATTTTTCATGAGTTTCAGATTGAACTTTGATTGCCACAGAGTATCACGGGAAAGTCAACTTTGCCATTTGCCAGTATTAGACTTTTTCTTTCCAGGATAGATTAGCTCAAGTGAAGTGGTATTGACAGTGAGTCTCCCTTTGGTTAATGAACTCTTTTATAATATTATAAACTTTATATCCTATTTCTGACAAATATTTAGTAATATCACATTTACTGATCACCATGCTCTTAGCCTTTTCTAGTTATAATTTTTCTTAGGAAGTTTATTCCCTGTAGTCTAACATTAGATGTAAACATGACCCTTGTAAGTTGACTACTTTCATTTCAATTTTACTTGTATAATGTATGTTTCAGTGTTCAGAGCACCCTTAGACTTTGTCTCAATTGATTCTGACAACAGCCATATGAAATAGTTAAAGCAAGTGGTGTTATTTTCATTTTACAGAGTCTTAGAGAGTTTAAGTGACTTGCCTAAGATCACACAGCCAGCAAGCATGAGAATGGGATCAAGAACCAGTTTGTTTCAGCTCACAGTCCAGTATTCTTTCTGGAAGCTAAATGGCACTGTTTGTTTACGTGACTACAAACTTGGTTCTTTATTCATGCTAAAGTTGTAACAACTTTACTTGAATGCTGTAGAATCTAATGAATTTATTTCATGTCCAGTAAACACAGCTTCTGTATTTGGGTTCAGATTGTTGATAGTATTCAGCCAGAAAACCAGCATGTATAACTTGGATTCTGAGTTTTGAAATTTCTCACCTAGGGGAGCATTTGTACCTATTCCAGCATTAATCTTCAATTCCAGGCAAATGTGCATGACCTCTTAGTACGTGGTATTCACCTCATTAGGTGGCACAACTGTTTGCTACTTGGCAGTGTATGCAGAAGCGAGGTCCAGAAATCATTTAGCAAGAGCATTACTTACATAAAGACTGAAAGCTACTTAGTTCTGTGTAAATGCTGGTGCAACATTTAACCTACGTTTTGCTTCTACTAGTTCTGCCAGCTGCCTGTCTGTATCTACTTAACTCACCATTATTTATCTTTAAAGAAATTGATTAATCTATTTGCCTGAAATTTGGTATCTGCGTCATAACTGAGGCCATAACATTTTCATAAATGAGCTAGAGTTTTAAAAGTGGAATCCTTGAACACAGTCATTGGTAGGCAGTATTTACTTTTTTGTATGATAAATATTTAAAAAATTAAAATTTATTTTTAGGTTAACAATCCTGTATCTTAGTAACAATATAATATTTAAATTTGTCTTTGCCTTTCTCTAGATTCTGATTTGACTAGTTAAACAATAAGATTGCTTTTTCTTGACTTTGCTTAAAGTTATCATCAGGTTTTTCCTTTCCCACAAGAGCACATATTTGCTTTATCCCAGCTACAAGACAATAGAATTCCCTAGTGTTGGTTTCCTCTGTATGCCTTTTTCTGTTAGCTTAAATCTTGATCTGACCACTAAGCTTGTATTTACACCATTCCCTTGACTCCTTCTAACTCAAAGTATTTATTGTCCAAGTAAAACATTTACAGTTAGTCATATCAAGCTAGTTTGTCTTTTTTTCTTTGAAATTCAAACTTACCTAAACTTGAACAGCCTTAAGAAATCTGAGTAATGAGCTTATAGCTTTTTTAAAAGAAATCGTCCCTATCAAAAAGAATTATAATGTCCCATTTCAGGATAGGGTCTAGTTATTTTTTCTAGAATGGAAACTGAACCCCAGTTTTAACATTATTTCAAAACTTGAAACTTATTCTAAAACTATGGTGGGAATTTTCCTTGGCTAAAACTTTCCTTTAAAAACCTTTAACAGTCACAGATAATTGTTACTAAATTATAATTTAAAAAACAAAAATAGAGAAATTATAAAGGAGATTTATTTTATTTTTGTTAGTGATACTTTTGAAAATTAAATTTAGTCCCCTGTTGTGTTTTTTTACCGTGTGGAATGCTGTCCCTCTCCTTTACTTTATGGTGGCGTGTGAACTGTGATGGCAGTCTCTGTGTTGACTTTCAGGGGGCGGGGGAGTGTGTTTATTCCCCTTTGGAGAAGCAAGAGGTGGAGCTAGAAGGGAGAGAAACAAATTATTTTATTTTCATTTATTCTATTTTTTCCTTAGCTTATTTAACTGACTTACACTATGGAAAATTTGGTATTTTATATTTTGACTTTAGGTAATTGTGATTTTCCCAAAATATTTTTGCTTGCATTTCAGTTTGCCACTCCTAGCCTATCCTTACCTTTCTTTTCTATGTATCCTCAACCCCATCGTTACGGTAGTTTGAGAGAATCTGGACTGCTGCTTTGCCTAAGCTGACACCCAGTGGAAGCTATCGCCAGTCACACCACTGCCTCACACTGAGTAGAGCTTAAAGTGCACAAAGCGTCTTTCCTATGCTCATTTAACAAAAATTTATCCCTTGTGCTATATCTCAATGTTCTTTCCTCTTATTTTACAATGCTTTATTAGTCTATCACTGATTAGTAACAAAGCTAGTAATTAGTTCTAAACCTATAGCCTTATTTGTCTACAGTGAGAGAAACAGAGATAAAATTTCTAAATACCCACCTAATCTGGAAAGAGGTGAGGAGTATTTAGTAGAATCAAGCTTTCTATTTTTTGGTAAAATAGCTTAACATCAGATGGTTTGGTAAAACCAGCTTATATACACATACACATACTTTCTTACACAGAATTATTGCTAAGTGTCATCTTCTCCAAGTTTACTCCCTAAAGGTTCTTGGATTCCTTTATAAAAATTAGTTTATATTAAAATATTCTTTATTTTAAATGCAACAACAAAATAATGAAATTGATCTGGTGCCAAACAGTATCACTCTCGTTCATTTGTATCAATCCCTGTGTTTTATAATCCTTTGGATATACTAACAGGGAAAAAGGAACTGTCTGGCAATACCAAAGACAATGGTCTTTGTCATACAGTTTTAGAGAGCTAAAAATAATTGGCTTTAAAATATTTGGTTGGAAATTGGGAATATTAAAAAAATTCTAAAAAAAAAAAGTAGTAAGATAGGGAATAGAACTACCAGATATTAAAACATAAAGTAACAAAATTGAAGCAATGTGGTAAAGGCCCAAGATTAGATGTGTAGATTATTGAAAAACAGAAAGAAATGCTGTTACTTACATAAATTTGACATATGTTAAAGGAGTCACTGTTAAAAGTGGGTAAGGGAATGATTATTTAATAAATGGGGTTGGAATAACTAGCTAGCAGTTTTAAGAAAAAAAGCATTTAGATCCTCATGTATACCAGATACAACAAAAAATAAATTTTAAATGAATTTTAGTTAAGTATGGACAATTACATCACTGAAAATCTGGAAGATAAGATTGAATACTCTATAATTTCTCTAGAGTTTCTAGGCAATTAGAAAACTGGAAAAAGAAGATAGCAAAGATTACACTGAATTTGTTTCATTGTAACTGTAGTTCTGTTAGCGTTATAGGAAATGAAAGCATGTCTATTCCATGTTCACATTCTAAAAATTAGTCTTCTTTTCTCTTCATAACAGCTGGAAACCTTTTTCTTTCTAAATTAGCTAATAGAACATGGAATGCAATTCTTTATCTAAAATTTTATTCTATAGGTGCATTGAAAATTATACAGGAGCTCGTTGTGAAGAAGTTTTTCTCCCAAGCTCCAGCATCCAAACGAAAAGCAACCTGTTTGCAGCTTTCGTGGTGTTGGTTGTCCTTCTAGTAACACTTATCATTGGAGCCCTCTACTTCCTTTGCAGGTAACCGTAATAGAAACGTCCTTTGAAAAGAAAAAGGTAGTGCATGTAGTAGTTGTTCCACTAAATAATCAATATGCCCTTTAGTTCTAGATATTTTTTCCAGATACTGTCTTATGTTTAGAGTTATCTCTCAAATACAGTTTTTGTTATTAAATTAATATCATTTTTGAAAGGGTCTTAATAAGCAGTCTTAATTTGGTTTTTGTTACTGTCATCATTATTTACTTTGACTTCTCTAAAGTACTAACATAGACCCACACTCACTACAGTAATCATGCCAAAACACCTAAATTTGGGGGCTAGGTGTATTTAAAAGTAAAATTTGAATATGAAAGAAAAAAACAGGTATGCAATACTGTAAATGTTAAGTTTAAGACATATGGTTAATATCTAGGGTCAACTATTTAGTGCCTACCATGTGTTAGGCATTGTGCTAAAAAATACAATAATGAACAAATAGACGTGTTCCCTAACTTCATAGAGATTTAAATCAATTTGGAGAGATAAATAAGCAGGCAATTAATTTGGGGAGACTGGTAACTCAGAAAAGAAAAACTGACTTGCATGAAGCAACACTATACAATTAAGATTACTTTCATTCATTAGTTTTGTCTTCAATTTTTTAAAAAATTGTGAAAATATTTAATAAGTGAATGTGTGGAAAATGAAAGATCTCTGGTGTCTCTTCCTCTTCTTATGAGGACACCAGTCCTGTCACGTTAGGGCCCCACCCTATGACCACATTTTACCTTGATTACCTTCCCTAGAAGGGAGGTCTTCCTGTCTTCAAATGTAGGTGCATTGGAGGTTAGGGCTTCAACATAAGAATTTCGGGGGAACACAATTCAGTTCATAACAGACAGTATGTTTTAGTGTTTAAGTCAGTGTTCTCCAAAGAAACAGAACCAATAGGGTGTGGGTGTGTGTGTGTGTGTGTGTGTGTGTAGAGAGAGAGAAGGAGAGAGAGAAGAGAGATTTATTTTGAGGCGTTGGCACAAGCCATTCCAAGGCTGGCAAGTCCAAACTCTGCAAGGTGGGCCAGCAGGCTGGAGATCCAGGGAAAAGCTGCTGTTGCAGTTCAAGTCCAAGGGCATTCTGCTGGCAGAATTCCTTTTTTACTCAAGGGAGGTCAGTCTTTATCTGTTAAAGCCTTCAACTGATTGGATGAGGCTCGCCCACGCTGTGGAAGGCAATCTGCTTTACTCAAAGTCCACAGATTTAAATGTTAATCTCATCCAAAACACACCTTCACAGAAACATCAATAATAGTGTTTGGCCAAACATCTGGGCACCGTGGCCCAGCCAAGTTAACAAATAAAATGAACCATTATGTAATAAAAAAGAAAATTATGGGCCAATTTTATTCATTAGTCTAGATGTAAAAGATTAAAGATTAGTCAACCAAATCCAGAAAGGTATTAAAAAAAACAAATTGGTATTTTGAACTCACGAGTAAAACTCTGTGATGATCTTAGATTTATTCCAGGAATGCAAAGTTATTATAACACTAAAATATTAACTAATATATTTCATTCTATTTATAGATTAAAGGAGAAAAATCTTTTAACCTCCTCAATAAAGATACTTACAGCAAGCAGCATATGTGAATGGTTGGCATACAGCAGAGGTGGTACTGGAGAGCAGTGGGGAAATAGTGGGCTTTTCAATAAGTGGTGTTGGCATTAATGTGTATCCATATAGAAGAAAGGAAAATTGGATCTTTGCTTCAAAACTCAAAATCCAGTTCAGGAAGATTAAAGACCTAAATATGAAAGCTCGCAGAAGAACATGTAAAGAATGTCTTTGTGCCCTTGGGGGGTAGGGATAGATTTTTGAAACAAGAATCAAGAGGCACAGGTCACAAAAGACGTGGCTGATAAATCTGTATTAAAATTGAAAACTTCTAGTTATCAAAAGACACCATTAGAAAAAGAAAAAAGCCAAGCTACAAACTGGAGGTAGATGTTTGTAACACATGAAAATAGACTTACGGATATTTATGTCTTGAATATATTAACTCCTATACATCATTAAGAAAAAGGTAGACATATATGGGAAAAATAGTTTATAGAAGATGAAAGCTCCAGCAAATATATATATGAAAAGACACTCAACCTTATTAGTCAGAGAAATGCAAATTAAACCTACTATGAGATACCATTATCTCACCCATGAGATTGGGAAAAACTTTTTTAAAAAACAACCAGACAATATAAAATATTTTGAGACTTTAGAATCTGAAACAGTTTTGACCACTTTTGAAGCAGTTTGCAAATACCTTGTGAAGCTGAACGAGTACATGCTCTACACGCCAGTAATTTCACTTCTGGGTATATACCTTACAGAACCTCTCACAAATGTGTACCAGGAGTTTATACTAGAACTGGTCATAATAGCAAAAAATTAGAAATTACCCAAGTACCTAATAAACAGTAAAACAGACAAATAAGTTATGGCATGTTTATATCAAAGAATAATACATAAGAGCAGAAATGAACTACAGCTACATACATCAACCTGGATGAATCTTAGAATCATAATTGAGTGAAAGAAGCAAGTCACAGAAGAAAACGTAATAGCACAATTCAATTCATATAAAGTCTAAAACTAGGTAAAACTAAATAATGTATTGTTTAGGGTCCATATATAAGTGGTTAGCACAAAATGTAGGATAGCAGTTACCTCTGGTGGGAAGAAGAGGGAAAAAATTAGAGAAGGCACATTTCTGGGAAATGTTAATGGCCTATTTTTAATCCTGTGCTGGGTGCATAGGTGTTTATTGCTGATTTCTAAACTGTACATATTCTTATCCACTCTTTTTGTATGTATGCTTTAACATTTTCATTTTAAGATGTTTGGAAAATGGGTATCAATTTAATCAATGAGAAAATAGCATCCTTAACATGCTTATAAAATAACATCCTTGAATAATGTTCAGATAGGGTTGCAATGTGTTTGAAATCATACATTTTTCATTTTTTGAAGAACAAGCAAAGCAGATATATGAGCAGAGGTATGTCATAGTGTCGAGAGCGGAATTAATTTGAAAAATAACACGAGCAGCTATTGCTTATGGAATCTAGACGTAAGATTTAGGTTGTTATATATGGACCATGTGAAATGTATTTGTCTCTTGGAAATGTGGTGCTTTCAAGAATGAAACTGTTGATTGTAATAGTTTTGGTCTATTCATGGTTGAAATTGCTTTAAACTGAGGGCCTTTTGAACATTAATTACTAATGCCATCTTTGAATAGGGGCCAGGATGGTACCCCACTAATGCTAAAATCTGAGGTAGAATCAGTAGTTTCAGGAGCAACTGTACATTCTAAAATCTTTAAAGTCGTTTTTTAAAAATATGTCATGATCACATAAATTATAACCTGTATTAATTGATCAGATGATCCAAAAAACTGAGGGACTGAGACCTTAAAAATGCCCAAAGTGATGTTTTAAAATGCCATTAATAGTTGACTAAAGCCACTCCATGTCACATAGGGGTCCCTACTAAAAATGGAAATTAACCTCTTCAGAAAGAGCACTTGATGTTTAAGGGGGATCTTAAATAAATAAAGCACAAAAAAATTGCACTAAGGTATAGCAGCTTTGCTGTCTTAAAGGAGAAAGACTAGGTGGTATCATCAGCATCTGAAGTCCCCACAGATGACCCACCTGCACTGAGGGATTTGTTAAATAATGAGACGCAATTTTAAAGCATCCCTGACAATTTCAGGTAATTGTGGAGAGAAAATTAACTTGTAAATATTCAAGTGTAAACTTTCTTTCTAGCTCTTCTGACATACTTTCCTATTACCCATTTTTCTATTTTTGTGTTTCTCTTATTTGTTGTCAGGAAGGGCCACCTTCAGAGAGCCAGTTCCGTCCAGTATGATATCAACCTGGTAGAGACAAGCCATACCAGTGCCTACCACAGTGAGTAAAGTCACAATGAAATGCTTACCTTCAAGCCCTAGATGAGACTGTTGTTGTAAAAGGTAGGGATTTAGATTTGGATCTATCCTCAACTCTTCATATCACAGACAGAAGAAGCAGGTTTAAATATGTGAATAAGAGAGATGTGTAGGTGGGTGTGTGTATTTAAAAAAAAATCACAATGGAGAAAACATCTCAGTTCTTAATTATTTTCCATAGGTCATGGAGAACATTGAAGAAACGTCAGAGTGAACCAAATCACTGCTTTTATTTTACAAAGGCAGAAAATGAAACAACATAAGGTAAGAGCAATTAAAAGTTAACCCTTCATTTCCTAAATAGTTGTCATATCACAAAACAGTCTGCTCTGCTGCAAGATATATGTGCTTCTGTGAGGTACATCAGCTCACATGCAATTGGTAAATAGGGGAATGATATCAGTATAATGTGGAAGTCACATTGGTTCAAAATGATTTTTCCCAGCAAGCTAATGAAGCAATCAGGGACAAATGTTCTTAGAACTAGAGAGAAGGAATAGATGAAGAACTTATGAAAAAGAAGATAAAAATCCTTTGAGTGCAAGGAGTGGCTGGTTTAGAGGATTCATAAACCACCTCACTTTTTGCTATGTTAAGGTATCTGAGAAGCTGCAAGTACAGAGGAAAAGCTGTGAAGATGTTTCACCTGGCAATTAGGAAAAAGCACTGACTGATGAAGAAGGATACCTCTGCATCGTATTTTTAGTATTGACAAAAATGGTTTCTATTAGAAGGGATTGATTTTAAGGATCTGTATTTCACAGGAAGAAACACAAATTTGAAAGTTTAAGACTGCAAAAGATGGACTAATTCTCCGTGCAAATGCCAGTGGAAATTTTGGTTTTTGCTATTACTACACAGGTTACAAAGTTCCAAACCTGTTTTCTTCGTAAAGCCTATAATTTCTAGTGCATGATTTTGTAGAATGGGAAGTTTTAATCTTTTCAGGTGCAAATTAAGAATTGGTTAGGGCCGGGCGCGGTGGCTCACGCCTGTAATCCTAGCACTCTGGGAGGCCGAGGTGGGCGGATCGTTTGAGCTCAGGAGTTCGAGACCAGCCTGAGCAAGAGCGAGACCCCATCTCTACCAAAAATAGAAAGAAATTATATGGACAGCTAAAAAATATATAGAAAACATTAGCCGGGCATGGTGGCGCATGCCTGTAGTCCCAGCTACTCGGGAGGCTGAGACAGGAGGATCGCTTGAGCTCAGGAGTTTGAGGTTGCTGTGAGCTAGGCTGACGCCACGGCACTCACTCTAGCCTGGGCAACAGAGTGAGACTCTGTCTCAAAAAAAAAAAAAAAAAAAAAAAAAAGAATTGGTTAGGTCAGAACAATTTAATTTCTCCTTTTTTTTCCCCCCTAAGTTACATGGAAAAAAAAGAACAAGTAAAGGGAAAAAAGCAATAGTGACTTTAAGGAAGTATGGAAATAAAGTCTTGGAGCAGTGTGGAAGAGTGGAAAGGTCTGGGGGCTGGCAAATGGTCAGGCAGAAGAGCAAGCACTGGCTGAATTTAACAGCCCATCTCTGACCCATGTCCTCCTCAAGACTGGCGTGCAAATTGGCTTTTCTGCACAGCCTGGTCCAGTGTAGGCATTGTGAATTGAATCTGTCACTAGTGTCATTGATTCATTCACCCGTCATTCACTTATTCAACAAATATATATGAGCATGAGACACTGAGATAGAGTACATAAAATGAAAATTATTTTTAATTAATTTTAAATAATTATTTTATTTGAAATTAAAATTAATTCTTTATTCTTCAAAAAGTTTTAGATTTACAGAAAAACTGAGCAGATAATACTGAGTTCCTATATGCTCCCCTCCCCCATCCAGTTCCTCTATTAAACATCTTACAACTAGTGCGATATGTTTAATTAATGAACCAATACCGACACATTCTTATTTGCTAAAGTCTGTAGTTTACATTAAGTTCCTCTTTTTGTTGTACAGTTTTATGGGTTTTGACATTTCTTGTAATCCTAGTATTTACTACTCCTTCTCTCCCAGTGAACTTCTGGCAAACACTAATGTCCCTACTGTCTCTCTAACTTTGCTTTTTCCAGAATGTCATATACTTGGAATTACATAGTACATAGCATTTCAGACTGGCTTCTTTTACTTAGTGATACACATTTAAGATTCTTCTATGTCTTGTGGCTTGATAGCTCTTTAAAAAAAAAATAGCTAGGCCATATATTTTTCTTTTTAGTGGTCTAAAAATTTTATTGTGGTAAAATATAAATAGGATTTAAATTTTAACCATTTGGAACTATATGGTTTAGTGGCATTAAGCACATTCACAGTGCGTGGCAACCATCCCCACGATGCATCTCCAGAACTTTTCCATGACCCCACACTAAATCTCTGTACCCCTTAAACAATAAATCCCCATTCACTCCTGCCCCCAACCCCTGACAGAAAGTATCCATTGTCCTACTTTGTCTCTATAAATTTCACTATTCTAGGTACCTCATATAAATGGAATCACACAGTATTTGTCCTTTTGTGATTTATTTCACTTAACATAATGTCTTAAAGGTTCATCCATGTATCCTGTATCAGAATTTCATTCCTTTTTATGTCTGAGTAATATTCCCTTGTTACAGATATACCACATTTTGTCTATCCAGTCATCTGTTGATGGATATTTGGGTTGTTTCCAACTTTCAACTACTGTGAATAATCCTGCTATGAACACCGGTATACAAATCTACCCTCAAGCCCCTACTTTGAGTTATTTTGTATATATACCCAGAACTGGAATTGCTAATCAAATGGTAATTCTATATTTAATTTGAAAATTGCCATACCATTTTCTACAGCATCTGCACCACTTTATATTTCCACCAGCAATGAACAAGAGTTTCAGTTTCTTCACTTCCTTGCCAACACTTATTTTCTGTTTTTGCTTTTTTTTTTTTTTTTTAATAATAGCCATCCCAATAGGTATGAAGTGGTATCTCATTGTGGTTTTGATGTGCATTTCCCCATTGTTTAGGGAATCCCTGTTGTTTCTGGACCATCTTTTCATCACCTTTTCATGTGCTCATTGTCCATCTGTGTATCTTCTTTAGAGACCTGTCTATTCAAGTCCTTTGCCACTTCTTAATCAGGTTTTTTGGTTGTTGCATTTTAGGTGTTTTGTATGTATTCTAGATATTAAATCCTTATATGTATGAATTGCAAATACTTTCTGCCATGTTGTGGACTGCCTTTTTACTGTTGATAGTGTCCTTTGATGCACAAGATTTTAAAATTTTGATGAAGTCTAGTTTGTCTCTTTTTTCCTTTTGCCTATGAATTTGGTTTCAAATCCAAGAAAGCATTGCCACATCCCACATCCTGAAGCTTTCCCCATTTTCTTCTAAGAGTTGTTTCTGCTCTTACATTTAGGTCGTTGATCCATTTTGAGTTAATTTTTGCATGCTTGGGTAAGGTTCCAACTTCATCCTTTAGCATGTGGCTACCCAGTTTTCCCACCACCATTTGTTGAAACAACCCCGTCTTTTTCGCATCAAATGGTCTTGGCATCTTTCTCAAAAATCATTTAACTATATATGAGAGGGTTTATTTCTAGGCTTTCTATTCTATTCCATTGGTCTGTATGTCTGACTTTATGCCAGAATCACACTTTTTTTTATTACTATAGTTTTGTAATAAGTTTCGAAATCAGCAAGTGTGAGTCCTCCAGCTTTTTCTTTTTTAAGATCAATTTGACTATCTGGGGTCCCTTGAGATTCCATATAAACTTTAGGATGGGGTTTTTTTTTCTGCCAAAAAAAAAAAAAAAGTCATTGGGGTTTTGATAGGGTTGCATCGAATCTGTAAATCCCTTTGGGTAGTAGTATTGACATCTTAACAATATTCAATCTTCCAATCCATGAACACAGGATGTGTTTCCATTTATTTATGTCATCTTTAATTTCTTTCAGCAAGTTTTATAGTTTTCATTGTACAAGTCATTCACTTCCTTTTGTTAACTACTAGGTATTTTATTCTTTTTGATGCTACTGTAAATGAAATTGTTCTTGTAATTTTCCTTTCAGATCGTTCACTGTTAATGTATAGAATGCAACTGATTTTTATGTGCTGACTTTGAATCCTGTTACGTTGCCGAATTCATATATTAGCTCTTTTTTTTGTGGAATCTTTAGCGCTTTCTACATGTAAGATCATATCATCTGTGAATGAAGATACTTTTACTTCATACTTTCCAACTTGGATGCCTTTTATTTCTTTTCCTTGACCAATTGCTCAGGCTAGAACTTCCAGTACCATGTTGAATAGAAGCGGTGTAAGTAGGCATCCTTGTCTTGACCTTAGAGGACAAGTTTTCAGTCTTTCACCATTGAGTATGATGTCCACTGTGGGATTTTCATATATGGCTTTTACTATGTTGACAGTTTCCTTCTATTCATTTGTTGTTTTTAATCACGAGAGGATGTTGAATTCTGTCAAATGCTTTTTCTGTATCAATTGAGATGATCATGTGGTTTTTCTCCTTCATTCTCCTAATGTGGTGTATTGATTGGTTTTTGTATGTTGAACAGTCCTTGCAGTCCAGGAATTAATTCCACTTGGTCATGGTAAAATCCTTTTAATAATGCTGCTGAATTCAATTTGCTAGTATTTTGTGAGGATTGTTGAGTCAATGTTCATGAGAAATATTGGTCTGTAGTGTTTTTTGTTTTGTTTTGTTTTCCCTTGTATCTTTGTCTGGCTTGGGTGTCTTAGCCTCTCAGAATGAGTTAGGAAGTGTTCCTCCTCTTCAACTTTTGGGAAAAGTTTGAGAAAGACTGGTTTTATTTCTTAATTGCATGGTAGAATTCACAAGTGAAGCCATCAGGTCCAAGGCTCTTCTTTTTCAGGAGAATTTTGATTACTAATTCAATCTCCTTACTAGTTATAGGTCTATTAGGTTTGGCCTTTCTAGGAATTTGTTCGTTTCATCTAAGTTGTACAATTTGTTGGTGTACAATAGTTCATAGTACTCTTATAACCCTTTTCATTTTTGTAGAATCAGTGTACTCCCCATTTTCACTTATGTTAGCAATTTGAGTCTTTTTTTTTTTCTTAGTCCATCTAGGGATAGGTTTTTCAATTTTTTGATCTTTTTAAAAAACTTGTGGTTCCATTGATTTTCTCTAATCTTCTATTAATTTCTTTTATCTCTGCTCTAATGTTATTTCCTTCCTTCTGCTACTTTTAAGTTTAGTTCTCTTTTTTTCCTCACTCCTTAAGTTTTAAAGTTAGGTTACTGTTTTGAGATCTTTTTTGTTTTTTAATGTAAGCACTCATGGCTATAAATTTCCACCTTAGCAATGCTTTTGCTGCATCCCATAAATTTTGGTGTCTTGAGTTTGTGTTTTTATTCATCTGTTTAATTTCGCTGTGATTTCTCTTTTGACCCATTAGTTGTTTCAGAATGTGTTCCTTAATTTCCAGATTTGTGAGTTTTCATTTCCTTTTGTTACTGATTTCTAACTACATCCTGTCGTGGCCTGAGAATATACTTTATATCTTCTTTACCTTGTGTGTGATATATATCTTTTTAAATAACTATTGAAACTTGAATTTCTGTCCTTTCTGCTTTCAGTTGTCCTGTCTCAAGTTTGCTGATCCTTTCCCCACCCTGCTCAAATTTGCTGTGTTTTAGAACCCCTACAGTGAAAATTTCATTTGTTATTGTATTTTTCTTTTCCTGACTTCTTTGGTTTCTTTTTTGTAATTCTTATCTCTTTGTTGATATTCTGATTTTGTTAATTTATCATTTCCTGATTTCTTTGTTCATTTCTTCCTTTAGCCCTTTAAGCACATTTAACACATGAACTGCCATGTGAGTTGTATTTAACTCACACCAGTTTTGAGCCCGGGGCCTCCTGCAGCGTATGTAACTCACACATCTCTTCACGCTGGGAGCTGCGAGAACTATTTTTCAAGTTGCGTATAACTCATGCACAGAAACAATAAAAAATAACAAATTTTTCATTAAATTAGAAAGGACTGTTTTGTTTTCAAAGTTTTTATTCTATTTTTGAAATAAAACACCATGGCCCCAAGGGAAAGAAATTTTTTTTTCTAGTGTGGTAGTCAGTGTGTTAAGACAGTTATCTTAGTCTTTGTCCAGTGAGCTTAATGTCTGGGCCTCTTTAGGGACAATGTCAATTAATTTTGATCCTTTGGGCTTTCCCTGTTCCTTTGCATTGCTCGTGGTTTTTTTCCTTGAAATCTGGGCATTTCACTATAATAATATGGTAACTCTAGGTAGCAGATTCTCGCCTTTCCCAGGGTTTTCCACTTGGTTTATTTTTGTTAAAGGCTATCATCCCTTTGCTTTGAGACTTTTCCAAACTATTTTTACAAAGGACTACGTTTTTGTGTGCGATCATTTAAGTCTCTGTTCTTTTTATCTCATTTTCAGCTATTTTGACAGAAATTCCCTTGAATGCCAGGAGCTCTCCCAGTTTTTTCAGGTTGGCTTTGTGCTAGGGTAATCCTCCAATTCTTAGGCTTGCGCCGATCTTAGCAACCGTACTAAGGTGACAGCTTAGGTCCTAGAACTTTTCTGAGTGTCTCCCCTGGGCATGTGTGTGACATTTTATATCTCCCTTGTATGTATGACTGCTTTTGAATGTCCAATTTCCCAAGTCTTACCCCAGCTCCTCCTCTGGGTCTTAGCTGCTCTATTTTATGTCTCCACCCATAACCTCTTCCACAGGCATCTGTGAGTCCCTGCAGCTTTCACAGGAAGTAGCCACCCTTCCAGTTAGGCGAAACAAAGATGAGCACCTGTGTCAGTCCTTCAGGCATCCCCAGACAGATTAGAAAAAACATACACAATAATTTGCAAATAAGGTCTATTCTGCTTCCTCCAGTTCAAGGGAGGGACCTGGGAACTGGCCTTTTGCTGCTTCAAGAACAAGATCTCCACTATGCCAGGGAGGGGTGGGGCAAGAGCCAGCAAAAAAAAAAAAAAAAAAAAAAAAAAATCACGAAACTTTCCTATTGTTTTAAAGATAGCTTTCCTTGACTGGGCGTTCCCTTGGTTGCGGTAAGCCTGTAACTGTTTTCTAGCGCTCTCACAAAGCTGGTTCAGACAGCTGCTGCTGCTTATTTTCAGTGTTTCTGTGGGGGAACACGAGCTTGGAGCTTCACAGTCCACCATTTTGCTGGTAGCACTCAGGTCAAATTATGTTTTATTCCTGTCTGTAATTCTAGTATTATGACAAGACCTTGAGTAGAGTATGTTTATTAACTATGTGGTGTTTGATTTTTGGTTAGTCAGAATTACAAAAATGTTAAGACAGTGGTCTCAAAATTCTTCTCAATCTGCTTGTTTGCATTTACCATCAATGTTAATGAATATATTTTCTTTCAATTTTTTCTAAATTAATGAATCTTGGCTTTTTTTTTTTTCCTGGCTATGACGACAGTCACTAAGAACAAAAACTTTTATAAAATCTGCTTAAGAAATGAAAGTGTAGCCAGGCATAGTGGCTTATGCCTATAATCCCAGCACTTTTGGAGGTGAAAGCAGGAGGATCACTTGAGCCCAGGAGTTTGAGACCAGCCTGGGCAGCACAACAAGACCCTGTCTCTACAAAAACTGAGAAAAATTAGCCAGATGTGGTGGTGTGCCCTTGTAGTCCTAGCTATGTGGGAGGCTGAGGCAGGATTGCTTGAGCCCAGGAGTTTGAGGCTGCAGTGAGCTATGATTCTGGCCTAGGCAACAGAATGAAACCTCATCTCTTAAAAAAAAAAAAAAAAGTGCTCCATACACTCAGTACCAAAACATTAAATGACATCTATTGGCTTTTGCCAACGTTTTCTACACATTGTAGTAGTATAATGTCTTGTAGCCTGTCTTCAGTTGTGGCACAAGGTAGAAGTGAAATATATAAAACAAAAATAACATGTTTTGCACATATTTGACTATTCTGCCCTGTATAGGGCCAATATTAAAATAACTTTCTGGTAACCACATTCTTTACATAGTATAGGTGCTATTTTTGTTCATATAATGATATTAGTATAGGTGCTATTTTTGTTCATATAATGATATTATTTCTGATGCTTATTACATTTTCTTTATTATTTTAGGATTTTCATTAAGCCAACTCACCCAGTTTCTACAACTGAAAATCAAGGCAATCATCTAAAAATCTCATGATTTCTCATCCAGAGTATTTGGAGTCTTCCATTCCCATTAAAACTGAATTTATGGTAGTCCAAACCTGGGCCAGACTGTGTATGTATAAAATGACAAAAGCACATTTATTTTTTTCTTGAACATTTCTGTAGATTACATAGAAAGTTCTCAGATTTGTAAAAGTTTATTTCTATTGTATAATAATTCTTTGCACGTTCACTCTGTTAAATTTGCAATATAAATCAGTGACAATCTGCTATCTGGCCACCTACATTGAGATATCCAGGTTTAAGCAAAATCAAGAGAACTGTAGTGAGGCAGCTTACCGGACCCCCGTTCCATCACCCTGCAGGGCGTATCTATCCCAGGTCTGAGATCCAGCGCCCACCTTCCCTCTCCTTAAGATGTCCACTGGCTGGTAGGGGCTTTCATTCTGCCTGGACTGAAGGGAATGGAAGCATATTCCTTGACGGAGCCTTTGACAAAGCAAACTGTAGGCCCAGAAATGATTTTGCTTTGAAAATCAGTGTTTTTGAATGTCTTGATTAATAAACCATTCTGTAATCTAGTCTTCACTTGAGAGAAGGCCAGCAACTCAGTACTTACACTAAGGGTACCCCTTTACTTCTCTTTTTGTGCTTGCCTCGATTTTTTTCATGTGATCATTTTTTGTTTGTTTGTTTCATAAAGGACCACAATGGTTGTCATCTCTAGGAATTTAGTTTGTTTTTGGCTGAAACAATAATTATTCCTTTAATGCTTGCTTTTTTTTAAGACAGACCTTTCAAAATTGTAATAAATTAGTTATTGAGCTTTAACTTTGGTTAAATTACTATTCTCCTTCCACATAACCTAGAGGCCTAAGGCAGGGAGGATGATTTTCATTAGTACTATTGTTGTTTCTATTGGTCACTTCACCCCTTTCTACTGTGCACTAAGGTTGCAACCCGCCAGGCGCGGTGGCTCACGCCTATAATCCTAGCACTCTGGGAGGCCAAGGCAGGAGGATCGCTCAAGGTCAGGAGTTCGAAACCAGCCTGAGCAAGAGCAAGACTCCGTCTCTACTAAAAATAGAAAGAAATTATCTGGACAACTAAAAATATATAGAAAAAATTAGCTGGCCATGGTGGTGCATACCTGTAGTCCCAGCTACTCAAGGGGCTGAGGCAGTAGGATCACTTGAGCCCAGGAGTTGAGGTTGCTATGAGGTGGGCTGAGGCCACGGCACTCTAGCTCGGGCAACAGAGTGAGACTCTGTCTAAAAAAAAAAAAAGAGGTTGCAACCATGTAACCAAATGATTTTATTGTTCATAACAAGCTCCAAAGGCTCAACTGTAACAACAGCAAAGATTGCATGACATTCTCCTGCAGCAGACTCTCTTTTGAGAACTAACAAAGTATCTTATGTGAGTATTAGTTTGAAAAAGTAAAATAATACATTCAATTCTCAGGCTCATTTTGTTCATATTTTCAGTTTTAAAAATTGGTTTTCCTCTACTATTCAACCAACCAACTCTGGTTAATATCAGAGACAAAAAAAAATTATAGAATGTTTGTCTTAAATGCTATATGAGCACATTCAAGGACTAGAATTTTGAGGTACTGTCTACTTGATAATGCATACCAAAGTGAAATAACAGAAAAGTTAATAGCCAAGCAGCGATGACTAAATATAAATATTCACTGATAAAAAGTTCTGACAATCAGACTTTTCTATGGACTTTCCTCAGGAACTAAGATTTATAATACTGAAAGATAAAGGAATCTTTTAAGTATTTTTATCATATATATAAATAAGAGAAAAATCTTTTGAGGTAAAAATCAGTAGAAAAGTCATAAAAACAGAAAAGCAGGAATGTTAATACATTTGATTTTTACTTACCTTGCAAGTTTTCTACTGTCCTGTTAGAACCACTGACCACTACAAAAGTGCCATACGTTAGTTATATCACACTGCATTAGGTAGGGTATGTTAATATAAGGATATCCTGCAACAAAGACCTAAAAAAAAAAACAGCAACACAACAGCGGTGTAAGCAAGCCCAGTGTTAATTTCGCTCCTATAAAACAGTCTGGAGGTAGGTTGTCCAGGCCACTTAATGGCCGCGCTTCAACAAGGTTGTACAAAGACCCAGGATCCATGTGTGGGTCTCTGCCACAAAGGGGCGCTGCCTCCTCCGTGGGCTCTAGGATGGCTCACTACCAGAGCCACATTCCAAGCAACAGGATGGAGAAAGGGCCAAAAAAAAAACCAAATAAATAAAAGGTCATGGACTTTTGAAGGCTACACATCATTTCCCCCTCAGATTCTATTGCCCAGAACACAGGGTCAATGTAGTCTTTATTCTGGGAGACATGCGCCTCACTGAGAAATCAAAGGTTCTACCACTATGTGCAAAAGAAAGAATGCATAATGAGGGGAAAATGGTGTTACCTGCACATCTGTCATTTAGATATTTTTGTAATTAGAAATTCAGATTTGACACTCACTCCATTAGGAATATGACAGCATTGACTAGCTAAAAAATACTATTCTCAGTTTTCATTTATAATGCATTAGTTTACTTCCTCTTTTGTTCACCCACCAAAAGCAATGAAATGCACAACACTATCTGAATGAGTTTCCAAGGTATGTTTTATTGGTATAAAACCAAAATAAGGTGATATAATTCTCTGGTCTGCCAATTAGCTATATAGAACTAGGTGAAAAAAAGATTTTCTCTTGCAATTTCTTTATTGAGGAAAGAAGGAAAATGTTTTACTTATAAAATAATAAAATACTGATTAGTCTTGGCAATCTATCTGACTGAACAAATGTAGAGTACCAAAACAAAAATATTCTTTAATTTTTACCAAATAAGTAAAAAGTCTGTAATAATATTGTTACAACTTCTGAAAAATTCATAAAATTGAAAAGCAGAGAAAGATTTCTCAAGCCATCTGCGTATTTTTCTCCTTTATAAAGGGAGAAAAAAAATGTCTTCATGATTCTGCTAAAAGATCATCTAGCAATACAAAGAGGTAGTTGTGGAATGTCTTCCATCTCCATCCTATCGATGAATCCCCTTTAAGCTTCCTATGCAGGAAGACTTGGTCACGTGACACAGCTACAGGACCTGGTAGAACACAGCTCACTGTTCCTGCCCGATGCAAAAGCTCTCAACTCTTGGTCTGTGTTATGTTACATACAAAGCTGTCTTTCATCTAATGTATTAAAAACTTACCCCTATGTGATCTTAGAGCATCAATCAAAGGTACCAATCAGATATCTCTAAAGTATTTTTGTTTGAAATACACATATCCCAAGGCAGAACCCGAAAGATATAGACTGCAAAAGCCACTTTAAAGATGGCTTTATTTAGATGACCCCAGATGAATGAGTGCCATTATGGTTGTGTAGCTATGAAACAGATCGTCATCCTTTACCTCGTTACATTTCCTCAATATAAAGTTCCCAGTGACTATCCGATCACATCCAATCTCTCCATTTCCAAAGAAGCCAAATAAGGGGACACTAGGAAAAAACTTTCTAAATGCATCAGCCTCAACATTCCTCTTGGCTCTGTAATGCTGAAAGCCCCTGCCCACACATGCAAACATGAAGCCAATGGTATTCTGTTCTGGAATGCTGGCCGCTTTGAGACGCTGCATCGCAGCCTCAGCAGTCTTCTCATCGTTGACATCCTCGTTGAGGAGCACAGTGGCACTCTGGATTCGGTGTCCAC
This sequence comes from Eulemur rufifrons, assembly GCF_041146395.1. Taxonomy (NCBI): domain Eukaryota; kingdom Metazoa; phylum Chordata; class Mammalia; order Primates; family Lemuridae; genus Eulemur; species Eulemur rufifrons. The sequence continues at coordinate 19,917,950 of NC_090984.1, read as the reverse complement.
TAAATGACAGTCCAACCACACCAGTGGCATCAATATCCAGAGGGTTCCTGGAAAATTAAATGAGAAAAGTGGCAATATATCATGAAGCAAAATTAAAAATTTAAAGTATAAAAAAAAAATCCTTCTGATTCACTGACGGGTGGCTGCTTCCTTTAGCAGCCTATGGTTAATCTGAGGTTCACCCTCCCACATAAGAGGAAGACAATAAGGGTTAAAATTTGAACTATTAAAATTAATACATTAAAAGAATGCAGAAGGCAGATCAAGAGAAGCCACTATTTTTTTCAATCACAAATGCAAAGGGACAATGCATATCCACAAAGATTTCTGAAACCCGCCTTGGATCGTTAGAAGGTAGAGAGTATTCTTACCTTCCTGACTTCCTTAAAAGGAAACTTCTAATTCATATACACAAAGATTATTAAGTGAAGCTTTTTGGTATTATTTATATCATTAACATCTTCCCCACCCCACCCTTAGCTATCAAATTCTGAAAGAAATATAATCATGGAGGGTAATTTTAAAAACCTATTAACTCTGCAAGTTTTAGCTTTGTTTGGTCCATTAGGAAGTCTTGTTCATTGCTTTGAGCCTAGAATTCAGCTTATTCTGATAGTAAAAACTCATGTTTTCTTTTTGTATTTTCATGATATTTTTTAAATGAAATATTTGATCCTTACAAAAGAAAATATAATGTTGATAAAGGTTATAAAGCATAATATAATGAGCACACACTGGAGGAGAAACAAGTACATACGTTACATTTCTATCATGATCACCAACATCTGAATCTATAAAACGGGCAAGATTCGCTGGGTTAGTGAGAAACTTAAGACTCAAACAGGTTAAGTGACGAAGATAATAAGGCTAACCAGTGGCAAAACCAGTCTGTGAAGAGCAAAATCCATCTTCAAAAGTCCTGTGCTGCTTTTGTAATCACTTTTCCTCTTTGGTATACAATTGTTAATAAATGTTGTCAATCTCTTACCTCAAAGAATTATCTACCTATCTTCTTGGGGGCAGAGGTAGGCTGGGTTATATGGGCACTCCATGGCTTCTCTTACCCACTGATGCAGTATGAAGACCACATTAAAATTAATGTGTCACATAAGGAATAATGATGTCGGGAGGTATATTTCCCATATTAGGTATAAAAAGTAGATGATATACAAATAGCCACACTAACACTGTAAGGCTAGCACCTCGCATGTTGTAAGTCTAAGTGAGATATGTGCATTTCAAAGGTAAACTGTATGTTAAGTCACCACTGCCCTATCTGTATACAACTTAAAGGCAATCACAAAGACGGAAGAAATTAGGCAAGAGGGGAAATAACCTCAGATACCAAGAATTAGGTGTATGTATGCACGAAATCCAGTGTTTGATATCCTACTCCCTGGGATTCAGTGCACTTGGCTTTTCCCTGTTCTTCCCCACTGGCGGTCTAGGGACCTTGGCTATAGCTATTTGCTTTCCCAAATCCATAGAGACTACCAGGAGAGAGACGTAAGTAGGGTGATTTACATTGCTCTTACAGATACTGGTCTCGTCTGTCCCCATGTCACCACTCTGGCACCAAACATTAAACATAAATATAGTGAGAAACAAATACTAGTGTTTACAAGTATTGGGGGTTGGATGGGATCTCATTTTCCTGCTTTTGGAAACAATATTTACATCCACTTAATTAGCTCAAACTCAAAATGTCACATACTGTCATTCAAAATGGAAAGGGAGTAATGGCTCCCAAGATAGAAGAGCAAATATTTTTTATCTTTGAAAGCAAAAGCCTTAGTAACAAAAATCAAAATTCCACAATTTTTGAGCTTGAAGAAGCTTTTCAAAAGATCTAGCACAGAATTTCCAAAAATGTATGCCAAGGAATACCAGTGGGCCCTGGAAAATGCTTGTGGAAAAAAGGTTTTGTGATTTGAGAACTGCCACAGTTAATATTACTCCCAAAGCACTGAGCATATCAGAGGCTCTGAGTTTTGCCATGAAGATCCACTTTAACCGTGTATTTCTTTAAAGGAGGAAAGAGAACTAGAGAGGAAATGACATACTGAGTTCACACAGACCACCGCAGCTGTCAAAGGAAAGATCAACAGACAATGTTGAAAATCAATTTTTAGAATGTGAGTCCAACTAGGAAGTTCTTAAAGGACAATATATAAATATGTAATTCTTCACCTGTAAGCAGAATTATGTTGAGTAAGCCCCCTAACCAACATCTGTAAAATGGAATGAATTGTTACCTTAATTCTTTAAATGTGTTTTTTTTTTTAAAAAAAAAAAACCCAAAGTAACAAAAGCCTGAGACCATTTCTGTTCATCCACAAAAGAAATCAGAACCACAGCAGACATACTTTTCAGAAGTCAGTGATGACAGGTTGTCCACCTGGCCCCCAGCCAAGATGATATTCATATCACTAAAAGTGCTGACTACTCGATGCAGGTAGTTACTGGCTCCCACCTTACAGCAGTTGTAGCCAAAGACAAGGACCACACGAAGTTCAGGGTTATCTAAAAGACCTGCGGAGAAACAAACGGCAGCAATTAAAGATGGCCTTAAAACAGAAATTATTTCAATACATGTTACAAAATAAAATGTTACTGGCTTACACTCCTAGTTAAGTGCAATTTAGTGGCTTAATCTGTCAAGTTTTCCATATTTTACCATTTTAATACAGAAAATCTTAGCTACAGTTTTATTTCTGTAAAAAAACTAAATGGCTATTTGCAAATAACACAATCAACGCAAACATGGAAGCAGCTACGCACTGAGCAGCAACCTGTGGAGGACCACGGCACAAGCTGGCTCTGCACAGGCCACCACCTGGAACAAAAGGGAACACTGGTCTACACGGAGCAGGTTTAGCAGCACAGCTGCAAGGGGAATTTAAAGATACAAACAAACAAACAAACAACAAACCAGTGCAGTGGAGAGAAACGGTGCTAATCACCTGCAGTGGGGTGAATGGGTGCCCCCCAAAAGATCTATTACAGTAAATCCCTGGAACCTATGAACGTGACCTTATTGGAAAACGGATCTTTGCAGACGTGATTAAGGACCTTGAGATGAGATCATCTGGCTTATCCAGGCGGGCTCTAAATCCAATGACAAGTGTCCTGATGCTAAGAGATATAAAAGAGAGAGAAAGAGAGGGTGGCAGTGTGATCACAGAAGCAGAAACTGGAGCGATGCAACTGTCAGGAACGCCAGTGGCCACCAGAAGCAGGAAGGGACAAAGAACAGATTCTTCCCTAGAGCCTCCAGGGCAGTGCAGCCCTGTTGACGCCCTGATTTCAGACCTCTGGCCTCTTGATAGTGACAGGATAAAATTTCTGTTGTTTTAAGACACCAAGTTTCTGGTACTTTGTTATAGCAGCCTTAGGAAACTACTATAGCACTGAAACACAGGCTTTACCCACCTCCTCCGGGAAAGCGGGTGGGAGTGAAGGCGGGTCAGCCACTGGAAACTCCTGCCAAAGCAGGACGGTGTCCAGGACGGTGTCCCAGTCTGTGGCGTACGAACTAAAAGCCGCTCCCACTGAGGGGCAGCAGAGTCTCCCGGAGACAGGCTGTGCTCGCATTGCCCACGGCCCCCAGGCTTTCAGCGGAGACTCTGGCACCTTGTCACAGACTGGCAGTTGGAAATGTGCCAGCATTACCAGAGGTGGCTTTGGGGAGAGGGAAAAATCCAAAACCGAACCACACTTGTGTTTCCACCTGACTCAGCTACGTGACTTCCATCTTGACAGACCCACGGTGAAGGTTACCAGGCTCACTCACAGAAACGTGTGTGAATGACCACTGACTAACACCAAATACTGACTTAGTCTGGGAAACTGCCTCTGGTTCGTTTCTAATTCTCCACACAGTAAATCACGGACTTGGACACTGAAAGGAGTATTAGTACTTTCATGACACCATATACCCCAAACCATGACTACGGGGTCTTTTTTCCCTATAGACTAGCCCAACAGATTTCAAAAGAATATTTTTTCCTTTTTAGAACAAATTTTCAGGGTTGGAAGAGGCCTGTGAGATCAACAATCTTATTTACAAACCAGGATTAACAATGCCAGAGAAGTGACTAAACCTAGGACGGTATCATGGCGGACTCTAGATTAAAACCCTTATCTCCTGACTTTCAGGGCTTTAGGTTTTAGAAACCTAAAGACTTCTAAATCTCTATCTTTCCTACTGTTTTCTAAGCTCCAGATGCTCTTTTACAATTGTCCACTAAACATTTTCATCTGCACGTTCTAAAGACACCACCTTCATTCATTTAACAGACACATACCCAACATCTTCCCCAGTGGTACTGTTCTCAGCTAATGGAACCCCCTACACACACACACCCTAGGAAAGTGGAATCACACTCCCCTACCCCAACTTAGAGAATAAACCCGCCTAGGCTAAGGCTGGCTGTCTGACAGAGCAGGCTCTCTATTTAACCAACAGATTGGTGCTTCAGTTAAAACAGAGGAAAGGTACAACTCAAACTCCCTGCCACTCAAAATTGAAAGGCCTAAAGTATGTATGGCCTGAGAATTGCATCACTCAGCTTCACACAAGGTGAGGGGCAGTGCCAGTTCTTCCCCAAAGATTCTGAGGTCCCCTCCAATTTGCCGTAAAGAATCATCAGGGATCCAGTATTCTGGGCCACTTACCATAGAATATGACTAATAATTTGATTCTAGAATTTTTTAAAAAATGGTTGAGGTAGCAGGAGCTTACTTCAACCATTAAAAACAATCCCACAAAAGCATTTCATAAGGCACTTGAAATAGTGTAACCTTTCCGGTGAACCTTTCAAGATGGTAAGCTGGTTGCAAAATGTAACCTCTGGTAACAGAACAGATTGCCCTGCCATGTAGGATTGGTAACTATAATCAAGTTAAATACTGTGGGTGTCTACCAAGAAGTGTCTTAGTTTTAGAATAGTATGAAACTATTTTTTGTGTGTTTGTTTGTTTGTTTTTTTTTGAGACAGAGTCTCACTCTGTTGCCCTGGCTAGAATGCTGTGGGGTCAGCCTAGCTCACAGCAACCTCAAACTCCTGGGCTTAAGCGATCCTCCTGCCTCAGCCTCCCAGAGTGCTGGGATCACAGGCGTGAACCACCACGCCCAGCCTGAAACTATTCTTTCTAGCAAGAATCCTGTTAGGTCAGTTTAGCAAAGAATTACCACCACTTAAGAATTTTTCATCCACCAACCCCCTACCCCCACCGTGACCCTGCTCCTTGGCTATAAATCCCCACTGGTCTTTGTATTTAGAATTGAGTCCAATCTCTCTCTCCTACTGCGAAACCACATCACAGCAGTCCCCCTGAATAAGTTAGCCTTCCTCTTTAACAAGTATCAGCATCACTTTTTCTTTAACACCACCTTCCTGTCACTTAGCTTTCTCAAGGGCTGGGCAACTTCAAAAAAGCAGAGCGAGTTCAATCAATCCCCTTAGCACCAATTCTCTCGGCTTCACACCTGGTCACTGCTAATCACCCCTAGAGATTCTTTATAATATCCCTAGGTAATTTGAGAACTTTGTCCTTCTTTGAATTTTTTTGGAATCTGACAAATCATTAAAGTTTTTGTTTATACCCCTCTTGGTTGCTGGTAGAATTCAGGAAGAGTACTCAAAGGACCAGAAACAGGACACAGAAAGGACCTGAACAACCCACAAGCTAGATCACTAGATTACCAATGTCACAACAAACACAGCATTTCACTGTTCTAAGCACTTTACAGAAATTAACTTATTTAATGCCTGTAAAAACACATTAGGTACTGTTTAGCTCCTACAAAGTCTGTGAGGACCCAATGGCTTTCAAAATTCACATTAAACATGCAAATTATATCCATATTCTAGGACCTAACCCAGAACAGACGTAAGTAAATCAAATACACACCCCAGAACTGGCTGCCAGAAAGGAACTGGTGCCTGCTGAGCTACGGAAAACACAAGACACTTCCCACTCCTCTCCTTCCAAGAGCAAATGCAACTGGATTCTTCAAGAGCTTCCTCTCTTGACCCTAAAATATAAAAACCAATGGGAGAGCTTTTCTAATGGGAATCTCTGCAAATAAAACTGAAATTGAAAATCACCATGCCCCAACAGGTAATGTTACAGGTTTGAGCTTCTAGGAGAACATCAGAAGGACATGTTTGTAAAAGGAACAGAGAGAAAGGACCACAGGTGTGAGGCAACTAGTAGAGCTAACCACCTCAAGCATTCCCAGAGGAGGAAAGGCCCTTAAACTCAAGCCCACCTTATGAGCAAGCAGCAGTGCTGAGGCTGCCTTCTCCAGCTCTCTCATCTGTGGTACAGACAGATGGTCGGAGCCTCCAGGCACTGCTCCGAGTGCTAGAGGTGGATTACAGGAAGCCTTAGGAGAAGAAGTGCACGAGCACTGTCAGGGAGGGAGGCTCCTCCCGCCCCTGCAGCTGTGGCTTTCAGACTGTGCCCTAGTGGGCTGAGAGTTCCAAAGAAGCCCCTGGGGTACATGGGGGAGAAACTAAGCAACCTCAGTCCTAGGCCTACTGCACTTCCTTCAACCTAAGCAGCCCTGCATTTATCTGCTTTATTTTTACGTTGGTGTCCTATGTAAGACTGTATTTAGAAGTGAGCTGTTTAAAAGAAAAGTTAAATGGTTCAAGAAGCTCCTTACTGAGTAGTCTCAATAAAGTCTTCAACATAAGCACAAGGGAGGGACGTTATAATGATACTACATTAGTACCAACCTGGACAATCAACACCCACTACTGAGCCCCCTTCCCCGCCCCTCCTCCTCACATCACTGACGCTAGTGGCCTCAGCTGCCATTAATTACCTGGTCCGGCCCACTCTCCAGAGCTCCAGACCCATGTAGTCAACTATCTAATCAATATTCAACATGTCAGAAACAGAACTGATGATCTGATTCCTCTAAACTGTGCCTTGTAGTCTATCCTCACCTCAGTGGTACTGTGCAGCTTCCCTAGCCAGAAACCTGGGTGACACTGCTGCCACCTCCCTCATTCTCAACACCTAGCATTTCATCAGTCTACCACATCCTGTCCACTCACCTCCAGATGTCATCTCGAATCCATCCAGGTTTCAACTCCCTGGCCACTGCCCTAATCCAAGCTGCCACATCCTCTTGCCTTAAGCACAACAGCCTCCTGTTTTTCCTGCATCTACTTTTTTAAAAATTTATTTTCATTGACAAATGAGAAATATATATATTTATCATGTACAACAAGGTGTTTTGAAATATATATACACTACTGAATGGTTAAATCAAGCTAATCCTGCATCCACTCTTACATTCCTCCAAACTGATCACACCGCAGCCAGAGGAGTGTTCTCAAAAGACCTATCTGATGATGCCACTCTTGTTTCAAAGCCTGGCTTCCCGCTGCCCATCTGGGGTATGTCCTGCAAGGCAGGACCTGGCCTCCTGCCCGCCTCCTGTCCAACTCCACCTTACACCAAGCCCCTGCCTGCTGTCACTACTGTTAGACACACTGGTATTTATGGTTCCCAGATGAGCTATGAGAATCCACATTTATATCCTGAAGGGGAGGTGGCAGGTCCTTTCTATTTCCTGTCCCTTGTTCTCTTGGCTACTGTTTTTACTGTTTGTTTGTTTTTTTTTTCCTTTTGGTCTGCAACCTGGAGAGAAGGTAAAGACCACCTGCAATACTGCTCCCCACTGCACACCTGAGGGCTGAGTCTGTCCACTCAAGCCTCGTTCTCGTCGTCTTAGGGCTGTCAAAATGTCACTTTGCCAACACCCGGCCTCGATTAAGTCCCCTATGTCTTACAGCACACCTGTGCTTCTACCTGGTAGCACTCAGCACATCTGTGGTGGTTTATTCAAAGTCAGCCTGCTCTGCAAGACTGGAAGCTCCAGGAGCAGTAGCAGCGTGTCAAATGCAGTGACTGGCACACAACATACAAGTAGTTTTCTAATAAATAAACATCGGCTTTTTATGAAACTTTGCTGAGGTATTTTTGCTTTTATTCCATAAAAATTAAGTTTGCCCATTTGTGTTTTTTTTTCATTCCAGAGACCCATTTTAACACAGGATACCACATACATCTTAGAACAATCTATGCCTTATTTTAAAAATGTACCATATTTGGTAAGATTTCTCCAAAAAGAATTTAACAATGTGTATGTATAAAATTATATGTGCTATGACACTGGGGCAGATTATGACATCTCCTACACACAAGGTCTAGCAAAACTATAATTATCAAACACAAGGTCGCTGTCTTCAGGGGTACTGCCAATTTCATGAGAGAATTTAGCCCCTTCTTTGTTTTTGTGAGCTTTTCATACGAGGTCTTACAGTCACTGTAGCTAAGCACTGTAAGGCAGGGGGAGACAAACTATACACGGGCCAAACCCAGCCCACCTTCTATGTCTCCTTTTGTAAATAAAGCTTTATTGGAACACAGCTATCACTTATGCATTATGTATGGCTGCTTTTGCACTCCAGCAGCAAAGAATAGACACAGCTGGCACCACATGGCTGGCAAAACCTAAAATATTTACTATCTGGCCCTTTACAAAAAAACTTTGCCAACCTCTAGGAGATATGAATAGGATGCTTTGAGTGTTGAAGAACACAGAGAAGACTGGCTCCAGGTATTTGGTTCAGGAATGCAGGCTGGGACTGAGCAGAAGGCGTGTCCCATGTCACAGCCTCCAGGCAGTCACTCCTCGCCCACTTTAGATTACTACATCTTCTTGAGCACGTAAGAGACAACGGTCCAAATGTAGACAGTCATCCCTCAGCATCCGTGGGGGATGGGTTCCAGGACCTCCCTCGGATTCCAAAATCTGTGGATCTTCAAGTTCCTGATATAAAATGGTGTAGCATTTGCATATCACCTATGCACATCCTCCCGTACACTTTAAATCATCTCTAGATCACTTACAGTACCTAATACAATGGGAATGCTATGTAAATACTTATTATACTGTATTGTTTAGGGAATGACACAAAAAAAGACTGTACATGTTCAGTATAGATGCTTTCTTCCCCCTTCTCAAACATGTCTGATCCGCAGTTGGTTGAATCCATGGATGCAGAACCCAGATATAGAAGGCCGACTATACATAAAATTAGGACACAAAATAGCATGTGAAAGAAAAGAGATTATTATCTCAAGCTAGGCAAAGATTCAATTTCCAGAAGGCCATGAACAGGATGAAAATGGTGCCTTGGAATAAGCCAACAATGCTGACAGCAAGTGGCTCAGGAAAGGAACCCCATAAGAAACCATCAGAGAGCAGAATAATTCTGGGGTTGTTTCTCCTTTCAGTTTTCTCCTTCCTATACTTGGCCCTATAATGCAAACATGCTCTAACAAATGTAACAATTTTATCATAAAGTGGATGGTTTCTTCTCCTCAAGATTTTGGCTTTTTGTAAACTGACAAACTAGGATTCCAGCTTAAACCAGTTCTGTGTATGAGGACCTCATCGAGGATTCCCAAGGTGCTCCAGGGGGACAGAGGAGGGAAGTGCCCTATCAGGTTTAGCCATATGACCTTTAGGAGAAGCACTGAATTAAAAACCAAAACAAGCATCTCTAGTGGGGTTTCACTGTTCCCTATTTCTTCTCCCGGTCCTGCTTCCCCTGTCCCAGCGTTCCCTGTTTCTGCTCAAAACTCAAGAGTCATCACTGAGTCCCCAGCCTCCCTGCTCCACACCCAATCAACCTGGTAGTTTCCTCCAATCAATTCCCTACTCTTCACACCCTGGTGTTATTTCTTGCCTAGACTCTTAAAGAGGGCTCCTACCTGGGCTCTCACTTCCAGCATCTCCGCACTACGCAGGGCTGCATCCACTGCCACCCAATCCATCTCTGAGTGACAGCAGTCATTACTGAGGACAGGACCAAGTCCAGACTCTAACCTGGCCGCACCGCAACCCCTCTTTTGTTCTAGCGATTCCCCTCACACACCCTTTGCTTGCAAAACTGATTTACTCTTTCCCCAACATGCTCTGTGGTTAGCTGGCTCTGTGCCTGTGCTTCCCTATTCTTTCAGCCTGACAAGGATGAGTAACATCCTTACCTCTCATATGCCCTCTCATCCTTCCAGGGTTTGAACACTACGCGCTCCGTGAAACCTCCTTGACCTGCCTCCCAGTGGCAGGACCCTACGGCAATCTACCACGCCACCTCCTGGCATAGCTCACATCCTCACTTGGGTTATAACCATACAGTCATGCTCCACAAAACAACACTTCCGTCAAGGATGGACTGCACATACGACGACAGTGGTCCCATAAGATTATAATGGAGCTGAAAAATTCTAGCCCCCTGGTGACGTCACAGCACAATGCGTTACTCGAACCTCCGTGATGCTGCTGCTGTGAATGAACATGCGGCCCCGCCAGTCACACAGCAAGTGCAGCACATCCAACCGTGCACAGCACATCACTCTAGATAATGACAATGAGCAACCATGTTACTGGTTTATGTACTTACTATAATATACTTTTTGTCATTATTTTAGAATGTACTCCTGATACTTACAAAAAAAAAAAAGTCAGCTGTAAAACAGCCTCAGGCAGGTCCTCCAGGAGGTGCTGCAGAAGAAGGCATCGCTGTAACAGGAGATGACAGCTCCATGTGTGTCACTGCCCTTGAAGACCTCCCGGTGGGACAAGACACGGAGGTGGCAGACAGTGACAGTGACGGTCCTGGCCCTGTGTAGGCCTAGGCCAATGTGTGTGTTTGTGTCTTAGTTTATAACAAAAAGCTTAAAAGTAAAAATAGTAAGTAAAACATTTTGAAAGTAGAAAAAAGCTTACAGACTAAGGATGTATTTTGTACAGCTGTACAGTGTGTGTGTTTTAAGTGAAGTGTTATTTTATTACAAAAGAGTTAAAAAGCTAAAAAAAATTTTTTTAAAGTTTATGAGGTAAAAAAGTTATAGTAAGATAAGTTAATTTATTATTAGAGAAAGAAAATTTTTAAGATAAATTTAGTGTGGCCTAAATGCACAGTGTTTCTATAGTAGAGCACAGTGCTGTCCTGGGCCTTCACATTCACTCACGACTCAGTGACCCAAAGCAAGTGCTAGTCCTGCAAGCTCCGTGCATGGTAAGAGTCCTACACAGATGTACCATTTTTAAAAAATCTTTTATAAGGTATTTTTACTGTACATTCTCTAATGTTTAGATATGTTCAGATACACACATAGATACTGGTGTTACTGGTGCGTACAGTATTAAGGACAGTAACGTGCTGTGCAGGTTTGCAGCCTCGGAGCAGCAGGCTGTACAGCACAGCCCAGGTGTGCAGCAGGCTACGCCACCTAGGGTCGTGTAAGTACACTGTATGATGCCTGCACAAAGACGACACTGCCTAGCAATGCATTTCTCAGAACTTACCCCCACTGTCAAGCAACACCTGCCTGTATAAGTATCTTTCACACCCTTCCTAGAATGTCACTAAGACAGAATCTGCACTCAATTCGTTTTTCTAACCCTATGAGACCTTTTAATAAACTATATAAAATTAATAGAGGATTTCTACATCATGAACCAACTGTATATAGCCAACTCCTTGTCAACATCAACATGTATTTCTTCTTCCTTCCCTGTACTAAATGTGCTGCTGTAATCCTTTCCAGAGTCTAAGTTGTCCTGAACTGATTTACTGCAAGACCTTCAATGGCAGCTGACACTTTTACAAACTGCAAATGGCTCTCAGACCAACATGTCTGACTACAGCTTCTCCTTTGAGTTTTACACCTACTATTTTCTAACCACCTGACCAATTCTGAATATGATCAGGTTTGCTGAATGTTGTTAGCTCCAGCTAGCCTTCCAACCTCGGGTCGCATTATGATGACAAGCTCACCTGAGCCTGGCTACATGGCTACATTTGCCCCTAAATTCTTTTTCCCTTTACACTTAACATTGGGTCAGTTTAAAGGCACTATCTGATCTTTTCTCTAAAGGAAGTTTAGCATCAACTTAGGGTAGCTTTAACCATTCAGTTAACTTTACTGTTTACATACCCCAGTAGCCTTCGCTCTCTATTCCCATCAGAGTTCAGCTTCCTCGTCGGTAGTATTCCATGATAAGTTTTGCCTGGCAAAGCTGTGGTGAGGATTAGAAATAACACAGTGCCCAGCATACGATACCTCCATGAATGTCAGCCATCGTTGTCACTATAAGCAAAGACATACGCGAGCTCCTCTGGCATGCTGCTTCTGAACGGGCTGACAAGGACACCTAAGACCCCTGGCTGCCCTTACACCGTCCCTGCTGGAGCTCCCTCTAGCCTAGTCCTCCACAGACCATGAGGCCAACGCTAGCCTTCCATCCACCATCTGCTGAACAAGGCATGTTGCTAAGCACTTTTACACAAATCATTTCATTCAATCCTCACAACTCAGTTATTTCCAATTTATGGATGAAGAAAACAGAGGGTTACAAAAGTTTAAAAACTTGCTCTCAATAAGAGAGCCAGAAAGTAGCAGAACTAGGGCAGCTATAAGCCTGTATTCTTTTTTTTAAAGGTTGACTACCTTCTATTTATTTATTTGACAGATTAAATTGTACTTACTGTATACAACATGATGTTTTAAAGTCTCTAAACATTGCGAAATGGTTATATCTAGCTAATTAACATATATACAATGCACATACTCCTTTTTTTTCTGATCAGCAAATGAAATTTTCCCTTTCCTGCTATATATATATATATATATTTTTTTTTTTTTTTTTTGAGACAGAGTTTCACTCTGTCACCTGGCTAGAGTGCAGTGGCGTCATCACAGCTCACTGCAAGCTCAAATTCCTGGGCTCAAGTGATCCCCCTGCCACAGCCTCCCAGGTAGCCGGGACTACAGGCGTGGACCACCATACCTGGCTATTTTTTTTGTTTTTAGTAGAGGCAGGGTCTTGCTCTTGCTCAGGCTGGTCTCAAACTCCTGACCTCAAGCGATCCTCCCATCTCAGCCTCCCAGAGTGCTGGGATTACAGGCGTGAGCCACTGTGCCCGGTCTGCTATACAATTTTTTATTTCTGCTGGGTTGAGTGCCATTTCAAATAAGGGAGGCTTATCTCTATAGGCTGGCTGATTTATGTAGAAGTGAGGTGTTACCGTTGAATTGTTTTTATGCCAACATTGAGTTTTTTAATAGTGATTATTTTAAGGAGTAAAACAAGTCCCATGAGTTTATCTGCAGATGTGGATGAAGGGACTTCACACCGCTTTGCTGTGCCTTACTGTATTAAGCTTTCCCATCAAAGCCGAGGCATTAAGCCAACTCTTTACCTCTGCAAACTCACCTCTCGTGACTCCATCATACTTCCTGCAGATGTTTCCTAGTGCACCCTTGCTTAATAGATTCTTCCTTAACAACTTCTACCTTTCCTAACACTTACGAGGTTCACTACACTTAATTCCTATCTTTCTCATTAGTCCCCTGCATCTTCTAAAATGTTTTACAATAAATGCTTATTACTAGTATAAAAAAGAAATAAAAGTTTAAAAAAACTTTTCAGCTTCAAAAAATAAAAATAGGGCAAAATAAAAAACTAATAGAGCAAGAATTCCTTCAAAATTCAGAATTACATACAAATAAGTTTTATTATTAACAGAGTACTGATGAGAAACTTTTCATCTCTAGTTCTCTTAGGCTTTAATATGTCACATAATTCTAAAAGTAAATCAATTCGACAAAAATTTACTGCACTAGCCTCTGTTAGTCACTAGTTTGAATTACCTACATCTCCGCTAACATTCTCCCAAAGGAGCCAAGTATCTACCAACCAGCCAGAAATAAAAACAGAACAAAATTCATCAACAAAATGAGCAATTAATGATAAATAATAGTAACTTACCTACTTCAGTGAGTTGATGTCTTTCTAATGTTAAGTTCTTCGGATCCTTAATAAAATGAAAGGGCTGTATTTTTATTCCTTCAATTTGAGGGAATAACAGAGCAAAACCAGATTCTCCAATTTCTATTTCCTGAGGTCGACTGCTACCTGATCCCATTGGAGTCACTAAGGAAAAAGTTAAACAAATTTGTGAACAGATTGAGTAAAAAGGGGAATTTAATTTGGCAACAGTGTAGATTAGCCAGCCCGACCCAGATAACTACCATTCAGCTCACAAAGACAATCATCAAGCCGATGGGTCACTATCTGTGGAAAAGTTTTCCAGCTTTGACATTTCAAGGTGTAGTGTCATGATGTCTGCAACTTAACTTTCAAATAGTTCAGAGAGAAATGTTTTTGTAAACAAACTGAGAAAAAGCAAACGCTGCAAAATTTTTTCAATCATTGAATCCAGACGAAAAATATATGGGTGTTTACCATACTGTTCTATCATTCTTTCAACTTTCCCATAGGTTTGAAGTTTTTCAAAATAAAGAGTTGGGGGGTAGTAAATACACTTTCATAGCAATTTCACTTTTTAAAATTTTCCCTAAAGATATTTGACAATCATATGAAGTATATATACACACAAGTAGTTTTATCACAGAATTTTTAGTAGGAAATAAAAGAAAAAAACTTCAATGTCCTAACTGGTATTTAGATTAAAAGTTACATTTGTATAATACAATGTAGCCATTAAAATGATGACAGGTGTATACTTACTGACATGGAAATATGTTTGTCATATGCTCTGAAATTTAAAGGCAGATATTATAGACTAAATTGTCCCCCCCCCAATTCATGTGTTGCAGCCCTAACCCCACTATGTGGCTGTACTTGGAGATAAGGCCTTATAACACACAGTTAAGATTAAATGAGGTCATATGGGCCCTAATCCAACAGGACTAGAGTCCTTGTAAGAGGAAAGGACACAGAAGAACGCATGAGAAAGCCACTGTTTGCAAGCTTCAGGGAAACCCATGCTGATTTTGGACTTCCAGGCTCCAAAACTGTGAGAAAATAAATTTCTGTTTTTTAAGTCATCCAATCTATGGTATTTTGTTATGGTAGCCCTAGGAGACTAATACAGTAGGCCATAAGTCTATAGAAAATTACATTCTGGTTTTATATATATTAACGTATGTTAACATCATAACGTTAATAGAGTGGCATTCTGTGGTGCTTAAAGGTGCTTAATTTTTTTTTTTTTTGCTTACTTGTATCTTCTAATTTTTCTTTCTCTTTTCTAATAATAAATGATTACAACTAAAGTAAAAAAGTAATAAAGTTTTTGAAAAAAAAGGCCTTTTAAAAACCAAAGCTAGGGCAAAATGAAAAAATAATATTCATTTATAAACACCCGAAATCCTTTGTACCTCAAGAGTCTTAAATTCAGTTCAAAAGTCTTTCAGTGAAGATTAAAAATGTTAATTATGGAGTACTACTGAGTTGGAACAAAGAAAATAATATTAGCCAACATTTAACTTATTGCTTTCTGTATATTTCCCTTCTAAATGCTTTACATGTGTTAATTCATGTAAGCCTCACAACCCTCTAAGGAAGGCACTACTGTCCCCATCCCCATTTCACTGATGGGAAACTGAAGCCCCATGAAGTTAGGTAATTTGCTCAAACTCAGACAGACACTAGGTGGTACAGATGGGATTCCAATCCAAGTGTCTTAACCACTGCACCCTTACAGCCCCAACAGAATTTCTCCCCCCATTACCTATAGAAAACAATCAAAAATAATAAACAAAAATTCACCAACAGCAATCAAACATGGAAAAGGGCACAACTTCACACTATAAACCCTAACAGTGGCAGCCAAGCAGAGAAATAGAAGTTTCCTAGTAAGATCCATTTTAGCACCTAATCCCAGTCCTACCTCACTCCTACTGACCAGAAACAGGACTGGCTGAACTGACACAACTCTGAAAATGCCCATGAATATTTTCTAATTTGCATAGAGACAGAATGAGATCTTTTCCCTCTTATGATTGGCTACTAGGTATTTGTTACATTTGGTTTACACAGGTAGCCTGGAGATTTGAAATACTAACCACAATAACTTAAATATTAATATAAGTCAAATATAATACTGTAATAAATATGACTAACTTTATTGTATTTTGGATGGCCACTAATATAAATGTGCTTTTAAGCTACAAATAATTCACCCATCTACAGGATCCCACATTAATGCAAGAAAGAAATCACGAAGCTGCTAATTTCTCTCACCTATAATTCCTGGGGTCACAATCCCAAGGACTTGGCATTGTTTCGGGAATAGCTTTTCAAGGGCAAATGCTGTTTCCATACTAGTTCTTCTCCTTGCTGCAAAAATACAATAGCAAAATTATTATTTTTTTTTTTATTTTTTTTTTATTTTTTTTATTTTTTTTTTAATATGGGAAATATTCATGATAAATTATTAAGTGAACAGTGCAAGTTAAAAACAATAGTTTCATATTTTTTTCCCCACCCCCCCTTTCCCGAGTCAGCACCTTCAAGTGTTACCACTCCCCAAACGGTGCGCAATGCACTCATTGTGTAGGCATACCCCCATCCCCTCCCCCACCCCCCACCTCAGTCTGATGTCCAATTGGTGTCGTTTCCAGATTTGCAAAATTATTAAATATCATCCATTTAAAGTCAAATCTGACAATGTAAAAAAGTCATCTGACACCAGAAAGCTTTACAAAAAAGCCTAAAAGCTTTGATTAAAACAAACGTTTCCCCCATTCCGGCCCCTGCTTTATATTTTAAATTCTAAATCTGACCTTTAGCCTCAGTAGTTTGCCTTTCCCCTTTGTTCATATACTGCTTTTGCCCCAATAATGCCAAATTTAGCAGTCGCAGCTAAATGTTAGACTTACTACTGTACCTTTGTGTTCAGTTGATATACAGCATAACAACTACGTGACTGCATAAACAGTTAGCTAGACTCAAATTAGACAATGAGAGTCTGTTATCTATGTCTAACTCGGGGCCTCAGTGTGCCCATCTTGGATACTTAGTCTGCTTTTTGTCTTAGCAAGCCAAGAATGCACAATCTCTGCAGACAACTCTGGTAAATGAGACTCCATGTTCCAACACAGTAAAAGACTTCAGTAGCCAAAGTCATACATCCTGTTTTAATAATAAAAAGAAGTGCTTAGAAGATTAAAGTATTTCAAAATGAGAAAAACACCTTTCTAAAAAATTTGTTTGAATTGAACTACAAGGTTTAAAAATCAATCTGAAGCAAAAAGGGCTCATCAAGCAAGGTTCAATGACAAATATATTCATGCACATTACAGGGCGCAGTCCCAGAGCCTCAGACAGTCACCAGCTCTTCAAGACTAGTACAATATTGGGCCGGGTGCAGTGGCTCACGCCTGTAATCCTAGCACTCTGGGAGGCTGAGGTGGGAAGATCGCTCCAGGTCAGGTGTTTGAGACCAGCCTGAGCAAGAGCAAGACTCTGTCTCTACTAAAAATAGAAAGAAATGATCTGGACAGCTAAAAATATATATAGAAAAAAAAAAATTAGCCAGGCATGGTGGAACATGCCTGTAGTCCCAGCTACTCGGGAGGCTGAGGCAGGATTGCTTAAGCCTAGGAGTTTGAGGTTGCTGTGAGCTTGACGCCACAGCACTCGAGCCCGGGCAACAGAACGTGACTCTGTCTCAAAAAAAAAAAAAAAGAAAAAAGACTAGTACAATGTTGAACTCCATGCAGAAGGTACATAAGGAAACAAGAAAAATAAGCCTTTCCTTTAGATATTTACCTCTCTTATGGCCACGGCACTCTTCCAGACTAATGAACGTTTCTGAATCAGCCATGTAGAGAACAGTGTGTGGTAAGATATGAACATTCTGCAAAGAAAAAAAAATCGGAATCGGGTCCCATGAATCCCTGAGTGCTTTCACGTGGTCCCTCAAAGTGTCTCCCCGGTCCAAACTGCTGTCACCCTATCTTCCTTCAGGTCAGTGTTGGCATTCTGAGTCCATCCACTTCTCGTGCATTTTTCACTCATGCTCTTTCATTTTCAGCTCACTTACTGAGCGCCTATTTCTTCAAGCTGAACTCATTCCAGTCCTCAGGAAGCTTATTTTCATAATGGCAATTTAAGCTCTTAGAACAAAAACATCAAGTACCAGCAAAAGATGCCACTTGCTTTATTTGAACAGACATCACAGTAACAGACATCTCAGCAACAGGGAAGGCATACAGGCCGTGTCACTCTTTTCATTGTCTATCAAATCAAATAATCCAGGCCTTCATTTCCAGCCTCACTGACTGGCTTCCTCTAGGAGCCCTTAGCTTACTATTATCCAGACGTATCCACTTACGCATATGTCCTCCTGTTGCTCTTTTCTTGTGGAACTTAAAAGTGTTAAAAAAAAAAAAAAAAAAAAAGCCAGGCACAGTGGTGGCACCTGTAGTCCCAGCTACTTGGGAGGCTGAGGCAGGAGGATCCCTTGAGCCCAGGAGTGTGAGTATACAGTGGGCTATGATGATGCCACTGCACTCTAGCCCAGGGAACAGAGCAAGAAGACCCTGTCTCTTAAGTGCCACCTCCTCTACTACAAAACCTTTTCCTAGACTCCCTCAGGACTGTGGACTTCAAATGCAGCATCCCTTAATCCCAGTTATTCTTTGTGCCTGATCTCTCCTATGAGCTGTGCTTATTCAGACTCTTGTTTTCCACTAAACCTTCCAATCACAGACAAGCAGCAGAGCAGCTGAATTAAATGAAAAGGATGAAGATATTCTGTCTAGCTGGTTATTTTCAAAGATTTTTACTATGAAAATGGAATGAAGTAACTCGCTGGTTAGATGAAAAAAATGTTAGTCCATTATAATTTGGGGGACTGAGATGTTTCAGAATATAAAGATCTATATTCTATAAAGATAAAGATTCTATAAAGCTGTTTCAGAATATAATATAAAGATCTCTCTATAAACTCACAAAAGATACCAAGTCAAGACGATGACCTGTAGGCCCCAGGGACAGATAAGACCTATGGATGTAGTTTCTATGGCCCACACAGCATTTTCAAAAAATGTAAACTGGCTGCCAACTTCAAAATGCCACAGAATTTTTTACATAAAATGTGGATTTCCAGATTCTTTTGAAAAACTAGACATTCTGGTGACACTCAGACCGGGGCTAAACAGAGGCAAGCCTTCTGCAGTCTGCCATGGCTCTACCAGTCCACCGAGCGAGGGGGACTCTGCAGCTACTTGCCTGACCCTTGAGTATTCTGACCCTGTGGTGCCTGGTGCAGAGAGTAAAGGAGACAGAATTCAAGAGATTTAGGTCTCAGTGCTAATTCTGCCACAAACTAGCAGAATAACTGTCAAAGTTTTTTGGTCTCAGGTTCCCTATTCTTAAAGAAATGTTAGAGGTCTGGTCCTGAGGTTTTATGAGTCTCTCTTTTCTCACACACACTAAAAAGCAATTGCTGAATCCCCCTTCCTGATTCAGAAGCAGTGACAATGACAAGCCTCAACATGAAATTTTCTCAAAGCACAATTAAGGCAAATAGGACCACATTCCATTATTCAAAGAAGTTACAAATGGCAAGTGATTTTATAAAACTTCTAGAGGACTTTAAAATATTTCTAATAAAAAAAGTCAAATCAACTTTTTTATGGCTACGAAAGTACTGTGTCCACTAGACAATTTGAAAACACAAATAAATAGAATGTACGATTTGGATAGGGTTTCCATGTTTTTGTCTCACCAGTAGTTTATTACAATGTATATACTTCTTTAGGAGTATTACTATATGAATTTTAGTAATGATACTAATAACAGTATTTAATAACATCTGCTAAAAACTTATATTCCTGGTACTGTAGGTATGTGTTATATGCATTATCTTTTCATTATTTAATCCTTACAACTCTATATGGGAACAGGGGAATTATTATTTTTCTTTTTATTTTATGGAGATAGGACCTGTGGCCCAGAGAGATTAAGTAACTTCTTCAAATTCACACTGCTAGTAGGTGCCAAAGCTGGGGTTCACACCTCAGTCCATCTGGCCATAACAGCCACTGCAATGTATAAACTTTTAAAGCTATATAAAAATAATACCTGCTGTGGTAAAAATCTGAAAACCAAGTTTTCAAAAGCATTAAAAAAAAAAAAAAAAAAAACACACAATTCTATCCCCAAAGGAAATTTGCTAACATTTTAGTTTATTTCTTTTCTACTCTTCTTTTCTTGTTTTCAATAATTCAGATTATACTAAACATATAATTTCATAATCTGCTTTTTTCACTTTTAACATCAACATTTTCTCTTGTCATTAATGCATCTTGCAGTTTATCATTTAATGTTTTCATTTATTAGATTAACATTAAGTTGTTTTTAATTCTCCTTATGATAAATGATGCTCCAAAGAACAATTTTGTGAGTAAGTCTTTGCTTGAATTTTGAATTTTTCCAAATAACATACTTTTGGAAATTGCGGGATCTGGGCCAAAGTGCCAGAGAAGAAAGTCTTCTAACCCTCCTGCCTTTAGATACTGCCCAACTCCTTAGGATGTGAGTGCCACAACCCAAATAGGGTAAGGAGAAAATCTATACAAGGGGGAAACGAAAGATTGGTTACATATGGGGGGCACTGATCTAACATCTAAGCATATTAAGAATGATGAGAACCAGGCTTCTCATTGTCCAAAGCGAGGTACAAATATGAGCAGAAACAAAACTAGAAAGAATCCTATGTTTGATTGGAAATAGATGTACCTGTGTGAACTCATGGGTATCAACAGAAGTATAGTTATAAATGTGTGCTATGTATACACACGTATATGCATGCATTTACATACATGTACTCCTGGTTTGGAGCAGCAAACCCTCAATAGCAATGAATACACTTAGAGAGTCCAGGTTTTGGCTTCTAAATACCATTCTCTGCTACAAGGAACCAGGGCTTCTTGGAGAAATGGCTGATTGGTGCCAGGACTGAAGTAGGCAAAACACAAGACAAGCTTAGAACATCTTTGTGCCAGAAAGCAAGAAAGTGCTCAAAGATAACGTCATCTCTAAAAGACACTGAAGCCAGCCTGAAGGGACTCCCACTAGCGAAAATCGGGGGTAATCTGAGCAACCAAATAAATACTGACAGTAACAGATTATATCCCATTGAATAAGAGACCAAGAGTGTGTACAGATATAAATAAATGAATAAACTGAAACAGGATATTGACATAGTTTCAAGCTATCTCTCCACGAAACACTTATTACAGTGGAAAAGTAATTTTAGTGTAGATGCACCTTGTAGACACCACCTTAATCAAGTAATCAAAGGTAGTATCATCAGCAATGGGACAAATGGAAATCATATGCCACCCAAAAGGATGCTGTAAGAGCACAGCATCACCTCTGTGCTATTCCTGCCAAAAATACATGATCTGAATCTAGTAAGAAACCTCGGACATGGTCAATTGATAAATGTCCCACAAAATTACTGGCCTATAACCTTCGTAAGTGTCAAAGTTGGGAAAGTCAAGAAAGGCTTGAGAAACTGTTCCAGATCAAGGGAGATTAAAGAAACATGCCTTGTTGGCCGGGCACAGTGGCTCACGCCTGTAATCCTAGCACACTGGGAGGCCAAGGCGGGCAGATCGTTTGGGCTCAGGAGTTCAAGACCAGCCTGAGCAAGAGCGAGACACTGTCTCTACTAAAAATACAAAGAAATTATCTGGACAACTAAAAAATATATATATATAAAAGAAATTAGCCGGGCATGGTGGCGCATGCCTGTAGTCCCAGCTACTTGGGAGGCTGAGGCAGGATTGCTTGAGCCTAGGAGTTTGAGGTTGCTGTGAGCTAGGCTGACGCCATGGCACTCTAGCCTGGGCAACAGAGCGAGACTCTTTCAAAAAAAAAAAAAGTTCTAAAATAAATAAAAAAAAGAAAAAAAATACTTGCTTCAAGGGAGGGTCTGAGCAGCACTATTACAACAGTGAAAATCTGGATACTTAAATACCCAAGATTTGATGAACAGCCAAATAAATCATGGCACATCCTTACAGCATAGTCACTAAAACTGATGTCTACAAAAATCTTTTCACGGCATGAGAAAATGTTCCCTAAATTAACAAAATTGGGATTAAAAAAAAGTTCTCAAAGATTGACCACTAATGCTGCAAGTGACTGCATGACACCCCTTTTTACTTGCCTCAAGCTCCTCTGCGACCACACGAACCAAGCAATGCCCCTGAAAGTGGCCTGCCTCGGCCAGGCCTGCGGAGATCCAGGTCACACTTCGATGGGTCCGCAACACTCTCCGCACACACTCCCTCCATAAGCGGCACACGCTGGGGACGCAAATGCACAAAAGATTGCTAACTCACGTTCATCTCTCCGGCTGCTCAAAGCCCCCCACCCGCTGCGAAGCAGCAGGAGATCCCCGCGGGATCCAAGGCCCCGGCAGAGGGCGCTGCTGCGGAGGCACGCCAGGCGCGGAGAAGCCCCAGCGGGACTTCGCCCTCAGGGAGCCCAGGTGAGCAGTTCGGCAGGCTAGCTCGCGGGTGGGGTCGGCCCAGGAAAGGGAAGGGAGCCGGGCACACTCTGGGTCTCGCAAATGGGTCCCGATGGCCTCTGTACCCCCGCCAGCCCGGGACATCCCCGAGGTAAGCTGCCCGCCTCCTCTCCTCACCCGGCCGCTCGCAGCAGCGCCTTGGCGGGCAGGAAGGCGAGCACACGCTCCACCACCTCCGCTAGGTTACTCAGCACGAAGGTGCCCCGTGGGTCTGCGGAGGAGGAGCCGCAGCGGTCTCCGCCACCGCCCACCGGCTCCATCCTCACCAACCCGCCGGAGCAGGCAGTACGGCGGCCCGGAGGGACCGGGCTCGGCCGGCACGAGACTGCCGGGCCCGGGCGCACTGAGCAGGCGCGCGCGCCACTTCCGGCCGGGCGGGGAGGCGGGGCCGCGGCGGGGCGGAGTCGTTTCCGGTGCCGGTCTAGGAGTGCCCGCCTGTGCTCGGAAGTCGGGCCGGTGCCCAGTAGTCTCCTGGGACTTTCTGAGAGGCCTCCCGAGTCAAGACATGTTCTCCTCCCTCTGTGCCTCTCACTGCACCTGCGCTGCGGTTTCTTAGTTCACATGTTTGTCTAATCCATGTGTTCTTTTAAGGCAGGGACTAGGTAGCATTTATTGGTCGTTATAGTCCCAATGCCTGTTAAACAACATGAGCCCAATTTTTGAACCAACAGCATGTTTTTAAAAAACTGCCTTAGTGTGTGAAAACCACAGCTTTTATTCAACACCTTGTGAACTCTGTCAACTAGTTGTCACCTTCAAGTTTTGATGTGTAAAACGGCATAAATAGCACCTGCCATTCTAAGGTGGCTCACTAATTGCTGTGAGGAGACGCCCCAAGCCGCGCACCAGTTCCACACCAGTAGCACGAGAATCACCTGGGAATTTAAGTGTTGGCACCTTCTCAATCCTTACTCCAGGGCTACTGAATCAGACACGGGAGTGAGGCCCAGCAGTCTACGTTTTAACAAACTTTCCGGTCATTTTGATACATGCTCAAGTTGAGAATGCACGACAGAAGGAATGGAAACACAGCAGACAGCTGCGTCCCCAACCTAACATGCGTCCTTCCAGACGCTTCCTTTGCTGAGAGTGTCCTGATTTGATTCCCAGCTCTCGAGGGTAAACTTCGTTAGTCTAAACTAGTGATTCTCATTTTGGCCTCAGGACCCCTTTACACTCTTAAATACTGACACCACCAAAAAGCTTATGTGTGTTATGTCTATCATTATTTACCACATAAAAAATTAAAATATCTTAATTTAAAAATAAATCAATTACACATTAATATTTTTATGTAAAATAACCATTTCCCAATCTTCCTCCCCCTAATAATGAATAGTATGACATCACTTTACATTTTGCAAATCTCTAATTTCTGACTTAATAGAAAACAGCTGGATTCTACTCTGCACTACTACATGTCATGTAGCCTCTGGAAAACTCCACTGCACACTCATGAGAATGAGTGAAAATGGGAAATGTTTTAGTATTACAAAAAAAAAAATAGTTTTAAATAATTTTACGCTTTGTATGGAATCAGAGAAGACCCCGCTTAGCAAAAGCAATTTTAGGTAATAAGAACAAAATGGGAGATATTAATTTACCAGACTTCAAACTATACTACAAGGCTGTGGTTATTAAAACTGCATGGTATTGGCACAAGTGCAGGGACATAGACCAGTAGAACAGAACAGAAAATCCAGATATAAAACCATCCTCATATAGCCATCTAATCCTTGACAAAGCAGACAAAAACATACTCTGGGGAAAAGAATCCTTATTCCATAAATGGTGCTGGAAAAACTGGATAGCCACATGTAGAAGATTGAAACAGGACCCACCCCTTTCACCTCTCACAAAAATCAAATTTAAACATTAGGTGTGAAACTATTAGAATTCTAGAAGAAAATGTGGGAAAGACTCTTATAGACATTGGCCTAGGCAAAGAATTTATGAAGAAGACCCCAAAAGCAATCACAGCAACAATAAAAATAAATAAATGGGACCTGATTAAATTAAAAAGCTTCTGCACAGCCAAAGAAACAGTCACAAGAGCAAACAGACAACCTACAAAATGGGAAAAAAAATTTTGCATGCTACACATCTGATAAAGGACTGATAACTAGAATCTATTTAGAACTCAGGAAAATCAGCAAGAAAAAAAATCAAACAACCCTATCAAAAAGTGGGCAAAGGACATGAATAGAAATTTTTCAAAAGATAGAACAATGGCCAACAAACATATGAAAAAATGCTCAACATCGCTAATCATCAGGGAAATGCAAATCAAAACCACAGTGAGATATCATCACTTAACTCCAGTGAGAATGGCCTTTATCAAAAAGTCCCCAAACAATAAATGTTGGCGTGGATGCAGAGAGACAGGAACACTCATACACTGCTGGTGGGACTGCAAACTAGTGCAACCCCTGTGGAAAGCAATATGGAGATACCTTAAACAGATACAAGTAGACCTACCATTTGATCCAGCAATCCCATTATTGGGCATCTACCCAAAAGAACAAAAGACATTCTATAAAAAAGACATCTGCACTTGAATGTTTATAGCAGCACAATTCACAATCGCAAAGATGTGGAAACAACTCAAATGCCCATCAATACATGAGTGGATTAGTAAAATCTGGTATATGTATACCATGGAGTATTACTCAGCTATAAGAAGTAATGGTGATATAGAATCTCTTATGTTCTCCAGGATACAGTTGGAACCCATTCTACTAAGTGAAGTATCCCAAGAATGGAAAAATAAGCACCACATGTACTCACCAGCAAATTGGCTTCCCTGATCATTACCTAAGTGCACATTTGGGAATAACACCAATTGGGGGTTGGGCAGATGTGGTGGGGGGGTAGGGGAGGAGGGTGTATACCTACATAATGTGTGTGATGCGCACTGTCTGGGGAATGGACACGCTTTAAGTTCTGACTCGGCGGGGGGGGGGGGGGGGCATGGGCAATATATATAACCTAAACTTTTGTGCCCCCATAATATGCTGAAATAAAAAAAAAAAAATAGCATGTTAAAAAAATCATTGTAAAGCACAAATTGAAAAAAATATAATAGTTTTGACCATACAAACCTCCCGAAAGGGTCCCAGGGTTCCCCAAATTATGCTTTGAGAACCATCTGTCCAAACTAATCATGATGTTTCATTCTTTTCACCAGGCACTGGTTTAGGGGTGGGCACAGCAGGCCCTTGCTCTAACCAAGGAAAAGCGAGAGGTAGTGTGCTTGGGGTAGGGCTTCCAAAGATTTCCTCACCTCTTAAGGAGACACTAGAAGAGAGTGCCATTACTTACCTCTGCCTCTGGGCCAAGTAAGGTGGCTGACATCCAAACATATCATTCAGTCAAAAGATGAAAACATGGAAAAATCTCAAAGCAGCAAAGCCCCAATGTGCTGTGCCTGGAGCTGTCCCACCCTCTGTATTTCTTGTCTATGAGATAACCTGAAAACTGTGTGCAAGGAGGCCTTGGGTATGGTAAGACGGAGACTTTTGTAACCAGGGTAGAATTAGGGACAGCCATCAAGAAAGTGGGTCTTGAATTTATATTAAAGAATGAGTATGGAAGAGGAAAAAGGCTGAGGAAAAGCTGAGTATATCAAGTGTGTAGACACCATTTCTAGGTTCTCTCACTTTCTCTTATTAAATCAATCTGCCGTTCTTCCTCTCAAGCCTCCCTTTACGCAATCCCTCCTTAAATATCCTATTCCAAGAAACTCAATAGAGCCTACAGACACCTGAAGCAGAGTATGTCTTATGAGGGAAAAGTGACAAAATAATTTTTAAATGGTTCTTTATTCATAAACTTGATGCAAGTTTACAAAATTTACTGTACATTGCCAAATAAATCTGCAATGAAAAATAAAATCAAAAAAAAAAAAAAAAGCATGCCAACTGTGCAGCTGTCAATCTGCTAGCCATCAGGATATTAAAGAATTCAATAATGTATTCAAGATTTAGCCTTAGGTTTAAGGAACTTAAGGAACTTTAATGCTTTAAAGAATTCTGCCTCGTCACTTGTTATCTGAGTAACTGGCAATCAGAACTTTATATAAATGTAACCGAGTGAACAATAATACTATAAAGTCTTCATCTACTGCCCTCTTAACCAAAACAGAATCAAAAGAAATTAAACACACACAATAATGCAGAAGTGCCAAGTCTCTTGAATATGGTTTACAAAGTTAAAAACTGAATCTTAAACCAAATGCGTAAGAAACACTTTTGAACTTTGTAACTGGTTTGTGCAGAAAAGTGTGCTTCTGGATTTCTTTTTAAAAGTGCTTAATAACTACAATTTACTTTTAAATCAAACTTGGGCATATAAAAAAATCGATTACCAACTACACAGGACTGATTCAGGTAAGGCAGTAAAATGGAGAGTACCTTGATTTGAGTCAGGTTTTATAAAAGAATTAACATATGGAGAGTTCCTATTAGTCTTTCATTGTAAAAGCCATTGTTATGACTATAGCAAAACTTTTAAGAGTCTCCAAATTAGGTATCTTTTTGTACTTGACTGCAGCTTTTGCTCAAGGAGTCTTTGTGCCAATCACTTTATAAGTTTATTAGTTTACAAATGATTGCAACATCCCGTTAATAAAATGGAAACGTAAAATGACTTAGTATTTTAAATAACTTCAAGTTCTATACTGTGGCTTTTCTTCATAAGAAATCTTGAACCAACAAGAAGCAGATTCAGCCCAGCAAGACTCTGATGCCCCAGTGGAAATTACTACTTACAAGCCTTGATTGGCATAGCCTTGCTTTGCTTTGCCTAAAAGCACGATATAACTCAATTAAGAGTGTATCTTCAGGAAATAGTTCCTATCTTCACATAGCCATAAAAAATTTTTTTTAACAATTTAGGTTTCCTGACATTATTTTGGCAATATCATAAAATGGTTTTAGACCTCAAAGAGCTACTGTGATTTAGAAGACCTGAAATTTTCTAAACCAATATTGAACGTCAATTAAACTTTTATTGGCTCTAAACAGAACAGTATCTTGCAAATCGTCATAACCTATGGACTCCATATAGGAAAATTACCCTGAAGTTACATCTTCAGTAACCTGATGCTGACTCGTCTGCTTAAAAGATTTCACTTTTCAAGAAAAAGAGATGATAAGGAGTGGCCAGTATGTGTATTTATCAGGAAAAATACAGTAAAGGCCCCACTGCTCAGTCCAAGATACCTAAAATGAGCAAAATGAAAAGGCTGTAACTTATACTGGATGTCAGTTGACAGATTATCCACTAAAATATCTATTAGCTAACATCTTCGGTACTGCTGTTATAGGGGCACTCAAAGCTTGTGTCTGCATGTTGGAAAGATTTTCTTTAAAGCAACATTGGTCCGAACGTATGACAGTCAACATATTTAGCCATCTTCCTTTGGAGGGGTGTACCAGCCTGAAACAGAATGCAAAAAATAAATAAATAAATAAGTTAAAATAATTCCTAAAACAACTAGGAGAACTGGCACTTATTAAGGTTAACTACAGTCTCTAGCCATAATTTTGGTGTTTAAATCTACTGTAAAAATTACACTTATTCTTGGGTCAGTAACACTGCATTTTGATATGCTCACAATAGAAGTTATTTTCTATGAATAAATTGTACTTGCATTTTCAACACAAGAGCTTTTTATATTAATGGAATTCCTAACTAAATATGATAGTGTGGAATATTAGACTACATGATAGATTTTATTCCATTTTAGTTCTGTACTTGAAAGTAAACTTCACTGAAAATAACTATTCCCAAACAAAATCCTGGCATTTCAGAATGAACTTGGATTGTCATCAGCACAATGATGTCATTTCACCAATGAGGAAGCCACTGAAGCAGGTGCAGTGACTAAATGACTATGCCTAAGATCCGAGTTAGCAGCAGAAGCCAAACTAGACTCACCTCAATCTACTATACGACATGGTGACTATAGTTAACAATATATTGTATTCTTGAAAGATGCTGAGACAATGGATGTAAAGTGTCTCACCACAAAAATAACTAGGTGAGGTGATGCATATATTAGCTAGATTTAACTATTCCACAAAGTATATATACTTCAAAACATCCATGTTGTACACAATACAATTTTATCTGTTAATTTTTTAAATATAAGATTTAAAAATTAAAAAAACCTGGAATCCATCTCTCTTGATCCTGAATCTATTGCTCTTTCACCATGGCTAAGCTTACACACTCCCAAATACATGATTTTCTATAAACATTTGAATGCAGGTTATAATGTTTGCTTTAAGAAAAAAATAAAAGAGAGATAAGAAAAAATATGACTGTTTCCCAGACTCCACCAAAATCTAAGCTCTCTATAGAAAGGCAAATTAGATTAAGTACTGTTTGGTACAAAATTGACATTGGAACAGTGTGTCTATACTAATATTTGTAGAGCATCCATATGGTTATGAAGTAGCATACAGGTTTCTTTGGATCTACTTATTTAGTGTGCCAGCTATGATTATGAAAACCTGGCCTTGTCCTCAAATTTTATCATTTCTCTCTTTGGGCTTGAAAATTTTGTTTTGAATCCTATTTTCAGAAGTAAGCTATCACTGAACAAGTGACAAGTTTGCTTTGTCATTAAAATGAAAAAGAGCACAAAACACAAATCTTGAGTCACAAACTGCCACCCTTCTAGCAAAGTAAAGAACACTTTACAGGCTCTGGCATGCACCTATAGTCCTGCTACTCTGGAGGCTGAGGCAGAACGATCACTTGAGCCCAGGAGTTGGAAGCTGCAGTGAGCTATGATCACACCTGTGAATAGCCACCGCACTCCAGTCTGGGCAACATAGCAAGACTCTGTCTCTCGCAAAGTTTTTGAAAAAACACCTCACCGTTAATACTCTCCTTAAAGAAAATCACTTCCTACTATTTATTTTGCACAGAAAGGCAGTGTCACTACCACTGCTACAATGAATACCTTATTATCAGCACTTAGATACAAAGTGCTATACATACACGCTACTCTTTTTCTTCACAAGTTTGGCAAGACAGACATTATGTCAATTTTAGAGATGAGGAAACTGAGCCTAGAAGAGATAAGGGGACTTGCTCAGGACCACAGATCCAGTGAGTGACAAAACTGGCACTTGAAAATAGGTATTCCAATTCCAAGTGTAGTTGGCTTTTTAAATCTTACTGTTA
The DNA here is from genome assembly GCF_041146395.1 of Eulemur rufifrons. Taxonomy (NCBI): domain Eukaryota; kingdom Metazoa; phylum Chordata; class Mammalia; order Primates; family Lemuridae; genus Eulemur; species Eulemur rufifrons. The sequence goes on along the minus strand of NC_090984.1, from coordinate 19,888,296 downwards.
GAGACAAAAAAACAAACAAACAAACAAAAAAACCACAAAACGTGTATTGTAAATAAAGTACAAGCAAAATTTAAAGGCCAATAAAGGTTATGAAAGGTATTTTAGGATTTAACTTTTTTATTAATTTACTACTCATACTCAAGTGTATACTGAAATTAGAACTCATCTTAAATAGATAAATGTATAAGGTTGTCAAAAGCATTAAATATAGTCTGAAGGTGTTTCAGAAAAAGCTGGTCATGATCCTGATTACATCTACTCAGTTATAACAAGAACTCCACCTGTAAACAGTGGCCTTTAACTCCTTTTCCTATCCTAACACCATAGATTTCAAGCGAGTACAGGGAGTCATCCATTAATCTACTTAAAAATCCTGACTGACTCAGAGGTACCCAGGCGAGTGTTTAAGATACAAAGAGTGTGAATGAAGCACAATGATGTTAAAGGTTCCCTGAAAGATTCTGAATGTAGCACAAGTTAAATTTTTTTCACTATGGTAACAGCACTTTAAGAAATTAAAGCAAAAACAGAAAAACAAAACAGGATAAATATCAATATATTATATAAAACTTCATAAATGCCAATACATACTTATTGAATTAAACATACCGTTTTTCTCATGTATCTGTACAATGGAATTATAGGATTGTTGAGCTCTTGCTAGATTATATTGATTCTGAAAGAGAATTATACCTTTTAAATCAAAACTAACTAGATGAAAGTCATAATAAATTTATGAATGCATCAATGCTGTGCTTAAAAGAACACAGGAAATGGAATTATATTTTCATTTCAAAAACAATTTTAATTTAAACTCTCAATTTCATTATTCTTTACAATTTTGTAAGAATAACAAAAACAAAATTGTACTCCAATAAAAATTTACAGGCTTCACAGTTCATTTTTGGAAGTCTTCCTACCATTGGCCAAGCACAAGGCTTTTTAGTTCTAGTGTTCCTCTTCCATACTGATGAATCAAGTTAAAGGATGCTATTTGGACATGAGTAAAGCTCAAACTCTCTTCCTCATAACTTCTATCCAAGTTTATACACACATAAAACTTTCAAATAAGAAAATATTAAGCTTCAAGGCCTACACATATGAATGACAATTTGAGTTAGAAATCTAAAGAATGCCTATAACTGGCACCAAGCCATTACACTAAAGGAGTCCTCTTTTGGTAAAGATATAGAATCTTTTCTAAGGAGCCAAATCTAGGATCAATTTTGTCACCGTAATTACAACTGACCTACATCTTAACTTCCAATTAAGATAATAATATCATGAGTATTCACCATAGTGGTATATACCTATCTAATATATTGTCATAGAATTTTTTGAGTAATAAAGTCACACAGTACAAGAATCGAAAATGTATAAAAAAAAAAAATTCTAAGTGAAAATTCTCCTTCCTTCCTCCCTGTCCCCCCAACCACCCAGTTCCCCCAATTCATCCGAGTTCCTCCATTCAAGTTAATTACTATTACTAGTTTTTTGTATGTCCTTTTTTAAGATTATGCAAGAAAATTCATGTATGGCCCATTGTTATTAGCCATTGTCCCCCGCTTTCCCCCAACTAACGGCTGCATGCTACAGACACTGTTCTGCCTCTTTTCTCCTTTATCATACCTTGCAGCTTGTTCTATATCAATATTCAGAAAGCTTTACCTTTCTTTCTTTGTTTTTACAGTGAAAAATTTCTATTGTATGGATACTCAAAGTCAGTACTGGTGGACATTTAGGTTGTTCTCAATATTTTGCTATTACAGTGTTACAATGAGCAACTCTGTACACACATTTGCAAAGTACTAGTAAAAATGTCCCAGTGGAGTTGCTGGGTCAAAAGACTTACATGCCTTTGTAATTTTGAGATAGTGCTAAACTGCCCGCTATGGGACTATATGTGCTTTCCCACTAGCCATGTATGAAAATACCTGGATACTGCCTAAGAGTATTTCATCACACCTTTGTGATTTTTGACAATATACAAGGTGAAAGATGGGCTCTCAGTGTAGTTTTGATCTGCATTTCTATTATTCAGTGAGGCTGAGCATGTCTCCATCTGTTTGCAAGACATTTATTTCTATTTCTACAGACTTTTTATATCCTTTCCCCAATTTTTCTACAGGATAGTCTTTTTTAATTTCTAAGAGTTCCTTAAAGTACCAAAGCCCTGACGTAACAAACCTAACAAACTAAAACATAGAAAACATGCAGTACTATTTTCTCAAAGTTAATGAAAACTAGTGTTTTTCAGTCTGTATATCTACAAAAAGGACAAAAATGAAAGATATGGAAACAGCCTGTACGTAACACAAAGCACACACCCCCTGGAACTCCCAGGCGCATCCCACCCCACTGCCCACCCAGCCAAGGCACAGGAGAAAAGGTCAGCCTCCCCACTCGCAACTGTCAACAGCCAGGTATTCGGGCTGGTTTCACGGGGACTAACGGGGACGTTCTGCAGAGGCTTTACTGGAATGCGGAGTTAGCCCTTCCTATTTTTCTAACTCACTGATTTCTGCTTATGTCTTTGTTTCTCCATTCTGTTTTCCTTCAGATTACTGGATTGTCCTTTCTGAGTTAGAGGCTCAATTCATTTTAATTCTTCTTTTAATAAGGATTTTAAGGCTGCGAATATTCCTCTGAGCTCTCCTTTAGCTTATGGTAAGTAATGATTGCATTATTGCTAATCTCTAAATAGTCTCAGTCTTAATTTCAAATTCCCATTTGACTTAAGGGCTACTGGAGTTTAAAATTCCACAAAGAAACATTTGTTTTCTGGTTTTGTTATAACTTACAGTTTTATTTAACTAGGATCAGAGAATGACATCTGTCCTTTTTTTTTTTTTTTTTCTACTTTTCAGAATTTGAGGTTTTCTTTATGGAACAGGATTAGCTTCATGAATGTTTCAGACAGAGAGGGAAAGGGAGGATATTCGATATATAGAGAGAGAGAGGGAGAGAGTGAAGAATAGATAGAATTTTAGTATTTTAATTATGGTTCAATTTCAACTATTTTTAAATTTTCATTTTTTTTTAGCCAATATTTAGAAGTATGTTTAATTTCCAAATTCATGTAGGTTTTTATTAGTCTCTACATTACTGCCTTCTAACCTTAATTGTATCATATTTAAATTATTATTATTTGTATGGTACCAATTGTTTTTAAATCTTCTGACTTGCTTTATGGATTAATATATGAAGAATTTTTCCCCTATATTCCATATATGCTTGAGAAGGACATATAATATCTAATTATTGGGTATAGAGTTCTATGTTTATCCACTAGACCATTCCTGTTAATCGGTTACTCAAATCTGTATTTTGACATTCTGTTTAACTTACCATAAGCAGGGCATGTTGAAATCTCCAACTAGTGTGGTAGACTCGTCAGTTTCTCCCTGTGGTTTTAGCAGGTTTTTCTCTGTATTTTGAGGCTACTTTGATAGGTATGTGAAGCACAAAAATTGCTACAGTCTCCTAGTTAGCTCAGACTTTTATCATTTAGTTCACTAATGCTTTCTGTTCCAAGATCCTACTTTGTTTAATAGATACTAGAGCTACATCACCCTGTTTTTGATTAATGTATGCATAGCCTTATCACCCTTCTCCCTGTATTAAAAAAAAACGTTAAATCTTTTTGAATCCTATTTTAAATACACTCCTTAAAAACAGCTGCATTTTGTTTTGTTAATTCAATTTAACGGGTAACTTCAGTCCATTTACATTTGTTATGACTGATGTATGTGAACTTGCTTCTGTCACCTTTATAACTTCTATTTCTCTCACTTTTTAATATAATTTTAGTATTTCCTCCTGGGATTCCACTAAGCCGTATCTTAGACCTCACTCATCTCTTTCAACATGTGCCATATTATCTATCCCCATGTGTCTCTGTGCAACATTCTGAGTTACTTCTTTGGAGACATCGTCTAATCAATTTTCTCTTCTGATAGATAATCCATCTATTGAGTTTCTCATTTCAACAACTGTATTATTTCTGTAAGTTCTATTTAATTGTTTTTCAGATCTTTCTCATAATTCCTGGTGGTCTTATTGCTTGTCCAATTTTATGAATTCCATCTTTTTCTTTATATTACATTTCAGATACAACTATTTTCTCACAATTCTAATATCTGATGCCTCTGTTCTGTATCTGGAAATTCCAAAACCTATGAAGTCTTTGGGAATACATGTCTATTGTTCATCATTTCTGCCAATTCTCCTCCATGCAGGGTTCCCTACTTGAATGCTATGATCTTTAACTGAATTCCTACATGCTTAACTTTACTCTTTAGGAATCCTGCAGGCTTAAATAAGAGATGCTTTCCTCCCAGAAAGTATCTGTGTCTGCTTCTGATGACAGCTGTGGGTACAACTCACATGAGACCATTTTAGCCCCCCGGAGAATCTCAGGGTTATGCAAGGTTCTCAGATTTGGCTCTGTAAGCTTGCTACTTTATAAATAGAAGACTAGACTGCTTAGTATAGGTAGCCACTCGCTTCCCCCTGGCCTTGCAAAGAACAAAAACAAAACAGATCTCCCACCTGAATGTGATCACTAACTAGGGGATTCTGTAGGTGAATCACTGGAGGTTTGCAGGCAGTGGGGAAAGAGAAGTGCCCTTCCCGACTAGAGAAATAGGTCAGGAGCTGTTCCAAGGCTGTGTGCTCCAAGATTTCACTATAACTCAACTACCAGTCCCTCCAATAATAGTGAATGGAAGCACTATCTTGCCTTTAAACCCCAAATTCCTGCTAGAAGTCATGATAACAGACCTCTGCTTTGGAAGGCTTTCTCACTACTATGTCCTAGAGTGGATGTTACACCCTGTGTTTCATGTTAACTGAACAGAAAACCAGCCTGATGACCAACATCCTTCTGCCTCGTGGCTGGCTCTCAGCTCCTGATGGCTAAGCCTAGGTGAGCCAGACTGGTCCCAATTCTTGCTCTGCTACCCATGACCTTAGACAAATTACCTAACCTCTGTGTGCTTCAGTTTCCTCATCTACAAAACGAAGACAATAGCAGGATCGACCTTTTAGGTTATTAAGAGGGTTGAAAGAGTTAATATAGGTAAAAATTTCAGACTAGAGCCTAGCACATAAAGCTCACTAGGAATTAAGTATTATAACATGATCTCAATTTTGCAAAACTTCAAAGTACATATAATTTTTTACTTATTAGGCTATACATACCAATAATAAATTAAAAACTGTACATAAGAGATTTTTATAGTATTCAGAGATGATATTTTGTATTTCCATGGTTTCAGTTGTGATTTCTCCTTTTTCATTCCTGATTGAGCTTATTAGAGTCCTTTCTTTTCTTTTTTTGGTTAATTTAGCATAGGTCTGTCAATTTTGTTTATCTTTTCAAAGAACCAACTTTTTGTTTCATTAATCTTCCATACAGTTCTTTTGTTATCGATTTCATTTAGTTCTGCTCTGATCCTGGTTATTTCTTTTCTTCTGCTGGGACTGAGATTGGTTTGCTCATCCTTTTCCAGTTCCTTGAGACAATTAATTAGATTATTGATTTGTGATCTTTCTGTCTTTTAGATGTAGGCATTTATGGCTATGAATTTTCCTCTCAGGACTGCTTTAGCTGTATCCCAGATTTTGTTGTTCTTGTTTAGACTCCTGGTTTGACTAAATGTATCCCAGATTTTGATAACTTGTTCCCCCCCCTTTAACATTTAGTTCAAAGAATCTTTTGATTTCCATCTTAATTTCCTCCTTGACACAACTATCGTTCAGCAGTATGTTTAGTTTCCATGAGTTTGTGTAACGATGAGTGTTTCTGTTGAAGTTGATTTCTAATTTTATTCCACTGTGATCTGAGAGGATGCATGATATAATTTCTATTTTTTTTTAATTTGTTGAGACATGCTTTGTGACCTAGGATGTGATCAATCTTAGAGAATGTTTCATGAGTTGATGAGAAGAACATATATTCAGTGGGTTTTGGGTAGAATGTTCTGTAAATGTCAGTTAGGCCCATTTGTTCTAGAGTTCTGTTTAAGTCCATTGTTTCTTTGTTTATTTTCTGTTATGAGGATCTGTCCCATTCTGTCAGAGGGGTGTTGAAGTCCCCGGCTATTATAGTGCTGCTGTTTATCATTTTACTTAGATCAAGTAAGATTTGCTTTATGAATCTTGGCGCACCTGTGTTAGGTACGTAAATATTTAGAATTGTTATGTCTTCTTGTTGAATTGTTCCCGTTACCATTATAAATTGAATATCTTTTTCTTTACTTTTGTTGATTTGAAGTCTATGTTATCTGATATGAGAACTGCTACATGTTTATAATAAACATAAGACAAAAAGGACAGATACTAAATAATTATCAATGAGTATCTTCAATTTTCTTATACTTATGTTTTCTATAGATCTCTTCTGTAACAAGAACCAAATGAAAATGAAATTAATTGTCTCAAGAAGAAGTAAATCAACACAGAAATAAGCCTCACAAAGTAACATATAGTTTACGTAAAGTTCTTATTAAAAGTACCTTATTTGCTCCAAACTGTACTCTGGCTTTGCCTTTGACTAAGGTGGCATTTATTTGCATGATGACAGATTCTATCGAGTAGGCACTGCTCCAGCCCTACAGGAAGAAAAAAACACATCTCTAAAACACAGTAGTATTCCCCATTCCCACTTGGGAAAACCTAATGAAATGGCACATAACAACTCAACAATAGCAAATCGGTTTTAAGAAGTTTGTAGTCAAGGGAACAAAGTAAAATTGGACCGTTTCCAGAATCTCACAAAAAATTAAAAAAAAAACAAAACCCTACATTCTAAGGGCCTAACATGAGCAAATTATAACCTTAAATAAACATCACTCTTAATGCCTATCCTAGCATAGATTCAGCACCAAGTACAATGTCATTTTATTGGTTTACCTTAAACAGCTTTTTCTTTATTAAAAGTAGATGCTATTAAGAAAAATTAAATTTTTTAAAAGTGGGAGCTATTACATAAGAACTTTTCTACTTAGAATCTAACTGCATAATCAAAACATCATTGAGGTTGACAATTGAGTACCATAAGAAAACAGTTACCTGTTTTGTGAGAAGTTCCATACATAATGCTCCTCCACCCAACACATACCTTAAAAAGAAAAAAGGAATCATACAAAATTCTCTTGATCTCAATGTTCCTTCTCAAACAATTTTTAAAGTACCATTACTTAGAAAGTATGTATACAAGTAAAGATTAAAACATGCAAAAATGAAAACAGCTGTTAGGGATATAGGACTATGGGTAAAAGTTTTAATGTCATTGCGGCAAATCTAGTCAATTCTTAAAACAATGGTTCTTAGAACAGAATACTTTCAGACTTCTACGATACCAGAAACTAATAACTTAGCCCTAAATATTCCAAAGAATAGGACAGAAGAACCAGTTTTCTTAAAGGGCATTCAAGTGTTTGCACCTTAAACTTTCTCTACCATCATGTTATACAGCCAAGAGTTTTTCCTCCAACAATGGCACCAACCTTACCCTATCCATAATAATGAACATCAGGATGTATTTTATGGTTTAAGTTTTTATCCACTCTGTTGTCAAAATCAAATGGTTCTGACCAAGAAGCCTCTCTCAGGGATTCAATTACCTTTGCAGGCCAGAGGACTGCTCTCTGAACCAAAGACAACTCCTATGGATTGCTCAAATCTGCCTGCAGGAAATCATTATTTAGATCAAGATTCTTCAGCCTTTTAACCCTTTCTGAAACAAAATAATTTCATTCCTCCCTTAATATTACTTGAAACTTCAAAATACATTAAATAAAATCAAGGGAGTAATTTTATTAGAAAAACTGTGGTACTCTTGAAAACACAAAAGCTAAGACCACTAATGAGGTCTATGTGGAGTCCACCACAAACTGACTTGTCCTCTGGAGCTTTGCTTTGCCCATGCCCTTCCCTTACCGGTGAGTCCTTCTGCTTCCTTCCAAATGCCGTACTTTCCCCCCATAAAATCTGCCAAGACCATTCTAGCCTGTGAATCTTCCATTCCACTAACCAAATGCATCCTCGTGTTGACTAAACCAAGTTACTTTGCAGGAAAGTAAGGAATCTAAACATTTCTACTGTTGAACATTAACAATAGTAATTGTTACAGTGAAATTATTCAATAATGAAAAGAGAGAAAGAAGTACTCTTCAACTTCCCCATCCTGGAGAATTCAAGCAAGTATCTCTCTTACTTGCTTTGCCCAAACCCTGTGACCTTTCAAAGTGAAAGTTTAATAGGAGGGAAAGAAAACCTAAAAGGAAAATACCCACCAAAATTTAATTTGGGTGATGAATCATGGGATTAAAAAAACATAACAAAACAAAACACTTCCGCATATTCTCTTGTATTCCTGAAACAAATCTCCAATTCTGTGAATTTCCCACTGGGCTAAAAGAGTATCTAGTACATAATGAGCACTTGCTGATTTAACAGAATTAGAAGATCTATAGGTTCTCATTTCGATTTTGGTTCCACAACTGCTCAAAGTCTAGTAATCTGTTAGTAAGTTAACACCATACTTGTTCTATACATTTTGGAAAAGTTAAAGGTAGATATGGAGTTGTTTTAGGAAAAGGAAGTATGCAGTACACACTAAGTTAACCATTATCCAACTACCACCGTTCCTTTAAGTACCCTACTCTTTCTGTGGAGGAGTACAGAGGCTCATTGGGTGGGAAGAAGGAAATTTTTGCATTTCCAGGTCAAAAGAAAGTACATTTGTACAAGCACATGATACCTACACGAATGTTTGCTGGATGTCTAAACACAAGACAGAAGTAGTTCTAGTACCTACATAAAAAGTGAGATAAGTAAACATTTCCTTAATATACACTATCAGCAGCATTTACACCTAAAAGAAGTGGTTGATTCTACTTCTCTATTGAATTATTTTATCAGTATCAATAACTCTTTATCAAGAGTTGTGTTCCCAACTCTTATTGCTCTTTGCCTCCAAAGAGTTCCTGAGACAGTTCACGGACACTAGGCAAAAAAAAAAAAAAAAAAAAATTAATAATCTAAGAATAATCGAAGGATAATATGCCACACACATGAACATAGTAATACTTTAACTTAAAAAATTTCAGTTGCCAAAGTTGTGTAGCAAGTGCTATCCTAAGCTCAGCCTCTTTAGGCATTCAGTTTATAATTATTATAAAAGATGCCAGCCACAAAGGCTACATTTTATATGATTCTATTTATAGGACACGCAAATCTAGAAAGACAGAGAGTAAGACCAGTGGTTGCCAGGATCAATGGTGGGAGAGACGGGGATAGGGAATGACTGCTAATGAGGTTTCTTTCTGGGGTGATGACAATGTTCTGAAATTAGGTAGTGATAATGGTTGCACGACTCTAAATATACTAAAAACCACTGGATTGTACACTTTAAAAGGGTGAGTTTTAGCATATTAATACGTGAATGATATCACAATAAAGCTGTTGGTTTAAAAAAAAATTGTCTATGTCAAGAAATAAATAGGGTAGTAGCTAGAAGACATGGTATAGAAAAAAATATATGGAACAAAAAGTGCTTGATAATCTACCCAGAATCACACAATGCTTAAACTTTACCTTAATTCTGAGATTGCAAACTCTGAATTTTATCAGTAATTCACAATTTTTGGTTCTCCATTTTGTAGTTTTTATTAATAGTTCAGCCAATAATAATTCTACCTCACTTAACAGTTGACTATGAAGACCGAATCATTGATTCTGCCTCAGTTGAGCTTTTCACTCCTCTTTCCCTTCCCGTTACTACCGCACCAATTTAGGTTCCCACCCCTTCACTCAAAGACAGCAGCACGGGCTCTCAGCTAATGTCACGTCCTGGGCTTCGTGAGCAGTGTGTCTTGTAGTCTATTCTGTCACCAGATTTATCTTTCTAAAACATTTTCTTTACTGTTGTTCCCTTGTTCCTGCACCAGTTATGGAAAGATGAATTCAATACCCAGGGATAATAGTTTGTTTACAAGGGGGAAAAAAAAAAGACGTGTCAGCAGTTCCATGGTGCTACGTTAGTACAAGACATGTCAGCACTATTTCTTACAACTCTTCTGTATGAATCCTGCCCACCTTGTGCTAGAGCTCAGACTGGTCTGGTATACTCTGAATATATCATACTCTTTCCTAGAAATGTGATTGTGTTTACTTTTTACCGATCTACATAATTATCCTTGAACCTCCAGCAGCTGACCAACCCCACTCACATTGCCAGGCCCAGCTGAGATCTCACCTACTTCATGGAGTCTCCCCAGGTCACTACTGCCAGAGCGACTCCTTGCTCCTCTAAACCTCTGAGAACTTAAACCCATACTTAACATTTGACATTCAGTGGAGTACTTAGCGCTTTTAATCCCCTCTTATATAGCTGGCATTTGGTATAATGGAAAACACTTTCAGGGCTCAGAAGATTATTTGGACAAATCACAAGCTGACTTATTACTCGGATTTTTCACTTGAATAATGGGGATAACAACCCTGTTGTGGCAAAAAAACAATCAATGAAGAGAAACTATGTAACAGATTTTAAAACTGAAAATGGAATTATTCGTAAATTCATGTATTTGTCTCTACTGCTGGGAAGTAAACTACTTAAGATCACAAACTTAAAATTCCTGGGACTTCTCACAACAAAATGTGAAAAATCTATGCTAGTCAATTTTATGATCAGATTTCAAAATTCTTCAAAGTATTTTTATCTCTTTATCTTGAATTTTAAGAATTTTTCCAAATCCTTTCCTTGATTATTTTTTTCTCTTGAATAAGATTTAACAAAAAATAAACTTTCTTTTCCCATATTTATGGAAATTTTGAGTAAACATACAATTTTATGAACAAGCACAAAACTAAAGCACCACAGTATGTCTTCTCCCCAATCATTAAAGGCTTCATAAAAAAGATATTTTAACATGAAACAATGAAAAACACAACAACTACAACTTGGTGTCTAGTAAAAGGCTGGTGTTGTGAGCAAGAGACGCAAAGGCTGAAAGAGGATCATTTTTCATTCCTAGGTTTGTTTTGCATATTTACCTATCATTTCAGCTTCCAAAATTCATCATGAGGCTTTATGACTAGACAAGTTTTTATAGGACTTTTACTGCCTAATCCAAAACAGTCTAGGACAGCCTTAAAGGTAACAAAATGAAATTTTATACAATTCTAAACAACTTTGTTTCATGCTTAATTAACCTGTGACTTCCACTCATCTTCGTGATCAACTTTGTAACAGCCTGTCAAAGAGAGACCCCTAAAATCCACCCACATTACGTCAGCTTTTCTTGCTCACCAGCAGAAAATATATGGGAGTCACTTGGAACTTTCAAGTTGTTTTTTTGGTTTTTTTTTTTTTTTTTTTAATTTCAGAATGCTAGGGGGATACTGTTTTGGTTACATATATGGCCTTTGCATCACCCAAGCCAGAGCTACTAGTGCCTGTCCCCGAGACATGCATTCCGCACTCATTTGTTACAAATTTATTCATCCCCTCCACACCCCTCCCACCTGCCCAGCACCTGATGAATATTACTTCCACCTGTGCACCTAAGTGTTGACCAGTTAGTACCAGGTGAGCACATGTGGTGCTTGTTTTTCCATTCTTGCGATACTTCACTTCGAAGAATGGGCTGTAGCTTCAATCAAGATAATACTAGAGGTACTAGATCACCATTGTTTTTTGTAGCTAAGTAGAACGCCATGGTATACATATACCACATTTTATTAACCCACTCATGTATTGATGGGCACTTGGGTTGTTTCCACATCTTTGCAATTGTGAATTGTGCTGCCATTAAACTTTCAAGTGCAGATGTCTTTATTATAAAATGACTTTTTTTCCTTTGGGAAGATGTCTAGTAGTGGGATTGCTGGATCAAATGGTATTTCTATTTTTAGTTCTTTAAGATATCTCCATATTAATTTCCATAGAGGTTGCACTAATTTGCAGTCCCATCAGCAATGTAAGAGTGTTCCTATCTCTCCACATCCACGTCACCATTTGTTGTTTTGGGACAAAACTCCATTCCCACTGGAGTTAAGCGATTATCTCATTGTGGTTTTGATTTGCATTTCCCTGATGATTAGAGATGTTGAGCACTTTATTATTATTTATAAAAGCACTTATTTATTATTCTGTCTTCTTTTGAAAAGTTTTGGTTCATGTCCTTTGCCTACTTTTTAATGGGTTGTTTGATTTTTTCGTGTTAATTTTCTTAAGTTCTACATAGATTCTAGTTATCAGCCCTTAATCAGATGTGTAGCATGCAAATATTTTCTCCCATTCTGTAGGTTGTCTATTCACTCTAATAATATTGGCTGTGCAGAAGCTTTTTAATTTGATCAGGTCCCATTTATTTATTTTTCTTATTGCTGTGATTGCTTTGGGGGTCCTCTTCATAAATTCTTTGCCTAGGCCAATGTCTGTAAGAGTTTTCCCAACATTTTCTTCTAGAATTCTTATGGTTTCATGTCTTCAGGTTTAAGTCTGTTATCCATTGTGAGTTGGTTTTTGTGAGAGGCACGGATCCAGTTTCAATCTTCTGCATGTGGCAATCCAATTTTCCCAGCACCATTTATTGAATAGGGATTCTTTTCCCCAGTGTATATTTTTGTCTGCTTTGTCAAAGATTAGATGACAATATGAGGATGGTTTTATATCTGGGTTCTCCGTCCTGTTGCAAAGGTCTGTATCTCTGTTCTTATGCCAGTACCAGGCTGTTTTGGTTAGTAATAAGTTTCTAACAGAGTAGCCTTTCCCAAAGAACAACCCAGAGGACACCATCCTCTTAGATGCTTGTGGGGTAAAAAATTATGAATTAAATAAATCTGGGAAAAGTTGTTTAACATCATCTTGGAAAGTCACATCAAAGCTCCAAGAAGTCCTTTGGTAAAGAATAGTTTGAGCCTGGTTTCCCAAAATCCTGCAATCCTTTCAAAACAAGTATCCATTAATCTATCACCGTACTAGTGCTCACAGAACATTCTGGGAGATGTGGCAAAGGATAAGGCTGCAGGTATCAGGTAAGCAAACCCTCAAGAAGCAGTATTACTGGCCAGGCATGGCCGCTCATGCCTGTAATCCTAGCACTCTGGGAGGCCAAGGCAGGAAGATCCCTTGTGCTTAGGAGTTCGAGGCCAGCCTGAGCAAGAGAGAGACCCCATCTCTACCAAACATAGAAAAATGAGCCAGGCATCATGGCACATGCCTATAATCCCAGCTACTTGGGAGGCTGAGGCAGGAGGATTGCTCGAACCCAGGAATTTGAGGTTGCAGTGAGCTACAATGACGCCACTGCACTCTAGCCAGAGCAACAGAGCAAGACTCTGTCTCAAAAAAAAAAAAAGGAAAAAGAAATGTTACTTTACTGTGTTGCAGAACTCAAAATGGGCTGAGCACATCCATATGTAATACTAAACTTTTTTTAAACCATGCTTTTTATTTACCCTGAACTTTATAGATAGATATCATGCCCAAGTAACTATTCTGTAGTATCAACACTACAATTAATACATATTCTGACTTTACAGAAACAATTCTTAAGATGTGAGTACAAAAAGCACAGAAATAAGCACGTAAAGCAAACATAATTTAAAAAAGTGCAGGAGCAAACCACTTCTACAGAAAATTCTGAAGTCTTTAAATAGTCGCCCATATTTTTACCCTAAATGTAATTATTACTATCTCAACCACAGAAATGATCAAAAGAAGGTCTGCATATTTTTAGATTTTAATCATCATAATGTGGATTATCTCACAAAATGGAATTAGCTTAGTATCTGAAAATTCTCAAATTAGTTTAATTGCTCCTACACTGAGGACCTATAGAACATTTCATAACCAACCTGAGTACAAATTCTGATCTTTTCCACACCATCGTAAGACTTCCAATCACAAAAAAAGCATCAATATGAACTTCAGTAAAACTGCATGACAATTACCATTTGATTCTACTAAATTGCAACTACTACACTTCTAGAAAGAACTAGACAGCCAGTTCCAAAGGCCCGTGAGATTTCCTGTGATTATACCTAGTGATCACAAGCATGTGGGAATCACTCTCTAGTAACTTCCTCTAAACCTTTAATCACAATTTATATTTGAAAAATATTTGGGTTTTTTGTGGTGAAATATACATGAACAGGAACCATTAAAAACTCTACCTATAAACAATAAAATGGTTTATAACCAATGGTTTTCAATGTGGGCCCCAGGACCAATAGCATCAACTTCACCTGGGAACTTCTTAGAAATGTAAATGTTCAGGCCCACCCCAGATCTAAATAAAAAACCCTGAGATTAGTTCTCCAAATGATTTTGTTGCACACTATTAAAAAAAAAAAGTAATCACTTAAACTTACCCTCCTGAGAGAACAGGTAACACCACTCGAACAAATGGTGGATCAAATGGAAAGTTATCCTAAAAAGCAAATATGTTTAATTAATTTTAAGAACATCCTTAAGACTACATTCAGAAAATTTTGAGCCAATAAATAATATGTACATATCAGATAATGAGTGAGGGTCATAAAGTTAGTACCAAAAAAACAAAATGAAGTGAAAACCAAAGCAAATAAAAATGAGGTTAAGATCAGGCCCAAATAGAACTGTTTTGATAAACTTATGAAATACAGGAAGGGGTTCCCCTTCCAAAAGAACTATATGAAGGAACCATTCCAATAACAATACACTGGGTAATTCAGATCAGTCTTCTGGCTGAGAACTAGAAAAGGTAGAGCAAAATGTGACAGTTACAGGTCTAAGAGCAGAAAGAAAAGGGAACCTCAGAGAGCAGGCCTTTTTCCTTAGGTTTTCTTCCAATTACAGAAGAGAAAGACAAGAGGTTAATAAGCTAGGTAGAAGTCACAGAACCACAGAGAGATAAAAATTGGAGCTCAGGGTCCAAAGAGAGGGCCTGATAAGTCTCCCACACTGTAGGTTGGGGCCCTGAAGGACAAACTGCAAACTGTCCAATGAAGTCTGGCTTTAAATCATTTCAATTTCTGATTCGATGAGGTGATCCCGGGTTGCTAATACCCAAATGTAAATCCTCCCTGGAGGAGAATATTATTCTAAGGCTTCCAATTAGCTCTATAATTTTTCATACGTAATGTCTATCACTAAAAATAATCAGCCATGGGTCTTACAGACGACATGATCAGAAAACAAGAGGCACAAACAAAAGACTGGGAACCACAAGAGAGCAAGATAATAGAGTTAAAAACCTGCTGGGTATGTGCAAGGAAAGGAAAGGCAAGACGGAAAGAAAACCTGAAGAGAACTGCAAATTGTAAAAATGAACCATATGGAAATTCTGACATTTAGAAACGTAACAACTGCAATGAATAACTTAATGGATGAGTTTAACCATAGCAGAAACTAAGAGATTCAGTAAATTGGAAAATAGCAAAAGGCAAAAAGGTGAAAAATGCAGAAAATAAGACAAGATAATATATGGAAAAGGTCTATCATATACATAGAACCCCTGCAGGAGAAAGAATGGGACAGAGCAACATTTGAAGATATGGTTGCTGAGAATTTTCCAAAACTGATCAAAGACTTCCCAACATTTAATCACCATAAATACTTCAAGAGGAAGTAGAGGCTACGGTAAGAGAGTATCTTCAAGGTGCTGAAAGAAAGGAATTGCCAAGCTAGAAATCTATCCTCAATGAAAATACTCGGCAAAAACAAAGTAAAAATAAAGGCATTTTCCTATCTACAGGCCCACACTAAAGGAAATACTAATAGGTATTTTCAGGCAGGAGAAAGATGATCTAGATGAAAATTTGGAGAATAAAGAGCATGAGAAGAGCAAATATGCATGTAGATCTAAGTGGACATTGACTATTATATAATAATTATGCGTAGGGTTTTAGATAAGTATAGAACTAAAACACATGACAGTAACAGCACATATTTGGCAGGGAGTGCATGAACTCAAAGTGTTCTATGGTCCTTGCATTGACGAGCAAAAGAAAAACATATAAATTAAAAAATTTATAATAGACTTTGACAAGTCAAGGACATGTACTCTAACTGTAGAGTAGTAGAGAACTACTAAACTAACAGAGGTGGGAAACTGCAGTAATAAAAAAATAATCCAAAAGTGAAAATGGAACATGGAGCAATGATGACAAATAGAAATCATCTAAAGATGGTAGATTTAAGCCCAAATATCAATGAAATAACATTAAATGCAATGGACTAATTGGTCCAATTAAAGAATGATCATCAGACTTGATAAAAATACACGAAGAGAGGAAGATGAGTTAGAAGATGAGAGAAAAGAAATCTCTGCTACTTCTTAGGCTGCCAAGCACAATTCTCTCTCTCAAATTCCCAGTCCTGGGCACTGAAGCTTTCCAGAAGAATAAGAGCTTTTCCAGTAATGAACTGAAGCAAAGACCATAGCTGAAGTAGCCAAGAGTGTTATCAGTCAGCCCCTGGATGGCCAGGAGAGAAGGCCAAGAAGGTTGCCCCTCATCTTCCTCCTGCGGGCAGGCAGAGAAATGGCATATTGCCTCTAATGAAGATACGTCAGGAGATCCGAGAGAAATTGCCCCCAATTTCTATGTTCAAACAAAAAGGGATTAAAAGAAACAATGAATACCTTTTAAAAAACCAATTGGAAGGTAAGGAATCTAAACAAACATTTGTTTCATCCAGTTATTTCCAATGAACTGGGAGGAAGAATAAGCAGCATAATTTCAGTACTTTAACTCCCTTCCTCTGCTTACTCTCGAGTAAGATTCTGAGAAACATAAAAACTATGAAAATTCAATCCTGCTAACAGGAAGATATGTGTATTATTTCTACTACAAGTTAGGAAAGAAAGAAACCTACCCACACAAGATACCAACTTAATGACAGATGTTACAATCTACTTTCAAACAAGCAGCTCACCTTTTAGAATATCTACAATTTAACAGACATAATGAAAAGAGGAGATGCAAAGCTTGGTAAAGCAAAACCTCATTTAATCTCCTATTATTTAGATCTTTCAATATGTGATGCCAAATCAGTGACTACAAAGTCTCACATCAATTGATTATGTGAGAACTACCTTCATTTTAAGTAGTTCTTCTGAGTAACTGTTCTGTATCAAAACCTGGGGATTCTACTCCATAAACTCTGTACCCTGGAACTTAGTAATTAAGATTTTACGGAAATAAAAAGGAGTTCTTCAGGAAAAAAGGGGGGAGGACGGGGGTGGTTGAGGATGACTATTAAAAGGAAGTTTGATCTACCTTGGTTAGCACACGTGAACTCAAACTCTCAGGCTTCACAAGGGGCTCAGAAGGTTATCTGGACTTCCAGTTTAACATCTTGGCCTCCTAGGTAGGCTATTCTTTTTTTTTTTTTTTTTTTTTGAGACAGTCTTGCTCTGTTGCCTGGGCTAGAGTGCCGTGGTGTCAAGCTCACAGCAACCTCAAACTCCTGAGCTTAAGCAATCCTTCTGCCTCAGCCTCCCCGGTAGCTGGAACTAGGCATGCACCACCATGCCCAGCTAATTTTTTTTCTATATATATAATTTTAGCTGTCTAGATCATTTGTTTCTATTTTTAGTAGAGACGGGGTCTCGCTCTTGCTCAGAGCTGGTCTTGAACTCCTGACCTCGAGCGATCCTCCCGCCTTGGCCTCCCAGAGTGCTAGGATTACAGGTGTGAGCCACCTCGCCTGGCCCTCCTAAACTATTCTTAAGGATGAACATTCTCTTTTTGAAAGACTACCTCACCAGATGGCTCTACATAGTTACAAATCACTTCCTTACATTGAATTGAAAATCGCCTCTTTATAATTTGACTTATTTGTTCTAGTTTTATGCCCTGTGTTCACCAACAAATCAAACTAATGCTTCCACGTCCTTGAAACAGTTCAAAACAAGCTATCATGAACCCCCATGTTCTCCTCTCCAAATCCACAATTTAAGCAGCTATCTTAGGACATGAAATAGAATCTCTTCCAACCCTGGCTACTAGTCTCTAAATGAGCCTAAATTTGTCTAAGGAACCCCTTCTTAAAGTATTAATATTCCCTCACAATTCAATTCAATAATTCAGATGTTGCCTGAAAAGTCAGAAAACCACTTCCTTAAAAGCACACAAAATGGATTTACCAAGCTGCTGTCCCATTCCCTCCTGCCTCCATTTCCAGCCTTGTGTTATATCTCAAGTTCCATTTTTCTTATCATTCATGGCTCTCAAGTTGTCACTGTGGACATCAAGGCCATAAATATACACTGTTCTGGCTCCTTCCTGTGTCATACCTGCTATCCTCCAAAGTCTGTGAATCCTGATACTAATAACTTGGCAATTTAGTTTAAGGTCCTCTTCATAGGGTCAGTTAGCTCAAGGCAATCACATTCTTCCCAGGCCTCTTAAGAAATACTCCAACCCTAGAAAAGGCCCTTCTTTCTGGTATCAGAAGCCATGGTCCAGAAACACAAATCCAATAGAATTTCAGCCATTTACCTCCCAGATCATCCCCTCCCTGAAGTTTCTACCTACAGTAGGAAAAAATAATGAAAACACTACCTGCAGTCACAAGTCCTCCAGTTTCCTGGCCAAGATTTCATATTTCCTTATAGATATCTCCCCCAAGGAGGAAGTGACAGGGGAAGGGCACACAGGGGGCTTTCTAAGGTACTGATAAGGTTGTTTTTGTTTTTTAAAGAGACAGGGTCTCACTGTCACCCAGACCGGAGTATAGAGGCGTGATATAGCTCACTGCAACCTTGAACTCCTGGGCTCAAGTGATCCTCCTGCCTCAGCCTCCCACATGGCTAGGACTATAGGCATTCCACAATGACTGGCTAATTTTTTTAAAAAATTTTTTTAGAGATGGGGTCTCGCTATGTTTCCCAGGCCGGTCTCGAGCTCCTGGCTTCAAGCGATCCTCCTGCCTCAGCCTCCCAAGTCTAAGGTTTTATTTCTTAAGTTTGGTGTTGGGTATATGAGCATATGCTTTAATGTTTTAAAAAGAAAGATACCTTCCTGGTTTTTCCAGTGTTTTTTGTTTGTTTTGTTTGGCCTGGGCATTTCATTCATTCCCCATAAGAATCAGTAAAAATGCAGTCATTAGCAACTTCAATAAACATAGACCACATTTACACTCTAAGGAGACAACCCAGTTGACAACCACAACAGTTCTGACAATAAAGAAACTGAGAGAAAATACTGACATTTGGGCAATTTCAAGAAAATTCAATCATAACATATATCCCCAAACAAGAATACGCATGCACAAAAGCGAGGTAAGAAACTTTCAGAAAATTATAACCATTCTTTTCGCAAGTATGAAAAAAGTATTCTTTCATGTCTTTGTTTTCCTTCAAAATAATCTCAGATCCACAGACTTTAAACCATTACATATTAAATCATTAACATTTTATCTAGATTCCACTGCTATTCTTTTTTAACCTTTATTTTTAGCATCTTAAAAATACTTTATCAAACATAACACATAAATTTAGAAAAGTGCATAAAATATAGAGGTACATCTTAACAAGTTATTGTAAAATATGTGCCCATGGGACCCCCCACCCTGGTCAATAAAAGATTACAGTCCGTATGCAAGAACCCCGCAGACGTCCCCTGCAACACCTCCTCACTCCCACCAAAACGAGAGGGACTCCTTATCCTAACCGGCATGGTCTTTGCTCTTCTTGATAGTTTTACTGCCCACCCAAGTATGAATCCACAAATTAGTGTTTCTCAGCCTTTCTTTAATTTTTGCCCCACTAAGAAGCCTCTTTATTTTTTTTTTTATTTATTTTTTTTTTTTTGAGACAGAGTCTCACTCTGTTGCCCAGGCTAGAGTGAGTGCCATGGCGTCAGCCTAGCTCACAGCAACCTCAAACTCCTGAGCTCAAGCGATCCTCCTGTCTCAGCCTCCCGAGTAGCTGGGACTACAGGCATGTGCCACCATGCTCGGCTAATTTTTTCTATATATATTTTTAGCTGTCCATATAATTTCTTTCTATTTTTAGTAGAGATGGGGTCTCGCTCTTGCTCAGGCTGGTCTCGAACTCCTGAGCTCAAACGATCCGCCCACCTCGGCCTCCCAGAGTGCTAGGATTACAGGCGTGAGCCACCGCGCCCGGCCAAGAAGCCTCTTTAGAAATTCTTTTTTCTAATTCCATCTCCCTGCCCCATGGAATTTTAACACCACAGATATATCTGTTTCTGTTCTCTGGCCCTTTGGAGAGCATCAGACCATAGCTAAGATTTTTTCATTTCAAGGACCAATTTTCACCCCACTGGGGGTGATCCTGTCTCCACTGAGAATGCATGTCCTAACCAATATTAGTTTTACCTATTTTTGAACTCTATATAATGAAAATATACAAAACAGATTTTGGAGTCTGGTTTGTTTTACTCAACAATATATTTAAGATTCACCCATCATGTTGCATGTAGCTGTATCCATTTTATGAATATCACAATTCTCCATTTTATTGGAATGAACATGGGTTATTTTCTGTTTGAGGCCATTATAAATAGTGCCACTCTGAACACACTCCAGGTGCACTTAAGTCCTCATTTCTTACAGAATATATACCTGTAAGAAATCCTGAACCACATGGTATGAGTATCTTCTACTTTACCAAATAATACCAAAGTGTTTTCCAAAGCACTGCACAAACACACGCCCATCAGAAGCAGATGGAGTCCCATAACTATTTTCTTACCTTAAAAGAGAAGTTAAGCAAAATATATTCTATGCCTTCTTTTTCTTTTAAGATCTGAAGATCACTGTGCAAAGGACTATCAGGGTCAACCCTAAGAATTACAAAACACAGTTCAAACAAAACGTTAGAACATTTTTCTTACTAAACTCAAAAATGAACCAGTCCAAGAGCTAAAACAGAGCCCCTAAGATAAGTTCCAGACAGAGAAGGGCTTAAAGGTGCTCTACAGCCCCAGGAAAAATAGGTCCCTATAGCCTCCAGCTCCTTGGGAATAAATGTCCAAAAGATCATATAATAGTACTCTAAATCTGTTCTAATAAGGGGAATTAAAGATAGCAATCATTCTAAAAGAAAACAGTCATATGTATATAATTTTCTCAAGAACTCAAAAATAATTTTAATATGCTTTCCTAAACTTGTATTATTAGCCAAGGAGTTCAAGAAAGAAATTTGCCATGAAGAAGACTACAAAAAGTTAAATTGCTAATAAAATCTGAATTTGTCTATAATTGTTCTATATATGCAAATCCTACTCAAATCCCTTACTTCAAATATAAACTGCTTATCACAGTCAGTCTCATCAAGTTACTATCAATAAATACACTTGTTTCTAAGTTCCCACTGTTTCACTAATTCCATGAAATACTTTATCCCACAACTGGTCCCTCTTTTTCTCCTTCTTTCTCATTTTACTTAAGCCTCAGAAATAGCACATTTTAACAATCTAAGAACTATTTCTATAGAAACAAAGTCTAAAGTTTTAAGTAAAAGCCATATATAAAGGTATCGATTTAAGAGAAAAAAACTCCATTGTGATAGTCCAATATTGCAAAGAGTGAGGTAGCATAAAAAAGCCACTTACTTCTGCAGTTTAACATGCCAGTCATACAAACTATCATTTATGAGTTCCACTGAATAAATCCCTGTTAACATATAGAACATGTTAATGACTCTTCATTTGCTCATATAACTATTACTCTGGTATAAATCGATACAACAAATATCCAACAAAAGCCAGAAATTTTGCTATTAAAACACGGAAAAACTAAGCTAAATTATAAATATTTTAACACTAGAGCTGAGTTTCTTATTCCCTTAACAGACAATTAAAGCAATCAATTAAAAGGATTCTTTAATGAGTTGAAAAACTTACCATTAAGTAAATGAAAAAAAAACTACCATGTAAAATCATATGTACCTTCTCTTCTATGTACACATAAACATTTCTATAAAGATGGAATCTTTATATATTGTTTCATAGTCTTTCTTCAACTTTCCAAGATTACCTTTCCAAGTTAGTTTACATAAATCTGTATCTTTTATTATAATAATTATAGCATTTTATGGATATACTGTAATTTAACTAATTCCATCCAATATCTGGTTATTAATTTTGCTACTGTAAATAATGCTGAAACAAGTGATTATTTAACATTTAAACATAAAATCAGTATTCAAATATTCGTACTCTATTAGGTTTCTACAGATAAACTTTTAGACTTCTTAAAAGAAAAACTATAAGGATACCCAAAACTTCTAATAACTCAGAAACAAGTTTGGCTTTATCTTGAACTCTATAAAGCAGAGAGGTTTTTGTTTTTTTAAGTTAAGTTCTAATGATTGTGATTTGATCCTGAATGGGTTATAATGCTATCCCTTCAAACAAGTTAAAGTTTGGCTCTTCACAAGTTAAAGTTTGGCTCTTTCCCTTATTTAACACTGTTAGAATCTCTGTAACAATATGGAAGGATTTCACCTCTAGTTACAGAGGTTCCACAATATTCAAGTCTTATTGGATAAGAACACTCAAGTCAAATAATGAAATAAAAATTTTAAAAACCCACCTATTTAAAAAATAATACCGTAACTATCTCTATAATAAAGGTTGGTTTCAAAAAAGTGGAGAAAAATCAACTTGGCAATAGTTCTTTGTACAGTGAAATACATTATTTCTGGGTTTTTTTTGTTTTTTTTTTTTTTTTGAGACAGAGTCTCGCTCTGTTCCCCAGGCTAGAGTGCCGTGGCATCAGCCTAGCTCACAGCAACCTCAAACTCCTGGGCTCAAGCAATCCTTCTGCCTCAGCCTCCCGAGTAGCTGGGACTACAGGCATGTGTCACCATGCCCGGCTAATTTTTTTCTATATATATTTTTAGCTGTCCAGATCATTTCTTTCTATTTGTAGTAGAGACGGGGTCTCACTCTTGCTCAGGCTGGTCTCAAACTCCTGACCTCAAGTGATCCTCCCGCCTCGGCCTCCCAGAGTGCTAGGATTACAGGCGTGAGCCACCGCGCCCGGCCCATTATTTCTTATTTACTTTCCAAAGTAATATTACTCATGCTTTTGCCAGAAGATAAAGAATTATGATATATGTATAAAAACAATTTTTTTTCTTTCTTTTTTTTTTTTTTTTTTAAGAGAGAGTCTCACTCTGTTGCCCTGAGTAGAGTGCCATGGCGTCAGCCTAGCTCACAGCAACCTCAAACTCCTAGGCTCAAGTGATCCTCCCACCTCAGCCTCCCAGAGTGCCAGGATTATAGGCAAAAACAATTTTCTTTTTTAAAAATCCAAAGAACAAGTAAACTCAGCTTATTTTACCCCTAACATTTTGGAACTTGATTATATCTGAGTTTCACATCCCCTAAAATAAAATTAATAAACATTTCCATTTCTGTCCAGTTATAAGACATGACATTATCTGAAAATAGAAAAGAACAAAATAACAGGAACAACAGAGATCCAGAGGTCCTTACCTGTTTTATAACTCTGTGATCTGTATATGTCCCTGAGCTCTTTCATAAGTCTATCTGAAGCTTGCACTGACCCAGACACTGCACCCTGAAACACAAAACTTGTTGTTTACCAAGGTGTACTGAGTCAAGTAATTAAAGATTTAAGGTATTTCAACTTGATATAAAAGTTTACAGTAAAAATGGATCACCACTCAACATTTTAAGAAGTCAAAAAAGTTAAGTTCAATTAAAGGAAGGATTACAAAGTTTCAAGAGAAATAAAAAACTGGGGACAAGTCTGGTTCATTTACTATTTCTTATCATCTGGAAGGAAAAAAAAAAAAAAAGTCTAGCCAACATGTCCACACCACTATGGACTCTGCCAACAGCATAGAATTCAGTATGGCTCTATTCCAAACTCCAAATTTTGAAAATATTAGAAGACCCTCATCATGACATGGTAACTAAAACAGAGTTCCATTAAGGAGACTACAAGCAAGAATGTTCCACTGACAGTCTAGTTCACATATTAAGAAACTGAGAAACATGTTTGCCCTACATGCAACTGGTTTCAGTTTTTTCAGTGTTGGGACTTCTTCAAAGATGAGAATCTGCCAGTATCTTACCCTAAGACTGAACATGAATGGAACTATTTTTTGATAGTGTGAAATTTTGATCACATAAAATTAAAGATTTTAAAGGTTGCCCTATGCTTTGAGGAGGGGGAAAAAAGCCAAGTTACAAAGATGTTACTTCCTAGCTATGTGACCTTGAACCGGTTTAAACCCAGTTTTCATATCTATAAAATATAAAGAATACATATTTCACACAGTGGCAATGAAGATTAAATGAGAAGGTATAAAGTACCTGGCATAGTACTATCATGTGAAAGTGTTCAATAATTTACAGCTGTTTGATTACAACATATACACACTGAAATTGATCACAAGGCACAGTAAAGCATCACCAATCCAGATGCCACAAATTTTTTTAATAATCAAGATACGGGCTTGGTTAAATTTCTTTGCTCTATTAGAAAGGGTTTGCCAATTAAATTAACATGCTAAATAGGAATGAAGGAGGGAGAGTAATCTACCTATTTTCAACACTTGGCATCTATTTGCATAACGATTCATTCCCTATGTTTGAAAACCTGTGCCCATAACAAAGTAACTGGTTCTCAGATTGCATGGGGTTGAATTAACAGCTCTAATACAAAGAAGGAAGCAGGAAGTGTTCACATACACAGCCAGACTATCATTTGATGTTTCCCTATTCTGTCTGGGCATTTTATATATATATATATATATATATATATATATATATATATAGACACACACACACACACACACACACACACATCATTATCATTTATTTTTCACAGCAATCATCCAAAAGGTATGTATTGTCCACATTTTAGAGTTGAAGAAACCGAAGCCACAAAAGATGTGTTTGTCACCAAACTCAGTGTTCACTTCACACTCCTCTGCTGCTTCACATAAAAGAGATTTAAGTCAAAAGAGAAAAATTACTTTTGGTTTGCTCAAGACAGGACAGACCAGAGTTCAGCTTCCTGGAGGAGGAGAAAGAATATGAATGCATTTTGTCGGAAAGACTGAACTTGACTATGCAGATCCTGCAGGAGGAGGGTAAGCAGAGAAACAGCTTAAAAAGGCTGGAAATGGGCACATACAGGGACCAGCAGGTGAGTCCAGGATATGGAGAGCAGAAGAACAGGGTAGGAAGTGACTATGGATAGAGGAGAAAGGTAAATTAGGGCAACAAAACCCATGACCAAATCTACCATTAAGGCAGGGACAAAGGAAGAGGGCAGCTGAGATTGGTATCTTAATGAACTGCCCAGTGTTAATTATAATTACTTAACCACAAAAGTCCAGGTTCTAAATATTTACACACACTTACATTTAAATGGTCTTGTCTTTGAGTCTTCCTAATTTTCTCTAATATTGCCAAATTTTCTTTCTCAATTCCTTCATCCTCCAACTTTTTCCCACTAATGGGCTCTTCTTCCTTCATCTCATAGTGATCTAAGTCTTCTATATCCTACAAAAAGAAAAATATTACCTTATACCAGTTATTTTTCTTGAGTAGTTTCTTATGCAAAAGTTATTCTTCACTCAACCAGAAACAGGAAAGAGAATGCATTTATTCCATGGAGAAGGGAAAAATGCCTTCATATTCAACTCAAAAGACTCCCTCCCTCTTATATCCTATATTTTATTAAAAGCTAAACTCTGGGTAAAGCAGTTTTAATAGCTTTACAAAGTTATAACTATGACCAAATGAGCCATCCTTTAAGTCTCCTACTAAAAGGAACTTTTGAAACAGTTTAGCAGCAGGGATCAAGAACCTTAACTGTCAATACAATTTCTAGAATTCTATTCTAAGAAACTAGTCTAAATTGTAAACACAGATTTAGGCATAAAGATACCTATTTCAACCTTACAATCACAAAAACACAAAATACACATGTGCAAAAATGGTAAAAGTTAACTCAATTCCATGGAATACTAGGAGGCCATTAAAATACCAATATAGCATAATTATTTCTTCTGTATTAATAAAAACTTTGAAATGAAAATCGGAATACAAAACAGAATATACAGAATCTCAATTGTGCCAAAGCAAGCACAGAAAAAGACCAGAAGGACTTATACCAAAATGTTAACAGCTGTTAACTCTGAGACACTTAATACTTTTCCTTGTTTTCCAACTTTTCTGTAGTAAGCATATATTGACTTTTAAAATTAGAAATCAGGAAAAGAATTTGAATAATTCTAGACCAACATCTTTAATTACATGATTCTGCTCTCTCTTTCCCTGTATCATCTGCTCTTAAATATAAATCTACGCAGAATTCTTTTAATCCTAACTTTTTTCAATTATCTTACTCCTCTTTTATTTCAACTGCCAAAACCTCTAAAGGAGTAGTCTATACTTACTATCTCTACTTTTTCAAGCCAACTAATTAACCAATTTCTAGACCAGGTTAATGACCACCTTCTACCCAGACACAACGGGTCTCTTTCTGGGCATGCCATCTCTTCAACCCTCATGACACTCCATTCCTATTCAAACTCTGCCCGTGACTCTATACTCAGAGCTCTCTTCCCCGGTGTGTACCTTTCAGCCCTCATCTTCCATTCTACACTTGTTTTCTTCAGAATTCTCACAAATGCCTTTAGCCTGTATCTTCCCCTCTTACACCTTCAACCTCGGTCATATTGCCATCCACAAAACTTCTCCACTTGAGTATTAATCAGCCCATCCCAAACAAAATTCATCATTATCTTTCTAAAACAATATCCTCAGCACACTGTTCTCTGCTTAAGGCCTTGTTTTCAACAATCTTACCAAATAGGAACATTTGTCTCTAATTCAAGACTTGTAACCATCTGCCTTTTTTAGTCCATCTTGCTTTCCATGACTCCAACACATTAACCTTCTTCTCCCCAAAGAACAGCATCCAATGCACCCAAACACATCATGCCCAAGGACATTCTGGGCCTTTTCTACCACATTATTTTTGTAGCCTAGAATATCTTCACCTGTCCTAACCTGACATCTCCAAAGTCCAGTCTCCTACCTTTCTAGATTTCCCTAAAAGTTGCTGTCCCTTGTTTATCATCCTATGAGGAAAAAAGGAAAGGTACATAAACTGTTTTAGTTCATCATACACTTCATTGTACACCGGACCCATGGAAAAAGTTTGATATTTTCATGTAGCACATTCCACCTAAGTTAAACTGCAAGAAAACATTAATCTCTCTACCCCGAAAAGGCATTCTAATTGGACAATTTTAAGAACTATTTTACTCCCAGACACACAAAACAAGCCTACAACTACTTCAGTTCTGAAGCATTCTAGAAGTATGTTTTAGATTAAAAATTTCCAAATCAAGAAAATAAGGTGAAAGCCTGAATTAATTCTAAGATCCAAAACAGAAAAAATGTTTTAAATTCAAGACCACAGAATTCATACACCTTCTATGTGATCAGTGCAGAGACAGATCTTCATTCTGAAGTTTGCATTTAAGTGCAAAGCTTCAGAGCCTGAAAACCTCTAAAATTGTATCAATGACTGACAACTAACTGGCCTAAGCTCAACGTCTTTGGAATCCGCTCTACTAAATTTGCTATGGTTTGAATGTGTCCCCTCCAAAATTCCGGTGTTGCCAGTGTGACAGTATTAAGAGGCAGGGCCCTTACGAGGTGATTAGGTCACGAGAGCTCCTTGCTCTTTGATGAGATTAAGGGCCAGCACGCCCTGTTGCCCTTCAGTTCTGCCATGTGAGGACACAACAAGAAGGCTTGCCAGACACCAAATGGCCAACAACTCATTCTTGGACTTCCCAACCTCCAAAACTATGAGAAAATAAATTTCTGTTCTTTATAAATTGCCCCATCTCACGTATTCTGTTATAGCAGTTTTAATGGATTGAGACAAAACTCTTAGTTGATTTTTCAACAAGCAATGGTTTCCCTGTTCCTGGCAAGTAGTCCTTGAAATGTTCTCAAATTCACCTTTTATGCAAATACAGAACTTTTTAAACTTAGTAGTTCCTCTTCCTAATAATAAACAAATACAGGTTAAGTACTGATTACTATTAAATGTAAATATAATTTGAGTGGTAAATGTTAATAAGAGCTTTTATTTTCTAGGAAATCAAATCCAAGGAATTCAGATAAAGCAATTTGCCCAAAGGTGTATCATTAGTTAGAGGCAATGTCAGAGCTTAGAAATTATATATTGCATTCCAAAGACAAAGTGCTTTTCATTATTTCACATTAGAGAATTATTAATGCTCAAAAATGAAGACATTTATAAAATTTTTTTCTTACATAAAAATACCTACTTCAGCCATCTCTTCCTCCTCCTCTTCTTCAGAAGTCACTTCTTCTGTTGTCCCATTCTGAAACAGAGAAAGAATTTGCCAGGGCTACACACAACAAATATGAACAGGCTGAGTACATCAGAAGGCTGGTGCCACAGCTTTAGGGACAAACCATTTATCTGTCACTGCAGTTCCACTAACAGCTTATTAAAATTAAAACAATTATTTTTACATCTCGCTTTGACAAATAAAATCTACCAGCTTTTAAAAAAGAAACAATAGTGAACAATTCAACTTAATAGATGCCTGAGGAATAAACAAAGGCAATCAGGCAGATATAAAGCAAAACTGAAAATTTTAAAACATAAATCTAATTTAAAAGGAGAAAACATTTTACTATTATATGGCTCTATATCTAAGGTCAATGGCTTATTTTGTTTAAAATAAATATCCCAACCTATTGATACCTTAAAATAGCTACCTTTTCAACTTTGAAAAGCCTGTATTCTTTACCTAAATTCAACTGCCTTAATTTTAAAAGTTCAGATGTTTTCCAATAGACACTTCATAAAACAGATACTTTACAAAACTAAAAATGAAATAAACAATCACCACTTCACTGAAGAGCCAATTTAAAAAAAAAAAAAATGCTATTTACTACAGAATACTTCTCTACAAGACATAATTTACCATTCATTCACAAATGAATTTAATGAAGTTTCAGGAAAGGCCTTCAATATCCAGTTTTGGCGGAGTTCAAAAAGACAAGTTTCCTGGGCCAGAGCATAGTTCTCTAGGACACAGGACATACATGCATCTCTAACCAGAAAGGCCAGCTGAGGTTAGAACCCAGACTATCTAAAAGATCAAGAAACTGGGTTCCAGAGATCAAATCATACCAACAAAGATCTCAGCAGTCTCTATTCTTACTCTGATGGCATAATTCTTAAGGGAAAAAAAATCCATTATCACAGAGGATATTATAACTCTTCTGCATTAGTGAGCTGGAGAATTTCACATGGGCACACATACTCATGCAGAATAAACTTATAATTGCTTTAAATCTGTATCTCTTGAGACATTATTTGTCTCCTACAAACTAAATGAGAAAATGAAGCAAGCAGCAGCTCCCAAAATGTTACAATTCACCCCTTTTTCACTTCCGTAACTTGTACATTCCAAATCAGACTGTTTTGGGGTATCTAAATATACCTCACCTAAAAGTCCCAATGACAGAGATCATTTTTTAAATGCTATTTTCAAAGCCTACCCTAAGGAATCTGCTTTTATAAAGCAATTTGATGTGATTCTGACAGGCAACCAGGTCTGTGACCAATAACCCAGTCCTTATTCTTCCTTTTACAAATGAGTAAGCTGAGCCCCCACCCCCTCAAAAAGGCAAGTAATTTAACCAAAACACAAAGCCAGTTAGGGTTGTAAAATCCTAAGATGAATTTCATTTCAAGATGTGCCCTGGCCTTCTTTCCAAAACCCCACTGAAATGACAGAAGAATTTTATTAAAAAAAAAAAAAAAAGTAACATCACAGCACTAGAAAAACAACAAACACAAGAAGGGTACCATCAGTGAACCACAACTATAGGGAAATGTTAGAAGACATAAAGCAGGCGGAATCAGACCTCGAGTCCTGAGAAAGCCATAACCCAATCCAGACAATGGAGGGGCCACTTTACACATTCTTTGCTGTACTTGTCCCAACTATAGTTGGTAAGGATTGCTTTCCTACATAGGAAGCCTAGCTCGAAGCCTCTTACTACGGGTGTTGGAACCAAAGAGAAAAGAATGTTTTTATTAATAACATAACTCAACGCAGCAGCAAAATCTCATAACAGACTCTGTCTCTTCCTTTTACTTGGGAGCTGGAAGCCACCTACCAGCACTTCCCCATCCTCATGCCCCAGGAAGAGCATAGCTCTGCAAACCAGGAGGGGAGGCCACAGCAGAGAAGAGTGACAATTCTGAGGCCACCCATATCAAAAGTCAAAAATAAGATCCCTCCACCCTGCCTCAAAAAAACAAAACCAAACCTCAGTAGAAGGGCCACAACACAATGGGCTTGACTGAACAAAGCCTTTATGTCTACAAGCACCAAACTGTGCCATTGCCTTGGAAGAGGAGGAGATAGGGAAAAAAACAGAGGAGATGGAATTAAGAGAATAGTTAAGGGCATGGAAGATACAGAGATCTAGCATTCATCCAGAGGATGGAAGGAAAAACTAAAAAGGAGTAAAAGAGACAAATGTTGCCAAGCTACAGAAAGACTTTAGACTATTAAGTGGCTCTGAATACCTCAAAGGAATACTAAAAAGTAAAACTTCATACTTTACACAGTTACAGAGAAAAAAGGAAAAAATAAAATATACAGAAAGAATAAAGAATCAGACAGGCATCAGACTTCCCATTTGTAACAATAAATTCCAGAAGATAAAAGCGTGAAGAACTGGGAAGAGACTCAATTATTTAGAGCCTCCTAAAGAATTCTTATTTAGAATCCCATATCTAGCTCCATCAGGACAGGAACCGTATCTGTGTGCATTCACTACTTGATCCTCTACACCAACAGAGTACTTTTTACAGAATCAGATATTTGTTGAATGAAAAAAACATCAAGTATTCAAGGAACACTCTCCATACACATTCCCACAAACCCTTCTAGGAAGAAAAAAATCAGGATATTATTCAGGGATATACTTGGAGGGCAGGGAGCAGGGGACCATGAAATACAAGAAACAGCAATAAACAAGGACAACAGGCCGGGGGCAATGGCCTGTGATCCAGCACTTTGGGAGGCCGAGGCAGAAAAATCAGTTAAGGCCAGGAGTTTGAGGCCAGCCTGGGCAACACAGTGAGACCCCCAACTCTACAAACCAAACCAAACAAAACAAAACCACAAAGACAACAGTGACACCAACAGTTAAGTCCAAGCAACTGCTGATAATGCAGCCAAGAGGTCACAGGCTATAGTCTCTGACCATATCGACAAACTAAAAATAACCCAAAAGCTACCCGAAAATGTTTTCTAAAGTTTATTTCCTAGATAAATCTTGGGTTAAGGAAGAAATTGATCCCCATGCCCCAGTAATCCAACTACGTATTTGCCCCAGAGACATGCTTGCACAGGGGTACCATGAAATACAGACAAAAATCATATTTGCCTCCTTATGTGTATCAAAAGTTTAAAAAAAAAAAAAAGAATGATCATACTAAGACTGTTCCTAATAGCAAAACACTGAAAACACCACTGATTTTTATACACAGTCAAATGGATAAATGTTATGGTATAATCAATGGAATAAATACAGCCATGAAAAGAACTACAGCACACATAGTATGAATGAATTTCACACACAATGTTGAGCAAAACAAAGATGAACAATACATACAGTATTTCTCTTAACAGAATGCTTGAAAGCAGGCAACACTATGGTGTTCTAGAATGCATACATGAGCGATAAACCTGGAGAAAAGTAAGGAAAGCATTATATCCAGAGGGACGAGGATCTGGAAGGACCTCCAGAAGGTTCCCATAGTGCTAACAATGTTCTGTTTCTTCACCTGGGTGGTAGCTCCCAGGTAGTCAGTGTTACACTAAACTCATGTTTTACACATTTTCAATATATATTTCCCAATAAGAAGTTTTAATAGTGAGAGTAATGTGAACAAAAGATGGAATAAAACAACTAAGGAAATACAAACTATTTGGAAAATACACTAAATTTTAAAACTTGGGCAATAAAGTCAAATGGCACTCCAAGAAATGTATATCCTTACATGTTTGTTAAAAAATCAATTTAAATTACATTGATCTGCTAAGCTAGGAAAAGCAAAATAAAAAAGGGGAAATAATTAAAACACAAGAAAAGAAAAACATCCTAGATTTTAAAACTAAAACTATTTCAAAAGGCCAATATAATAAAAGCAAACAAGCCACTGACAAGATACCAAGGCAAAGAAAATAACTTTAGAAATAAAAAGAGGATATAACCACATATGAAGATTATTCAAAAAGTGAAAATACTTTGACATCTTTACAATAGCTTCAAAAGTAAAGATGAAGTGATCATTCTTTTTTTTAGGATCTAAAGTTACCAAAACTGACTGAAGAAGTGGAAAATTTGAACAGACCAACACAAAGAAAAGATAGTCAAAGATTTATCCTCCAAAAAGGATCCAGCTCAGATACTTATTTAAAGCAGGGTTTCTGAACCTCAGCGACAGCGATATATGGGACCAGATAATTTTTAGCTGAGGGGAGTTCTCGGGTGCGTTGCAGGATGTTTAGTATCATCCCCCTACCCATGAGATGCCAATAGCACCCCCTCACCACAGCCAGTTGAGACAACCAAAAACATCTCCAGATATTTCCAACGTCCCGTGGGAGGCAATAATTACCTTTGGTTGAAAATTACTGGTTTAAACTGTCCTAGATCATAGAAAGAAGACGTAAAGCTTCCCAAGTGACTGGCCAGCATAGCCCTGATACTGAAATGAAACAAGAGCCACAAGCAAAACTATATTACAATCTCACTTAATATAGAAGTTAAAAATCCAAAAATAAAGTATTGCCATATCCTTTCTAACAGTGTCTATTATGGAAATGTAAGGATGATTCAAAATTAGGAAATTGTCATGTACTTCACAAACCGTTGTATCTCTACATAAAATTATAGGCACAATCATGAAAAAATGGTAGGTCCATGTGCATTATGTCCATGATATTACTCAGTGAAAAACACAAGTTGCAGACAACACAGAGAAGGAAAGTTGAACATAGAACATACTTCTCCCATATTCTCTCTTTCCTGAGGCTCCACCAGAATTACAGTGAAGAATAAACATTGTATAAACACAAAACAAGAAAAGGAATAAGGTTACCGACAGAAAAGAATTCCCCTACAACACTAGAAGACGACAGTAAATGGAGAAATGGCAATTAATGGAGCAAAGCAAATAAGGTGCAGAGGGAACCTGATAACGAGGCTAATCTGCCCCACAGCGCCCGGAGGGGCTCTAAACTGAGACACCAGGTACACTGGAGAGTGGGAATGACAGGTAGGACTGAGAACAGAGAGATTAACCAAAAGCCTGTAGACAGAACACATTTTCCAGCCCCTAAAACACACTGCTCTCCCACAGCTCCTTAAGCAGAATCCAGACAGACACATCTGCCTTAGGCAAGAGACCATAAGGCTTCATCTCCAGAGAAACGGAATAGTTCTGACTACCATCCTGAAGAAAGAGAAGCCACACAAAGAGGCCCAGGAGGATGAGGTGCCACGAAGAGAAAGGCCGTGTGAAGAAATGCCGGGACAGACCTGGGAGTGAAGCAGCTGTCTCAGACGTTCCCGAGCAGTCGAAGGTCCAGATGAGGCCAGCACCAGCCACCACCTAATGCACAGTCAGAGTCCCCAAATGAGACCAGTAGGAAAACTGTCCAGCTAAGCCTATTTATCCCATACAATAGCAAGAGACAGATAAAATTGTTCTTTTATGCTATTAAGTTTTGGGGCAATTGGTTAAGCAGGCAATAAATAACCAAAACAAAACTTAAAGTTATGGCTGTCCAAATAAAATTTCCAAAAGTTGAAAGAAAAATCTTCTAGAATTTAGAATTAAAAGAGGTAGAATTTAGAAATAATGTAAGAGATACGACTCAAGCCAAGATGTCTAAAATCCAATTAGCAGGCATTCCAACATAAATAAATAAAATGGAAAGGAGAAAGCTGGTTAAAAAAAAAAAAGAAAATAAAATAAAGAAAGAAAAGAAGAGAAGAGAAGAGAAGAGCAGAGCAGAGCAGAGCAGAGCCGAGCCGAGCCGGGCCGGGCCGGGCCGGGCCGGGTGCGGTGGCTCACGCCTGTAATCCTAGCACTCTGGGAGGCCGAGGTGGGAGGATTGTTTGAGCTCAGGAGTTCGAGATCAGCCTGAGCAAGAGCAAGACCCCATCTCTACTAAAAATAGAAAGAAATTATATGGAAGTTAAAAATATATATAGAAAAATTAGCCAGGCATGGTGGCACATGCCTGCAGTCCCAGCTACTTGGGAGGTTGAGGCAAGAGGATCGCTTGAGCCCAGGCGTTTGAGGTTGCTGTGAGCTAGGCTGACGCCACGGCACTCTAGCCTGGGCAACAGAGTGAGACTCTGTCAAAAAAAAAAAAAAAAAAAAATTTTCAGGATTCCAAATTTGAAAAGGCATCCATACTGAGTGCCCAGTACAATCAATGAAAAAAGACTCACAACTAAGTACATCACTGTGATATTTCAGAACACTAAGGAAAAGAAATTCCTAAAAGCTTCAAGAGAGAAAGTCATACATAAATGAATGAAACCCAGAATGACATCAGGCTTCCACACCACCATTGTTAGAAGATTAAAGCACAGTCTGAAATTCTGAGGTAAAATTATCTTCAACCTAGAATTATATATTCAAACAATCGTGAGGGCAGAATATAACATTTATTGAAAATATACTATGCACTGGGCACTGTTCTGAATAATTTACATGTACCAACTCATTTAATCCTTATAACTCCCCAAAAATACAGGTACTACTACTATTTTCTCCATTTTGCAAATGGGAAATTGACACAGAGTGATTAGTAATTGGCCCAAAGGCACACACCTTACAAGCAACAGAACCAAGATTCAAACCCATGGCAGTTGGGCTCCAAAACCCAAACTCTAGACCATACTTTTTCAGAAGCTAGAACTCAGAAAATGTATCTCTCCATGCTTTCTGAGTTTTTTACTTGAGGATGTACTCAGGCACAATGAGAAAGGGTAAGCCAAGAAAGAGGCCATGAGATCCGGGAAACAATGGATCTACTCTAGGAGAGCAGACAAGAAAAACCTCACGATGACAGCTGTACAGCCGGCCCAGAGAACAACCTGCCAAGACTGGCATAGGACAGAGGGAGAGCTCACAGAAAGGGACAGAACATAATTTTTTTAAAACCAGGAATTACTGTTTAAAACTAGGAAGACACTGTAAAACAAAAAGCTCACAAGAAAGGAAATATAATAGAAAACTTGACTCTAATGATAAACGGTGATTATTCCTATGACTAAAGATAATATTTTAGGAAGGAGAGGTGGGTGGGTAAGCTGGTGGTGTAAGAGCTCAATATTCGTTTATTATAGTAAAAAGTCAATAGTCGATGCCAAAATAGGTAGGTGTAGAAATCCAGAGACGTTAGGGGTGGTGGTGAGCTAGCGTGAACTTTGTTGCACTTGGGTTACTCCTTAGGAAGCACAGAGAGACTTAAGGAGGCGGCATTCCAGGTGAAGGTAACCAAATACGCAAAGAATCAAGGAACATTTATGGAACCCAGGAATGTTAAGAACAAAAAGGTGGTGGTAGGGAGGGGGCCAACTGTTTGCCTGTCATAGTAAATACCAGTAGCTCCAAAGAATGAAAATCTTATTTTTAGTACCTAAAACAAAACAAACAGAACAATTCAACAGGAACACAAAAGCTAACTTCTAAATAAGCAGAATAACAAAAAGAAAAATCATCCTAGTTTTACTTTTGCTTGAGAGAGTTTTTACTTTACCTGACCCGTGGGTAGTGGTTGATCTAGCATCTCAACATCCAGGTGCTTAGGAAGGTTATATAATCTGCAGAGTTCACATATCAACCACTTCAATTGCTGACGAAGCTACAAAACACATTTCAGTAAATAAGCATTATGTTAAAGAGCCCTTAGAAGACATGAATAATGCTATGACGACTGTAACCAATCCAGGAGGAAATGAAAAAGTTTGCTACTGCTCAACTGCAACCTACAGATAAAATAATAGTCTTTAAAATACTTTTAGGGGCTGCTAGTGTAAGAAAGTTACTATGGCTTGGGGTATAATCCCTACAACTCATACCTAGCAGAATGACGACAAAAAAGCAAACGAAGGGAGTTCCAGACACTGCCCAATTTCTAGTTGTTAACTTCAGACAAGAGAACATTAATTCATTAATAAGGCTACAAAACATAGGCAGTGTTGTTACACATGGATTACAGAATTACATATTCCAGTCACATCATTTAAAAGTACAGAGGCAAATGTGATCTAGTAGACAGAGCCTGGGAAGGGAATCTAGATGACCTTGAATATGTTATCTAACTCCCTGAGTTTGAGTCTGCCCATCTGTAAAACAAATTAAAACTTTTCTAGAATGGTAAAGATTAAATGAAACCTGTGAAAACATTTGACGATTAGTAGGCTCTTAAGAATCTTAAGATCTTAAGTATCTTAAAAAAATAAACAATTCACCAGGACAACTGCAAAGAATAACTGTAAATTTCCATTTCTAAACCCAGATTATTTTGTAAGTACATTTACTTTAAGCAAGCAAGGTAAATTATGTGCACAAACATGTTTTCCATTGTTGAAATTTTTTTTCAATGTATAAATTTACCAATTACGGTTTAAGAAGAATGGTCAACACTTAGTAGACTCAAATGGGATCTAATAACGCAACTTATGTCATTTGGTCAGGAATGGTTTCCTAGGTGTCTCTGACCATAAAACAGATGAAGAGAAGGAGCTAGGTTTATGAAGGACTAAGAAAGAAGACATAGGATTAGAGGTTAACAAAGCAAAGGCTTTCCAAAGTGGACAAAGGAGCAAGTGGAAATGAGGAAGGCTGAATAGTAAATTAGTATCAAACAAAAATCCTCATGCTTACAAGGAAGCAAAGCCCCACTGTGGATCTGTTATCCATCCAATGAGCTCTGTTTTGTGCTAAGGACATAATGAAGATGAGGCAGGGCGATCTGGACACAGACCTGGACACTCCAACCCCTGGCACGGGAGGATCTATAGGAGTGCTGTGGGAGAGGCAGCAGTGTGGTGGAGTCATACCAAACAAGGTAGTACATCTTCTTGCCCGAAAAAAAAAACAAAGGTGTTTGAGGGATGGGGGGAAGAAACTAAGAGCATAACGAAGAACTTAAGAAATATTCAGAAGGTAGATGGACACGTCTTAGAAACTTACTAGATAGTTTAGGGGTCAGGAACAGTGGTGTAAAAAGAACTATATGATAGCTCCCACGTTCAGGCATGAGTGACTAGTTTCATTATTGCATTTTGTCCCACACACTGTCACAGAGAGAATTACTGAGAGAAAACATGATGGGAGTGGTGGAGTGCTAGGAGGCAGATGAGTATAAATTTAAATGTCATTTGGAAACCCATGGCACATCCAAGTGATATTCCCTTAACATATATATAATATATGGACAGATATATGAGTTTGAAACTCTGAAGATAAATTTTAGCTAGAGACACAGATTTAGGAACCCCTGGAATACAGGTCATGACTTAAGTAATGGGAATGGAAGAGATTACTCAGAGAAAGCAGAGTGAGAAGAGGAAGACCAAGGAAGAGATCAGAGGAGACCTTGCAAGGCAGGGTGATAAGATAAAAACAGTGGCAGTGATCTGACATTAGATTATCAGTTCCCAGAGGACAGGGACATGCCTTATTTGTCTTTTATACCCACCACTCATCAGAGTCTGGCACAGAAGCCAATCAATTTTTTTAAAAAATATTTTTCTGTGTTCTACTATTAACAGTTTCCTATATATCCATCTACCCGGGAGGGTGAGGGGGAAGTAAGTATACAAGCTTAGATACGGATTTTTTTTTTTTTTTTACAACATTGTAATACAAAAGGGGCCAGATTACACAATATTCTATGCCATAATTTTCATTTAACCAACTCTTTGCTGGTGAACATTAAGTAATAAATGTCTGTTGAAATATTTCAACAAGGGAACAATCAATAGTATCAAAATGCTGTAGAGGGGTCAATTTTGGGACTAAAAAAGGAGCCACTGGATTTGGCAACTAGGAGATTAATTTAGTGCAACAATGAAGGCAGAATCCAGATCATAATAAGTGAATTAAAGATGAAGAAATATAGCTTATTTTATCAAGAAACTAGATTATGAGAAACTGGCAGAGGCTGTAAGATAAAGTGGAAAGTGAATTGTTTTTCCCTTAATGCAAATATATCTACTTTTTATAAAATTAGGCCCAATTTTATATCCTATTTCATTTAACTTTAGGAGCATTTTTATGTAATATTTTAGACACTGAAAAATAACTTGATTCATTTCTGCCATTATAAAACCGGTATCTTCAGATCTTTTAGAGGCAGCCTCCTAAAAGGACACGGCAGTAATGGGGCTGTGTCTACCGCTCTTTTTCATCATCCCCCTGCTGGAGAAGTGAACATACATCTGTCTAGCTTTTAATTTTTACCTCTTACCTTCATCACTCTCCATACCAGCCTTAACTCTTAAAATATCTTCAAACTGACGTTCTTCTGTCCTTAAACAATCTATAACTGATTTTGACAAAAATCTGAGTTAAATGGCCGGTGCTCCCAAAACCATTTATGGAATAATCTATCCATTCTTTATTGAATTAAAATACCACCTTTATCATAAATTCTCATTTGCGTGACCCTGGTTCTAAACTTCTATTGCCTTTCTGTGTCTGGTACAGGGCCAGTACACAGTATCTTATTTAACATCTAGCTGGGCAAGTCTCTTATTACCTTTTTATAACTTTATTTTTTATTATTTACTCTTCTAAACAAATTTTAGAGTCATTTGTTAAGTTCCAAAAATAAATTTGCTGGGATTTATACTAGAATTGCATTTTATTTATAAATTAATATGAAGACATGAATATAACTGACATATTTAATATGGAGTCTGCCCGTCTAGGAACATAATATTCAAGTCTTTCATTCCACTCAGCAAAATTTTGTAGTTTTCTTCATACAAGCCCTGTACATCTAAGTTTATTCCTTGGTATTTAATTTTTATTATAATTGTCAATAAAATACTTTATCACTATGTCTTCTGATTATAGCTGAAATTTGGAAAAGCTATTATATAACAGAACTTTTAACGAGTCATCTCAAAAATTTTTTTCAGTTGGTTTCTTTGGACTTTTTTTAGTAAACAATCATGTCACCTGCGAATAA
Source organism: Eulemur rufifrons (assembly GCF_041146395.1). Lineage (NCBI taxonomy): Eukaryota > Metazoa > Chordata > Mammalia > Primates > Lemuridae > Eulemur > Eulemur rufifrons. The sequence goes on along the minus strand of NC_090984.1, from coordinate 19,848,973 downwards.
TGATTGTTACTTTTCTATAAGAACTTTATAACATCTTGGGAAAATACAATGACAATGTTACCTTTTTAAAAGGATACAAAACTGTACAGAATATGACCTCAACTATTTAAACATATGCGTAAGAGTACATGTATTTTACTAGCAAAGAAAAAAATACTAGTAGACAATAGCCATCATGTCAACAGTGGTTACATTACATAAACTATGGGAGAGATTTTTAATTTCTTCTTTTTGCTTTTCTGTATTTTACTAATTTTCTCACAATGGCTGCTTATGAGTTTTATAATCAAAGAAAAAGTTTTTTAAAATTTTTATGAAATGGAAAGTTACATTTCTTTACATATTAAAAACAAGAAAACTTTCTATTTGAATACTTTTGGCTTTTACTACAGACTTACAGACCCTTGAAGGAAAGACCAATTCTCTATCACTAGTACTGGTGTCATTCTATCATCTTCCTTCACACCTACCTTGGTCTTATTCCACTTCCCACCCTGGCCAGTGGTCTCTCCCAAAATGCTCGGTTTAATGGTTAGAATTCAGGGAAAAGAGACCCTTAATTCCTAATTTAAATTAAGGGTATACCCATGGGAAATAAATTTAAAAAAGAGAGAGACCAGGTAGTAAACAGAATTTGAAGGACTTAAAAAACATATACACACTCTGATCTTTAACCCCTCTAAGATTATCAAATAATCATTAATCGTGCTTTTCATATCATGATATCTCTTAACATTTAAGTGTGGTATAAAATGTTCATTCTAAAGAAAAGAAAGTAGCTTGGCTTATTTTCTCACCAAATTGTTGTTCTTAGTATCTTCTAGACGTTCCAGAACTGATGTCAGATTTGGGTCATCAGAGTCCACAAACCATATGGGTGAAGAAGATGGATAGGATTCCTGTTACAGAGACATCTCTGTTAAACACATTCACATACAGCCTGACACACTTAAACCACACCGCTAAAGGGCACGATGACCACGGATTTAAGTAAAATTTATCAAGAGGGGAAAAAAGCAACACATTAAAATCCATGTGGGGAGAAACAAACTTCTTTTTATGGATTTCTTTTAAAAATATAATGTTCCTAAGTTTCATGGTTTAATCTTGCCTGTTCCATGTTACATAATTCGTAAGTCTAAAAACAACAGAAGCACTTTACCTAGTAAGCAGTATGATTTAAAACCAACAAGAGAATACACTGCAAAAGTTATGTTTTATCAAAAGCATAAAAAATGGTATTCAGGTACCAAGGAAGATGGGCTTCCTTCCTTTACAAGGAAAGGTCATCACGGCCTGAATTCTCCAGCTTTCACAATTTTAAAGGGCTTTAAAATCTGGGATCATAATAAATCTCCCAAAAAGCAAAAACAAATTTAAAAATAAATAAAAACATCCCAACCATAAAGTACAGTCTGTAGATTTAAATTGTATTATATTTGCCTTTTAATGTAACAAAGTTACATTTTCTAAACTGCACCTGGAAATCTAACTCTACATTTTTTTAATAAAGCCAAGGATTATGTTTTTAAAACATCACAAATGCTAAAAATGATTTTTAAAAATCCTCTACTCACTATCGTGCTTACTTTCTGTGTAATCCCAGAATTTGAGATTTTTCTCTACTAGAAAAATTGGGCCCTAAGATTTATCCCATTTAATTTTGTCTTTTTCCTAATAAATTTTCATCTCAGAATATAGGGCAGAATGTAATTTCTAAAAGAACAGATTTCTTAAATGAAGTTAATATTAATTCTTAAATACAGCAGATGTTAGAAGGCAAGACAAGCAGTACCACAGGGCTACCATGGCGCTTTCACTTGCCATAGCACCTGGACTTTTGAAACCACCATTCTCCTTGCACAGCCATTGTCTGTGTGCTACAGCTCAGAGACGTCAATGATGTTCCCGCACTGTGGTAGGCAGCCTCTAAAATGGCCCCATAATGCTCACCTCCTGGTATTCACACCCTTGTAAAATTCCCTCCCCTGGACCTACTGACACCTCCAAGAAACAGAATACAGGAAAGTAATGGATGTCACCTCTGCGATTAGGTTACAAAAAGACTATAATGCCTGCCTTGCTCACTCTCTCCTGCTCTCCCTATTGCTCTGCCGGAAGCGGCTGCCGTGTGGTGAGCTGCCCTATGGAGAGGCCCACGTGGCAAAGAACTGAAAAAGGCTTCTGACCAATAGCCAGCCAGAAGGTGAGGTTTTCGGTCCAACTGCCTGTGAAGAGATGCATCCTGCCAACAACTACGTGAGTGGGCTTGGAGATGGATTCTCTCCCTGGCCAGCCTTGAGATGACCGCAGCCGCCACCACCAACACCTTCACTGCACAGCGTACCCAAGGGAAAACTGCAGACAGACTCCTGACCCGCAGAAACTGTGAGATAATGTTTGTTGTTTTAAGCTGCTAAATTTGTTACAGAGCAAACGACAACTAACTCAAACACCATAAAATCTAATATTTATTCCGTCACACAAACTGAGTACTACCAAGAAATGCTATTACTACGTATGTGTTTTTTAAAACACAATTATATGTGTTGATTTTTTAAAAAAGTGAATGAACTAAGCATTATGTGTTTTCATCTACTAGTACAGCAATCCTCGACTTTTTGGGCACCAGGGACCAGTTTCATGGAAGACAATTTTTCCACAGACCAGGGTGAGGGCAATGGTTTCGGGATGATTCAAGCCCATTACATTTATTGTGCAGTCAAACCTCTCTGCTAATGATAATCTGTATTTGCAGCTGCTCCCCAGTGCTAGCATCGCCTCCTCAGCTCCACATCAGATCATCAGGCATTAGACTCTCATAAGGAGTGTGCAACCTGGACCTCTCCCATGCAGTTTACAGTAGGGCTAGTGCTCCTATGAGAATCTAATGCTGCGGCTGATCTGACAGGGGGCGGAGCTCAGGTAGTGATACGAGTGATGGGGAGCAGCTGTAAATACAGATGAAGCTTTGCTGGCTTGCCCACCACTCACCTCCTGGCTGGGTCCTGGTTCCTAACAGACCATCGACCAGTATCAGTCCGCAGCCCGGGGGGGCTGGGGACCACAGCACTAAAAGACATTTACTTTGTTCATTTGTGCTGTTTTCTATTATAAATTGGGGGAAAGCCATTATTATTAGATATTAGCTGCAGAACAACTAGGTTCAAGTCGTAAGAAAACAATTTTGCACACAGTTTTAAAGAAGCATTGCTTTGAGAACTATAATCTTAATTATTAATATAATATAGTTAAGCCACAGAAACTGAATCTTTTTAAGGCATTTTAACAAATGTTAAGTAAAAGAAATTGCATGGAAGTAGGATATCATTAACAGTATTAGTATATCTGTTCAGTAATGGTTTATTTTTCTATTCTTATTTCTCTAACCCTTACTGTGTCCCAAATCTCTTTACAGGCTAAAAGGTAAACTGTCTTTAGAATTAATCCTGTTCTTAATGAAAACCACTTATTGAGTATTGCATTTTCTTCTTCAAATTCTTCAGCCTACTTTGGGAACATACCATCTAGACCATTTTTACTGTTTTAGTTTTGTATTTTATTTAGCCTTAAAAAAAAAAACTAGATTTAGCACTTCATTCTATAGATTAGTGTTGTCTAGTAAACTTCTGCATAAGCAAAATAAAACACGCACTGTTGCTTTGGACTGAAACTTCTCAAAACCATATTAAGAGAATTGTAAAAAAATTAACTGGAATCATTTACTACCTCAGACGTTTTTTTCAATCCTGAACATGAGAAGATATATAATAGGTCTAAATACCTCTTTCAATGGTTCCCAAAGTGGGGCCCTCAGACCTCTAAATCCAAACTATTTCTGTAAGAATACTAAGACGGTGACATTTGCACTAATGCACCAAGTGGTGGGTAAAACTGCTGGTGCCTTAGCACAAATAAAGGCAGTAACACCAATACTAGAAGTCATAGTACTATTCACCACCATGCACTGAGGTGTTTAAAAGGCAGAAGAAAAAAGGGTCAGTTTCACTTAAGTATGTCTATGACACAGCAGTAAAAATTATTTTTCTAAATCTGGATCCTTGAATATTGCCAGTGATGAAATGGGAAGTATACATGAGCACTCCTACAGTCTACCAGAGAAAAAGCACTTATGTGGCTGAGTTGAGGTGAACTAACTTTAATTGAACACCATTTTTACTTGCAAAGATGAATGACTGACAACAGTTAATCCAACTGGGATTTTTGGCAGACGTTTTCTCAACAATGAATGAAAAGAGTCTGTCATTTCAAGGAAAACAAAGGACAGTACCTATTGCCGATAATAAAATTCAAGCTTTTGAGCAAAAAATTAGAACGTTGGAAAACTTGTACCCACCGCCACGAACTTGATATCTTCCAGAGTGTTCTGATAGGACTGATGGCAATATGAATACATTCTGATATTACATAATGAATAGATCTCAATGAACCAGTATTTTCCAAAGGGCAAAAGATCTGTTCAAAGTTCAAGAAAGAGCAAGTTTTGATGGAGTATCAAAAAAGAATATCCACAATTATCTGAAATGGCTACTAAAATACCTCTTTTTCCAACCAGGTATCTGTGAGGCTGGATTTTGTTCATATCATTTCAACTAAATGTCACACAACAAATTGAATGCAGAAGCAGATGCTAGACCAGCCACCAAACAGACTTGCAAAAAAATGTAAGACTGTACTGCTATTCTCACTGAATTCTTTCAGTTTAGAAAGTACGGTTATTTTTCACAAAGCCATTCGTAATAATATGTAATAAGTTTTTTTAATGAATTAATGTTTTAAATATTTCTAATGATAAATATCAATAGATATAACCTGCATAAACAAAGGCTCCTTGGGCCCTCAAAATATCTTTAAGAGTGTAAAGGAGCCCTGACCCCAAAAACTTTGAAAACTGCTGCCTTCCCCTTCACCTTTCCCCACACCTAGAATTTCTTCCTTGGAAGAAACATCCCTTCACCATCCTGTGTTAACCTTTGTAACTGCATTGACAGTAGTTTTGCTACCTCCATCCATCCTTCTCTCGCCCTCCCTCCCCTGACATAAAACCTGACCAAAGGACTCTACCAGCCCACCCCATTCCCAGTGATTAGCTGTCAGGTAGGCTAAGCCAGGAAAATCTGTGTCTTTCCTGGGGCTAGAGCTTTCTTTCTGGGACACCTGGAGTCACAGGGATAATGCTGGCCCACCTGGGATAGTCAGCATTTATCTTGTCTAAATCGATAGTAGGGAGAGTACATGGAGCCAAATAAATCACTTTCTAAAAAGTCACAGATAATTATACTTTCTGCCATGGCTGTGAGAATGCCCACTTCATTGCCCACTTGCTAACATTTTTACCAATCTGATAAAAGCTGGTACCCAGAAGAAAAAAAAGTTCCTATACAATATAAGTTATTTCATCTCTAGAAACCAGCTCAGCAATAAGAATAGAAAGCCACCACTCCTAGGAAGGTTTCAAAGGACATTACCTACACGTACAAGTATTTAGCTCTAGCTTGACGTTCACAGCATCATTTATGATAGGGAAAAAAAAAAAACCAAACACATCTCTATGTGCAGTACTAATAGTACAGCCATACAACAATTGAAGCCACTATAGAGGAGAGTACGTCATGACACAGATCTACAATATTGTGGAGTGAAAAAGAAGATTTAAAAAAATCAGACTATTTTGTAAAGAAAAAAAGGGGGGGGGGAGAAAATATAAGCACAGGAGAAAAGAGATGACCAGAAAGATATATAACAAAATTGATAGTGGTATCTTCTGAGTGGTAGAATTATATGTGATTTTTTCTAGTTCTGCTTACCTGGTTTCTAAATTCCTTACAATAAGAACGTCTTGTTTTCTATATTATATATTTCCACCGCCACCCCCCAAAACTTAAACCTTCACAAACTCGACATCATGTTCAAGGTTTGTTCAGTGTAATGTTTAAAAGACAATCTATTTTGAAAGACATCTAAAATGATGACCCATTCTTAAACCTCTGCATTACTATTTTCAATCTTTCATACACTTCAAGCTTTGCAATTTGTATAAGGTTAACTAAGCTTTGTATCTCTCTATCTTAAAAAGATAGTTTTCTTGTTATTGCTCTTTAAAATGACCTGTAATATCCAGGGGTTTTTTTTATTATTATTTTATTTTTTTCACCCTACATGAACTTTGACTAGATATCCAGTTTTTAAACATTAGATGGTGCTCAAAAATCCCAATACGAATTCAGGCAGTTTTCCTTAACAAATTATGTTTGCTTCTAACACAGCTCTTTTTCACCAGTTGTGAAAATTTTAAAGACTTAAGTAAATATAGAACAATTACCTAAGCATCTAACTATGTAGGTCCTTTGTTTCTACTCCATTCTACTATTAGTTTTACAGTGATTTTAAGGCCTACAGGATGATGTCTGTGAACGCCACCACAAAGGTGACCATAAGTGGACAAACTGCAAACAAGTTCACCCACTACTATCCCTACCATAAAATTGTCCTAATATGGGGCAACACAACTCAAGGTTAATCAAGCCAACCTCTTTACCTCTCGCTGCTTTAAAAAGGGAATTTTTCATCTTGTTTAAAAATAGCTTTATTTTTCTACATAAATCCACTAAGAGACCCATGTGTGGCTCTATCTCAAGCATCAGCCAGGAAAACTGCCTGCCAGAATGCTCAGTTTTTGCTATCTTTCCAAATGGTAGGACACAGCTATCTCCAGGGATTTCATACTTTTTTTTAAACTGATGCCCATACTTCTTGTTGAAGGTTCAGAAATACAGCAGTTGTAATCCTTCTGGAGACCGGTTATAGGACACATTACTTTCACAATTTGCTGTTCAATAAATGTGGGGTGGAGAATGAAGTAAACTAACAAAATTACCATATAGCACCTTAATAAAATTCTAAGTGCTCTGACAACATAAGATACTAAATATATATACACACACACACATAAATATACATTGTTCCCTGCTAATCATTTTACAGGTAATCAAGTAGCTAGCCCAGAACCCATATACTAGCTGTTAGTGAAAGTACTAACACTTGGTAAAAGAAAAATACATACATACCCTGTGACTTTAAAATTATGCTTAAGTATCCAAACACAGGGAGCAAATTACAGCTACTCAGAACATCATTCTAAGTGAATTGAGGCAGAGAAAACAAAGGTGCTAAAGAGGATTTGAATCACCTAAGCTGCTGAAACCCACTGGATGGGTTTCCTTGGTTCTGAGTCTTTCAGAACGATCTTCTAGAAGAGATCACATAACACTGCTACAAAGGACTTGGGGAAAAAAGGATCCCTGCTTTATCACTCTGGCTCTCCAGTAATGCTTTACATTTCACAGTGACTACTTCAATTCAATTCAATTCCCCACCCCTCAACTAGCTGACATTTAGCTAATGCTACCATTTTCCAGGTCTAAGTGAGTTTTAACAAAAAAAATAAAAATTAAAAAAAAAATAATCAAGGGATACACCACTCATAAAAAGGAAACCTAAGTATCCTCTTCATATATCTGCTCCTTTCAAGGAAGGGCATAAAAATGGAGATGGGGGAGGATAGACAAGCACTAGGAATTTGACCTTACATTACATATTATAAATTGGCCAAATAAATGAAAACAATGATTTTCTCCAGCCTGAAAATACCACTTAGGCACTTAACATGGCAGTTCTGATATTTCCAAATGCTTCTCCATGTTCAATTTGGAAAAGTAATCTGTCCCACAAGAGTAAACCAAAGAAAAGGTCTTGGGTTCCTTAGTCAAGATTTGTCCATTATTTCCTTTGTACAACTTTGGCTGGACTACTTTTTATCAAGGTAAAGACTAGAAAAATGAAAAATGAGTTAAGAGCATTGCCCCATTCCCCATGAAAAGCTGTTAGAAAGCATTTTCAAAATAAAGTGTTATTCAGCCACAAATGACACCATCACTTTTCTATTTGTAGGGAACAACGTGGTTGCCAAAGCGTTTTTCTATATATGCTCTTTTGCAGGGCAAAAAGTTTTACCTATTTGATAGAGAAAGATAGTAAAAGAAGTGATCATTTAAAGTCCTAACTACTAAGTAAAAGCTAAACCTCTCTCTTCCCACTACAATCAGAGTTCCAACATGTTTAAATTTAGTATTTTGCTGTTGGAGGAAAGGACTTTTTGGCAATGATGGATACAAATTGAGCTAACCAAAAAACTGTTCCACCAAAGATAGCCTAGCACACAGCCACTCAGGCAGAAAGAGTAATGATTTACGTTATATGAATAATACAAAACAATGAATTTTCATCTGTTTACCAGGTGATTACTTCCTGGGGGAGATTTTTTACTTTAAAACTGTGATTCTCTACCAAGAGTCCCCAGATGTCAAGAAGTCCATAAAAGGAGTAAAATGGAGTTGCCAAGTTAGGTTAAATACTTCAAAAAGACTAAAGGAAAGCCAAATACTAGCTTCCAATAAGGCTGCACAGGTTATTAAAACAAGCTGCTTTGCTTTTAGGTGTGATCACAACTGGATGTTAGCACTGACTGGCAATTAGGTCTGTTTACTGAAAATGACAAAACCATACTTAAGTTTGCATAACAGACAATCTTTCATATTATGACTTCAAAGAAGTGATAAAAAGGACTCCTTGAGGTTGAAAAAGAGCACTCTTTTCCCTTCATATTTAAGATCAGGATGAATTTATAAAATAGGGGTGGGGAAATAGCTCAATTCCCTTGGCCTAGAGAGTAAAACATCTACTATGTTTTGGGAGTTTTTTTCCCCCACATCTTACACTGTCTTTCACATGAAGTCAATTTACAGATTTCCTATAAGCCTTCAGTGACCTTGCTGTACTATCTATGACACATTCTTGATATTATCTCTACAATTTTTACAAACTCTTGGCAATTAACTTACAGGGCAGTTAAGATTTTTGTGCAAACAGAATATAGCTAGACTGGGGCCATACAGTCAATAAAACATATTTACTGAGCATTTACTGAGTGGAAGATGAAAAACATAAAGCATAATTAAAGAATATTCTCCCTTGCCACCATAAAAAAAACAAAACTTAAAAAAAAAGATGCAAGGCCAGGTGCGGTGGCTCACACCTGTAATCCTAGCACTTTGAGAGGCCAAGGCAGGAAGATCACTTGAGACCAGGAGTTTGAGACTAGACTGGATAACACAGTGGACTTATCTCTAAATGAATTTTTTTTTTTAAAAAAAAAAAGATTTAAACACCCAAAACTATAACAGAATACAGCATAAGAAAACATAACCAAGGCCGGGCACGGTGGCTCACGCCTGTAATCCTAGCACTCTGGGAGGCCGAGGCAGGAGGATCGCTCAAGGTCAGGAGTTCGAGACCAGCCTGAACAAGAGTGAGACCCCGTCTCTACTAAAAAATCGAAAGAAATTATATGGACAACTAAAAATATATATAGAAAAAATTAGCCAGGCATGGTGGTGCACGCCTGTAGTCCCGGTGACTCAGGAGGCTGAGGCAGAAGGATTGCTTAAGCCCAGGAGTTTGAGGTTGCTGTGAGCTAGGCTGATGCCACGGCACTCTGGCCAGGGCAAAAAGAGTGAGACTTTTGTCTCCAAAAAAAAAAGAAAGAAAGAAAAGAAAACATAACCAAAGCAGAAATAGTAAGGACTAAAAGAAGGGAGGAAGGAGAAATATCAGCATGAACTGAATATATCCCAGAAGAGCCTTAAGGGACAGTCAGACTTGGACAGATAGATTGGGTACTGTAAGGGTTAGGGGTTGGGGGCACATTCTACACGGAGAAAAATAGCTGATACAGAAGGCTGAAAGGAAAAGCGATACAGTATCTCTAGGGGATTATTCAGAAACTAGCATGCACGTGTGTAAAATAACTAGTGAAGTACTATTCATTCAAACATCACAGAAACTGTATAAGGATGCTTCTTGGTGGGCATGAAGAACACAGGGCCTGGCATGTAAAAGAGCTAAATAAATATCTGAGCAGTCTAAAGAGGAAAAGTTAAAAAAAAAAAAAAAAAAAAAAAAGGTCAAACTCATTACCTCCCCCTCCCACCCTCTCCAGAAACAGGATCTTACGCTTGTCACCCAGGCTGGAATGCAGTGGTAACAATCACAGCTCACTGTAACCTCGAACTCCTAGGATCAAGCAATCCTCCCACTTCAGCCTCCCAAAGTGTTGGGATTACAGGCCAGAGCCACCATGTCAGGCCTTTTTTTTTTTTTTTACAACTACAACTTTTTAGAGAATAACAAATCACAAACCCAGCAAACAGCTCCTGGCACTTGAAATCCAACTGCATTTTTTCCTTGCTAAGCAAAGGGTGTCAATATGAACAAGCCATGCAGATTTATCAAAACATTCATCCATGTTTAAAAGAGATACATACTGAAAATTTACAGATAAAATGATCTGTCTGGAATTTGCTTCAAAATAATCCCAAGGTGGAGTATGGATGAAGTAAGATCAGCCAAAAGTTTACCATTGTTGAGGTTGGGTACATGGAGGTTATCTACACCATTCAACTTTTGTATGTTTAATGTTTTTCCATAATAAAAAGTTACACACATACTGAGCATCTACCAATAATGTCTGTCATAATTCATTAGCACCTCAATTTTAATAGTTTCTACTAGTGGTATGCCATTATACTAGTCCTCACCAAATCCTGTTTGCCCAAAGTATCTAATTCACTTCTTGCTCCATATTTCTGTTGCCCTTGCCTAATCCAGATCATCACTCATTATCTTTGTCTGCAGCAGACCCTATCAGCCTCTAATATGGTTCTCAATGAGGCTCTGCTGGCATTTCAGGTGTGATAATTCTTTCTTGTGGCAGACTGCCAGAATGTTATTAATACAAAACATTTGGCGCTAAATGCCAGCACAGCAACACCTGCCCACCCCCCCCCCCCCCCCAACAACCTCCACTGGGATAACCAAAACCACACACACATTTCCTAAAGCCACCCACTGCAGAGAACCACTTCTAGTCCTGGATGGCAGACACATTTTCCCAACTTATCTGAGTAACTTAGTAGCTCCCCACAATCTAGAAGTTCAGTCTCCGGTCATTTAAACCAGCCCTACCTTTTCCTAGCCATACCTCAGCTTCTACCAGACTAATCACCCTCCAAACTATTCAGGCCAATCTTCCTGTTATCACCTACTTCATGCTCACTACTACTACCTATTTTCCATTCTTGGAAAATCTTCACCAGCTTATACCCTGGCTTCTCCAATCTGAGCATACATTGTCTACTCCTAAGCAAACCACACTTTCTCAAACTTTGGCATGTTTTTCCAGTAGAGTTTCCTCTACCTAAAATGCCCTTCTGCCAGCCTTCCAAAAATTGTACTCACCTGTGGAAGCCCAACTCCACTCTCCGCCTCTCCTCAAAGCCTTCTCTAAAGAGCACCTCCCAGCCAAAATTAGTTGCTCCCTCTGGCTTTCATAATGATACCACAAGAGCTGTCACACTTTGTTGTATAAAGCTCTCCCTCCCAAGACAACTGATTTCTAAAACCAAGGACTGCTCTGCAGTTTTGCAACACCAATGCCCAGATGACTCAGATGTTCAATAAATGAATTATTTCCTCAGTACGGCACTTGATCGTACTGTGTTTTTTTTTTTTTAATTTTTTTGGAAATACGCACCTTCTCCCCAGATATTTAAGGTCAAATATCATAACATAAGGCTTTTGCGAACACCAGCCACACTGTAGGCTCTTGAGTACCCACTGACTTAACCAAGGCAGTTAAAGACCACGGACTTGGTTTTAGCCAGATTTAACATATCAACTGCCATGTGAGTTGTATTTAACTCACACTTCTTTTGAGTCCCGGGCCTCGTGCAGCAAAACTGGGGCAAAACCCTGAAGTTGGTTCGTGAAAATATTACTTGTTGATGTTATTGCTACAGTTAATACTGACAAATTAATTCTAAAAACGTGTACTAAATGAATAGAAGTAAATAAATTTCATTTTTCAATAAATTTTTCATTAAATTCGGAAAGATCGGGGTTTTTGAAGTTTTTATTCTATTTTATTGTTTTCTAAGTTATGTTCTATTTTCGCAATACTCTAAGTCAATTTCACAACGAATAGCCTCATGATACATTTTTATGAAGAAACTTACTTAATATGTCAATTATTTTACCAAGTCTTGGAGTTTCGAATGAGCTTTCCTGCTTAAAGCAAGCCTTTAAAGTGTTTTTGCAGCTCTGTGGCATAATGCGGTCTTTCTGGGCAGGAGACTTGGGCACGTCTCTCCTTTCACCTATCAATTTTCCAGGCTCGCACAGGAGGGGCTGCACAAACACACACCCACACCACCACCTGCCGCAGCCAAGGTGCAGGACGCCTTTCCGAAACGCTCCAGCGCGGAGCCAGCGAGGGGGAAAGGGTAATTCTAACCAGCACCAGAGGCTGCACTCGAAACTTTTTTTCCTTAAATGAGTGTGTTTCCAATATTAGTTTTTCCTTAAACGCAAACTTAAGAAGAACTGGTTGAACAAGCAGGGACGAGGGAAACCTGTCTGAAGAATGAGGCATTAAAACTTAAGGGCTACGAAGGGGGGTGGGAAAAAAAAAAAAAGCAAAAAAAACTTCAAGGCCTTTCGCCTTCCCCGCCTGGGTTCAAACAACAGCCGGGGCCAACGCGCCTAGCCGCGGTCCCCGGAGCAGGCCGACTGCGGGCGGCCATGGCGACCGGCAGAGGCTCGGACCCCGCGGCCCCCCACCCCGGGGCGCGGCGACGGGGGCCGAGAGGGGCCAGCAGCCCCAAAGCCAGCCCCGCGCGAGGGCCGGAGTGACGCGCCCGCCGCCTCCTCCCACCCCAGCCTCGCGCAGTCCCAGCGGGGCCTGGGCAGGGCCACTCGCCGGGGAAAGGGGCGGGCCCGCCCCGCCCGGGGAGCCGGGGGCCCTCGGGGCAGGCGCCCCTTTGTCCGGGGACTCGGGGCGCCCCCTCTGCGCCCCCGCCTGCCCCACGGGGCCGCGGCCGGCGCCTCACCGTGATGTTGCAGTGGAGCGTGAGCGGCGGCGGCGGCGAGTGCGGGCTGCCCGGCGGCGCCGGCGGCGGCACCAGGAACTGGCAGTGCAGCTCGTCCAGCTTCCAGCTGACGATGCGGAATCGCTCGTGGTTCTTGTCGAAGATGGACGCCAGGAACTTCAGCTCGGCTTTGAGCCCTGACACGGACATCTTCCCCTCATCTCCGGCGGGAGGGGTGCGGAAGGGGAGCCCGGTCCGGAGCCGCCGTCACGGCCGCGACCGCCCCGCGGGGCCGGCCCGGGCCGCGCTCTCGCGGCTCCGCCTCTCTCCGCAGCCGCGACCCGCGTCGGTGCGCGGCTGGAAAATGGCGAGGGGCACGGAGGCCTCGCCGGGCGGTCGTGTAGTGGCCTGGGCGGCTGCTCCCTTTGTAACCGACTCCACGGGCAGGCGGTGACGGCCCCGCGGCTTAAAAGGGCAACAGCGACACCGCCCCCGCTACCGCCTGGGAAAAGGCTGCCCCCACCCCGCCCCCATCCCCTCCCAGTCCCGGCGCGTGCACGCGGCCAGCGCGCGCGCCCGGCCGCCCCCTCCCCGCCGTGACCCAGCCCCCTTCCGCCCGGCCCATCTGCTCTGCTCCTCGTACCCGCGGACTGGAGGCCGAGGCCAGCTGGCGCGCCGGGGTCCCAGGACGCCTGGAGGATCCGGAGACCCCCGCGCGCCCCCGCCCCCGGCCTGGGGCCAGACACGTGCGCGGCCTATTGCGCCGGGCCCTGGGACTGCTCCTCCACGTGGCCCTCGGTGGGCCACCCACTCACCTGACCCAGGCTGAGCCGTGGTGGGCGAGGGCGGGGTGCGGTCTGGGGCGGCTCCGGGGACCCCAACCAGCCCACCTAGCTTCATCTCCGCTACTCTTGCCCTAGTCCGAGCCACCACTTCTCTAGCCTGGTTTCCGCAAGGACCCGCTGCTCCCTGTTTAGTTCTCAATCTATTTACGGTGGACGGTGATTTTGGCCCCTGCGGGCCTGCTCCCTCCCATCTCCCAAGATTTCATCTTTCCCTTAACCACCACCTGTGTTCCCTGTGCCATTTATATTCACCTTTATGTAGTGTCTCTCCTCCCATTCCCTCTCCTCTGCCTTGACCTTTTGCCCTGTTTCCCAAGCTTAAGACAACCCTCTCCACTCCCCATGGAAGCAGAGCTGTCCCTTATTTTCATTAAGGTCCTAGCTCAAATGTCATCTCAAAGAGAGGGCCTCCCTAACTACCCAATTTAAAATAGCCACCCAGTCACCCTGTATCACATCATCCTGTGCTAACTTTTTGCTCAGCACATGTCACTATCTGATATTTTTCCTGTTTATTTGTTCATTGTCTCTGCCCAATACGGATGGGTGTCTTATTCAGAGCTGTATCCCCAGGACCTAGAATAAGACCTGTTATATAGTAGACACCCAATATCATGGAATTGAATGCTCGCTTTTATCTGGGATCCCCAGCACTTAACACAATCTCTGGCACATTGTAGGTGCTCCCAAAATGAAAGACTGTATAGCAGTCCAAAGAATACAACATAATTGGGCAGGCGGTAATGTGCAGGAGTGGCTTCATCGGCATGTAGCCTATGGAGTTGCGCCGGGCTCCTAGCTTAGAAAGGCCCTGAGCATGGTTTAAAGCTCTGCTATTACCATCTTGAAATTCTTAATTTTTCAGCATTTTTCTTTCAGATCAGTCTTACCTAGAAACACCTAGCCCTGGTGCCTAAATGTCTCCTGCTTCATTATCTACAAGAGGTCCCTGGTCTACTGGTCCCGTAAGATGACAAAATACAGAACAAAACAGGGATAATTAAGGCCACTGAATGAGGAACAATTTTAAAATTTTTATTTTTTATTTCCTTCTGAGATATTGTATCATGTTATAGTGCTTCTTAGACTTTAAGGGGGTCACAGACCCCTTTGAGAATCTAAAAAGTGATGATCCATTTTCCAGGGAAAGTCCTTCTGCATATAAAATTTTGTACTTACGGCCTTGGCACTAGAGGTACCACTATACACTGGGACTGGGAAGAGAAGGGGTTCCAGTCCTGGGCTCTGAATCTAGAAATAACTAGGATGCTGTACTGGCGTATTGCTGGGTTAAGCACAAGAGTGGTTTGCCACTTTGTTTTTCCTTTAGTCACCAGTATTCTTGGGACCCTAACAGACATGGCAATCTCAGACAAGGATTTGAGACAAGGGGGAACAAACTGTTCGGAACTTGGTATGACTGTGAGAAGTAAAATGCCCTAAACAAGTTATTTAATCTCTCTAGGCTTTATTTTGTCATCTTTAAATTGCTATGAGAAAATAGAGTTTTCTAAATTGCAAGTGCTTTTACTAGTTATATCTCAGAAATATATACAAATATTAATTCCACAATCATTTTTTGAGCATCTGCTGCATGCCAAGCCCTGAAAGGACTAGAAAGATTCATAGATACAGTCCCCAAATTCAAGACCCTTAAGGTTTAGCATAGGAAACAAAACATTTGTTTCCTCGTGCTTTAGTCTGCAAATAATAGAAAACTGATATAATGTGCCTTTGACAATAAGGAAATGTATTACTTCACATAATAGGATGTCTAAAGGCCGGACAGGCTCCAGGATTGGTTGATTTGAGCCTTAATATCATCATCAAGAGCCCGGATTCTTTCCATCTGCTTTGTCAGGCTGACAGCAAGGTGGCTGTAGCTATTTTTGCAGGTCACATCCAGACATGACAATATCCAGAGGCATAAAGGACATTTTCTTCCATGTCTCCTTCTAAGACACGGGAACTTTTCCAAGAATCATCCTAGTAGACTTCCCTCATGTGTCATTGGCCAAAAATGTCCCATGCCCACCCTAAACCAATCAAAAATAGATGGGATTGCTCCTTGGATTCCCATCATCTGGGATGGAGTGGCCGCTAGAGAGTGTCCACAGTGTCTAATGCGGACACCTGAGTAAAGAGAACAGCAGATCGTATGTGATATGAGGTCCAACAGAACTACATATCAGGGGAGGAAGAAATTCATGCCAGATAGCACTTGCATGAAAATGTGGCCATGTTCAGAGGGCATGCGAGAGCCCATTCAGTTACACAGTAGAGTAAGGGGCCAAGAGAAAGATGAATTTGAGATGATGTGATCAGATTTTGGAGCTCTGAAATACCATGCCAGGAACTATAATGTAGTTTCATTCAGTGAGAATCTTTTTTTTTTTTAAGAAGATTAATCTGGCAGTAGTGTACAGAATGGATTAGAGTGGGTTTAAAAGTGTGAAGTTGCCACCAAGAAGCAGTGAGAAACCTGGATTCTAGATCTGGCCTGCCATTAAT